>NC_140574.1:8511267-9192338 GCF_057381845.1 Rhamphochromis longiceps
CATATTCGTTGTGTTCCCACTAGTGCTTTCAGGTTAATCTCGTTGAAATGACCTTAACGCCACAACACGGCAAATCTCCGTTAACGAGCTACCGCCGATCGCTCCGTGCATGGGGCTAGACGGCCAACACGTTAACGAGCTAACTGCGCTAGCACACTAGTTCACACCAATGTAATTGAGCATTGCGTGGCACATCCAACATACTGTTTTACTTTAGTCCATGACTCGCTTACCTTCAGGGTCATACATCACATGAAAACCAAAATAATTCCAAACGCCAGATCTGAATGAGGGTGGGGGAGGTGCCCTGCGCTCTTCCTTCTGACTATGCTGTCTTTGTTGAGCGCTCAGTGGATCTGCGCTGGACAGTGCAGCCTAGGCGGAGTAGTCGAACACAGATTCACTGAGCGCTCAACACAGACAGCATCGTCAGAAGGAAAATTGATAAAATAAATTACAAATGTTGTATTGTTCGATACATATGCGTACTGAACCGAAAGCACTGTATCGAACGGTTCAATATCGATACGAATATTGTTGCACCCCTAATATCTATATCTAGATATATATATATATATATATATATATATATATATATATATATATATATATATATATATATATATAGCTACAATACTGCGCTAAAGTCATTAATTACCTAATATTTTGCTAAGAAAAATGGAAAATATGTGCAGATGTGCAGCAATTTATTTAAAACATATGGAAACATTCATGGAAATACAATACATATAAGACAAAAACAATTTGTAAAAGGATGAAAGTGAGTATTTGGTATGACCGCCTTTATTCTTCAACTCAGCCTGAGCTCTCTTAGGCAAGCTTTCTTGCAATTTATCAAAGTAGTCTTCAAGAATAGTGCATTAGGCTTGTTGAAGGATATTCAAAGCTCTTCTTTGAATGTTGGCCTTCTTTTGTTCTGTTCTCTGTCAAAATGATCCCACACTGCTTCAATTATGTCGAAATCTGGGCTTTGGGGAGGCCAATCCATGACTGATAGTGTTCCATTGTATGTTTTTGTATCTGCCTTTTCACAGTGTGTCTGAGATCATTGGCATGCTTAAAAGTAAAGCAGTTATCAGTCAGACATTTTTCAGATGGTATTGCATGGTCGATCAAAATCTGACAAAGCTTTTCTACTTTCAGAATCACATACATTTTCCCCAACATCACAGGCAACACCGCTCCAAACCATGACTTTGAGACTCCACTGTGTTTTACCAGTGACTGTAGACCCTCACTGTTGTACCTCTCTCCTGATCTCCTACATAAACATTGATGAGAATCTGATCAAACATTTTAAATTTGGATTAATTACTGAAAATCAGTCCAGTTCTTGTGTAATCTGGCATACCTCAGCCTTTTCTCCCCAGTTTCCCTTCCTGAAGAGTGGCTTTTTGACAGCCACTCTTCCACTGAGACATTTCTGAAGAAGCTTCAGTGAACAGCAGATGGATAAACTGGAGATGGATTTGTCAGGAATTTGCTTTTATTTCGTCTTGTTACTTTGGGACATGACTCTCAGGTAATCTTCATCGATTGTAGGGAGTTTTTAGAGCCACCATTTCTTCCTTTTTCCTTCACTTGTTTGGTTTCTTCTTCTTTTTTTTTAGAGGGATACACTGCACATCATTCTGAGAGATGACACATTTTCAGCTAATAGCTGGGAATCACCTTGTTTGTGCAAATATATTATTTCATGCCTGTCAAACTGTTATCTTTGGCATTTGTTGCAGATTCAGCCAAAGAAATGGGAATATATTGGATGTTTTGGTGGCAGGCTGCAAGTAGCAGCGCCTAAAGACATAATTAGAATTGTTTTTTTTTTTTTGCTAAGCTGTATGTTAACAGTGTTGCATTATCTGTGGACACAACACTGGGTCATCTCTTAAGTGGCTCTTTTATGGTTTGCTAAAAGTAAAATTGTTAAGCAGCTTAATAAACATTCATCATTCAATTAAACTATAGCCCATGATAACTTAAAGTCTGTTTTTAGAGCAAAATCCAAAGAAATGAGGAGTGACTCAAGAGTTTTAAATAGGATTCTCGTTATTTTCAGTGCTTGTTGATAAAAATTGGAAAAAAATATATATATATCTGTCTGCATGTGACAAAGCAACACTGAAGAAAGAAAAGTGTGCACACATGAAAAAAAGATATCAGTAAACATTTTGTTTGGTTTTAAAATAAACAGCCTGGTGGAAGTAGAGTGAGGAAGAAGAAGATTGTTGCACAAAAAATTTAAATAATTTTTAGCCCTCAAGATTTAATACTCATCTATCCTAATAGGAGCTAAAAGGCTCAGTCTGACATGAGATTAAACATATACAAGTATCAGGCTTACCTCATTGACCTCTAAGGCAGCAATTTTCCCTTAAGATGAAAAACATTTTAGCTTTTGTTCCGCTATTGCCCTCACTGATTTTTAACAAACCAGAACTATAAACCAACCACGGCAGGCAAGTCCTCTACTGCCACCTACTGGTTGTAATTTAATGTAACGGCAGCTGTTACCTCTGACAAATACAAAATGCCTTCTGTGATTGGTGGATGGATGTGTGCCGCTTATCTGAATTTGGGCTTGTAAAGACATTTCAAAATGTTTATAAAATTGCAGAAAGCAACCAAAAGTGACATAAAATAACCACAACAAGATGCAAAACTACAAAGACAAAAAGTGATGGACTTAACCAAAGAGAGAAACACACACAGACACGCTAAAAAAGTGATGCTAATGCACAAACAACCTAAAAAAGAAAAGGTGTGATTGGATAAATCAGATTTATTTAGGTACTTTCAATTAAGACACTTTTACAATACAGAAATTAGAAAGAAGCTCTCGAGAGAAAGAAATCGTATAATAGGAACAATAACAGGTGCATATAAAAATCTTCCATCAGGAATTCTGTCGAAATTATATGATGGCCTACAAAATTCGAATAGGAATGAAACATTATATATTAAACAAAAGTGGGAATCGGAACTACAAATTGAGTTGTCAGAGGATGATTGGCGATCCTTATGTCTCACACAGCATTACTCCACTAGCTCTAGACGATGGAGAGAATATGGCTGGAAAAATGTGATTAGGTTTTTTATTACTCCGTATATCAAAAGCAAGCAGTTGAAAACACCCCAACAATGCTGGAGATTATGTGGAGACTGGAACGCCAATCACTCACATGTGTTTTGGAAGTGTAAATATATTAAATCATATTGGGAAAGAATCGCGGCAACAATGACGAAGGTGCTGGGGTATGAAGTACTGTGTGAGGCACGAGTAATGTATTTTGGAATATGGGAAAATGTAAAAAAGGAGGACTGGTATTTGTTTAAGATTATGTTGTTGTCAAGCAAAAAGGTGATAACAAAAAATTGGCTGAAAAGCGATCCTTTAAAACTGGAAGACTGGATGGACGTAATCGAGGACATATATACAATGGAAAAAATGACTTACACTCTGAGACTGAAATCTGACAAACACCGAAAACAGTGGACAAAATGGATAATTTATAAGTCTCAGTCAGCCTTATAGGGCGGGACCTCTCGTGGTTTTTTTTTTTTTTTTTTTTTTTTTTGTGTATTTGTTGTTGTGTTATTATTATTATTGTCTTGTCCGTATGTAATACAAAGGAAAAAGTACAAAATAAAGAGTTAAAAAAAAAAAAAAAAAAGAAAAGGTGTGAATCAACAAAAAACTGAGGAAAATAACGACAAAAGGATGAAAAACTGCTTCAGAGAGATCTGAAATGCTTCATGCTAACTGTTGGAAATGAATAAAACCAGAGATACAAAATGATTGAAGAAGAAACAACAACAACAACAAAAAAGGCAAAGTCTTAATAAAAATTAATTAAACTAAATCAGACATGCATTAAAGTGGCATTAATGAGCACAAAGAAAGAGAAATAGGACAGGGGTGTCTACCTCAAGGGCCGGTGTCCTGCAGGTGTTAGATATCACCCTGGGTCAACACACCTGAATCAAATAATTAGTTCATTACCAGGCCTCTGAAGAACTGCAAAACATTTTGAGGAGGTAATTTAGCCATTTAAATCAGCTGTGTTGGATCGAGGACACGTCTAAAACCTGCAGGACACTGGCCTTTGAGGCCTGGATTAGACACCCCTGGCATAGGGTACCAAATCAAACCTCTGGTTCACTAAACTGCTGAAATCCTTGGTAATAATAAGGTATGTGTATGTATGTGTATGTAAACACTGTATGTGTTTCCAAATCCTGACAACAACCCAAACCCAGGAAACTCGTCTATATGTCAGGCTGATTATGTTTCCATTTGCAAACAAGCTTACAAAAAAAACCCCACAAAGCAAAAAGCAAGCATCAGATTTAATCACAAGGTTGCTTCACCACATCAACTTCCATCTTGCATCCCCCCCTCTCTGTTGTTATGTCATGTCTGATGTGAAATCACTAGTTCCTACAAAAAATGGACTCTGAATATAGAACAACTGCTGCTTAGTTTTGACTCCCCTCATGATCCACACAGCAACTGAACAACAGTAAGAGCAACAATCGGCTGTGTCACGAATATTTATAAAAGCTTGATTAACTCCATTTATAACTAAAAGTGCACACTTGGAGTAAAAGTCTATTATTAGTGTTTATTTTCATAATAACCTGGATACTGGGGGAGGTTTGTCTAATAACAGCTGCTTATATGCTGTCTAATCATCCTCTTCAAGCTTTCAAAATGCTGTTAGAAAACTCTTTTTGTTGCTTTGCGTCCTCATAATCCCCACTGCATATTTCCCCTCTAATTGCACATTAAAGCTGGAACCAGCCATGCATATAATCTGTCATTTGCTCATGGGTGAGTAAGATAATTGCTAGATTGCATGGATTCATACTTATAGATTGCAATTCTTCTTACCACTCAAAGGACACATGATGATTTTTAATAATAATGGCTCATAACTCAATAGTTTATGAATGGCTGATCTCAGGAGATATTGTGGTCTGCAGCCCTGTGGGCTTTCTGGCATTGTAAAAATGTTTCCTGGTCTCACAGCCCCACCTGGTGATACGTCTTCATTTAGATTTAGGATATCCAAACAAAACGGAAAAAACTCTCTCATTTTTAGTATTTTACTCTGTTTTGAATCGGTGCCAAAAACTATTACATTACTTTTTTTGTTTTACATACGTTATACATTAAAACATCTCTTTGCAGATAGCTCGATTCAAAAGTTACAGGATGTCTTCTACTACCACTTTTAGGTTAGATGACAGTGACGTTTAAAGCATCCACACTTGTATAAGTGGCTTACTTATTATCCCAGTTACATGTGATTGATTACAGCGGTATGTGAATAAATTCTGAATGTCTTCTTTACTCCAAGATTATTCGTATGCTCAGCATTTTACTGTCTATCAAGTCGTTAGATACCTGAGTCTGTAATGAGTTGATTGAGTTCTTGCAGCTGAACTATAAACTCTGATGTGGATTGATAACATGCGTGTAAAAGAAGATTTAAGTAGCTTTAAGTCCTCTTGCATACATAAAGTAATGGAGTGTCATTTTTGGACTTTTCCCACTCATATCATTCCTCAAAATATATCAGGCATGATTTTGTGCCTCTACTATACAGTATTACAATATGGATGAAGCTTCCAGGTCAGAAGCCTTGAACCTGCATCCTATCTGAAGGCCAGCAGATGGCGATAGATGTGGCTGCAAAAAACATTTCCGTTCAAAGTCTATGGGAAAAGGGCTTTCTTGTCTTATCTTAATGCTTCAGCAGACTTTTCTGCTGAGCTTATGTGTTCAGTCCCTTATTTTGATTCATATTCTACAAAAAAAGTTTGAATAACACTGATATACTGAAATATTAAATTCTCACCTTTTAATGTACATGAAAAAAAAGTTTTCTTTTTCATCATTATGAGGGAAGTCTGTTGTCTCTTTTACTGTTCAGATCATCTCAGTAGCTGCTTGATAAACACACGACTTATATTCATATATTTATATAAATATTCATAGAAATATTTGCACTTTGCATTTTTTTTTCTTTTTTTGATATATTTATAGATGGAAAGACCTCCGGTGTTACTTGAAACCTGAGGAAACGACCTTACAGAAAATTTCCATCAGATGACTAACAAAACAATCCAGTCAGTTTGAATTGCTGTCTTACATTTTATTGTGATGGGGAGTCATAGAAATGGAGCAAACCTAAAATAAAAACAATACAAAAAGACAGTGGATTTACAAAGGGTGCGGAGAGGACAAACAATATGCAGCCTTCAACAGTACAATGGAACAAGTTGGCACAGAACGGAAAACAGGGTGACGGGACGTTGGAAATTTGGCTTCAAAATAAAAAGAAATTTAAAAAGGGGAGGAGTAACGTCTTCATAACAAGATCCTTCATTTAAACGGCGACGACTCATGCTTTTAAAAAGTTTTAGAATTCAGTAGCTTTATAACGACGCAAAGAGCGGATGCACATGTAACAGTTTCTATTTGTCACTTCATTCCTGTTTTTTTTTTCTTTTTCTTTTTAGCTTAAAACAGAAGTCAAGTTTACAGAATACATGTTTTATATTTTTAGGGTTTTTTTCCTTTAATGTCTTTCTTTTTTTCATTTTTTGTTAAAACAAACTTCATTTCCCAGAACCACATTTTGGGATTTTTTTTTTTTTGTTTGTCTCGAGATTATTTTTCATACTAAAATATATTATTGTATCAATTCAAACTACAGTAATGTACACTACAATGTGTAATAAATAACCATAAAAGAAAATATAAAAATAAGACACATAAATATAAAAAAGTCTTCTAAAAACTAAACAGGTATATTTTTTTTAATCTGTGGAAAGGGTTCTAATACTGCCATTGTTGACAAAAACATACAGAGGACATAGTTTTAAAACAAAAAAAAGTAAAACAGATTAATACTATAAACACTGTCTGGTAAAACCAAAGCAAAACTCTTCAACAGAGACCACATTCACTAACGCTTGTTACCTCAAGTGCGGGACAGCTTGCCACAATGAATTTGTTTCTTTTAATCGTCATCTGAAAATAATAAGTGCACAAGTGAGACTAACTTACTGAGTCTCTCTATCATTGTTTTATACTTTAAACTTTTGTGGGTTTGGTCTGGTTTATCTCTTCCTGAGCCGACCTGGTGAGGCACATTACTGAGTTTGAGTGTTGAGAGGTTCTTAAAAATTTGGATTTATGCAGTTCGAAAGTTGGAAACTGATTATCTTACATTAGAAGGCATTTTAAAAACATTGCTCTAAACCTCAGACTTTGGACCTACAAGCTGCAGCCATTGGATACTGATGAGTTAGTAATTCATAACAAAAAAGTTTTAGTCAAGAGCAAATATGCAATTTTAAGTACCAGGAACAAAAGCAGAACTTTTAGACATGCCTGTAGATTTAATTTACTGATAGAAAAGTGCTAAACATTCTCTGGCTTTAACTTGTCTTTTTGAAAAACAATCATTGTAAACTAAATAATTCTAGCTTTTAGTTTGGCAGATAAAATAAAACAAGACGTCACCCCCAAGTGGGCTATTTGGACAAGGGGTCTGTCTTTTTACAGACAAAACAGCCCAAATACTGTTTCTCAAGTGTCCTTCTTTGTTGCTGTGACAAATCTGCTGTTCTGTGCAAGTCAACAAACATTAGTCAACATGGCTCCTGTGTAAGTAACAGAGGGACATAATACTGGCTACATGTGTGAGGAAAAAAAATAATAACACTGTTCAATGGCACTTTTAACAGCACACAGGTCTTGCATAAGGCTGGAGGCATTGGGGTGGAGCAGGAAAAAAAGCCCCGATCCTTCACGTACAGTTTGACTTCATATATAAGCCGATAATACTGAAACACTCGCTGAGAACTAAAGTCAACCAAAATAAGGAGAAGCTTGGTAAGAACAGGCGCGTCTGTTTTGGATCCACAGCCGAGCCACGAGGTCGGAGTCTGCTTTTATGTCTTCACCTGGAGACTCCACCCGTTCGGGCAGTGCTGAGCAGCAAAACAAAGGCGCGCCATGCTGGCTTTGAGGTTGTGACTCTGCCTTCCCTGATAGGACAAATTTGGTTATGGCGTACAGAAGCCGCATTCTCATCCCGGACTCCCCATCCCACCCCCCAACCCTCCCCAAGAATACTTTGTTTTCCTTAAGGCTAACAGTCAAACTGAAATCAACAGTAATGCTAGCTAGCAAAGAGTAACACTAACACAAACAACATTTCGCTAGCTAGTGTACATATATAACACTGAAGGGCATACAATGCATGAGGCATGTATCCATAGGTAAACCAGGAATACTGTAGTGCAGAGGTTTTTGTTCGTAGAACTCAATAAAATACTGATTTTAGGAAACTTCATTGGCAATAAAAAGGTATAGAAATCTTTCTCATCTTTAAAGGTTAAAAGGTTTTCAAACAAGAACACGATTAGTTAACACTGATTGAATGAAAAGAAACAACAAAGCAACCTGGGATGTCTCAGTAACAAGTCTAATGAGTTGATGGGTGAGTTCTACTTTAAAATCTGTACTTCTATAAACAATTTTAAACACTGATATTTCATTTTCACAAAGAAAAAGTCACGTTTTTTCTTTTTTTCTATTTCTTTTTTTCTTTTTTCAAGTTCAGGCACACCTGGGTTTTTGTACACAGTAGTGGACCGTTAAGATCAGGCAACTGCCGTGACTTTCTTCTGATGGCAAGATGTGGTTTTTGTCTAAGATTACCCGACTTCAATAACCGACACACTCAAACTGTCCCGAAGAATATTCTTCCTTCATTTGGTGTCTGTCACCGCTTCCTCTGTTGTTTCGGTGTTTCCTGTCCCGTCCCTGATGCTGCTGTCTGTATTGACTTCACAGTCTGCCGCTTTCTCTGCATCCACACTTGCTGATTCCTCCTTTTCTTCGGTTCTTTCCTCCATCTCGGCGTCCTCCACGTGGTCATCTCCCAGCTCCACTTCTACTACGTCACAGGCAAACTCCTCCTGCTCCTTCTCTTTTTCAGTCTCTTCTTCTTCTGCTGTCGCCTCTTCCTCTGCTAATTCCTCTCCCTCTTCCTCCTCATCATCGTCGTCAAAGTTACCCTCGTAGATCTCGCACTCGCCGTCGTCCACCTGCACCACCCGTATGTCGTCCATGCAGATGGCCTCGTCTTCCTCTTCCTCACTCTCCCTCTCGTCTGAGTCCATTTGGGAGGGCGGGGTCGTGGTCCGGCTGTCTGACTGCAGTCTGCCGCTTGGGCTGCCGAGCTCTGACTGATCCCTGGGTGGCCCCGAGCCGGAGCCCGAGTTTGGCCCGTCCTTCTTGCAATAGGAGTAGCGGTGATTCATATGCTGGGAGTACGAGCCTGAGTGAGAGAAACGCTTCCCGCACTTGTCGCACTGGTAAGGTTTCTCACCGGAGTGCAGCCTCGAGTGTTCGATCAGGTGGTGTTTGTGTTTGAAAGCCTTCTTGCAGACGTTGCACTCGTGGGGTCGTTTTCCTGCAGATGAAACCAGAGCGAGTTAGAGAGGAACTGTGCTTAGTATAGAAAAGTATAGAAAAAAATATTCAAAGCAAGTGTTCCTTATTTTGGTTTGATTTGTTTTATTATTATTTATTATTTTGTTGTTTCACTGCCTGTGGCACGCTTTTATACTTGTAATGAAATGCACTATATAAATAAACATGCCCTGCCATCAATCAAGCTTGCGTGTTCATTCAAATAAACATAAGCAGGTTTGAACAATTCAAATATTACATAAATATAATTAAAATAGCATAAATAAATGAATGCGTTTGTAACTATAATAATTAGGTGATACAGAATAGAGATTTGTTACCGTAGCTAAACATCGGTCTCTTTGTCAGCATGAATATAACAATAAAGATTTCACACAAGTTTGTTTGTCCACTTCACTGTCCTTGTACCAGCAGCAGTGCAGGCCTATCTGAGGTTTACACTGGACAGGTAAATAAGACTGCAGCCGAATCACAGGTCTCTTTAACACAAACCCAGATGCATTAAAGGTACTCTGCAGTGAGGGAAGCAGACAGCTGCTGGCAGTGGCTGTCACTGCCATCAATCTCCAGATGCACTACAGATAAAGATTAACATGCATGACTAAATCTAGTTCATTTACATGATGAACCTAAGGGCTCATGTTAATTATATGCATTGTACCTTTAAATTAAAAACAGACAGAAACTGCTGCTTTATTTCCCAAACAACTGAATGTTTAACTTTAAGATTTACTAGCGCCAGTTCCAAAAATGTGAATATTTCTAGCATTTCTTCATTGGGAGCCATATTATACTAAATATCAGAGTTTGTTCTAGCAAAAACATTTTGGAAATACAACAAAACGCCTAAAGGCAAAACAATTAACTATGAAAAAATAACCTGATACTTTACAATCCATTGGGAGAATTACACAAATATATATATATATATTTTTTTAATTTGCTCAAATCAGGGAATCAGAAGTTTAAATTGTTAAAAAGCAAAAAAAGCTTGGGAGCCAATGTTTGTTTTAAGTATTCAGAACTCTCAGCACCTGGAAAAGTAATTGCTGACATACCCATACAAAATGATCAAAGCCACACATTATCAGAGGCTTTTATGAAACAGACTTTAAAGTGTCTTTAGAGTATAGCATTTAATAGTTTTTAACATCCCCTGCCAAAAGAAAATCTCACTAACAAAGCTCATATGTTATAAGAGTACGGCAAATTTGAAGGATAAGGATGTTTTCTTTCTTTCTCTTTTCTTTCCTTTTTTTAAAGTGGATGTCAAGGCTGAACCAAAACACAGTAGTGCAGAGTAAAGATAACCGCTAACAGATTTGAATAAAACCACTGCCAATATGATGCTACCTGGAGCTACTAGGAAAATATCCTTTTTAATTCACCGCACGAGTTACGTGTCTATAAGCACTGATGACAACTGGGACATTTACAGGCCAGGTGTCCCATAAAAGTCTCAGAGTACCGCGTAGTTAACGAGGGATGATGTCACACGTAAAAACACAGCCTTCAAAAGTAGAACTCTTTTGAGAAGTAACAGAAATCTTGCTTAATAGACTAAAGCTGAAAAATTCACTTAAACAAGACGTACCTGTGTGTTCATATTTATGCCTGAGCAGGGAGCTGCCCTTCTGGAAGACCTTGGAACAAAGATCACAGGGGTAGACGCCATTTTCTAGCCGCCGCTTCTTCATCGCCACGGCTGAATCTGAGTCGTTCTGCTCCTCCACTGTGGAAACACCCTCAGAGCTGCTCTCCAAACGCTTCTCCTGTTGTAAACAGAATTACAGTATGTCGGAGTCACATTATTTACTCTCCCATCCTACCCTTCAGGAAAGCAATTTCACCATAAATATTGTGTGACAGGTATGTGAAGAGCTCATTCTTTGACTGAGTTGTTCTTGAAAATGTTTTCCTGAGAGCCTGCAGTGAAGCTCTTCACTTTAGAGGTAGATAATTCTCCTAGTGTGAATACTCTAACTTACTGAGAATTAAGCAGCAACAATCATGGGTGGAAATGTGAAGCTAAGACCCGAGTGCAAACATAAAAAATCCTCTAGGTGACACTATAGGCTGGCTACAAAAAAATGCATGTTTACAGCCCTGCACATATAACAGCCTCGTATTTGAGCTCTTTGGATAGTTTTTCCCTTCATAAGAACTCGTCCCCCCCTAACTCAATCATCTGGATAATCATTAAGGTTTAAAGATATAGATTAACTAATGCTGGATTAACTGAGCTGTCTCCCCTCTGCTAATTTAAGTCAATGGCTGCTTGGCCCTGAGCGTGGTTCTGTTGGAGATTTTTCCTCTTAAAAGGGAGTTTATCCCCTCCACTGTTGCCATGTGCTCACTCACAGGGGGTCGTTTGATTTTGGACATTTTCTCTCTATTATATTAGCGTCTTTACGTTACAAAATAAAGTGCCTTGAAGCGACTGCTGTTGTGATTTGGTGCTATATATAAATAAAACTGAACTGAACTAGATAGTTCGACCCACATCTACTGATGAAATTCATGCTGCGGTGCACTGTCCAGATGGTTTCTATCAGCAGCTCCACAGACACGAGGTTTCATGTTTAAGTAAATTTGGTTTGAGGATATCGTATTACTCAAAGGCAGTTTGGGTGTTCTACAAAGTCATCACATGTAACGAGGACAGGATGTTATTGAAATGTTTAATGAGTTCACGGGGCTACTGCCATCGATTGAAACTGAGCTAATGGTATTGGTGAAGTAGATATGAACAGTTCAAGTTAATGGAATCAGAGAATTACCTAAAAACTAATGAGTCATTACTGGTAAAATAATGACTTCAGGTCATCGTAAGTGGCAACCGCAATGCTAACGATGTCTGGTACATTCTGACTCTGACTGGCTCCAGCTCAGGTAACTAATGTTTGTTGCCGTTTCTTATATAGCATATAATGGCTTCTTGCAGACTTTTATGACTGGTTTGTGGCTTGACTACCGATTCTCACTTTGACTGCTGAACTCAGCATGTCTCAGGCTTTTGGAATTTTCTATTTCTCTTGACGCACATTTCTTCAGTTTTTTTGTGTTGAAGGACTGACACTAACAGGATGCTTTTTATTTTGGGTTAACTCTGGTACTTTCCACAGCAAAATGCACCTAAAGGTAGCATGTTAGTCTTTCCAGTAATCTATAGATGCTTAGTTTGTAAGTAGTTTGTTTCAGTGTAAAAGGAAACAACCCTCACTCCCGGCAAAGAAACTTGATTAAAAAAAGAAATAGTCATTGCAATAATCAATTCTGGACTGGTCAAAAGTGAGAATTTTCTCCTTTTCTTAAATTTCCAGTTAAAGGGGAAAATTTTAGTTACATAAAACAAATAGTGCAGTGTCAAGTTAGGCCCTGGGAAAGTCGTATAGAAATTTGAAGAACTAACTAACCAATAAAAACTGCAAGCTGCAACAACAAGGTTTTTATACCTCTTCCACTTCAGTGTTTTTGGGGTTTTTTTGTAATTAAGACTTATGTATAGTCGACTCTCCAGGTACTGAATTTGTCTCGGTACAAATAGACACATACTCTTTGCTTCAGTACTTCAAAGTAGGCGTGCATGACAACCATTCACTTTAGGGAATCAAACAGAGCTCTAATTAGAAACCTCTTGCTAACTTTTTTTACATATAACTTTGTTATCACTCGCCGCAATGATCAGCTTCCCATTTATTCTGATGTTGGATGACAGACTACACAAGCAGCTATGTCTCGCTCTCAAAGTACTTTCATAATGTGACTTGAAAAGTTTCAGTTCTTTCTCAGTTATTCAGCACAAGCAAATTAATTCAAATCCATTCATTTGAGTTGCTAGTTCCTGGTGACTGGTGATCACACAGTGATCAAATAAAAGATATAAAACCTTTTATAATAAGAAAAAATAATCACATTGTATAAATAAAAAAGAAGTAACTGTTTTGCATTACTAACCTTATGACCATTGAGAACAACAGTCTTTGCTCCAGTGGCGTTGCCAGCTGTAGTGGCGTAGGTATATGTGAGCTGGGGGATGAGGATGGTGCGCTTCGTGGTGGTGTTGAGGCAGCCCTGACCAGCGATGGCAACTAAGGTAGGAAGCTGTGCGGCAGTGACGATGTTAACAGGTCTTCCGGTCTGAGGTGTGGTCACATAGATGGTTCGACCCTCGAGCTCCTCCTTCCTTAAGCAGGTCAGGTTCAGAGGCTGTTCTTGCTGCTTGGCGGGAGGTGTAGTCATTTTGTTTTCCGATTCTGTTGCGATCTGTTTAGGAAGAGAGAGGTCCAGAGGTTCCGCCTGGGAGTCAGAAGCTTCCGGGTCTTCTGGTTCACTTTTAACGATGACAAGGTCCTCGTTGTTGAGTGATTCAGAGTCTGATGGGGAGGCGCTGCGAGAGTCTGACGAGGCTTTGTTGGATACCTCCTTGATTGTATTGTCTTCTTCTTCCTTTTCATTCTGATTCACAGTGACCTCTGAGCTGGAATTTGTGGCTTCAGTGTCTTTAGAAACTGCGGTTGCATCATTGTGGCGCTTGCTCACACTTTTCCCCGAGTTCATCTTCATAAACCACTTTCTAACCACATCCACTGGGATACTGACAGACTCTGAGATCTTTGTCAGCTCCTCATCACTGGGATTGGCGTTGGAGGCAAAGTATGTCTTAAGAAGTGAGAGGAGATCGACGACAGGCGGCTCCTCCAGGGTCACCCCTGCCTCGTTTAGCAAGGCGGCGAAAGACGGGTCCAAAGCAGCAGAGTCGACGGCCTCTCCGTTGGCTGCTTTGCGATGCTGGAGGAGATGCAGCGCCTCCAGATTGTCAGGACAGTCATCGCAAAGTAAACATGTACTGGTGCTGTTGGGCTTTGGCTTCTGAGCTGCTTCTGAAGTTTTATCGGTTGCCTTTTCTGTCTGCGTGGATGCCTCCTTCTCCACATCTGCGATGGGGACTGTTTCCGGTTCTTTCTTGATAATCGTAAGGTCGGCCGCCTCTTGGGTTTGGGGTTTAGTTGTTGTGGTTGGAGTGGGAGCTGCAGCATCCACAGTCGTGATAGTGGAAGGCAGAGTAGGGTTATTTTTGACAACAAGCGGTGTAGGCTGGGCGGTGGCAGTTGTGGCAGCAGCAGGGCTAATGCTGTAGTTGATGATGATCTTCGTGGTACCGTCGTGATCCACGAAGGCAGGAAGGCTGATGATCTGTTGCTGCGGCTGCTGGACCACAATTCCCTGCTTCCCCTGCGTCACCACCCCATTGGCTGAACCCAGCACCTGCCTGAGCACATTTCCATCCATCGCCACCTTGAGCACATTCTGCAAGTCATTAAGATTGATACTGATGGGTGACATCAGACCTACTGTTGGTACAACCATAGCCACACCCTGAGGCAGGGTTGCAGCTGGGACCACAATCGGCTGTGCTGTTCCTCCGTTCACCACGCCGTTACTGCCGGCTGAAGTTGCCGGTGCCGCCGTCACAGGCTTGCACTCAATTTCCACAGGTTCTGATTTGATCTGGGTGACAGGCAGCTGCTCCTGGAGGGGTTTGCTTTCAGTCTTGTCTTTAAGAACCACACGAGCTGGAGCGATCACAACAGGTCTCGTCTGTGCAGGGGCTGGGGGGGACTTAATCGATGTTCGAGCAACACCGTTGGGGGGTGTAGCACCCACACACTTTTTGCTACTGATGTGCGAGCTGTAGGAGCCTGAGTGGGAGAACCGCTTCTTGCAGTTTGAGCATTCGTATGGTTTCTCACCTAAAAGTATCAGAGAGCGAGAAAGAAATGACAAAACTTTCAAAGAGAAGATTCGAAACATGAAAAACCAAAAACAATTCAAATTTTTAGTAACTTATTTTGAAAAGTGTTGGGATTTGATACTGAGCCCAACTTACAGAATTGACAAATTGATTCATTACAGCAGAAAAACAGAGTTTGGTCACTCCGGCCATAAAACCATTTAAAAATACTTGTTATATGTAAAGGGTATTAACTTCCTTCTTTAAGGAAAGCAGGGCATTTAAACTTCCTTTGGTATGGCAACTGGAGTGGACACCCATTACCAATCTGTAGCAAAAGATGATGCAGTAGGTCAGTGCAACCTTCATTTAACTAGATCAATTCATCAAAACACATTCCTATGTTCCCTTTTGAAGAAACAGGGATGGGGTAAAAAGCGTTAAACAGCAGCACAGATTCAAAAAAGCTTTAAAGCCCCCGACTGATAAAACAAGCACTTTTATGAGACTTTATTAAAAAAAATGTACTGACCAATTTTGCACTAGAGGCCTCATGATGTCATATTTGGACAAACTGCATTAGTGTGTCTACAGCAGGGATGCCAAACTCATCGAGGCCCACACACAGCCCACTCTGATCTTAAGTGGGCCGGACGAGTGAAACGTCACTTTCTGTCAATGTAAAGACGTTTAACTACACATGTAACCCCTGAGATATCTTAATATAAGATAAAGAAGTGCAATTTTAACACCACTTCTCAGTTTTTCTACACAATGAAATTCACTGCCCAGGCTGTCCTGTATTTATAAAACATAAAGATTTGGTTGATTGATGAAAATGGTCTTTTTTTTAAAACTAAATTTTTCTGTAATTTAACTGTTTAACTCTTACTTAAATATTTTCTTTGTAGTATATATGGCTGTGGGGGAACTTTATCAGCAGGGAAAGCTGTAAAACTTGTTTGTCCTCCTACATGTTTTCCAAAGCCGTCCAGCAGCCCATTCTGAGCCAATTCTGGCATCCAGGCCTTATGTTATTGACATAGCTTACCAAGTGCACTAAGGAAATGCTCTATATTAACCAGCTTTAATGGAACACCTGAAATCTGGTGTCCATTAACATACACAGTGCCAATTAAATACACGAACGAAAAAACAACCTAAAATTTTCAGTCGGTTAATGTGTACATTTAATGAAAATTATTAGTCAGTTGTAAATGCAGTAATTGCAGACAAATGTTCGATGATTAGAGGCCTGCAGTTTGGAACAGCTACACAGGTTGTAGCAGACTGTGCATGTGTGCAGCAGCTCACCGCTGTGAATGCGCAGGTGCTCCTTCAGGTGGTGTTTGTATTTGAAGGCCTTGGAACACTCGGTACACTTGAACTTGCGAGTTCCACCTGTTCCTACCGATCCTCCTGTTGACTGCGAAACGTGACGCTGAGTCAGAAAAGAAGAAGGTCTCTATTATTTTTCTGTGTCGTTCAGTTCTTTTAATATCAGATGAATATTTCATAGGAATTCTGTGTGAAAGCTTTAACATTTTTGAAAACTGTAGCTCGAAGGTTTGAAAGGAGCACTGGGGACGTGTTTTTGCTTACATAACAGACCGAATCTCATGCATAATAAATCAAAGTGCACAAAATTTTAAAACCGAAAAAGAAATATCAGTGAATTAAAGTTGAACAACATGACAAAATGTTCATCCTAGTGATCCTGAGGCAGAGATTTGAGTCTGGGTAACAGTTTCACGTATCAGACCTGATTTCGCTCTTAGTTTGGCGCATTGCGTCTTCGGTTCTCATGCTAAGAGGTGTTACCTGCTCTCTGGAGCCCCTGTGGTGGCTCATGTGCCTCTCCAGCTGCGAGCGATAGGTAAAGGTGTAGCTGCAGTGCGAGCAGCTGTAGTTATCCTCACTGGTCTCGTGGCGATACTTGATGTGCTCCTTCAGTGAGGCGTTGCGTTTGTAGCCCCGGGAGCAGTAGGGGCAAGTGTGCAACTGGGAAAAAGAATCAGGTGTTCCTGTGGTGGAAGAAAAAGGGAAACGTGGATGATAGATGATGATTTTTTTTTTTTCTTACACTTCATATGAAGAGCATGTCGGACAGTCTAACAGCTCCTCCTCCTCCTACACCTTTCTGATGTTGGTTAGCTCATTTCCTTAACTTTGCTCTCCAGCATCCACAACTCTCCATACAGTAACTAGCCAGCTGGATGGAAGGAAAAAGTGACATTCCTGTGCATCTACCTCTGGTTTTCCCAAACATTTTTTGTGTTAAGTCCAACACATAAGCTAAATATTTTGGATATAAACAACATAGTTTCCCCACTCTCTGTATGAAGGCCTGAGAATAACCTGCCCTTCATAAAACCTCTCTAGACTGTATAAGTTTTACTATTGTCTTTGCCCTTAAATCTTCCTTAAAGCTATAACAAGCCAGCTACTGTTATTATTTCAGCATTTATGCCTTTCTTGTGCTCCAGAACATTCAGAGCTTCCTCCAAGTAAGTAATGTTCTTTGACCTGTGCTATCTCAACTTTATCCTCAACTTCACCAGCTGCTAGTGGAGCACTCAACACTTGAGTTTAGTGGTTATACTTTGGAGTTTGAACCTTAGTGTCTCAACTGTAAATGGCAGATTTGTGTGACAATATCTCACTTTTCTGATTGTATCTTTTATTATAACCTCAGAGGTCCATTATCAAGAAAATGTGTTCTGAGATCTTCAGTGTTTGAAATAAAAGCTCTGAAAATGCAGCCGTTTGTTATCCACCCCAACAACTAGTTTACCTGTCAGCTTTTCAAACAATTCACAATCCCACTTATTTACTGCTCACTTCTGAAGTGAGTACTAAGCTGAGTATAGCATGCTATGAACTCCAGAATGCTGAGCAGGAAGAAATTGGAAATTTGTAGTGCTTGACATCAAAGAATTTGAAATTTTGACACAGCAATAGTAATACCTGAACATCTGCATCATGACATTCAGTATAATATGTGATGTTGGCGTGTTACCGTTTTCATCGGCTCCTCCCGTCTCTGTCGGACTCTGCTCGTCCTCGGGGGCTTCAGGATAGATGATGGCTGTGTCTCCCTGCTGGAGAATCTCCTCCACTAGAGCATCCTTCTCCACCTCCTCTTCTTCCTCTGATGCACACTCCTCCTTCACTAAAAACACAAATGCACAAAGGTTAGTGTTGCTGTATACAAAGAACCCAATTATCCACCACGGACAGCACTACAGATACAGACAGACTGAATGACTTTGTGTTTAAATCATTTTAAACGACTTATTTTCTCTGTGAGGAATCCCTTCTATGAGCTAATGCTTGAAGTACCACCACTAGAGGGCGCCATATAACTTGTAAATGATTTGATAACGGGCTCATCACTTGAGCTATCGTTGTGCACTTTGTATTCTCAAAAAACATTTGTTGGGCAATTTAAAAATGGCATAGCTGCCGAACATTATTCTTAAAGAAACCTGGACTAGTTCTGCTAACAATGTTCAGAGATCCCTAAAATCAGAAGATTCTGAATTTGGGAAGTTGTAGCTACAATGCTGTGGAAAACTATGGAGCAGCTTGTTTTAGCAGCAGTAACTTGAAGGGATCATTTATTGTATGACTTTATCAGTCTCTCTCGTCATTGTGGAGGAATTTGGGCCCACTCTTTTTTACAACATTCCTTCAGTTCATTGAGGTTTGTGGGCATTTGTTTATGCACAGGTCTCATAAGTTCCTGCTACATCATTCAGGTTGAGTTTTGAGTCCCTTGATTCTTTTCTTTTTCAGCCATTACGATGTAGTGTACATAAGACCATCCTGTTGCATGACCCAGTTTCATCCAAGCTTTAGCTGCTGGACAGAGCTCACATTTGGCTCTAGAATTCTTTGGTACACAGAGTTGACTCAATGACTGCTGGGGCTGAAGTCCCGTGGCTGTAAAACCACCCTAAATGATCACCACTGTGTTTGACAGTTGGTATGAGATGTTTGTGCTGATATGCTGTGTTTGACTTTCATCAATGTGGCACTGTACATTCAGGCCAAATATCTCCATCTTGGGCTTGTATATCCAAAGGACACTGTTCCAGGAGTGGTCTGTTCACATGCAACTTTGCAAACGTAAACGAGAAGGGGATGGCTTTCTCTTGGCAAACCTCCAAAATAGCATACACATTCATGTTTCTCTAACCGTACAGTCAAGAACTTTGCAGACCTCAGTTAGCATGGTTGATGTCAATGTCTGCCACATAGCTCTTGGGCTTTTTGCTGTTTATTTGCATCTTGACATTGGCATGAATTTGCTTCAGACCAGCAAACTGCTAAAACATCTGCTTGTATCCAAAGTGGTCACACTTGCTGATGATCCGTTAATCAAGAGCATTTGATTAGAAGCACTTGATAGCTTCTTACCCTCCTAATTAATATAGAAGCAGTAAGGACATAATTAGAAAGCTCTGACGTGAGTATGCAGACCAGTGAAAAACTGAGCCACGCGACTGTAATGCTGACCAAACATACAGCATGAACCTCTGTAAATGTTATCATATTTAAATATTGGAAAAATAAACTAAACACATTTGAAGTAATTAGAATTAACACTCTACTACAAAGTCCCAGCACATACTGTTTGCTAAGATGAAATAAAATCAAACCTTATTATACTGAACTTTTAAAAATTAATTTGGAGCCAAATATTAGACAGACCAAACCGTACTGTGATGCTGTACTGTCATGTTACTTAGGACAATATTAAAAACAGAAACCCTTGCTTCCTACATACCTGCTAATATTCATACATCTTTAATCATCTATAGCTACAGCCAGCTGAACTGTTAGCGATGTTTGAGTTCACTTGGAACAGCTGGTTTGCTGCACAGACACAGACAGTATGTTTCCCTGCAACCATAATGAGCCTTACAAAGAATAATTACAGCCCTGGGCGTGATTCAAACGTGGCACTTCAGAGAGAAATGAGTCAGGGACGTAACAGTGGCACCACACTGACAGTCTGTCCTCTACCCAAACATTCCCTCTCATTAAACCAAACACACTCCTCTATTAAAATTAACCTTAAGTAGCCGACATGGAACAAAACAGATAGCAATGAATATGCTCAGGCAAACTTGGCATCTACAAGTGCTTCAAAAAAGCACTGCGTGCAATTTTATATCAAATGCATTTTGAAAAGATGGTGACCTGAATGCAAGTAATAATTTGCTGTTACCTGTTACTTCAAATGTTTGCAGAGCACCATCAAAGAAATGGCAAAGAAGGCCAAGCCACTTAATTGAAGAAATGAGTTTAGGATCAAAGGCTTCCTCATTCCTATTTTTTTTTGCCTTTTTTTCTTAAATATGTAAAGACTGTGACGCATTTTCCAACACTCGTCTTATTTTTTCCATCCACGATCATTCACAGCATACAGTTAAACTAGACAGCCATGCAGATAACACTTCAGACTGCAGAAGAAACAGAGTAACACTGCACCGCCTGTTTATAACACAAGGTCCCCGTTAAGTAATTGAAGTCTCAACACCAATCTGAGATAATGCTTGATGGCATGATTTATTTTTCCACTAACCCCCAGCCCCATCTGATTTACTTGTTCAAGTACACTAAACTCCTCTGTAAAACTGGTAGAGTGGTGAAAGTGAGTCTAATGTTAAGGCATGCATAATAAGCAGATTATCTACTCATTTAAATAGCCAGTTGTTTGATTCCTGACTTCTACAGTCAGCATGTAGAATAACTTTAGGCAAGATACAAATGCATGAATGTGTGTGGCTGAATATTCCTTTGAGCAGTGCACTGATAAATGGATGCATAGTATATACTGTACAGTATACAGTGATTTTCTTTATTTTAGAGCTCAGTCAGGGTTTTATTCTTGATTTTTTGCAGTTACAGCATTTTTTGTGTGCATATTGCTCTAAGCAGGATTTCATCCCTCTGAGACAAAGACTCTTGCCGCTCTTCCCTTGATCAGATCGGATGCTGTGCTAAGTGCAAATATCATAACAAGTGTAGAAGAGGAACTTAGGCAGAGCGCTTACTTCACTTTCTGAGTATAAAAACACTGATAAGAGAAAGCAGTGAGGTGAAACTGTGACCAGTGTTGTCATGGTGCTCAAGTATTTTAAATGCAGGCAGAATCAGCAGGAAAGGCCACGCCTCTTCCTGCTGAGCCGTGTCAGGGACAGGTGCAGCTGCGTGTGTGTGTAGTCAGCAGGATCTGCAATCACAGAACCAGTCATAAAAAGAAAAAGAAAGGAGGGGTCTATGCTGAACTGTGTGTGTGTGTGTGTACGCCTTTATAAAGAATAGGCGGGCCCAGGCCGAGCCCTGTTAAGCCTCATATTAAACACACAGATCTTTACTTCCCATGATCTCATCCAAAAGCTTTCCAAATCTCTTTTCCCCCTCTGAGACTCGCTCATCTACCCTTCAAGCTTCCTTCCCCACCTCTCTTTGCTCATTCCTTTCTCTTATAGCCTCTTATATCGTCATTTTCTCCTTATCTTAGTCCTTCCTTCAGTTTATTTATGTAGCTCACTAACATGTACAGCATTCAGCATCGTCTGTCTTTAAACTCTTCAATGAAAAAAGGGAAAAACTTCACTCCTCGAAAAAAAAGAAACCTCAACTAAAAGGAAAACATGAAAAAGACTTCAAGAAGAGCAGAGCAGAGGAGTCTCTTAAATCCGTTCTAGAATATGCCCTCACTAAGCAAGCTAAAAACACATTTTGGCCCCCTGGCATTTGAAAGCCGAGCTCTTTGAAAACAGTCTCCATTTAGGAAAGTGCAGGGATGAATGTGAAAATGCTGACCTTGACTGACTGCAGACCTTTGTGTCAGTAAAATCAAGGACACAGGTCGACTCTGACTCTGATTTTAAACATAAATACTTCTAGTTACACAATGCAGCTCCATTAAGCCATTTCCATGATGATTTTGGGGGCTTTTACTATAATACTGTGTCAAGGTTGACTGCAACAGCTGACGAGTTCCTGCCGGATTAATGTGTCGTATTCATCAGATGCAATTCACAGTTTTCTAATTGTTCAACTATTAAACAGTCAAAAGTGTCACAGCTTCCATAAACGACTTGTACATCGTTCTTATGCATGTAAGCATGTGTCCACCTACCGCAAAGGCAACAAGTCTGATAACATATGTGGCAGAATCTTATTTCCGATCATTTGATGAACAAATATATCGCTCTATGCTGAACCCCTATTCGTGGCGGTAGTTAACAAAATGCAGTGCAGTGTTGGGTATTTTCATTTGGCTCTGGCTGAAACGGTTTTGCAGAGGTTACCAAAAATAAAGACCCCGCTAAAGAGTAAGCGAACAACAGTTTGGAAAATGGCAGGTTTAGCAAGCTGAGACTACTTATTTACTGAGTCATTATTTAGAGAACTTTACAGCCACAATAAGATTATTTCCAACTGTCCCTAAGCTGCAGAAAGTTGCAGGTCTTAAAGATTTAATTGAGAAAGGATGTCACTTTCTGTTAAACGACTACTTGATTAACAGACACATGTTTACGGATTAAAAAGGTTTAAGCTGCAATACTATTCTTTGTTCGTTTGCCATTCAAAAAAGAAGAAACAAACATGTTCTATTGTCATGTTTTCTTTTTAAATTAGCTTCCTCCTCTCCCTTTCTGTCTTTGTCTCTTCCTCTTCCTTCTCTTCAACCACGTTACCAACTGCTTGTTTCCTCAACCTCTCCCCTCCCCACAATTTCTTTAATCTAACTTCATCTCCCTCCCTCCTTCACTTACTTTATTTCCCTCCATCACCCCTTCGTTCCAATCCCCCCCTCACTTGATACACCTCTCTGCATATTTTCCCACCACACTCTACAATTACTCTTAATGCCTCACAAAAAACATACATGCTGTAATGACAACCAGGACCCTGCAACACACACAAGTGGAATATCAGAATGGAATGAAAACAGGAAATCATGTGGTTCGCACACACGCAAACACACACATACACTTGCATACTTACACCAGCCGAGTTATTCACAGGCACATGCACTCTCTGCACACAGCACTCGTATACCTTGCCAGAACCTGTCACTGTGAGTCCATGGTGAATTTATAAGGCAGGATGGATTGGAGCTGCAGTGCGGCCTAGACTGCAGGGGGAGTAGCGCACACTAATCTCTCACCAGAGGACCAATTCAACACCAGCTGCTCTCCGTTCTTTCTCCTTTCGCCTCAGACGGGGAGGAAAGAAAGGACTCAAAGTCAGACTATCCAAAAATATCACGCAAAGCCTTTGAAGGGTTCCCACCGTGGCCTTACAGCGCTGCAACATTTCATGACTTTTCCATGACTTCCCTCCAACACCGTCAGAGCTCCTCTGCACACACTAAATATGTAACTCCTTCCTGGTTTGTTAATGTTTTTCTAAAGGAGTGAACAGGCTGCTTTCTATCGCAGGTGCAGTTGAAAAATAACAAGTACTGCCGTGAAAGCACGAGTCAATTCAATTCGTTATATTATACATTTATATCAAGACCCCAAAGAACATACTACTACTACTACTACTACTATCACCACCTCTGCTGATGCTTTCCTTGTTTAAACTGTCAAGGTTTTGCAAACTGAGCATTTTTAAGATGTAAAATGTAATTGTTAATGGCACATTTATTCTATTTAAAAACTCTTCTTACTGTGAAGTCAAGAGAATTAGTGCATAACTACATATACAAGTTCACCATCCTACCTTATTACAACAAAAAGGCACCTGACAGGACCGGTCAAAGGTGAAAAAAACAGAACATTCAGTCAATAAATGAAGTCTCTCTCTGCTCAGCACTGCATATTTTTCTCACATTGCAATCTTTAATCAAAGTGTTTATCTAAAGCTATGAAAAAAGTTCGATTTTATTAAGAAAAGTGTACAAATCTAGGTATTTTAAAAAAGTCGTTTTAGCTAACCAAACACACCTTTTTATTAGCAGAAATTAATAAATAAATGAAATCACTCTGATTGGCTGCCCTTTTCAAACAGAAGCTTTGAATACAAAGGTGCGTGCTGCTTCTGTGCTCACAGTCAAAGCTGGTGATCATGAAAAAAAAATTTTTTAAAAAAAGAAAGAAACACAAATGTGTATGCCTGGAAATTTTAAAGTCAGGCCCAGTGCTAACAGTATCACATGTATTTCCATCATTATTCTCTGTAAAGCCCTCTAAAATACCAATCAAACCCTGCACTACTGTGAATATTTGATGCAGACCTGTTTAAATAAATATAGATGCTGCAGGTCAGGAGGTAGAGTGGGCTGTCTGAGTATATGTGTGACAGTTAGATAGACAGTGAATATTCAGCCCTGTATAAACGTGACTTGTAGTAGTATTTGAGTGGAAAACTGCTGTATAAGAACAGTCCAAACCTACTAAACTTTGCTATGTAGTCTGGGTGTACAATCATATGTACTATTCTGATGTCAGGCTAATAAGTGAATGTATTATTTCACCTGACGTGCTAGTTTATTGTGAGAATAAGGCTTAGAAGTTTTAGCTTGTCCCAAAAAGTTGAGGTTTACTGAACAACAACAAGCGTAGGAAAACCTCCATGGATAATTAATAATATCCAAAGTCAGAGCACCACCTATCACTTCAAACACTGTGGGGAGGCTTTCCTACAATATCTGTAGTTGGATACTCAGCCGAAAAAGAAGGGAAACAAAAGCAAGAGAAAGCAAGACGAAAGCCTGGCAGAAAAATACAAAGAAATGAGAAGGGATCAGTGACTGCAGAAAAGTAGTGAGTACAGAGGAGAAAGGATAGAGCTGAGAGAAAGAGGG
This sequence comes from Rhamphochromis longiceps, assembly GCF_057381845.1. NCBI lineage: Eukaryota > Metazoa > Chordata > Actinopteri > Cichliformes > Cichlidae > Rhamphochromis > Rhamphochromis longiceps. The sequence goes on from NC_140574.1 coordinate 8,536,375, forward strand.
AGAGAAATAAAGCATGGTGTGAGCAGCACTCATGAGCACTGCTCACACCATGTAAGGCTTTATTCAGGAACAATGAAACAAGCCTTGAGAGCAATATCTCTGAGTGTCACATTCTCGCCGTCTCCATGGTTTTAGTATTTCCTGCTTGGCTGTAACTAACTGCTGTCGAGATGAAGGCAGATGCTTGCGTAGGCTGAGCTGTTTGAGAGGAATCAAGGATTAAAAGGGCATTGAGAATCGGCGTAAACACAAGCCAATCAACTTCGGCTGTTGAATGCAGAGTTGGTTCTGCTTCTGCTCGTTAAAGCTTGTGACACTTTTGCTGTTTTGTTTGGATCCTGAGGTGTGTTTTTGAAAGTGTGTAAGCGCTGATCCTGCAAACGTACTTACTTCGGGGTATCTGGAGGTTTAAAGAGTTTTAAAGAGCTTTACCATGCTGCCTGAACGTGGAGTGGAAACCAATTAAAAAAATAAAATAAACACAAAGTCTCTAGAAAGTCTATTTCTGTCTGCGCTTCCTGCAGCTGGTAAAACTTCAGAACTTCGGAGTAGGAAGAAGGACGGCAGGAAGTTGATGGATGAGCAACTTTAGGTCCAAAACTGTTGACTGCATCAGATGTGAATCATCATGATATGACTAAACCTGTTCCGCGGTTCCCAGCGGACGTGCAGCGCACAAAAACCCTGTCTGCAAAGGGAAACAACAAGCAGTTCAGCTGACTCAACTCCACACAGTCACACACCATGTCAGCAGTGTTAATGAGGGAACTCATTAAGCTGTTATTTCACTAATATATAAACCAAATCTCTTGTTTTTATGTTGTTTGAATTATAGAAATAGCACTGTAGAACTGAAGTGATAAGCTGATTTTATAATATTCAATCAATTATTCATTTATGTAAATGAGCACAATATTTAAATTAGAATTAAGTGATTATATAATTTGGTCTTTCCTAATGAATATTAATGCAGCAAAGGGTCAACTGCAAGAGCCTACAGACAGAGCCTGTTAAAGTCTGACATGAGGAACGTGGCGTTGTTGCCTGCACACATTTGCTATGCATCTGCAAGCCACTTAGCAACCCACCACCATCGCAACTCTTCTTTTTATGCTGTATCTGACATGGTTAATGTCTGTTGTCACTAGTGTCATATCCTCTGTACTGTGCGGGTCTTGCTGATCTCTCCTTGCCTCATGCTGTCCTCGTATGCATGTGGAAGGAACAGATTCATACTTTAAAATATAATTAAGAAATAAAATTCTTCTTCCTTTACTCCAGCAGTCCTGACTGAAAGGTGTGACACATCAGCAGGAAGAACACTGAGATCCTGACTGTCTATTTAGCTTAAGCTAAATGTTGTCACTGACAAATCTAAGGCTACGTTCACACTGCAGGTCTTAATGCTCAAATCCGATTTTTTTGTCTGCTTGTTCACACTACAAATAAAATGTGACAGCAAACGCGCTCTTGTGTGACCCCTCAAAGCGGCCCGCATGCGCAAAAGAAGACGTCACACACAACGCGCTCTGTTTCGACCCAGAACAAACAGTATTGTTTGACTGATGGCCTTAATATAAAGACTTGTTTCGGACTTTACGTTTCCCAATTTTGCTTTAAGTTATAAAGTTATTTTGTTATTTACAAATGGCCTAATAATGATCCTTATTGCTGTTTTAGAGAAGAGCGGTGCTTCAAAGGATAGTTGGAAATTTCTGTCAGAATCTGCCGATTATACAGTACAAATAAAATGTTCACGTTTCTCCAACGTTGTCTTCCCAACAGTTTCACTGGATGACCAGGAAGCGTTCGCGATGTCTTCTCCGGCGCTGATAATTGCCGTCTGTCAGTGACGTAAAAGACGGATTTAATGCGACATGACCATTCAAACAGCAGTCATTTTCTGAAACATCAGATATGTATCAGATTCAGTACCACATACCAAAGTGATATTTGAAAATATCGGATTTGTACTGTTCAAACTGTCATACCATGATCGGGTATGGGTCGCATAGGGTCAAAAAAGTTGGATTTGATGCGCTTTCGCCTGCAGTGTGAACGTAGCCTAATATGTGAACATCACTAATATTTTGAGCCACCTTGAAACATGTTATTAGTATTTTAGCACTCTGCAGCATATCTGTTAACAACTCTTTTCCCCTCCAGTGGGCGGGGCTTTCACTTACACTACGTCTAGTGTTTATCTAATTTATAGACACACAGTGATGACAGGAGAGGATATTAAAAAAAATGCTCTTTTTTACATTTTAATGTACATTTTGTCACCAGAAAGAAATTCAAGATGTTTCTGGCATGTCACCTGTCAGTGAGCACTTATTGTTTGGAGAACAGATAAGCAGTCAGACACCAGTCAGAGGAGAAAGATGACAAGGAATGATGGATGATGAAGCTTGTCTCTGTGTTTTATCAAAGAAGAATAGAGAGGGAGAAATTCGATTCAGAGGGAGGAGAGAGTGGATGTGTTGGTGGATGTGTGTGTGTGTCATAGTTAGATTAGCCTTTAGGATGTGGTGTCATACAGGCTGACCTACAAGTGCGAGACAGAAAGAGCAGAACATCTGGCTGTGGCGGGCGAACGGGCGTTCCCCGAGGCTTGGAGGAGGATGAACTAATCCGATCAAAGAGAGAGATGAGATGTACAGACAAACAGTCTTATACAACTGGGCTCTATCAGCAATATGGCTGTCTTTCTACATGTCACACTGCAAGATGGTGCTAATAAAATCTTGGGAGTACAACCTCAATATTGGAACAGATCAGATTGTGTGATGGATACCTAGTGGACACAGGCTCTGTGATTTAAAAAGGAAGGAAAAACGCATGCAGATCTGCAACACAGGCTCTCATGCTGATTGGTTAGCTTGTACATGTGGGTTGTATACCGTCAGAAACAATGGTACCATAAAAATCCACCTATGTCCGTAAAGGTAAAATTCAATGTATCTCTCCAAGGCTAATTACAAAACTGCAAGGTGTAACATTTAAGGTCTCTGCATGCAGTTACAGGTGCGCCATTTCTATTTGATTTTTGTAATATACCATTTCTGTAATATACTTACATATCTATACTATTGCTAATATATATTGTAATATATCTATATCACTAAAGCACTTCTGGATGGATGCAAACTGCATTTCGTTGCCCTGTACCTGTGCATGTGCAATGACAATAAAGTTGAATTCTATTCTATTCTGATTTCAAGGTGCAGTCCAAGGACAAAGTCTGTTTTCAAGCAAAAAATGCATGAATCTGCTCAGATTTCAAGATTTGATCACTTAAGCTAAAAAAAAAAGCATTAAATACACACTGACAGAATTTATTTTGCATCTGTCAAAATGAGATGGCACAAAGGTTAGTAAGTAAGGATCTTCTTTGTTAGTACTACTAGAAAATGGTTGAAAATGTGCCAGTACAGCTCCTTGTTTGTGCTGATGCTATTCTTGTAGGAATTGGAGACGATGTGTGGCTTGTAACAATCAGCAACACTTGGTCCCGGTGTGCCTGTGCTCCATAAAACACTTTTTTAGAGCTTAGTTGCTGTTCTGAGGGGTATTCTATGAACAAAGCTCAACACAACCAGGTTTTCTTTCCCTTTGCTGGATTAAAAAACTTGAAACCCCAGTTGGAGATAATGGGTATGACGGTGGTGGTTATTAACGTCCTTTTCTAAACCGGACTTTCTGCCTCAGGCTCTGTGCGTGCTCACATAAAACGGGGCATTTCACAGGTCATATGATCCTTCTGCAAAAAAATATCCCCGAGCGCCACCAACTCCAATCAGAGACATTATCAGATCTATAAAGAAAATAAAAAACAGAAACAGAAAAACCCAACACAGTTCCAAACAACACAAGAGAATAATGCTGCAGGAAATTGTAATCTTGTGATTGAATGCACAGAGCGGTAAAGTTTATATTTTATATAGTTGCTTGTTGCTTTGAACTTCTGTTAGTTAATTACATTAAGATCCATACAAACACACATCACACTCCAGTCCAGTCGCTTTTCTTTCCAAGCTCCCTAGATTATTTTGGACAGTTAACCTGAAATTCTCACAACTCACTAGATTGGCCGGTAGACCTAAAAACCCTCGTAGGGTTTTTTTTTTAGGTATTTTCCACATTTTAGATGCTAAAGCAAAGAACAAGTTGATGTGCAAAGCTTGAAATACAGCAGACTTTCTTCAAGAAATGACTGATTAAACATCTGAAAACTCATCCCTAATATTATTACCACATTGGTTGGCTGCATGCCAAATATCCCTGGGCAAGAGACTACCCCATGTTTGCCTACTGGTGGTGGTCAGAGGGCCTGGTGGCGCCTCGCCTCTGTCAGTGCGCCCCAGGGCAGCTGTGGCTACAATGTAGCTTGCCATTGCCAGTGTGTGAATGTGTGTGTGAATGGGTGGATGACTGAATGTAGTGTAAAGCGCTTTGGGGTCCTTATGGACTGAGTAAAGCGCTATACAAATGCAGGCCATTTACCATTTACCATTTACAATTGATCTACTTGCAATCAACACCATTTATCAGCATAGCAAAACATTCTGAAAATCTCCGACTGGGTTAGAGTTTCCCTCTGAGTCTCACTTCACCAGCCGTCACTTTAATCTCAGCTGAAATCACATGTGAGCATCTACTGTGTTTACACTATGCGGCATGCCGTGTGTAAAGCAGCATATGGAAATGGTTACCACTTATCTGTATTATACGTAACAAGTTAATAAGTGAAAATGTTAAAACGCAAAGGGTCAATCTTACAGAAGGTAAGGTAAGGTTACAGAAAAATGTAGGAATAAGATGTTGCTTTAAGTATTACTGGCACTGACAAAAATGTTCAAGCACAGAAGATGCAGCATAAACTGCATGTAAAGACCCGCCCTTAGGCAGAGCATTGTATTATTAAAAGGAATCTTTGCCAGTTAGGGAGTAGATGGGATTTATTAAAGTTTGCTGGATGTGAGAACTGGAGATTATAGAGAGAAACCTCTGCAAGACTGCCGGCTAGATTAAGGATTAATGAGGGCGTTACAGAAACATGTCTATTCCTCAGACGAGCTTACTTCCCCTCCTTATTTATATATCTCTTTCCTCATTTGCATCCTCTCTCTCGCTGCTATAAATTCTTGGTTTCTGGTTACTCTTTACTACTCTTTACTTCTCTTCTGATCTGAAAAAGGCACACCACACTGAGCTGTGATCGTGTTCAGCTGACTCATGCCTCCAGATTTTACACCCACCAGCACCGCATGCAGGTTGCTTGGTTCCTGTGTTCATGTGTGTGCCCCCTTCAGATCACTTAATTCAATAAAAGCACTACGTATGTGCTTAAGTTAGTACAGTTCTTCTCCACAATGATCCACAACAAAGTCAGTGAACATAACGCTACTGCTGCTCTGATTTGGATTTACTTGCTAACAGTTGGGTGGGTAATCTCCCCACCTGCGCTAATATACAGTATCTCCTGAAACACAGAAGCCAACACTTGATTACATAAATATGAGTACTGAGCGGACCCGTTGCTGTATTAATGCACCTTTTAAGCTTCACTTACAACAGCAATAAGGACAAATTACACATGCCAGCCCTAAGGACATTTTTGTGAAAAATACTGGCTGTTACCCTCCAGTGTGATAATTGACTTCAAGGTGTCATGGTCCTGGGCCATGTTGGCCCAGTGTTCTTAGTTTTCTTGTATGTTTGTATTTTGTTCCTTATTTAGGCCATGTTTTCTGAGTTGCCCTGTTGTGTTGTTCCCTAAGTGTTTTCCCTTCATGGCTTTTACCCCCTGTGTGCCCCTCTGTGTATCTGTGAGCCCTCGTCTCTCCTTATGTTTTATTCCATGTTTCCCCTGCCCATTATGTCCAAGTTCTCCCCGTGCTCTCTCTCCCCCCCCCTGTGTGCCCTGTGTATTTATGAGCCCTCATCTCCCTTTGTGGTTGTTTCATGTTTCCCCAGCCCGTTATGTCTGTGTTTTCCCCGTGCTCTCTCTCCTCCTGTCTGAACCTCTGTGCACTTCCTGTTTACTTTGTGACTCTCACGCCCGTACATGTCATGTTCAGTTCACCCCGCCCTGTCTCGTTATGATTATCAGTGTCACCTGTGTTCCCCGTGTGTTCAAACTTTCCTCGTTAACCCTCTGTGTATTTCTGTCTGCGTCTCCCTCTGTTCGGCGTGACGTCGTCCCTCATGCTGTGTGTGGATCTCCCTGTGTCTCACTGTGAGTTCTTAGTTTATGGTTTCCCAGTTTAGTCTAGTTTGTATGTTTGTTCTACCAGCAAATAAAGCTGTGTTTTGAGTTCACCTCCCCGAGTCTGTGAGTCCTGCATTTTGGGTCCAACTCCTGCCTGCCGCACAGCGATTCATGACAGTACGACGTCACCACAACATGGACCCAGCAGACTTACCCGGGGAGAGCGATCTGATACGTGTCCAACGCCTAGTCGAGTGGATAACCCACACTTCCAATACAAGGGCAAAGATTGTGGGGATAAATGCTATCGAAGCAATCCTCAAAGGAAATTCTCATCTCCGCCAGGTCAGAGGATGTTTGGACTTATTGGCCAATTTGAATGAAGCCCGGGAGGCGGCGCGAACTCGGGAAATATCAGACTTGGCCCAGCAGCAACAGACAACAGCCACCCTGGAGCAGCCGCGTCAGTTTCACCGGCCGGATGTGGTTTTTCCCGGCCCTTTGGAGCCATCTGCGGGGAAGAAACGTCGATCACGCCGCGGGCGCGCCACCCCACAGCCGGACGTTCGGACTTTTACATCGCCGGCTGTGGTGAATAAGGACTCTTTTTCTGTGTCGAACCGTGGGACTATTCGTTCAGGGGTTGTGTTTTGTGCTACGGATGGTAATGTGAACAGTTTATTAGCTGCCCAGCCTCCTGAAGCTCTCTTAGCTGCCCAGCCTCCTGAAGCTCTCTTAGCTGCCCAGCTACAAGCTGTGTCTCCTGTGTCCCCGCTAGCACAGTCATTAACTCCACCACAAGCTCCATTTTCACCTCTACCATCGCTTCAGTCATCAGTTCGGTCTGCCACTCAGTCGCCCTTAGCTCCATCATCCACACTACCACCTGTTTCTCTTCCACCACAACCGTCACTACACCCAGCCATTCAGGCTGCTACTCAGTCAGTCATTCAACCCATAGCCCTGCCATTAAGGCACTCTGTAGCCGAGCCATTAGCCGCCCGACCCGCAGCCACTTCAGCCACTCCTCCACCCGTCACACCTCCACTACAACCATCACTGCAGTCTCTAGCGCAGTCTCCTGCAGCTCTGCTTTCCCCAGTGCAGTCTCCAGTGTCCCCAGTGCAGTCTCCAGTGTCCCCAGTGCAGTCTCCAGTGTCCCCAGTGCAGTCTCCAGTGTCCCCAGTGCAGTCTCCAGTGTCCCCAGTGCAGCCTCCTGCAGCCCTGCTTTCCCCAGTGCAGTCTCCAGTGTCCCCAGTGCAGCCTCCTTTAGCACAGTCACCCACTCAACCACCAGCACCACAACCGTCACTACCTCTAGTTCATTCCCCTGTGAAGTCATTAACTCCACCACCTACTCCACTCTCACCACCACCGTTACTACAGACATCAGTTCAGTCCCCTGTGCAGTCGTTTACTTCTCCACCGTTAGCAGCTCAGGTCCCCGTGTGTCCAGCAGCTCAGGTCCCCGTGTGTCCAGCAGCTCAGCTCGCACCTGAACCTTTGGCCCAGTTCCCCGTAGCAGTGCAGTTTTCTAGCCAGCTTAACGTTGAGCCCGGGGTCCCAATTCTCTCTGGCTCTACATCGGCTCCTGCTGGAAGCTCGGATGAGCTCATCCAGCACTCCGCGGCTCCCGTGTCGCCATCTACCTCGTCCGCTGGGGGTTCCAGTGAGCCCAGCCAGCACCTCCTCGTCTCCGCTGGAGGGTCCGAGGGGCCCGTTCAGCCACCCGTCTCCGCTGGAGGGTCCGAGGGGCCCGTTCAGCCACCCGTCTCCGCTGGAGGGTCCGAGGGGCCTGTCCAGCCTCACGCCTCGTCAGCTGGAGGGTCCGAGGGGCCCGTTCAGCCTCCTGTCTCCGCTGGAGGGTCCGAGGGGCCCGTTCAGCCTCCTGTCTCCGCTGGAGGGTCCGAGGGGCCCGTTCAGCCTCCTGTCTCCGCTGGAGGGTCCGAGGGGCCCGTTCAGCCTCACGCCGCATCAGCTGGAGGGCCCGAGGAGCCTGTCCAGCCGCCACCTGCGACCGCCTCGTCGTCGCCTGGTCCGGCTGCATCCGCCTGTGCTTCTGCTACGCCTGGGCCAGCCTCTGCCTGTGCTTCTGCTACGCCTGGTCCGGTCTCAGCCTCTGCAACCTCGTCTGGTCCGGCCTCAGAGTCTTCGTCCTCGTCTGGTCCGGCCTCAGAGTCTTCGTCCTCGTCTGGTCCGGCCTCAGAGTCTTCGTCCTCGTCTGGTCCGGCCTCAGCCTGTGCTTCGCCTGGTCCGGCCCCCGCATCGCCACCGTCTGGTCCTGCCTCGTCTGGTCCTGCCTCGTCTGGTCCTGTGCCCACCAGGCCATGGCCAGCACGCCTGAGACTGGAGGGCCGCCGCTGCCTTCCGCGCGGTCGGCCCCCCGCTGCCTTCCGCGCGGTCGGCCCCCTGAACTGCTCCGTCGTCTCCTTCGCCGCCGCCGCTGCCTTCCGCGCGGTCGGCCCCCTGAACTGCTCCGTCGTCGTCCCCCCCTTCGCCATCGCCGCTGCCTTCCGCACGGCCGGCCTCCGGACCAGCTCTGTCACCTGTGCCACCCACCTGGTCGGCCCCCCGACCGTGTGACCCGTGAACTCTTGTGCCTGTGGGCTCTGGGTCGGCCCCCTGAACCTTATTTGGACTATAGTCATGTGCTCCTGTGTTTTCTGTTGTTTGTTTTTGTTTCCCGTTCTGGTCCCTCCGTCCTGGTCCCCCGCCTCCCGCCCTGGGTGGGTTGTTTTCTGTTTTTGTTTTTTCGGGTTTGGGCTGTCGGGAGCCAGCCCTTGAGGGGGGGGTACTGTCATGGTCCTGGGCCAACATGGCCCAGTGTTCTTAGTTTTCTTGTATGTTTGTATTTTGTTCCTTATTTAGGCCATGTTTTCTGAGTTGCCCTGTTGTGTTGTTCCCTAAGTGTTTTCCCTTCATGGCTTTTACCCCTGTGTGCCCCTCTGTGTATCTGTGAGCCCTCGTCTCTCCTTATGTTTTATTCCATGTTTCCCCTGCCCATTATGTCCAAGTTCTCCCCGTGCTCTCTCTCCCCCCCCTGTGTGCCCTGTGTATTTATGAGCCCTCGTCTCCCTTTGTGGTTGTTTCATGTTTCCCCAGCCCGTTATGTCTGTGTTTTCCCCGTGCTCTCTCTCCTCCTGTCTGAACCTCTGTGCACTTCCTGTTTACTTTGTGACTCTCACGCCCGTACATGTCATGTTCAGTTCACCCCGCCCTGTCTCGTTATGATTATCAGTGTCACCTGTGTTCCCCGTGTGTTCAAACTTTCCTCGTTTACCCTCTGTGTATTTCTGTCTGCGTCTCCCTCTGTTCGGCGTGACGTCGTCCCTCATGCTGTGTGTGGATCTCCCTGTGTCTCGCTGTAAGTTCTTAGTTTATGGTTTCCCAGTTTAGTCTAGTTTGTATGTTTGTTCTACCAGCAAATAAAGCTGTGTTTTGAGTTCACCTCCCCGAGTCTGTGAGTCCTGCATTTTGGGTCCAACTCCTGCCTGCCGCACAGCGATTCATGACACAAGGCATTTGGGGTCAAGATTTGTTGATTCAATTCTGCAGAAAGGCTGCATGAATTACAGAGAATTATACTGAAACCACCATGAACTACTCTTACCAAGATACAGCTGAGTAAACGTCTAACGTATTTCCCGTGAAGTGCTACACATCTGTGTGGAAACAGCTTGTATAAGCCCGTGGGTGTAGCGAGCATCTCCTGGATGAGATGCTAAGAAAGCGCAAGCATGCCCAGGAAACTGTCCCAGATTAAAAGATAATAAGATCAGTCTTAAAGGCCTAGTCTTAAGATATATAAATATAAACAGAGAAATTATGAGAGAAAGAAATGCCAATCAGAGAGTGAACTGAAAAAAATGCAGTGACCAATGAAATAAAAGGTTTTTTAATGTATTATCTAAATTATCTAATCAGAGGTTTTTGAAGATGGCTGCTAAGTGGCTCCTAGAAACACTTTGGACCTGGTACCTGTGTTTAATCTCACCTACATACTAATAGTTTGTTTACTCTAGTCCGAATCAGTTTATAACTTTTTTCCAGCTTTTCCCCATCATTTGGCTTCTAAAACCCAAATAAACTCTAAGCAAACAAAAATGCGTCACTACAAACCACGTGAGAATGTTCAGTGCGCTCACTGGCCAGATGTGTCTGGGGTCAGAGCAACAAAAGTAAACAGAAATAAGGTGGAGAACTTATATTAATCTTAGAGCTATTTTAGCCCGTACAGATATATAATACCTTTCTGCATCGCAAAAAACAAAGCATACAAAGCTACAGGAAGTTTTTTACCTTAAACTTGCGACGTACATGTGGTAGCTGGTTCAGATCACATTCACATTATTAAAGAACCGCTACACCTACATCCTCCGCCACATCCTCCAAAAGGTCTCGATGCAGTTGTTTTGGTCCGCACCCGAGTTTGATTCAAAGAAACTAAACACTGCAGGTGTGAAAACACCCTGAAAAGCACCTGTTGCTGTGCTAAACACACATTCCTCATGGCTCGTGCCTCACCTCCATTCCAGGACCCGTTGTGGGGTAATACTGTTACGGTGGCGTCATGGTCATGGCTGTCCAGCGATGTGGTTCCATCAGCATCTGTAACCTCAGGCTCCTGCAGGCTGTCCTCCTCCACAATGTGTAGCTTGTCCTCGTCATCGGAGTCTGAGCTGGCCTCCAAGCCATTGTTGAAGTTTGTCACTGCAAGGAAGGAAAAAAAAAGATTTAGTGTTTTGAAATGATGTAACCACTTGATAACCACATAAACAACTCGTTCTCAACCCCAGCACTGAAAAGCCAGCACCCTGTTGCTGTAATCAGTGTTTGATTCACATGTGGTGAACAGAATAAAGGCAATTAACTTCAGTGTGATTAGCATCTGAGCTGCATGGGGAAAAAGCCTCTATGTGCCCCCTTAATGTCTCCCATTCGTACATTTCACATCATAAAAGAAACTTCTTGAATTCAACTTATGCTTCTAGTTTGTGTGTAACAAAACAGAAAGTTGAAATGTATGTGTTGCAAAAATACATAACAGGCCATGCTGACATTAAATCATCTACTTCATTTGTACTGCAAGCACCTGTGATCCTGTATATACATAATGCTGGGCTTACACTGCGATTTTTGGCCCATTTTGAGCCGATTTTTGAGTCGTGCGACCGTTTTGGCGATCGGCCCGATTTTGGCCTTCATCGTGCGTCGTGCATCGTGTAGTATACGTGGGGTAACGAGAATCGATTAACACCTCACGACCAGCTCCCAATCATCAATCGCTTGGTCGCAGGGGATTTCAAACCCTCGCGACCGTCGTGAGGCTGTCAGCGCAGCTTCTCACACTGCGCACGCGCAAACACAAATGTCAGCGAAAAAGACGGAGTAGCACGGCAGTGCAGCGTGTGATCTGGACACAAGCGATGGAGGCACAACTTGTAGAACTATGGCAAGCTCATCCGAGCCTTTTCCATGTGGCCTCACAAAATTATCACAACCACAACAACCGTGAAAATAGCTGGATCTAGACTGCTGCCTGATCAATGTTTTTCATTAGCAATTTAGCAAAGTTGATGGTGGTGGTGTGCGTGTCTGTGTGAGTGAAAGACAGAGAGGGAGAGCGAGCGACAGAATTTCTGTTATAACCTTCATTTTATGGACGCACAGTGTGAGCACTCAGGTCGCATCAGAGCATCGGGCCGTATAGTGTGAGACCCTGCATCGTGACCTACGAACTTCTAACCCCCGCGAGTCAATCGTGCAGTTTGAGCAGAAGCTGGTTAACACGACTGAAAAAAATCACACAGTGTATGCCCAGCTTAACCCTGCTATCCAGCAGGAAACGCATCACTCCCTGATATGAAACCCTGACTCTGCCTCTGAAGAATATGCTGTATTTTCTTGTCTGTTCACTCTTTTGTTTTTAGCATTTATTGAATTAGACACAAGGGAGGGAACAAGGGGGACTCGCATGCAGGAAACTGTCTGAGGCAAAATCAAACCCTGGCCCCTGCAGCCTCTCTGCCTCAGTGTATGTGGGTCACCTGCTCAACCAGGTAAGCTATAGCAGCACCTAGAGCTGGGCGATATGAGATTTTTTTCATTTCAGGCGATAACGATATCTATCACGATATAAGCCAAATAACTATATTTGTAAGATTTAAATGTGCCGTTGCTCACAAGTAAAATGTGAAATAATCAGCAGCTTGTTTTGATTTAAATATTTATTTCTCATAATAAGTTCAACAGGGTAGATGTACTTAAGGAACATGAGACTTTTTCAGATAAATAAAGGCAAATATTGCAAACTACACAAAAGGCAGCCGCTAAAGCGTTTAAGTTTCAAAATAGAACAAACGAAACAGACTAAATTGTCAAATCCACTTAGAAACAAAATATTAATTCTAAAAATAAATCTTAGTTTGTTTTACAGAAGAACAGACAAAACTGACTAACTTTTGTCAATATCAAATAAACTGAGAACTAAAAGGAAATTCTCAATCTCTCCTTGTTGTATAGCTTAGCTTTTCAAACAGTTTTAACAGTTACTTTAGTCTGACAAAAGCCGAATGACGAATTAGCGCTTCCAGTCAGAGACTGAGGCTACGTCCACACGTACACGGGTATTTTTGAAAACGGAGATTTTCCGTTTTCGTTTTAAAAAAGAATCCCGTCCACACATAAAGGCAGAAATGAAGGAAAACGCTGCTATGAACATGCCAAAGCAGCAGGTGGCGCTAGATTCCTAACCGTGCAGAAATGTTGGCCAATCAGAAGTCTAGAAGCCTCGGTGGGAAAAAGTAAACAAAGCTGGGGCATAGAAGCAGAACCGAGTCGTATGTGTGGACGGACAGTAACTGTGTATATGTAAGCATTTAAACACTGCAGAGAGTAGAATTAACAGTATTGTAGAAATTCATTTCACCGAAACAATAACGTGGCGCACAGTGTGACGCATGCACCAGTTTATTGTATTTCCAGACTTGTTTTCGGCACAATTTACAGTGCACGCTACTCTGTTTTTTGTCAGACTTGAAATAGCCGAAATACCTTCACACTACGGAACTTCTTTGGCTCTTCCGTTCGACAATCTCTCCGGCATTGGAACCATCATCTGTTTTCTCTTCGGTCACGCTCGGTTGATTTTTCTAGTCGGCACACTCATTTCCTCCATTACGCGCTGGCTCCATTACCCGCTGGCTGCTTCCCAAACAAACACACGTGCGGCTTGGCACTTGTGCTGTACGTAACAAGTCACACGACGTGACGCTGCGGCTGTGATTGGTTCGGCTCTGCGCTACTTAATTTGGCTGACTTTTTTTTTTTTTTTTTTTAAGATGACAAGAGCGGCGAGGTCTATCGCGATAGCTTAATTTCTCTATCGAGTAAAAGTTATATCGCGATACATATCGTTATCGTTCTATCGCCCAGCTCTAGCAGCACCTGACTTGTTTTTCCAGGAAAGCACTGACTGTAATATTTTGACCTTCAAGTTAAGCCTGTAAAATCTGTGAAACGCATTCATAAGTGAAATGACTGTGTGTGTGTGTGTGTGTGTGTGTGTGCGTGTGTGAGTGTGTGTGTGTGTGTGTGTGTGTGTATATGTGGATGGGTATTAACATCTTTGTGGGGACCAAAAATTGGAAGTTTACTATATTCGTGGGAACCGACAGGCCTCATGAGGACCAAAATCCCAGTCCCCACAAGTTTGAAGGCATTTTTGAGGCTCAAAATGCGGTTTTAGTTACAATTAGGTTATGGTTAGGTTTAGGGTAAGGGTTAGGCATTCATTTTTGATGATTAGGGTTAGGGTAAGCGGCTAGGGAAAGCATTATGTCAATGAGATGTCCCCACACTGCTAACATAAAACACAATAAAATGTCAATGCCCACTGAATACAGAAAGAAATCCATTATTTTGAACATGTTTGTATTAAATGTGACAAAACAAATGTATCTTATTTGAGCCACAAATGTTGGTTTTAGTGCCTTCTCTCTGTGAACACTGCAAAAACCTTTTTAATAGACCATATTATCATATCTTAATCTTTAAATCCTGAAATCTGATCCTCAAAATCGTTGCTGCCCTAAAACCTGCATCAACAAAAATAAACCATTGACTTTATGCACGTGCAATTTTCATCTCCAAATACGAGGAGACGATATTAAAAAAGGACAAATGGCAGCCGAGGGTAAAAATAATCACTTGTTTACCAGCCTCTGAAAGCAAATCTATTTCACACTGCGCTGCAGTCACTGAGTTTGTCTGTAGGATACGACTTCTTAATGGAAGCTCGGTGTGAAAAATGGACCAACTGGACCGATCTGAATGAACTTAAGAGCGAGAAGTGTGCGGGGGGGATTTAGCACAAAGCTGTAGATGCTCGAGACACGGATGCATACAAGTAAGTGATGATGAGCAAAATATGCTGCAGTGGCTTTTTAACTGTCAGCATGAAAACACAAACGAGCGCGAGCGAGCACACGAGAGTGTGTATATAAGTGAATAAAACTGCGTGTAAGTGTGTGCACTCCACAGGGAAGATGTACGTCTCTGCAGAGGTGCTGAAGACGCCTAATGAGGAGAAGAGCTCGGGCTGTTTGTTCACAGGTGACAGGTGCACACACACACACACATAAAAAATGCACGCACGTCTTCAACCACAAGACAAGCTCTACATGTATAGTTCAGGTTGTGCCGTTACCTCATACCTCTTTGCATGCAAACACTGCACACCAGATCACACACACCTACTGAAACCCACCTACATTTAGCCTATGACACCTACTGAGCTCACACACTTTATTTAAACACACAGAGACTCCAACACCACCCCTCAAGAAGTGAGGTGGTGCTTTCTGGAGACAATTCAGTCACTGCTCCAGGCAGACGAGCAGAGCTGTGAATGCAAAGCCCTGTCTGTGTGTTTATGGTGTGAGGTCGATGCCTGTCTGGATCGATGTAAGAGGCTGGAGAGTCATAAAAAACATTTGCTGGGGCTTCAGTTTATGATGTAACACCAACCAAATGATGGAAATACGAGTACTCGAAACATTTTAAAGGTTGGTGTTAGAAATCCTTGAATGTGTTTATGTTAAAAAGCAATACAGGAATAATTTTCATATGGCATCATGTATCTGTGATGAGCAGAGCAACAACAAAAATGAATAAATATCTCATCTGTACACTGTGATGAAGCTGGTGACCTCAACTATATCTGTAATTATTTAAATCTTCGCGTTAGTCTCCCAAACACTTAGTAAAAGATTTATAGACATATCTATCTGACCAATAGTCTAAAACCCAAACACCCATGTTTGGACTCAACATGCAAGCTGGAGCTTTGTATGTATACACGGATTTGTATCTTTGTTCAAAAAAGAGAAAAACCAAATGATCCAGTGATCTGCTATGAGCAAACACTCCAACAGCAGGAAGAAAAAAAGCTCCTTTTAAACTAGGCTCAGGGAGGGCGGCCGTCTGTTGCGACCGGTTATTCTGTGGGAAATGGCTTCTGGATAGTGAAAGCATCAAAGTGTGAAAGTGATCACTGTTAAAATTCATTGAAGCTGTTTATAAATAAACTGCAGTGCCCATTTCCTGTGTTCGACTTATCACTGAGTTTTTTTTTAGTGTTTGGGTGGTCAGTTAAGCTGTGTGTCACTATTGTGTGGCTATAGCAGTGTTGGGTAAGTTACTTTAAAAAAGTAATTAATTACTAATTACTTAGTCAATATTGTATCTAAAATACTTATCTAATTACTGTGTCAGAAAAGTAACTTAATTGGTAAATAAGTAATTTAACTAAATACTTCTTAAAATCCCTATAAACCTTGAGTGGGCAAACAATAGAAATTAAACTCTTTAAATAATAAATACATTTTTTTAAAGACGGAGACTCTACGCAGCAACAGTATATAAAACATGGACGTTGACCAATGGTTGAGTACTTGTGACAAGACGGTGGGGTGAAAAATGAAGTAAAAGACCAAAGCAAAAGCTTCATGGATATACCTCATACTGGACATGAGGATATATTATTTGTGAGATAATGCAAGTAAAATGCTCCAAAAGGTACCAACAGCACAAATACATTTTTAATGCTGTTAAGGTGGACATTAGGAGTCTATCGGGACTGACTGGACCAGCCTCTAGTGGCCACTCAAGACACTGCAGTTATTAGCATGTCAATGCAGGTCTAGCTCTTTGGTCCTAAAAGATTTTTTTTATCGGTCGTCCAAGTTAAACAGACAAAACTGTTACCAAATTTCAAATTATTGATAAAAAAAATGTCGGTTTAGCTACTTGCTGTCTTGCTGCTCAGTCTTATAAAAATAATGCTTTCTTTCCTGACCTCAAACTCAGCAACTTTAAACACATTGTTGTCATTTAAACTAATCTTAGCATCAAAATATGATTAGTCTTATACAGTGTGACCAAAAACCTTAATGGTATTTTAGGTGAACCACTGTGGTTTGGCTAGATGCAGATTAATAATGTGTTTAAGTACCACACCGCAGGCATTCAGCGTAAACACACCACCGTAGGCAGCAAGTTCCTACATAAAAAGTCAACAAACTGTGTCTCTCTTCATTTAAACAAAAAGTCACATTATTAACCAGGCAGGCTTGTGACAGTTCCGATAATAGAAAGCACTTCTTCTTTCCTACACACCAGAGGCTGCCTGTTGCAAAATGGTTTGGAATTCTTAACAGAACTGGCTGGAGGGAAGCGCGAGCAGCTGAGCCCCTGATAAAACTGCTTAAGCATCACACACATAAATTCTTTTTTCCTGGATTTTAGTCAGCGTGTTGAATTTAACAGAATTAATCTTGGGAGCACGATAGTGAAGGTGACAAATCATGTGCATTAGCAGATGAAAATGTAGTTTCTTAAACTGCATTCCTAAATCTCACTCTGTACTTTGTTTCTGGTGTCTAGTTAGCATGCTAACTCAGTGATGAGCAATGCTAGGTCACAGTAAGGTTAAACCCCACGCAGGGCTCCTTCTGTGGCTCCATCGTGGCTATGTGTGCACCTCTGGGAGAATGTAATTCATTATTACTGCCAGAAGGGGAGCACTTGTGCTTGTTTAATGGTGACTGTTTCACAATCACCATTAAACAACAGAAATAGAAAACGGATGCAAATGAATGTAAATGAGATCCAGTGCACACTCTGTCAGATAAAGCTACACTGTCACAAGTCTGCAACACTCTCACAGTCAAGTGAGAGCGGTTTGAGGTGGGAGGGGATCAAATAAAATACAGCTGACAGAAAAGTCGAGTAGTTCTCAGTGCACATCCCTGATATGGAGAGGAGTGATCTTCTCCACGTTCATTTAATTCCATCCATCCATCCATCCATCTTCATCCGCTTTGTCCGGGGCCGGGTCGCGGGGGCAGCAGCCTAAGCAAAGAGGCCCAGACCTCCCTCTCCCCAGCCACCTCCTCCAGCTTATCCGGGGGAACACCAAGGCGTTCCCAGGCCAGCCGAGAGATATAATCTCTCCAGCGTGTCCTGGGTCTGCCCCGGGGCCTCCTCCCGGTGGGACATGCCTGGAACACCTCACCCAGGAGGCGCCCAGGGGGCATCCTTGTCAGATGCCCGAACCACCTCAGCTGGCTCCTTTCGATGTGGAGCAACAGCTGCTCTACTCTGAGCCCCTCCCGGATGGCCGAACTTCTCACCCTATCTCTAAGGGAGAGGCCAGCCACCCTTCGGAGGAAGCTCATTTCTGCCGCTTGTATCCGCGATCTCGTTCTTTCGGTCACTACCCACAGCTCGTGGCCATAGGTGAGGGTAGGGACGTAGATCGACCGGTAAATTGAGAGCTTCATTTAATTGCACTGATAAAAATTAAAAAAAAAAAGAAAAACACCCTCTCTGTCAGGTACCGTCTCGAAGTGCTGCCGTAACAGACATGTCTCATTTCATGTAATTAAGGTACACTTTAATACACTTTTCCCTGGTTGCCCAAATAATTTTTGGGTATTTACCAAGACGAAATAAGAACACAACAAACTTTAAAGGAGGTACAACTCTGCACTTAGAAAGCTGAACTCAGCACCCTAAATCTGCCCCCCCCCCCTTTCACCATGAGATTTAATCACAAACTCATCTGTTAAGCAGATATGAGCATGATGTGTGTGGTTAAATATGATTAGTTTAAGGATTTGTGATTTGAGACGTTTACATCCTTATGCAATGTTGAAATTCGCTGTGGTCCAACTATTGCTCTGAAGACACCTTAATGAAAACCTATAACCAAACAGCAGCTGAGCGGAGCACACCCTGAATACAAATGATCCTGAGACTCATAATTCTTGCAGACCCTGTTCCTCCTCTGCTGTATTTTACATAGTTTTGTTACAAAGTCAACAGACAGGGGGCAGCACTGAGCAGAGCAGGACAGACAAAAACATAATAGGTAAGCCAGAGAGGGTTATTGTGTAGGAGAAAGAGAGAGACACAGAGACCTGTCCACATCATCATGACAATGCGTCAAGTGAACTGTTAATCCCCCATCTGGAGCTCTGTGAAGAGGAGAGGCCGGCTAAGAGAGGAAGAGAAAAGTCTAGACAAAAGCATTCCTCCCTTCCTGCCATCCATCTCTCTGATTAAATCTGTTTCATAACAGGCTCCTTCATTACTACTCCAAACTAATGTTTTTTTCTGATTTTTTTTCTGCCAGTTTGAGTTTAAAAACTAGCACAAAAATACATGCATTTTTCCTGCTTTTTTTCTGTTCATGATTGAAATCATTTTTCTTTATGAAAGGCCACATATTTTACTTAAAATATCAACTTTATGTACCATATGATTCAGCTTAGGTTAACATCAGTGAATTAATAAATAGGTAATAAAACTGTGGAGAGCAAGTGAAAAGTTTTCATCCTTTCTCACCTTATTCAAGCACATTTTCTAAGCTTACACATTGTTGTAAGATATATATGAAACAGGTTAAGAGTCATATATTGATATTATGGCCTATATTCAATAACAGCAAGGGCTGCGTGCCACCACTGAATAAAAAGACCAGGTTTAATTTCAATAGCACTCTGCTGGCACACACAAAGATGCGGAAACAACATGTCACAGGTTGGAATTTACAATATCTTGGAATTTATGTTTGCAGTTTTAAATTATTTATCCATTTAAAGAGGTATTCTCACTGAAATTAAAAAAAAAAAACATCTTTGAAATAAGAATTGAACTGGTGGTTAAAGACATCAATAAATAATAGACTTTAAGAACAAACGGCTGCTCTAAGAAATCACTACTATAAATACACAATTTCCCTCACTGTCACCTCTGCAGCTACTGCCCTCTACACAAAGCCTTCTATTTATCGTTCAGCAACTGAAAAAATAGTAAATGAAAAATTTCTCCCAACATTTGCTTTACGGAAAACCATACGCAAAGCAAAAATCATCAACGGTTCACTGAGTGATCAGCAAGGCAACTGATTTCCTCAGTTTTAGCATCAGGCAGCCAAACCCACATCAAGACACGTGACCATGGAGAGGAAATCACGTTGGCCTGACACACCACAACATAACCCGAAGTGGACCACATGGTCTGGTATCTGGGTTAAAGGTCAGCTGCTGTGCAGGGACAGAAGGGGGGAGGGAGAGCAAAAGCTAGAAATAGATTACTATCAGTCTGCATATGTGATTTATCAGTACTATGCTATTTATCAGTACTATATAAGTATGTGCATGTATGTGAGGCTGTACTAACTAAGTTAAGTTGTTTAACAAGTCCTCTAATTAAATGATCCTTCCTGAAATAACTATTGTAAGGACTTCTGATATGATAAATAGGGTCATTTCCACTGTAAATGTACAATCATGCCTGACTCATGTCTGAAGCTATTCTTCAGTTTCAGTTTCACTCCATTTATTTTCGTTTTCACTCGCTGTTTGGCTGGTATAAGTTTGATTACTAAGTTAGGATTAGAGAAAATTTACTCGAGTTCTACTGCAGGTGAAAATCCCTCCTCGTGCTGTTAAACAACTATGAGAAATTCCCATTTTCTAGGTTACTAAAGTCTAAAGGTGATGACATCAGAGCTCATTGTACTTGCACGTATTCACACAGCCACTAGCTGTCAATTAATGCTAAAACTAAATTAGAGGTTGTAATAAAAGCTTGCTCGATTGACCTGTGAGGTCATTTTTCTAGGAGAAGGCTACTGTTACATATTACAATTCATTCTGAGGGGACATGAATGTCTGTAAAAAACTTTGATCAGTTTCACTAAAACCACACACATCAACCTCATGATGATACTAGAGAAAAATCCAAAGGATCGTTTGTACAGAGGTTACCAGACACCATATCTTTATTGGTTTAAACGGTCACTGAAGCCCACAAAATCGCAGACCCCAAAACATTTGAGTCTGGAACAGTCATAAACTGACTGACCCACTCCGTCTTTAGATCTTCCCGTAGCTAAACAAATGAATCAATGTGTCTTGGCATATATTTAAGTTGAATACTAATATATTACTCATTATTGTCAACACATGACTAAAGACTCCACCTGAGCAAGTACTACTGGGGATGAATGAAAAAAAAAATCACTTTTTAAAAAAGTCCCAACTAAAGAAAGATGTGTGAGCAAAACATCACACTGTGACAAAACCGCAGCTAGTTTGCTTGGTGGGTGTGTGTGCATGTGTGTGTGTATTGACCCAGTGCAGCTGTGCAGCTTGGGATCTTTGCCAAACCTCTAACAGACAATTACCCCACTGTGTGTGTGTGTGTGTGTGTGTGTGTGTGTGTGTGTGTGTGTGTGTGTGTGTGTGTGTGTGTGTGTGTGTGTGTGTGTGTGAGACAGCCAAAGAGGAGTGTACATCACTAAAGCTGCCTGTCTGCTACTAGATGTGACCAGACTTTAACATGGTGAGCAGCTGCAGAGAGAGGCAGCCCACTTAAAGGTGTAGTCACACATTTTCTTTCCTTTGTAGTCGACAACTATGGTAGTTTATGTGAGAGACAATCTATATTTAAACTCTAAATGACGATGACATAGAAGATACCTATATAAAATTATTTTTTTCCAATAAATACTCAGGGTTCATAATTTATAACATTCAGTGGCGTGTGTTGGAAAGCTGCAACATGCAGCTGGCCTGCCAAGATCCTAGCATGCACACCTATCTTGTCATCTCTGTTATTTTATCTCCACAGCAATGCTAGTCATTCATAATGAGAAGCTCAACAGTATCCTCCAGCTCACCACAACAAAAAGGAAACACGCCTTGGTGCACTATTCAGGCGTTGCTGTTGATAAATTACTTACTGAATTAAGTTCTTGAGGCAGCAACAAATTAGCAAATGCAAATACGAAAATCAGGCAAAAACCCCCCCAAAAAAGACAGCCCACAAATCGTGATGGACCAGACTGTAATCTGATAGCTGATTATTTTTGTCCAATCATCCGACCCCTGCTATAAAAGATTAGACCGCATAACAGATGCACGTAGCTATCATGAAATCATCCACTGCTTTCTGAAATCCTGTTCTGAAGCCTCGAGATGAGCGATTCTGCCGCCGCCATCTTGGTTGCAAAAGAACGGATATGACAATAAGGGGCAGGTCTGACATTCAAGAGTTGCTAGCCAATGAAAGTACCACAGATAATCCTCCTGTTTGAAACAGAGTCAAACGGCCAAGACTTTTTTTTTATTCAGTAGAATTCAAAACAAGTATCTGAGCTCAGCAGAAAAGTGTTCACAGAGTAGGGCTGAACGATTATGGAAAATAATCTAATTGCGATTTTTTGCCCCAATATTGCGATTGCGATGCGATATGCGATTATTTTTTAAGGTCTTTGTCTTCTGTATTATTAAACAAAGACAAGCAATACATCATATAGTATGGCCAATACTATATTACATTAATTTTAAACTGTTCTTTCCTGGAAGACAGACCTCTGTTATGATGACATGAGGTGATGCATGAATTGATGACTGACATTTTTATTTAACTTCTTCTATCACAACAGTATATTTGAACATACACAATAGTTTATTTTTAGCTTACAAACATCTGAGCATAAAGTGCTGACAAGGAACCCTGGTGCAAACATTAAAATGAAAGTCAGTACAATGTGCAGATTGCAGAAATATACATAAAAAAAATCAGTGGCTTTACCACACTCAGTTTTTCGACATCTGTGAACTACTAGACAGTCATTCAATTAAAAAATAATATTAAATAAATAAAACTAATAAATAAAAAATACACACATCTTACTGATCTCTGCAGTCAGTAACATTACACATAAAGTGCAAACATAATAGCAATTGTATAAACACACACACAAACACGCCTTTAAAGTTTAAAGGCGTGAAATTGGACGGTCTTCTGATTAGCGTCACCGCTGTCTCGGTGGAGTTTAATAAACTCGGCCGTCTGCTTCTTGCTATCTAAAATATAACCAGACACTGGTGTAAATTCTCGACTGTCTCATACTTCTGTTTAATAAGTTTTCTGTTTGACGTTTAGTCAGCTGTGTGAAAACCAAGGAGGAACCCACCCGGGGGATTAATAAAGTTTTATTTTATCTAATCTAATAACTTTAATCTCAGCCAAACCGATTTACTCACGAACAAACAAAACACTGAAAAAAGCCCAACAATAACATTTTTAGGTTGTCTAAGTGACTTATATATTACGTTTAACCCGAGCAGCGAAACTCCGCGGTGATCTGAAAATGATGTGCCGGGAGTTGTGCCGTTCTCGGCCGCATCAGTAACCCTCGAGCTCCCGGCTAGCTGTCGAGCTGGTGGGTAGCAGACGCCTCTGAAAACGTCGAAGCACTTTTGCAAATATGGGATATCTTGATAAACCGAGCAGATATTTGATGTTTACACAGCTACTTTCTCGCCTGAAAATATGTTAAAAGTTTATTTTGTGACCCAGAAAGATTAGTATGAGTAATTTTAAAACTTAGTAGCGGCCGCCATCGCTGGAAACTGGAGTTTGGCTGGGCCGCGCTATGAATTCTGGGATATGGTAGTAATTTGGACAGCCTTATAATCGCAGTATAATCGCAGCCTTTGCGGTTAGAAAATTGCACTTGATCATGTCGCGATATTATCGCAAATGCGATATATCGTTCAGCCCTATCACAGAGGTGAAGCCACAAAGCTGTTTTCCCACAGACTTCTATAGGACTCCAAGTACTACTTTGTTTCTACAAATCCTGGTATTTGAGCAGCAAGTTTGCTCAGAGTACAGGTTTCTGGCATGGTTACACTTAACTTCCAAGATGCACGAAGAGGAACATAAAATCTAGACAGACTGAAGCTCCAGCAACACTTCTAGCATAAGGAACAACTTTTATTGCTTGACCAAGCAGTAAAAGTTGCCATTTTTGGACTGCTGGTAGAATAAACCAAGCTAAGCTTTGGGCTAACTGCCAATATTTCACTTTATTTTGCAACAATTTATAGCCATAACATTTCAGCAATGGAATCTGCAGCAAAGGAAAGACTGAATAGAAGAAAAAAAATGCTACTTGTATCATTTATAAGGTACCATTTCTATAAATCCCATCAACTCTTGCTGAAAAGAGGTTGTTATTTTCCTGACATTGTTTACTGAAAAGAATGAACATGAAGTGATTTGTCTGGTTTTCAGCATGCTGCATGCCTATAAGGGCTTTCCAGGCTACAAAGTGGTTATAGCAAAGACAAAACAGTCATCACTTTATGACTGGAAGTAGTTAACTGTAGCACTGAGTCATGTCCCTGAAGTTTCTGTTAAAGACGGGCATCATGAGGTAAGACTGTGGCTGCGTCATCGACACAGACAGATGGAGGTGAGGTGCGGTCGCTTATTTCCCTGGCACACAACGGCGAGTTTCCATGCCCACCTTGCTTTAACACAGCTGACAACCTCTGGACAAGCATGCGCTGTACAACTCTAAACGCAGCAGCTCCACACACATACTCAGGAAAGCCCCTCTGGCTCCAGCCAGCAATGTAAGTCACAAGCCAGGGACTCTCCCACCCTCCTCCCCCCAAAAGAGATAGAGCATCTGCCACGTGTATGTTCGTATATGTGTGTTTATTACTGTGACAGAGAGAGGGAGGCAACCTTTAAGGGCTTGGGTGTGATTAATAACCATCCAGTGAATCTCTATAAGTCACTGAGGGCTAACCTGCATTGAGAACTGTGCATGAGAACGTCTATGTGTGTGTCCACAGAGTAATCAGGACTGTCCAGCTGCTTCCTGCACTGCCCAGGTGCTCAAGCAGACCTTTTTCTCTTTCTTTGAAGGGTTGGTTCCTCAGTAAGCACGAAGTAAAGAAAAGCTGCCTGACCTCTGTATTCTGCACAAGGCCTACAGCTTACACAGAGAGAACAGCCTGGGACTTTAAATGGGATATAGGCTGAGCTCATATTTAGAAGGCTTGACTAGTTTTGGTAAACGGCTACTTTTCTGACACTGTGTCCTAAATCTAATTTCACACTGAACCAAATAAGTCATGTGCACTATCTTCCTTTAACATATCCATAAAATGACATTTGCATGATTCTGAATTCTCAATTTACTACTTACTATTGTATAAACTATTGCATATCTATTACATGTGCTTTCGGTCTTTATGATAAGCTAAAGTAATGATGGCTGGGCTCTGTATAGCATGGCATCTTCTAACCCAGTGGTTCTCAAACTTTTTCTAGCATTCTCCATTTCAGAAGCCAAAAAAGTTCACAGTGTGACTCAATCTCAAGTGGGTTGTACCAGTAAAACTATTGCGTAACCTACAAGAAAAAGACTTCTACATGTTCCATAAAATACAAGTAAATTAAAAAAATATTTACATATCTTCAGAGAACAAAACAGATGATCACCAGCCTCAACTTAATTGAAAATTAAATCAGTCTTCTGTCATTGCAAAAACTTTTACTGAAGATCACATCAGCCTATCCTCTCTTATTTTGGTGTGGTATGGCAGATTATTGGTTATGTCTTTGTTAAGATTCATGTTCTACGAACACTCTCCATTCTTGATGATATATCATGAACTTGCAACACAATTATGGTTTATGGTGACATATGTCCAAAATAATACCCTCTTTCTCTGCACAATCCACAAACCATCCAGTAAACCTGAGTGAACAACTTAGAGGGTTGTTTCTGGCCTGTGTAGGGACGTGCGACACCCCAACTTAAAAAGTATATGCTAGAAAATGCTAGCATCTTCTCAGGACCCTAATGCTAAGTCCTTACAATATAACAGAGAAAAAGACCTATGATTCAGGTTGTGCGTGCTGTTGGCAAAAGCTGTAGTTAACGTCATACAAAGTGCAGTAAATGGAAAACAGCTAAATCAAATCAGTATTTGATGTGACCTTCCTTCACCTTGGAAATAGCACTAGCTCTCTCTAGTACAGTTTTCAAGATATCTGACCAGTAGAGAAAGAAATGTGTCTGCAACAGTACAAATCTGGTTTGTAACATATATAATCAAAACCTCAAAATTAATTTCAGTATTTAATGATGGACACAATATCTCGCCACAGACCAGACAACTTAATGAATGCATAAAAAAGGAAAGTACCAGTTTTTATCTATTATTTACCATTACAGTCTTAGCAGGTTACTGAAAATGTTCAGAGAGTGAGGGAGTGAGAGTTGACTACCTGATCTACCTCTTCTTGTCTTTCTGAGTGAGAGAATCATCACGAATCTAGGTTAGTCCCACTGAGATCAAGGATCCTCTTTACAAGGTAGACCTTTTAGCACAGCTCCATGAGTGTGAAGTGTGAGCGATTGATTTTAAAAGTTTCATTGCACTCTGGAGGCAAAGGAAAATCTATGAGAAATTCACATTTCAGTGTCACAGCAGAGGTCTAAAGCACGTAGAAATGCTTTGGTTGTGTGGCTATGAGATTCTGTTTTAGAACGTTTGAGGAAATTAGGATGCGTAAGGAGATTTAATCCATGAAGAAACCTTGGTATGGGATGTTAGTCCTTTTAACTGTTAAATTAGTACAATATGAAAAAAATTGACCAATGAAAAAACGTAAAAAAAAAAAAAAAAAAAAGTAAAAAAAAATAATGCAGTGTTATATTATAAGATGCATAGTCTGTCCTTATTACTGGTAAAAATAGCAGTCAATGGTCAACCATTACTTTGTGTCCAACCAAAGTTTCTCATTATCACTGTGATCCATTAAGCTCCTGACAAAACTGATTATATGTACCTGAGTATACAGCTCCTACAGCTCCCATAATTCATGTGGAAATGAAAAGTGTAATACATCATATCCAATAACAGAAAACTCGCAGTGCTGTTATCAGTCAACTGCACCATGTTCTAACAGCAAACTAGAGGACGGAGCTTAAAATCCAATGTCATATCGGAAAAAGCCTTTTAAAAAAAAAAAGTCAAGTACTCGACCACAATCAAATTCTAACATTCACATTAATCATACAAGAGGTACAAACTCACAAGAGAGATAAATTCCCAAATAACAAGTTTAGCCATAACAAATGATTCATAACTCTAATCGTAACCACGTTACCATTTTTTCAGAGTGCATTTTTAATATTTGGCATTTAGAAAACTTGCACACTCTTCATAAAGAAGACACATACAGACCTCGAGTGACTCTTATACCTTAATCCCGTAATCTTCCGAGATGATGTTGGGTGGCTTATGTGGTACAAACCATGGGTGATGTCATTTCCCTCTGAAGCTACCATTTATTGTAAAGTATGGTCTCACTAGTGACTGACGGAAGCAACACATGATCGTAATTTAAATAAAGCATTGGAGGACTTTAGTAGTTAAGAAACGTATTAATACATTTGTTTAAAATGGTTTAATATTGTTGTGCTTGAACACAATTCCATATTTGGGGTGGTGAGCAGTGAGATAAATTAAACTGGTGACTCAGTTTTTGATTAGTCCTCACACCAAGAAGGCCCTGGGGTTTTTTGACTTTTTTCTGGGAGCTCCCCTTTATTACTTTATCACTCTTTATCAAAAAATATGGTAATTTAATAAGAGCTATCTTGGCCTCAGAAGAAAACAGAGGCTAACAGGATAATGATAAAGGATATTCTAAATCTCAAAAGTTTCACTTACTGGTTAAAATAAATAAACAAATAAAAATAGTCTTTCAGTCCACTATGTGCATTTATCTGACAAATATATATGTAAAGAAATATTAAAATGTAGATATAAACAAATGTGGCTGATTAAATTGGCCCAGGCAGATTCAGACCGTGTGATTATAAGTGTAAAATTCAAAACATGGACAACTGGAACATCGAGCACAAGTAAATCTTTTTGGGTCACCATCTGTGTCTACAGTTACATTTAAGTATTCAGACAATGAAATTATTTTTGTAAGTTTGCCGCTGATTTCAAATCCACTGTGGTAGCGTGCAAACAATCAAGTTGTGAATGAAGTGCAGATGTTTAGCTTTAATTTAACAGGTTTAACAAAAGTACATTGACTGTTTAGGAATCACAGGCACAACTATATATCTAACTATACCTAACTAACTTGGGATGTGCACACAGAAAGCAGTTACCGAGGACAAGTAGTATTAGTTGTTATACTTTTTTTTTGTCCAGTGCATGCCAGCTATAAGAGTGATTAATATATGTCTTTATCTTAAAATAAAGATTTGTATTTGTTTTTACTGCCACCTGGTGCAATACACTACTACTGCCAGGAGGTGTTGGTAATGTACCTAGAAGCTGTTTGTCAGACACAGCAAACACAGCAGAAGAACAAAACATGCTAACATATGTAAACCCAGTAGAAACCAAAAGTTACATTGCTCTTGTGCTATTATTTAAGTAAATAACAAACTAAATCCACTGAGCTGGACTCCTCTGAGAAGTCAGAAATTAATGAAACCACTAAAATAAATTTTTCTGTTCTGCCTTTTTTTTTTTTAAACACTAAATTAGAAAATTCATTGACAACAACAATAATTATATTTTAGCATAACAAATATAATTATGATTAAAAAGCTTGTGCTTACTGTCGGATTTTGGTAATTACCAATATTTTTAATTTAGGGTAGCTGTGGAATAAATCACTGGGCGGTATACGTGCATTACATATATACACCAACACAACCGTACATAAATAACACAAATAAATGATACAAATAAAATGAAATGATGACAAATGTGAATGATCAAATCATGAATTTTAATATGCATCAGGCTAATGAGCTGCCCAGTGGTACATGCTGAATTTCTGCAGTGTATGTGTGTAATGAGTCATGCTCCACAGGGGGTGGCAGTGCACCGGGGCATTACGTAACATTCTCAGCTCAGATCTCAGTGCTGCTATAGCTGCCTGGAAAAACCAGCAGTTTGACTGCACCTCTGCTCTACATCATAATCTGTCTAATCAAGTACAGTTCATCGGTGAGTCATATCAACACTAATGGGTGATGAGGTATGCACTGAAGCTGCTCTGGAGAAAGATTTTCAGATAAAAGTCTTCCAGTCTCATCAGTCTCCCTAAAGTGAGGCTTCAAGTCGAGAATGTCATTTGAGCAATCTGTGTCTGAGTGTCACTGTTAGGTCAGATTAGCTTTAAAAAAAATGAAATCAACAAGTAAAAAAAAAAAGCAGTAAACAAGCACTCTGTTTACAGAAGGCCAGAGTCAACAACAGCAAGTCATCTTCTTGTTTTACCAAGAATGCTTCAAAATGTGGAACCGGCAAACCTAATGACGCAACTCAGATGGAAACCGCCTGAGAACTAGTGTTGCTATTTAAAGGACATTTCACAAACCGCAAAAAGGCAATAACTATGATGTCCATACAGTGTAAAAAGCATATTTGGAATGTTTCTTTAATAGAAATTTCCATTTATTTTCAGAATAAAACTGTCTATTTAAAAACACTTAATAAAGTGTTCCATGTTATGACACAGAGCTATTTGGTCCAATCAAATCCACCTCAAAACTGACAGCTGTGCACCATCAATGTCATCAAACGTATTGAAAATTTATTTTTTGCAATTTGCAATTAACCCTGCCACAGTGTTCTGCTGAGTCACATTCTCCAAACAATACCAACAGCCCCGAGCTGATCCTTTTGGAGTAGGAGCCGAAACATATTAAGCAACAGTTAGATGATCATAAGACTGCACTGCAAAAAAGGCAGAAGACCCTAGAAGAGACAGAGTATCTACACTAGACCGGGAAACACTTTTAAAGATCAAAGTAAACATAAATACAGTTTATATCAACACAATAAAACGTGGCCTATGTGCTTGTTGACTCTTCTCTTATTGTGTATGTTTTGGGCAAATATCTTCATTCAATCCGGTTGTTCAGTGATGACGCGACGAATCCTACTTCCGGGTCTAAAGTAGTCTGCGTTTAATATGGCTTTTATGTTGTTAACATGTTTAATGCTATGTATTTTCTTCTATTTGATCTCAAAAAGCTCCTAAAACAGTCAGTGATCCCTGTTGACCTCCCTCGGCTTTTATTACCGCTAATCATTTATTTAAGCTCAGTTTTTAAAACCTTAGGATGTAACTACAGCCCAGCCCATGCAGCAGTATATGAATGACTAACTTTGTATTGTAGATGAATTATCTCAGTTGTTCTCCTGGCTGAAGTTTGGTCCTTTTACAGCATCCTGCCATGCGATTACATTTGTTTCTGACCACCGAGAAAACTCACGTTAACCTTTATCGAGTGGAAAAAAAGTTAGCTTGTTTATATTATGCTAACATAGCTATGTCGCTAGCGGTCACGTAGCACATCATTATATACCAGCTAGCCAAACTTCAGTAACCCTACAAACGTCACTGCTGTTTAGTTTTCTGTCTTCATTTATGCTGGAAGTGATAAGAAAGCTGTATGTTTTAATTTGTTTCCAAAACCCCGCAGTCAGGACATGCTATATTGTATTTAGATAGAAGCTAGCGAGCTAACTCCCTGCTAACTTCTAACTCCGTTAAATGTCATAAATTCCGTTTTCATGGATGCCTGGATGTTAAACTCAGTTGTTACACCTGGTAGAGCAGAATGCTGATCATTTTATTAAAGATGAAAGACTTTAGACAGTTTTTCAACTCTCAGTAATGCCACAGTGATCGTTTGATATATGGACCTGCAGCGGAGTTTAGACCCAGACACGGCTAGTGACGTCAGACTGAACAACCGGATAGCCTTCCACTGATGCATGCAAATAATAAACAAAATAATTATTTAAAAAGTATACCAACCTATGTAAATAGGTTAAATAAATTACTATAAATGACCTGAAGCAGAAGCTTTAGCATCTCTTTAATGTTTCTAAATAAGGAAGCTCAAAAGTATTATTTCTGTTTAAAATAAAAATGATTATTTTACATTATTTTAATGTATTTTTTTTATATTTTGAGAATACTTTGAGAACTTTGGGAGTCTGGGATTGGGTAGTGAAATAGCCACTGAAGATAAACAACAGTTGAATTAATGGTGCAGGAAAGCACAAAGAGCCTGTTCCTCACCGTCAAATCAAACTCTCTTCTCGTGTGAATGTGTCACATAGAGAGGTGAAACAATACGCTTAATAACTGAAGGTTTTCAACTAAAAAGTCTTTTCTGACGCCAGACTGAAGGCGTTTCTCTGCATGTGACCCGGCCTTCTGACCTCTGATCCTACGGGGGGGATGCAAGACAAAAGAAACTGTGCTTTTGTAAGTGCAGCTTCACAGTGAAAGCAAAGCTGGATTTTGAGATTTGCCCCAAGTCCCACTGAGCCTGTAAGTTGGTAAAAAGTGATCCACAGCCTAGATGCGTGCCTGACATTCACCTGCCATACTAGCTTACCGCTGCCTGCCTAACAAACTCAGAGTCCAGACTGTTTGACGGGTGTACATTCAGCAGGATTTAACTCACCATGACAACAACTGGGTCACACGCTAATATGACAGGATTGGGAATTGACTCCAATACAGTATAAACACAGCTTTGACCTACACATCACACACCACACTCCAACCAACTCACACTTTTGCTACAGAGGTGCGCATTCACCATTTGTGACAAATGTAACCTGAACGCGCTTACAATAAGCAGCCCTTCACATTCAGGAAGCGACATATTGGGAAGTGGGGGGTTTGCGTGGTGAGTGGTCACTTCCTGTTTACCTTAGTACCTCCCCCCTCGAGTCTTCCTCTATATACCCAGTCCTCTACTCTCAGCTCTGCTCTGCCTTCATTCCTTAAATCAGCGGCTGCTTTCTGTTCTTTTAGCCACACAAGGCATCAACATTTTGGTTTAACTGATGTAACAACGAAGCGAATAAAGTATCTGCAGGACTGTGTATTATGGAGATGAGTTGGGCAAACTAGATCCAGGCCAGAGCTTTTAGAAATGCTGTCCAGGTACTTTTAACTGCACAAGAACACCAAACTGACATTTTGCTCCTTTTCTTTTTCAATCCTAAATTCGGAAAGAAGTAATAATTGATGATTACATCTCTGGGACATTTCTACTGTTGTTTTCAGTCTTCTGCTTCAGTGACAATGATACTTCAGCATATCTATCTGCAGGTAGCAAAGCAACAACAATGCTCCCCCTTTCTCAAAATTAAATTAAACTTTGCACCTAAATCTCACTTGCTGTTCCATCATAAACTCATTAATCTGACTGAATCTGATATGAAAGCTGACAAATATACTGTATTTTCTCTTGTCCCTTTGTTGCAGATTTCCAGTCTGGCTCAGGCTAAGCTTCAGTGCCTACCCACTGTATTGGACTGGTCCGTGGCTTTACAAAACATAATCTAATATCATGCTTGCTAACAGCTTCCCAGCTGATCCTCTCTTCTATTTTTGTTGTTTCAGTGCAGTCTTAAACATCGCAGTATAAATGTAATATAAATGTAATGACAAAGAGGCTATGCTTCTGTTTTGATGAGTAAAAATCTAGTATGTCACACTTGTAATTGGGTTTGTATGTCTGTGTGATGCACCAACATAGCTTACAGCTGCAGTATGCTAACCAAATATGGTAACGTCTGTCTTTATCTTAAAAAATTCAAATGCTGTCACAGCCCCCAAGATGTCATGGGGGCTGTGCTCATCTTTTATATGCAGTCCATGATCAGGGTCCATTCCACTGGCAGTAATGTCACATTACTTGATATGGTTTAGGTAAAATTCCTTGTGTTGATGAAACTATCCATCCACTCTGATGACATCCCTCAATTCTGCCTTTGCTTCCATAAGAAGCTAAGAAGCTGAAGATGGTTTAAGTTCTTTCAAAATACGATCAATGACCAGGATCCATTCACAAAAACACAGTCTGATATGCTGTAAAACAACGGTATCGATTTATTAGTAAATCGATTCATTAATCATACAAAGGCACCGTATGACACCAAAAACCAAGAGCTACAGATGAGCATGTGTAATTGTTTTCAGCTCTCACAGACTGATTTCTCACATGCTGGAAACTCCCTGCTGCCGGTCCAGTTCTTTTAAATGCATGGGAGGAGAAACAAGAGTACTCACTTCAAAACAATGAGTACCTAACAGCCTGCAGCCTGTTGGCGTGTGTTTGTGCATGAGAAGTAAAGTGAGCGAGAGATGAGGCAGGTCATCCAACATATAACCTGCATTGTCATACTCACTCAAATTTCCCACCTCCCACACACATGTGCATACACTTTCTCTATTTTAACACACACAAACACACACGAGTGCTCACTCATACAACCTCTCTGGCAGGGCGTTTCCCTTCTTCTTCACTACAGAGGCTGCAGCGGAGAGCTTAAATCTAATTTAATACTACAGTACATGCATTAATCTGCTGCATCAGGAGGCACACACACTCACTAATCTTCCCTTGCCAGAAGGCCATCCATACCAGCTCTACACCTGGATTAAATGGTTTCATACAGTAATCTATCATAGGTGATTTATTGCATACAGCTACTGTTTGTACACTGAACTCAGTGGGTTTTACCTCTTGTGTGGCAATTAAATCAGTGATGAGATCAGACATAGGCTAACAAGGTCACAACTAATGAGACAGCTGCAGCAACATTTTCATTCAATTGTTCAGTCCAGAAAATGTCACAAAAATGTCAACATCCCAAAATGTCCAGAGGAAGGAGAGGAAATCACTTTCATCAAGATGAATTCTGACTAAATGTAGTGAGGTTACAACAAAAGGTCTATTTAACATAGCATAACATAGTATAAAAGATGGCTGTAGCCATGTGGTTAGTGAGATACTGTTATGAAGCTTTGAATCTCACACACTCATTGACTAACGACTTGTCACTCACAAGTCAGTTGACATACCCTGGATAATTCTTACTTCTTATTCTAATAAAGGTTAGGTTTAGTCAATACGACCTGCAACATTATGACTGAATGCGTTAAGTTATCAGTAAACTACTTTCCGAGGTAGCACCAAGACAGTTTACAGCCATTTTCACATACATATCAATTAGGGCTGCACGATTAATCGTTCATACTTATGTGCGATCTCATTTCCAAATGACAACGATTTTTTAAAAAAAAGAAAAAAAAAGAAAAAAAAAGACGACGACGATTTTGATCCGGGACGTACTCTGCATGAAAACAAGCGCTCACTCTTCCTGCTCAACAAATGACAAGGGCGGAGCCTTATACCACGTGATACAGAAGCTGTGCCGTGTGATGCTAAAATTAGCAGGGAAAAAACAACGGAGAGCACGTCAGGGATGACGAGAAAGTGACCGTCCCCGTCAACCACCCAAACATCAATAACGGGAACCTTATACAGCGCTATGTCGAACTCCCGCAGGCACAAAGAAATTACTATCACTTATCACCTGACCAAAGATATGGCTCCCATCAACACTGTGCAAAACGAGGGATTTAGGAAAATGATCAACACCCTAGACAAACGCTACACAGTGCTGTCCCGCAACTATTTTTCTATTGTTGCACTTCTTGCTCTATGCACGCAGTGTCGAGCAACGGTGGAGACGGAATTTCAAGCAGTACAACATTTTGCGGCAACAACAAAACGTGAGACATTTGTTGTTTTTATGTTTATTTATTGTTTTTATGTTCAGTCTCAACTGTTACGAAGTTGATGTGCAGTTAATAAGTGCAATAAATATTTATACTGGAAAAGAAAATCGTGAGAGAATCGTGATCTCAATTCTAAGCCAAAAAATCGTGATTCTCATTTTATGCAAAATCGTGCAGCCCTAATATCAATACAATCAGAAGTGTTTTTGCAACCAGAGGAGTCGCCCCCTGCTGACCAGTGGAAAAGATGCAGGTCAGACCAGGAAGTTGGCTTCATCTTTTATGTTATCTAAAGACACAGTTCACTTCAGTTTGCTAATTGAGATGAAAAATATAGAAGTTGAAAGTTGTTAAATATGAAGCAAAAGACTGAACGAACTGAAAAAACGGCACATTTCCAAATGTGTTTGTGTGAAGCACCACAGCAGAGCTGAAACAAGCTGATTAATCAGCCACTGCTCCAATAATCGTCACAGCTTGTCAAGTTATATGATTTATAGCTTCTTCTTTTTTATCATTTAAATAAAATATTTTTTTAAGTTTTTGTATTTAGTCAGCTACAAGATGAAAATTTCCCCTCAGGCTCCAGGAAGGTCACTTCTTACTTTTTTCTGACAGTTTTAAAGAGTGGGCCAGAAAAAGACAAGTAGACCAGAGAATAATGTACGTTATATTTTACAACAGAAGTCCTTATCTAGCAACCGAGATTTCTATGTTTTCATGTGGTTTCACTAATATACATCAGTAAACAGGAAAAGCACAAAGTTCTTAAGGGAACTAGAACTGATCAGTGTCTGTCTATCAAAGTAACTTCTGCTTTGCTAATCTGATTTCTTACATTTTTCAGAATTACTTTCAACAGTGGACTAAAATTGGGGACACAAACACTTCTGGTAAATTATTTAGACACAACATACATATTGATAAGACATGAGCATGTGTAATTCTGGCTTCGGCCTCCTGTTCATCTTGATGAGCCAATCTACTTAATTCATTATTAATGGGGTACAGAAACCAGTTTCTGCCTCTTCCAGGGAGGATTTCTTCCTGTTTAAAGGCCTTTTTTCACAGCAGACATTCTGACTTGTCATAGCAGGAGTTACAAAAAACTTTAACAATGGTTTTATTCCATTCAAGTGTCCCAGTAAGCCATGACAGTGTTACAATAATTTCATTGTTAACATCTGTACTTTTCTTACTCTGACATGTCAAAATGTGCTCTGTAAAAAAATACAGGCCTTTTGTAAATCATCCGCGAAAAGTGAAATGTGTAGATAAAAGCCCTCCTTTTTTTGCAAATTGGACAGCTTTCTGATATCTGACTTCACATAACAGGACTAACAATTATTTTTATTCTAAAATAAAAGCCGTTTACATTTTTTTTTAATTAAATGTGTCCTACATGCCCCAGATCTGCCTTGAAACCCATTATTTTTTCCTTTTAAACACATGATTTTAAACATTACATTTTTGACATTTAACTCGAGACAAAAAACAACAGCAAAAATTACCACCGAGCACAAAAGGTCTGGGAATTCAAGAAAATCTGTCCATTTGAGATTATCAAAACAATTAAGCTGTTTTAAGTAAGCTGGGATTTTTTTTTTTCTTCTTATAAGCCGAACAGCTTCTCAGCTCAGCCTGACTAACACTGGGACACCACTATAGGTCCCTATACTAAAGTCTCAGGACACCTTTAAAAATACTATTTAGGACAAACATTGTAGCTGATAGGGTCTCTGCTACAATCACCCACCTATGAGTAAGAGGATATAAAACTGATCAGAGTGATGCTGCCTGACCCTTTAGTCTGACATTCAGCCTGCGAAACAAGACATTGAATTTTGGTGAAATATCTCTTTAATCGTCTTCTTAATCCGGAGGTTTAGTTGGAGGACAGGGTTGAAGGGCAGGACCTGAAGTCAGGCAGAAAATAGCTCAAGAAGACGTGTGTGTGTGTGTGGTGTCTCAAGGCTGCTTGGCCAAGAATAAGCGATTAAGAGGAGGCGCTCTGACCCTGTTTTCTAGTAGTCTATGAAGCACACCCGTGGGAATAAAAGAGAAGGGAGGTTACATAAGCTTTACTCTGAGAAACCCTCACATACAGCATCCGCTGTCACTGCCACAGAAAGACTGACTGACTATGCAGACTTACTACATGGTAGGAAGTGAGATAAGTCGAAAATAATAGTGATGATAAGCAGGGGCTCTAATGACTTCTGCAGGCAGACCCCAAGTTACCTGCTTCTAAGACTTTCAGCTCTGCTGGATCTACTCAAATAGTCAGACCATCCCTGATACACTAGGCAGAACAGAGGGGAAGCCGACTGTGAGAGCGAAAATCAATCTGATAGCTTGAGTTTCCATGATAGGGGCCGCATGAGAGCCAGAGCAACCGGGGAGCAACTGATTGAATTTACCTAAGAAACCCAGCTGTGTGTGTGTGTGTGTGTGTGTGTGTGTGTGTGTGTGTGTGTGTGTGTGTGTGTGTGTGTGTGTGTGTGTGTGCGCGCGCGCCTATGGCAAGAAAAACTGCCATACTAGCACTTTCCTTTCTTCTCTCTTTCTTTATGTAATTCCATTTTATGTAGGTCTCCACTTTGGCAGACGTGAGATCTGAGGCTAAGACATTAAATCTTTTTGGTCTGTTAAACGACTCGTGTGTGCGCATGCTCGTTCACAGTGCTCAGGCTCATGGCAGGCTATACATCATGCATACATCACCTGCCTGTGACTCTTTGATTTTATTATGAGCACAAATATACCGCGGTGCATGAGCTGCATGACCTGCAGTAAACCGGTTCCTTACAGAAAGCTGCTTCTTCATTTTATATTACCGTTTATAGCCTGCGAGTTAAGGCTCATCCTCCACTTTAGTGCAGTGTGCAGTTTAATGTGGCAAATTTAAACAACTTGCTTGTTAAAAGCCATTATAACCTTTGATATAGAATGTCATATTGCAGTCTCTGCTCTCCCTGGTTTAACTCGTTTTTGGAGGCGTCTGGATTCCTGAAAACACCCCAGAAGGCAACACAAAGTGTTAATGAACAGGCCTCGGCACAAGCATTGTTGATCAATCACATGCTGAATCAGGTGACATATGTTCTTAAATGTCTTATATTAAAAAAGAAACTATATTCTGTTCAGACAACTCAAGCGTGAAAATAACTAATGCAGAAGTAGATTCTAATTAGTTTGGTTTCTATCCTCTGAGCTCATTATTATATACACAAATATAGTATATGTGATGATGTATGATGACTAAATATCCGCCAGCGCCTTTAGGTGACAGATCATTTTAGGGTCCAATATAGCAACTGAAACCACTCCTATTCAAAATGATGGCTGCAATTTCAGCGTACTAGAAGCACCTCTCCACTCTGCATCACCTTTAAAAATAGGGGCAGGTCTATTTGTGTCAGTAGACCTTGGCAGGAAGTCACACACAGGAACAAGAACTGCATAGAGAAACCAGTCAACTTCCAAAATAAAAGACCAAAGGTAGAAATGCTCCTGGTTAGATTTGATTCTCTTCAAAGGAATCGAATCTGCATCTGAGACATCACAGTGTATTCCTGGGGTGAAGCATGTAAGTGTGTTTGGCACAGCACAGTTCGAGTTACTTGCCTGAACTATCTTGCAGGCTTGGCTCCATTTAGCTCCCAGCACATTTTTTCTCAACCGTTCTTCATGCTGAGTCGTTAAAAATGTATTATTAGATTTTAGGGAAAAATTCCTCCTGTTACTTGGGAAAAGAAATGATTCTGGAAAAACAAGCCGGATGTGATAATAAAATCTGTCAACAGTGCCAGACGCTAATGTGTCGGTATGACAATATGATACTGAATCATGATACTCGTTCTTTTGCTTTGTGCTCCTTGGAGAGCTGCAAGTCTCTCACCTCTCCACTACACTCTGTCTATAAAAACCTGACTCACCCAGAAAACCCCCTCTACAATATAACACAAGTATGACCACCAGACTGACAGATAAATAGTTTCCTCATAGCGAACCCAAGCTGGAGATACCAGTCCACGAGTTTACTGAAAACACAGTTCCAGAGCTGAGGCTAATTATTCGTCAGAGCTGATGAGCCTTGGCACCCAGAGCAGGAGAAGGTCAGGGAATACAGAGGCCTCGCTTTGAGCAAAACCACCCAGCATATTACTGCTGTCCAACATTTATATCTTGCTTACCCGGTGTAGAAAGGTGCAGCAATAAGCCCTGTTTAGATGAAATAGCAAAGGACATAAGGGATGTCGAGGACAATCTTTCAGTAGTGAATCAGCATTTAAATCATTTTTTTTCGTGTGTTCTGCCGATCCCTGCACCATCAGATCAATACGGGTGACAAATTAGGCCAGACTTGATTATTTGTATTCTGCTTGATGCACTGACAAGACCTTCTTGTGAGGTAATGAGGTCAGTCCTTTCCCAGGACTTCGCAGTCACCGACCGTCTGCAGCAGGATGCAGTGGATTACAAATGAGTACATTTAATTTAATGACTACAAATCAGATTTCTTCACTTAGCACAAAAAAGTGTCACTTGCACGCAGAACTGAATACTTATTGCTAATCAAATGTGACTTTAAATTACAGTTTTGATGTCAACATTTATGTTAAAATGCTTCTGTGTTGCAGTGATGTAACTGTTTTGTCTTGTCTTGTCTCTATTTTTTAATTTGTTTTTAAGTTCAACAAATTTATGATTAGCCTAATTGTGTTAAATAATCTTCATTTCAGTGTCGATAATTAAGTAGTTTTACTTCTTAGTTGGTGATTTCTGTATATTAAAGACTTGAATCTGCATGAAAAACCTTTCCTCCTTGTTTGTAGCTGTTTGTAGGTTTTCTTACTAATGAATAGCACACTCATTTAGCTTTCATTGCTTAGTAGAGAAATTACAATACAATAAAAAACATTTGAAACATATTAAGTACTATTAACTGAGTGCACTCATTGATGAAGTGCAGATGGTGACCACCATGCTGATGGTTACCAACAGCTTCTGCCACCCCCCAATGAGCAGCCTCGTTTTAGTGTAAGACCAGAGGCCAGAAAGAAGACGACGCAGCCAAGCTCAGAGCCACACAGTGTCCATTCGCTCTAAAGAGGTCGGAAAGGTCGCTACCCAGCCGTTGCCGTCCACTGACTGGAAACGACCAGTGATAAAGCATGCAGAGGCCATCTCATGGAAGGAGGAGGAGGCTGCAGGAGGAGGAGGAGGAGACAGGACAGGTTAGTGTGTTGGGGAGGGTGGAGAAACTAAGCGCATGGCCTTTAGCCACATGACACTCACTGAGGAAAAAAAGAAAGCAGGGCAGCTAGCTTGCAGTTAAAATTCAGAAATTCGTTGAGCTGGAGCTGAATCCATTCATTTGAATATAAATCAGTTTATCTTCCAGCAGACGCCGGGGAATCTTCCCCAGTGGCACCGGCACAGATGTAATTTACACTGTTGCATTACATGAGTTTTTTTTTTTTATTCCAGCCCAAGCAGTCGGGTTCGTCTGCCAAAACGAGCTGGAAAGACACCCACAAATGTCACAATGTTGAAATGATAATATTCCTAAGCATAGATTGAATTACAATTTCAAACATTAAGCCGGGACCATGTGTATTTACTTTAGTACTAATGAAAACATCAAGCTGGCATGTACTGAACAGCAGGGATGCACTCGGCCAGAGGATGATACACAGGCTTTCTACAGCGCTCCTGTTTTATTGCTCCCACCACATTGGCCAAAATTTCTCTACACAGCTACCATCGACTGATCCAAAGAGTACATGTGCTTTCAAACAAAGCAAATGTAGCAAGAGTAGGATGTAGTGACTAAAAGCCAGTTCATGCTCTGCCAGAAGTAGTTTCTGAGACATGCTGTCCAGTGATGTCAGACGTGTTTATATCTGATCGAAATAGCTGCACTCAAAAGCAGAGTGAAAGACCGCCTGTCATAAAGAGTAGACAGACATGATGAAGCCTACATTTTTTGGGGATAATAGCATGTTTCCAGTTAGTTTCCCCAGAGAGACATTGATAGCATTGCTCAGGGATGTGCACATGAAAAGTGCACAAACACTAAAAAATTTAAACTCAGCCTGCTTTCTCACCTCCGCAACCCTGACGAACGCTGGTGATGTGAAGTCGGATAATTGGTTTCAGAAAAAATACAGAAGTAGAGAAGTGGAGACAAAACCCTCATCTTTGTGAAGAGAGTCACAAAGGTATTCCTCCCTTTAGCAAGCTGCACAGACACTAAGGGTGTGTGGTACAGATTTTATCATAGTAGCACTCATTACCGTGATAAACGCACATAGGTCTGGATTTAAAAACATAAAAAGGGAAATTTACCTCCCGCAGCACCTGATGAACTACACCATTGCCACAGGTTATATACATTAACCAGACGCCCCTGGTAGGTAGTGCTTCTTTCAATCCATTAGCAATTATTCTGTCTTGGAACTAGGGCCAGATTCGTTATCGAATCCCAAATCGATTCCTGATCAATTTTGTGTTTGTAAAGAATTAGGCCCACACAGGTTTTGGCACTGATTTAATTGTTTCATTACCTCTGAGTCTGAGCACAGTGCAGAAACAGTAAAACAGAGGCTTGCATGTTTTCCAGTGTGCCAGAAAAACATGTCAGAACTGATAAAAGCAATTGATAAGCCTGGACACGTGCTGTTCCAGTGCACTGGACGATTCCTATCCCGAGGTCTCACACTCACTCATTTCGTTCCGGAGGATAAAGATCTTTTCTCTTAATGTTTTTTGGCCAGCAGTATTGTAGGTAACATACTCTTCCTAACATTAGGTTATTGTTAAGACAAAACACTGTGAATAAAAGTCTTTATTCACTGAAATGAAATGATTTGAGTATCTGAATGACCTTAACTTGTCATAGGACCTTTCTGTAATGCAGCCTCTGGTGCATATGAAGAGGAAGTCCTCTACTTTATTATTTTCCAGCCTCAGATTCATGAAATGTGCCTATCCAACAGTTTCCCTTCCATACAGCTGCCGCATTATGATCAGCAAAACACACAACAAACCGGCAGCTGTGTAGCAGACGACACATTCATAAAGAATTGAAGGTACCCTGGACTTGTCCTTTGTTTTTGCAATCCCGTAGGAGCCTCTGTTGTTCTGCTGGAGTGACAGATACTGGTGAGAGTAAATCTAGGTCATCGCTGTGTATTCGAGGCTCAGCATTAGTGTTTGACCCAGTAGTTTCACCCCACGGTGTTTTTCAAATTTTTGTGTCTGACTCTCAACCTCTGGATTCACCCTGAGAACAATAGAGTGATGAATCGTGTCTCATATCAGTAAAGTCAGGTGAAACTTTTCTGCCACTTTCGACAGCTAATCACATTTCAGTCCTCGTTTCCATGACAATAAAACCGAAACGAAAGACTCCAAAAAGAGGAGTATTTGTAGAGCGGTTCATCACATCGCAGCTGGGAGAAGCAGAATACTGATTGCGCAGGTCTCGATGAGTCCGTGTGTTGGAATGAATTTAAAGAAAGACTCAATCAATAGCTTGTATAATAGTATACGTGATTTGTAACTGAAAACTACAACAACTCAAATACACAACAACAATATTACGTGTGACTCAGCAGGGATTCAGGAGAAGAATGAAAACGGAAAAAAAAATTCCCGTGGAGCAATTCTGCCAGCTCGAAACAAAAGAGAAAAAAAAATCCAAAGCCAGCCACACATTAAAATATTTTTCTACTTTTGTGCATCATTTACTGTTCCTTGGCCCTGATCATGAGATATTCATCTTTGTACTTTCAGGCAGGTCTGCATCCACAGTGATCACAAACGACTCTTTTAGTGTACTTTTGTACAATCATTTATGTGAATTTGATGCTGATAATAATGCATGTGGAACGCAACAAAAGTACATAATGCCTGTTAAGCATGAAGCTCTGTTATGCACATGCATTGGTACAACAACACAACTGGCTCCTACTTTCACTAGCTCTTTGGAAACAAGCTTTCTCCTGCAGCTTTCTCTTCATGCTCCGTCTCTCTCTTTACTATGTCTGCCAGTTTGCACAGCCATCAGGAATTGGACTGTGAGTGGAGATATGTTGTTGGGAGAAACCCAAACAGCTGGTTTAACCCCTCAAACACCCAACCTGCTTAAGTGTCCTTGATGGAAAATCTCTTCTTCTTCCAGCTGAGATGCAGTTATGCAGCTGCTGCTGACCTGTAACCTCCATGTGCCAGAAGAGCAATTCATTGTGCCTCAAACTGTCCGTGCAGTACTTCCTTATACCCTTTAACAGAAAGCCCAGCCCCCTTTCTTTTGCTTCCATCTTTCCTGTCACTCTACCCTGTGAGTGGGGGGTTGTTCAGTCTCTGGTAGGTGCAGCAAGGTTAATATCCTCTCAATCAAGCCGCCCATCATCTATGGCCTCATGTGAAGCTGTCTGGAAAAGCTACAAAGGGCTACTGGAAAGTAAAAACACAACGGATGGAAAAACACTTGACTTCTGCTGGTTTCTGCTTTACATGTTAATACTGTCTCCACTGACCTTTCCTTTAAGACTGCTGCGGGTTATCGCACTCAAAATGTCATTAAGGTTCACCTATTAAGTCTTCAATCGCCTATAGCGCTCTTCTCCCTGCCTGCCACAGCATTAGAAACATTTATAATGTAATAATTACCATTAAATATAATGGGAAAAACTGCGGTTGACAGCTTCTTGAACATGTGCCACCTGGAGGACTCTGTTACCTGCAAAATGACCTGTTTTT
Source organism: Rhamphochromis longiceps (assembly GCF_057381845.1). Classification (NCBI taxonomy): domain Eukaryota; kingdom Metazoa; phylum Chordata; class Actinopteri; order Cichliformes; family Cichlidae; genus Rhamphochromis; species Rhamphochromis longiceps. The sequence continues at coordinate 8,579,402 of NC_140574.1, forward strand.
AAATCCATGCCTTCCGTTTTGTAAGACATGCTGTGGTTCATTTCCAATTTATAGAGGGACAACTTTAATATCCATTAGGCCCTTGGTATTGTATTACTGGTGCAAGACAAAGGATATCCTATAGCTATAGCCAAACCAGCTACTGCTGAAGCATGCAGCTAATCATACCATTGATCAATAAAACTCCAGCATCTGTTCTCATGGAGATGCTGCAATGCAAATATTTATATTGCCAAACCTATTCTTGACTAGGAATGGGTACCGGTATCGCACCGGATCTGACATAAACGGTAGTAACCAGACCGAAAAGCAGCGCACATTTTGGTGCTTTATTTCTGCGCTTTTTTTTCTTGAGACGTCATACACTTTGGATTCTAGACAATCATTTTATGTTTCCAAGGATAGTAGGCAGGCCCAGGTACGTACGTTCTTTTAGAGCAGAGCTACAGATTAAAAATGCCCAAGGCGAAGCGGTCAAAGTCTGGCTGTACTTCACAGCAAAAGATGCAAACTCAGCAGCCTGCAACAAGTGCTTTAAGGTGATACTGTGCAAAGGAGGTAACACCTCGAATCTGATGAAACACCTAGCGATGCATAGCATTTTTTTAAAAGCCGAGAAATGCACCGTTTTTGATAGCTTGCTGCAAGACCTCACACCGAGCACATCTACTGCGGGTGTGGTGCCTGTTATCGGACCCGGAGTTAGCAACATCCTCCAAGAACCCGAAGAGTAGAGTCCTGGCCCCTAGCCCTGCCAGTGTAGCAGAAATGATGACGGATGATGATGGCAGCAGTAGCCGTTCTTTTCAACGTGAGTAGCTTAATTTTGCTCGTGTGTAATTTACGTTGAGTAGGCTAACCACGCTATTAAATTAATGCATGTAAGGTGAACTAGCAAACACCGTCGTAGTTACATGCGGCTGTCTTCTTGTTTGATAGAGTGATACCATATATGCCCTATAGCTGCAAAAAAGGCTAACATTGTTATCTTTTTACAAAAAAAAACGAAAAAAAAAACCATGAGAGGTTTTAGGACAAAGTTTGTGTTTTCCATTGTTTAAGCACCAGTTCCAACCCAAGGAGGTATGTTGTATCAACAGAAAAGGCTAACTTGGTTATCATTTTGCAGAAAAAAAGAGAATGCTAAAAATAAAAACATGAGAGGTTTTTGGACAAAGTTTGTGTTCTCCATTCTTTAAGCACCGGTTCGAGCACCGTTTAAGCTCCGGCACCGTTTCAAAAGTACCGGTTTGGCACCGGTATCGGATAAAACCTAAACGATACCCATCCCTATTCTTGACTGGCTGATGAGCTTGTAGCACAGCTGATATCGCAACGCACAGGAACATTTTCTCCTCCACTGTGTGATTCACCACAGGTGCCTAAAAGAATCATGAGGTATTTATATTCAGTATCTTATTTTACAGTTAAGTCATAAATCTTTTTTCTCTTCACCTTGCTTTTAGTCTGTACACTTGGAAAAGTCCTGCCTTCATAATTCATGTCCTTCCTTGCCTCACATTGGTCACTGAGTTTTACCAGGAAAAACACTTCCATCTTATCCATAATAATATCTGTGAGCCTGATTTATGCCCCAGCAGGTACCACTGCACTGCTGTGGTCATCTTGTACTCTCCACTAGCTCTCCCAACATTTTCCTTCTCACCTGCTCAGTATTCAAATCACACACTCTCCCTCACTGGCACAAAACTTCTTCGGAAATGGGTCGGAGAACTGTGCTGGTTACAAAGTGCTGCTTAGCATCAGCAAAATCTGAGCTCTATGATGTGCAAACATGACATCTGTGTGTTTAGCTGTGTCTCTGTGAGAGCTAGCCTTTAGGGTAGAGGGGTGTATTGCCGCAAGCAATTTCTGTATCCGTGCTGTGCTTCACTAGGCTAAACTACGCTAAACTAAGCGCCCAGATTAACACTGAGACAGTCATTGTGTGGGACTGGCCTCAGCTTCAGGGTAAGCATGCCGAAGCACAAACGGCTATTGCTGTCATGTCAGAAATATTCTTGGATCACACCGCTGCCCTCAGATATCTGGGCAAATGAAGGTCAACGTTAAGGTAACATCACTCAAAATGTTTCCTTTGGAATGAGCGTGCAACCAGTCTTCTCGATGAGAAATGAGTTTGTTTAGCTTCGTACCAATTCCTTAAGTGTAGAGTAACATAAGGAGGTTGTTAAAATGGCTAGGTTAACATCTGGCCAGGGGACAAGCGTTGAAAATGAGGCATTTGGCTAACACGGGCAGTTTTACGGTTCTGCTGATTAATGTGCACTGTTCCTGGTTCTTTGTTCAACTGTTACTGGATATTTGGAGGGTAATTCAAATCTTTTTTTTCCCCTGATATATTTACTGATAGTCTTAATCAGCATGCAGTTGGCTAATTCAGGGGTTTGTTGCAAATGAGCTGAGTTCAACTAGTTATCAGCCTACCGTGAAAAAGTTTACTCGACTTCAACAGTGATACTATTCTTCTACGTATGCTGCAGATGGTGCTGTAAACACCAGTCAGAGCTGCTCTGACAGACAAACAGATGACGGCACCAATTATTTTTATATGAGATATCTCAGGGATTAAATGTGTAGTTAAACATCTGTACATTGGCAAAAAAAAGCAGTTTTCATCTTTACTTAAATGTGATTATTAAACAAAGCTAGACCCTGTTTTGCAAACTGCAACCACTCTTACAGATTTGAATTTGAACATTTTAAATATAAAATATAATATAAATATCATCTAGCAATGCATTTTCACTTTAGCTACTGTACTAGTCCATCTGTGTTATTGCACAGTCCCACCTTCCTCGCAGATTAAGCCCTGGTGAATGGGTCGGTGTATCCAGTCGGCAGCCTAATCTCATAATCAAAGCGCAGATGGAGAATGGACGCAGCTCCAGCTCCATCATCCGTTCCCTACTAACCATATCTCCATCTTTCACATCCAGCAGGCTGCTTCACACCATCCCACCATCTTACATCATATTACTTAATCAGCCCAGAGTATTTTTGGCACAGCCAGCACAATACCGCCCATCTACTGTATGTCAGGAGTTGGCAGCAGCCATTGCAAGCTCTGCAGGCAGCAATCTGGCACGTAGCCTCGCCTGGCATGGGAGTTCTGTCCAAACTAAATGAAGACCAGCCGCTGCCGTCTGGATGCCGGACGGTTAGCTAGCTCTGTTTGAACGGCTGTCAGCGAGGGGCGTGTCAAGCTGGGAGATGAGACTGTGCCCAGGCACCAGAGAAGCTGGCACTGCTGAGGACAGCTTCATGTTTGAGTGTTAGTAAAATCAAGCAAGGCAACGACACCCATATGCTTTCCACTGTTAGATTTCAAGTTCAGCTGAACCTCTCGGATGGAGGGAGATGGAATGGGAAGTACTTTATTAAAGTGTTTCCAATTGTGTGCGTTTAGTGTAAATTCGAAAGGCTCAGTTCTCACAGCACTGTCTGAGAACATTTCAAGTGTCTTAGATGATCTATTATTGTACACACAAGCAGATCAATAAGTCGTATTTGGTGCTTTAAAACTTAGTTCCGCCTACGATTTGCAGCTCCTAATGTCTGAACACAGGAAGGACTGAGCAGTGATCCTCCCTGTATAGCCTGTGGAAAATACTGCTTTGTTCGGAGAGCATAATGAGATGCTACCCTACTTTTCTTTTACAGGTGTGTTTAGGGAAAACATCAAAAATAAACAACTCAAAGCTGTTCCGTGCGTGGCAGGCAGTAAAGACAAAGGCATAATCCTCAGCTTGCAGCCGTACAAAGCAAACTCCCCAGATGTATAGGTAGTCTGTGAGGATACACGCGTGAGGTTTGTGTGTGTGTGCGTGAGTGCCTGCCTGTTTACCCAGTCGCACAATGCAGGGAGGAGGGGAAGGAAAACACAGGGACAGGCAGGACCTTCCGAACGCAGTTTAACAAAATGTCAAGCGCATTCAGAACGCCATTCGACTGAAATGCCATCCAGGCGAGGTAGCAGAGCGACAAACAGTGCAGAGATGGAGCTGCGTAAAGCGAATGCCAGACAAATATTTATAATTATAACACCTTCTGACTGATAATGTACTTGAATTTCTATAACAGTTTATGGCTTCAGAGACTTAAAAATTCCAAACACCTAGGCCTGCACAGTGTTGATTTTCAGCACGGCTGAATGGGATTTACACACAGTGCTTCTGGAAGTGTGTGCAGTAAAGTTAAGTATGTGTTTTGGACAGGGTTGGAGTTAAAAATAAGAAAGTGTGGCAGGGGACACTGCAAATTCAAGAAGCATCCTGTTTTAAAAATAACAAAAAAAGTCAAGTCTAATGAATTCACGAGGCCATTTTAAAGAAACAGGTTTCTGCCTTAAATGAGGGGAAAAAACAGTCCGAAGACTCTACTTGAGAGAAAGCATGTTTACTCAGACCAGCTCGGTCTGTTAAGAGGTACTGGGCAGGAGTCTAGCTTTCTTCCCCTGAAGTGTGGTATAATATAATTGTGCTGAAGGGCTGCACGCCACAGGAGGAGAGTTTTATATCGAAGCCTGCCTGCTGTAACGGTGTCAGGTGGTATTTATGAGACTTGTAATGGCGCTGAAGCCTAGGCACACCTGCCATGCTGGGAAGGGTACACACACACGCACACACAAAAGCACACATACACGTTCACTGGCAGCAAATCCTTCAGTTTCCTTGTTTCCGCTTGTTTTTAGCTGTTGTTTGGATGCATATCGGTGCTCGGTTGCTTGACGAATCTGAGGGTTTTATGTACACAAATAAAAACAGAACATGTCTTCACGTGGATTCAGTCTGAGAGAAAGCAGTGTGACATAAACAGTTTTCCCTTTTTCAATAGAGCAGCGTTTTTCAAGTCAAATCATCATCCAGCCGAAAATGAAACCAGTGTTTAAAGTAATAATTTTTATTAATCTGCCGATAATTTTCTCAAACTTTAATGCCTGAAAAACCGGCTTAACATTGATCAGTGAACACGGTGACACATCTGAACTGTTGTTTTGTCAGAGTAAAAGTAAAATACATATATAAATATATTTAAGCATAGTAAAGATAATGGAGCTCAATAAAATAAACTAATAATGGCTTCCTATAAAAGTGGTATTTGGGTTTCTCCTAAGGCTTTTCTGCCTCTTCAAATTAGAGAAGGCAGACTAACTAAAGGTTGGTGAGATTAACTCAAAGCACCTCTGAGCTCACATTAAGATGGCTGCTGCATGAGACTAGAGAGGAAAAACAAACCGTGTTGATGAAATCAAGTCAAGACGTGAAAGCTGCAGCCTCTGAGCTGCACCTGTGCCAAATCTCTCGTACCTCTAACCCAAAAAGGGAAACTGCAGCTCAGACAGACTTGTGCTTAAGTTTCGTACATGATGAAAGCAGGAAATTAAACTTTTTACCCATTGACTAGAGGGGCTGAGTTTCCAAAAGCCAGCAGCTAATCTGGTATCAGAAGTGTCGACTTATTTTGCTGTCAGTTTGATATTCCCGTAACAGTCTGTATGAGGAAACCCATCATTTAAAGCACAGTTTCTGTTCAAGCACAGCAGCTCGCCAGGCTTTGGGAGAATTTTTAAAATGATTTTCTTAAACAAAACAACTCTCAAGTTAGCAAAAGTATATTATTTACCTATTGTCACTTTTGTTAGGGTTGGAATGAAAGAGGTTAACCACCATCAGATGTCCTCTGGCTGGTAGAGGCTGTGTTACTTGCTCTTCATGCTGGAAATGGGAAATAACCTCTCTTCTTTTAACAGCGGGAGAGTCTCCCTAAAGTCTGATGTGGAGCCATCCCAACATACTGGTTTTACTAGAGCAAGACGGGAACATACATTTGAATCCTGTAACAAGTGCATCAACCTTGACATGTCAGTTATTGAGACCTCTACATTTTTTATCTGCATGATTTTCTTTTTTCCTGAAAAACCTGATTCCTACAATCACACACATGCAGTGCACAGATAATCCACCAGGGATCAGTAATTCATGCAGAGGGTCTATTGAGTCATCCAAAATGGCTGCTGTCAGTCAGTGACCCACAAGTGACTTTTCAAGAATATCTTTGCCAGAGTAAGAAAGATTGTTACTGATACTTCAATAGGAATATTTAATGGATTAACGCAATGTAAAACTGCTTACTTTTAAAATCGCCAGATGCCAGATGTAGCAAAAGTTGATACAAGTTAAAACTCACATATGTAAATTGATATTATATTTCTTTTTTTTTTTTATTCAGAAGGTTCAATAAACACTGTAGTTTCAAAAAATGTGAATTTTCTGGTAATTAATTCATAGTTCAGGCTTTACAGGGGCAAGTATTCCTGTAATGGTGCACTGCTTTCCCACACAGCTGCTTGACAATATAAGTCCTCCCACCTCATTCACTGGACTAATGTCACAATGCTTGAATTAGTAAACACGGTGTACATATACATGGACCCAAACCAGCTAATCTGAAGCAATATGGCCTATTTTTAAGATTAATTTTAAAATCGTATACTTTTAATGCAAAAAAAAGAAATGTTTTACATAGTCTACAAACTTGATCCAAAAACTAAATATCGCCTCATTTTCCACCTAAAACTGTTGCTTTCGATAGACATTAATAGTGTTCGTATAAACTGCAACCTATTCTGAATGCTTTTGTGGTTTGACATCTGATATTTATACTTCACAGCGCACACTGAAAATTACACATGATCAACAGGTGTAAAGGTTACATCTTCCCAGCATTAAGAAGAGACACCTCTGCAAAAATAATCCTAGGCTCACTACAGTTTTATGCAATGAGCCCAATATATACTGCAGCAAAATTAGAGAGGAAACACTGGGAGGACACAGAGGTCCTGCTACAGTGACACATTTTTATAAGCAAACACCCCACAAAATCACACCTACGTGTATGTTTATGGCTAACAGCTTCCATCTTCAAAGCTATTTTCTAATGTTTGCACACAGAGTGCAGTGTACATATAGACTCTAAAGCCAATGAAGGTGGCCTTCTCAAACGTGTCTTCTTATGTGAACGCAAAGCAAGCCAAAATCCCACGGAGAGACAGCAACACAAACACGCAAACAAAAAGATGAGAAAGCCTGCGCTGTCGCTGCTCCACTCTCCACCTCTTGTCAACTCAACAGCTGACACCTCAGCAATCACGCTGCAACAGCAACACTGACACCAAAACTGCTTTGATCAACAGAAATATAAGTGCGTAAGCACAGCGGCGTTCTCAGCGGCACCGGAGAAGACTGTGTCCTATATATCCTGAATGCTCACCAAAAAAAACAAAGCGAACGGGAAATAACCATAAATCCAGCAAAGAATAAAAGCAGTAAAAACAGGAAGGAGACGATTTTTACTCCAATGACCTGTAGTTTTTTATGAATTAATATTCAACCATGAAACTAGACAACAGCTGCTGCTTTTGAATTGAATTTCTGAATCAATTTGATCAATAAAATGTCAAAAATGAATATCCTGTGAAACAAAGAAAAGCCTTACAGCTGAGCAGCTGAATATGCTCCATGTTAACCAACTGATGAACAAATTGTTTCAGCTCTACATCTACTAGGATATGAAATACAAAACATTTCAGCTGCTACTGCCTGGGACACAAATGAGGGACACAAAATCACACTTTAAGCACCGTTTGATTAAAAACTACTATCGCCAAATGTCCTCATCAAGTATGGATGCTGCACGAAGATATTCATGGCTTTTTTTTCTTGTCCATGTTTATTCTCTGTTCATTCCTGTAGCGCTCATTTCTGCTCCTGAAGGGTCCAATCACTGCAAAATTAGGATCCTTACCTTACAATATAATGCGCCTTGACACCAATGTTGTTGTGATTTAGCGCTATATAAATAAATTGAATTTAACTGATTGCATCTGGAGAGAGTTACTACTGCTTAAGCTGATCAAAAAAGCCCCTTAATGTTAAAAAGTGTCTTTGGTGACAACCTTCAATCCTAAACCCTAAATATATATATTTGAAAGTATTTTTACTCACTTCTACTCCACAAGGTCGAACCAGGAAATATTTTGCACATTTATCAACCATTCGATGAGTCATTTTTGCATTTTTTAAATTTTTTGTTTTTTCATCAGTCCGTTAAAACGATGACTACCACAATTGGTATGCTAGTGGAAAATCCCCTTGCTTTTATTTTGATCTTCGATATAACTTAGTCTCCTCCTCCAGATGAATTCCAGTTTTGGACTACACCTGGTGATGACAGTTCTTCTTTTGCTCTGACGAGCCAGGGAAGGGTCGCTCTTACCAGAAACGTCTGGAGGTGGCAAGCTGCTTCACGTGATACCACACCAAGCTCCCCAAGGCTTCAAAGTAGCACAAAAAAATAGCAGCTGCGGTCCAAGAGTGTGGAATTACAGTGTGCCTGTGTGACGAGAGGAAGTTCATTAAATTCCTCAATTATATTTGTCACAAAGCACTTGGAGATTAAGACACAAACACTGCTACTGCCAGGAATAGAATCCAAATCTGTGCAAAACTGTCACAGAGTCACTATAGGCTGAGTCGCTATCACGGCGTGATTCAATAACAGCAGCAAAAACACATATTCAAATAAAATGCTTGCAGAGTATGACTTTCAGATAGTGCTGACACCCTGCCAAGAACCACTGTGGAGTGCTAATGTGGTTATTGTCACAGCTTCAGTACAAACGTGTTGCTTCTTGCCTACAGCCCATCAAAACCCGTGCGATCTTCTCACGCAGCAAGCCACCTCAATTACGGCAGCGTCACCTCCGGCTCCATCGGCCCTTCATCCTTCCAGTCTGAGAGTAATTCATGAGGGCTGTGTGGCCTCCATTAGCACTCCTCCGCAGGGACGGGACAGACTCTAAAGCACAGCATTCAGGGAGCACACAGGGGCCCCGCACTTTACCCTAACAGCTTCATCAACCCTCCATCCCTAGAGCCTCACACATACACACACACACAATCTCTGGAGGGCCCAATTAGCAGCCATCACCTGTAATTCAATAACAACACTCCCTTTCTTTCAGCCACTCCAGCGCTCTCTTTCTCTCGACTGTGAATTTGCTTGCATAATTTAAAAAGAACGGCGCTTAATGTTCTCCTGCATCAACAAACTAATCTAAATCTACAATGACAGTCTAATAGATTTGAATAGACTTTCAGATCATGTGTGCAAGCGAGGTGCGTTCCACCTTCTGGTGTTCGCTTTCACAAGCTTCATACATCATCCTGCTGGCTCCACGGACAGCAAATCAAGCCCACGGGATACAGAACAGATGAGAGACAGAGTTCACAATCCACGTCTCTAATCAAATCCTCTGTTCTCTCCTAACTTATTCAGCTTCTATGCCTCCTATGTGGCAAGTGAAGGAAGGGAGTGAACCCCACAATAAAGAGTAGCTTAACCACAAAAACTACAGGCAACAGAACCAATGAAAGATGTGTCCTGCAAGCAACTTCTTTTGTCCCAACAACAGATCAAAAGACACAAAAAGAGACATTTTCATTCTGGATTTGAGAAGTCTAAACTGTCAAATGCATTTTTGTTACAAAAAGAAAACAAACATGAGTCTTTTAGTTTCCAATTAACTTTCTGTTGATCGAGCAGACATGTGTTATATCAATAAACCTAAAAACACCCATTTCTACAAGAAGACTCAAAATTATGAGTCAACACAGCAAGTGTTCAAGCAGCAGTGTGAAAGGTGAGAATAAATCGCTCAGCTTTGCCTCCAATCTCTTCTCCAATCTTTCTTCCAGTCCCAGCAGCAGCACAGCAGGACTGCTGGGACACTCCTCTGAGTCTCAGGAGTGTCTTTAATGAGTCGGGCCATTCCTAACCCACCTGTCCACTGCTCTTGATTTATGTCTCCTGAGACCAGAAGCACTGCCAGGACGTCGCCCTCCTACTCCTACAGTTATTTTTTTTCATATTGTTTTCTTTTTTTGGTTTGGATGGAAGTGGCTTACTATGAAGAATGAAAACAGAAATGGAATTAATCACAGTGACGTCAGACAGAAAGTAAAAAAATACTCACATTTGCTCTCAAATAAGCAAAGAAACACAAAGGGAAGCACATTTCAGATGCAAGAACTAAAGAATATGGTGTCTGAAAGGTTACTGTCAGACAGCACTAAAAAATTTAAAGTAGTTTATTTTGCAGAATATATATTTTTTCCACTTCTGGAGCAGAGATACATAATGCAAATCTGGCATTACAAAACCTGATTCATTGGTGTATGTCTAATGTTTAGTCAGCTGACCAGCTCATTACTCAAACAGTCACTACAGCTCAGCTTGCTGCTATGACTCAGTGGTAGTAAGAGAAGAAAAACTCTTTAGTTCTGTATTGTGTCAAATGTGGAGATCAGAAGTGAACTAAGGTTTTATTCTTTTAATGATTCCACTGCTGTGCACATTACTGCACTTTAGTTTATTCATTTCCACTTTTACTCTGCTCTCAGCTCTGCGTGCATTTTTTGCACCAGCCTCCCCACACCTGTCGCTTTTTGGTTTACCTTTGAGAAGTGTCCCAATTTTAAACAGTAAATCAAAGCGAGTATAGCCTATCACAGGCAGGTGGCACTCCACTTCAGTGACCAGCACACGCAAAAATTACAAATCAACTTAATCTCTACTGTACGGCGCCCTCGCCCTCGGATCGGCACTTTGCCTGGAGGCGGCGTTCACTGATTTCCTCTGTTCTCCTTTTCCGCCGGCAGAAGAAGAAAAGAGAATGGAGGATGGCAGGGTATGCAAATTGTACCACCGCCAAAGAAGAAGGAGAGGAGTTTCCCACCGGCTGAGTGCGAAACGAGTGCTCCCCCTCTCCCAGGACTTTGAATGGGACTCTTTCTTTTTGAACACACTTGCCTGCACGCGCACACACACACACACACACACAAACATAACCCACAAAATCTCACAAAAGAGTTAATGCATTCAATATCTGAGTGCATTAAAGCGCTCTTATAAATGAACACGTATGCATTATTTTAAGGCGGTGGTCAGCAGCAGCAGATCGGCCTCCCTCCCACCCTTAGCTGCTAGGGGAACCTCTCGAATGCATGAATATTCAGGTGGCAGAAAGGGAACAAAAAAAGGCAACAGCAAAGCGTGTTAATTGTGAAAACGGGTTAGACCACCTGTAAGACGTTTGGCAGTTCCTCCGAGATTTTATGCACTGGTGGCGCTGGAGGTAATTTTCAGTTCTGGTTCCACATTTGGCTTTGTTTAGAGCGTAGGTGGCAGAGAGCAAACTTTGTATTCAAAACATCGATTTTTAACGGCGCTGTAAAGTCAGAAGGATTTGGCCTAACGATAATCTTATTTTAATATGACACGGCAGAAAATGAGCTTTCTGGTGCCTCTCAAAACATTTTGTTTTCTGGGAAGAATAATGACTACAGTCTTGCTTTTTTTCAGCAGCATGAAGCACAGGATGACTGAAAGAAATATAGAATCTGCTAAAGTAAATGCAGCTTTTACAGTAGCAATTAATAGAACAAAGGTATTATTTAGTGCTAATACAGAAACGCAGTGGTGATGATGATGGACACCTACAAAACAACATGTTTTAATGGACAAAGACGTCATCACATTTTAAAGCGAGCTCTTTTAAAATGACATTAGTAAACAGGCACAGTTTAGTTTTCACAGCCTTTTATTTGACTACTTCCTTGTAATCTTCATGCAGAACAGAAAGAAATTAACACCGAAACTCTGAGCATCCTCATTCTGGTCACCGCTGCACAGTTTCTCTCAGCATACGGCATCTTGTACTGTACCTTCTGCTATAACACAGCTTGAGGGCTGCTCCACTGACCTCTGACCTCGCCGTGAAGGACACAGAATTTGCCTGCATCTTTTTTTTTTTTAATCTTTATTTAGACAACTCTGCTCTTTGCAGCCTGAATGACACAATTAGTTGCTCTCAGTTTCATGTTAAATCAGAGGGCGCCGCACCATTTCCTTTTCACCTTGACTAAAAATAAGTCTCACGTTGAGTGTTCACGAGCTGCAGGGGCAAAGCGCTCACACCTGCATGACAACAGGCACGGCTGGGCTGGGTCATGTTTTTAGTCATCTGTCAAGCCAGCACAGCTAATAAGTTGATTGTGATTGTTGCTGCTATATTGGGTTTACCTCAGAGCCTTCACACATGTACAGTAAGGCAACATGAATGCGACGCATCAAAAGAAGCTGCTACAAAAGAAAATGTTTCTTATGTTGGTCACACACAAATGTAGAGGATGAGGTAATAACGTCCGCTGAAAGGTGGAGAAGCTGCTCTGCTTTTCGATAAGGTCGTGGTGCACTACTTCAACAGATTTCTGTGTTGACTTTACAAATCTAAGTGGAGCACATGAGTCACTGCTGGATATCTATCAAAAAGGACTCGTGTTTTATTAACCTGATCACGGATAGACAGCATTAAAAACTATCAGCTTTCCAATACTCCCTGTTTGGGCCATTCGTTCAAATATAGTATCTGATCAGCTTTTTAATGTGCATAAAACATGAATACAACCAAAGCAATAAATGTAACAGTGACTTGAAATGAAGAAAACTGACAGTATAGCTATCAAATACCTGACTGTGTTACCGTTTTTGTTGTTGTTTGATTGTTTTATATTTACCAATTCATAGAAAGAGCTACGTTCAGCAGCTCTCTTGTTCAGAAAGGTTCACCAAAGATGGTAACCCCACATGATTTGGCAGCTTTTAGTCCCGACGTCCTTCATGATGTGATTTGTGTTTCCTCCTGCTGACTGTGATAAACTCATCGACGTATTCACATTTAACTTTGATGTTTACATTTGTTACCAACAGATACACCATACAAACTTCAACCTAATGAACTGTCTGACTCTTTTATCTGATTTAAAGCTAGCACTACAGAAACACTGTACAATTCAGAAAGCTTAAAAGCTTAAACAGCCATTCAAATCTAATCCACACGCCTCGATTAGGCCACAATGAGTCGGCTGCCTTCACTTTCCGTGCCTGATCTGTCAAGGTGCCTTTATCAGCACACGTCATCTAATTGAAGCAACAGCATTCAGCGGGAACCGCTGATGTTCCCTCACAGGCACTTTGTTAATGCATGTAAATCCAAACAAGCAAGTCTGTGTTGTCATGCAAAGCCTGGAGGAAAGTAGCAGCTTCCCACCTTGATGCTAACATCCCCACAATACACAATGCACACACACACAGAGCTCAATTAGTCACAGCAGCAGCATCAGTTAGCCCTGATGCACCTCCCCCTCTGGACCATAAAAAGCGATAGGGAGGGGCTAAAGCTGAGCGGCTAAAGACATCCTGTAGTGCTTTGTCATTCCATAGCCCCATTTGTGCAAAGGAAACACACACACACACACACACACACACACAGCTTCAGGCTTTTTAGCACAAGGAGAAAGTAACTTCAATGATCACTGGCCATAGATCAATTAACAGCTAATGTTGACCACAACCACTTCTAATACCAGTCAGACCACTTCCCTCTGAAGCGCTCATCTCCCTCACAAACAGCAGAGGCGGCTGTGCGAGTAAGTGTTCACATAACACTCAAGTAATATTAAAAATAATAGCCTTACATGCAACAACTGCATTGGCTAGAGCATGTCCAGATAAAAATACAGGGTTGCATTACAGAAACAACTTGGATTTTGTGTAATTCCATTTGCTAAATGCAATTATAAGCCATTATAACGTCAATCATTTGATACCCAGCTAATCTAATGAGTGTAACAGCCAGTGTTAGCTTGCAAATAAATGTTCAGCATTACCTCTGAGGCCTCACATGACTCTGTGGGACTGTGTGAAAGACAGCTGCAACTGGAGCACCTGAGGGTGACCTCAAGAATATAGTTCAGACATAAAGATAAAAGAGACCTATTAAACAGGCTGCCACTTTTATATGCAACCCATCTTCCCGTAACGAAAGTATGTGTGCAGCTTTTCTGTGTTGCTTTGCACCAAAAATACAGTCCTGCACAGTGAAATATCAAGCAGTGATTTCAGATAATAAGCTCAATTAAGTAGCAGCTATGGTCCTTTCACAATCAGGCGAAGCTTGGTGGTACAACATGCAAGACATTAACAGTGCAATACGGCAACTAGAGAGGAGTGCTCATAAATACGAGGGAGAAGGAAAATGCCATTCATCCACACATCAAACAACAGCAGCCTGATCAAAGAGGCCCAGCATTCACTGATTCACACCAAGAAATGTCTGTTTTGTTGACCTGATATTAAAGAGCACTCACTGAGAAGAGTCACTGAAAGCTGTCTGTCACTGCAGCAGCATTGATTCTACTGGCAATGCTGCATGTCATTTCTCCAAATGCACATCTGCCAGTTAAATATTGATTATGAATAAGAATATTTGCATTAGCACAACATCAATTATAGAGGTACAGCTGAAATCAAAATGGCAACCTAAACAAAAACAACCCCATCAGCAATCACTCCGAGAACAACTCTCACTTCCAGAGTACAGACGGTGGTGACGGCAGAGTCCTGGCTCGCTTTTACGTACAGTATGAGTATCCAAGCCTGGGAGTAGGCCGCTGTGTTTATCCTGTCAAGGTATGTTAACACCAAGCTGCATTCCTGTAGTCCCTAAATTGCAGTGTTAGATTACAGCCCAGCTGAGAGTGCAGCACTTTAAAGGCGCTGGATGATGAAGCCGTGACCAAAGCAGCGGCAGCAACAGGCAGGGCACATGGAGGGCACACACCTGCCATTTACAGTTGTACTGCAGACAGTTAGCATGGCAAAAACAACTTCACACTTTAGCTTGAGCTCTTTTTCCTGCCAGACATCTGTATTATATACTTCAAAAATAGTATATTTGTTTTATGTGCACTAAATGTACAGATTAACTTCATCTTGGAAAAAAATGAGGGTTACTGGAGGTCTTTGCTTGGCTTTTGCATCGACATGTTCACAGGAAAATCATTTATGTTGAGAGCCAGAGGAAGGCAAGCTCTCTGCCAGCTATCATTAAAACCAGACAGGTTGGGTTTAGTTTGTTTAGATAGGCGAGAACAATGCTATTTGAAGTTGGGTGGCACAATATCACAGCACAGAGACAAGTGGAAATGAGACCCAGTGCTCTTTCAAGAAAACTGCCATGTGGCTTGTTATTAATGGATAAAGGCACAACTCCAGAAAATGACAAAAACCAGACGTGAAGATGTTAAACCTGACATTCTGTGCTGCTCATACATAAATAATATGAGTCAAAGACAAATCAAATTATGTAGTTTTTTTATCTTTTGGTTCCTAACTAGCTCCAGAGGAGGCACTGCAGCAAAGACCACAGTCAATGATTAGCTTAAATTACAAGGTCTGGAAGCAGATCGCTATCATCGCCAACTTGACTTCTATCAGTGACAGATTACCTGCTCCATCTGATAACGATCTGCTAATGTTTTTGTTAAGTGCTCTGGTTCAGTAAAACCTAATTGTCCAAAGTAAAGAAATGCAAAAAATCAAACTGGAGATTTTGAGCAAGAGGAAGACAAATGAAGTCATAAATGGGCCCTTAGAACATAAACAAAGCAGATATTAGGCTAATAATGTACAATACAGCTATCAGTGATTTCAGTCATTCTTCTAACGTGTAACTGTAAAATGTGCTATGATTCATTATAAAAACTTAATTAAAGGGAACAAGGCAGACTGGACCCAGGCAAATGTGAGTTGTTAGGAGCAGAGCTATAAACAATTACCTGATTGTTCTACTGACAGAAGATTAATTGAAGAACCATTCTCATATTCTTTTAGTTGATTAGGTAATATTATTAATAAAAAAGTAAACAGCCTCTATTTCCAGCATCTGAAATGACTGCTTTTGCTTTTTAAGCTTAATCTAGGTTCTCTCTCTACTGTTTGTGGAGCACAGCAATAGGGCTGCAGTAGTATAGAGACCGTGTGCTTTACCAAAAATTGACAGATTGTTATTATTTTTAAGCATTTGCTGATCTACAGCGTTTAAAAAAAAATTAACAAGCTAGTAATGGGATTGGAAAGCTGTAGCAAATTGTTTAATGTGTCAGAAACACACACAAACTTACAGCTTACAGCTTTTCTGGCAGTTTATTGCAAAACAGAGACATCAAACTTGTGGCAGTGGAGCTTTGGTACACCTGAGTCACACACAATGCTCTGTCCTACTCTGATTCTGCACTAGAATCAGACTAAGTGATAACAAAGCAGTTGCACGGATGCTAAAAATCTACTTGTCTTCCCAAACATAAAGTAGACCGGGACTTAATAAAGCAATCAGAACCCAATCGATCAAATAAATACAGCTGATGATGTAAGTGACATCTAATGGACATTCATAACAGACAGAATCTGACAGGTGTATCATCTCCTTGCTTCCTCAAAAACCTGTACATACATATTTGACCGATCAACAACGTGCTTCTGTTTTCATTCTTACCTGATGCAATAACTGTAGAAGGCCACATATATTTCTGATATGTACACAACATTAAAAAAAAAACATAAACCACTGCAATTCTACAAAGTCAGCAACTTGAAAATGTTATCTGGGGATTAGTGAAATTATAATAAGCATCTTTGGTAAATATGTGATAATTTATAGGGAAAATATACAAGCATTTAATCACAAAATGAATCAGCATATACCTAATTAAGATGTCATCCTCCTTAATGAGTAAAATCTAAAAGGTGAAATCTAGCTAAAATTACCTAAGCAACCTGAGTATTCACCTGCAAGACCAAGGATGAGGAAGTAATCCAGCTTTATTTAATTATAAAGGGTCCATTTATATGAGTATCAGGTAAGGTGAGCATTTTAACGTGACAAAGAAAGAAGCTTTTCAGGGACTTTAGTTGATTAAATCAGCAGCTGGTTGCCACATCACGGTGACGACGACTGGTTGGAGGTCATGGTACATTAGCACAGGCTAATATTTGGTACATCAGCTCTTTTAAAAATCGAAGAGGTAGCTGAGGACAAACATCGTGTGTGCCACCTGGATCAAAAGGTAACAGGAAACGAAAAAGAAAACACACACGTGTAAAGAGGAAGGGTGGAAACGAACCGAAAGGCAGAAGGCGGATGAGTTTCACCTGCAGCACATGAAAGCGCTGCGCACTGAATCACAACACCTTTTGCCATCTTGATTGTGCGCCCCATTACACGGACCGGGATGCGCTCCTTTCCCGTTACAGGCTCGTTTCACCTCAAATTTTAGAGGATGTACAGAAATGAGGAGCTAAGAAGCATTCCCATCAAGAAACCGTGGCTTAAACGCCGAGATCGCCACGAGAAAATCGGTGAAAATACACCTTTATAGGTGTTGCATCACCTTGCGTACCTGGCTGTCTCCGGTCCAGAAAAAAAGCAGCAACCCCGCCTTCACTGCAGTAATGGTACTGACCGCCATTCCCTTCCGCACACTGCTCGGGAAATTGTATAACGAACTATCAGCACAATGGATGGACACGGGAGGTTTGACGGTGAGCCACATAATCAACACTGTTATCGCACATGGTGAGGAATAGGGGAAGAATAGCCACCTTATGCCCCGCTCATTTTCCAGAGCAGACACACACACGGAGAGCTGTGGGGGTGCACTCGAACAAACGAGGCAACCGGTCCCACAAAAAATACATAAAAGGGGGATAAATCATGTTCAAGTGGGTCAGAAAAACGTGTCGATGCCATAAACACCGCCAGAATAAAGAGGGGTTGTTTAAAAAAAATGGGAGACGAGCAACCATTCGAAGCTGGCATGGTGCACACGGTGAGAAGTACCAGAAATAAATATTTAAATAATCACGTCTACCTGCACAAGTTGACATTTGGAGCGGTTTTTCTGGCTCCTCACGACACGCAGAGCTTTTAGGAAACGGCGAGCAGATCCTGTTCCGTGAACGGTCGAGAGCCGCAGGTGTTATTTGTGTTTATTTATAGGCCATTGGTCAGCCCCGTTATCCGCGTTCAGGTAAACATGATGATGATGATGGTGATGATGATGATGGCTCCCGTGTAGACGCGCAGAGTCACCGTCGTGTCGTCAGCAGGAGGGGGAAAAAGGTGCTTTCCAGCCCCTCGGCTCACAGACACACCATGCCTCATAACGGTACCCAAAAATATATATATTTATGGGTTTACTTTTTTTATTGGTGGATGCAACGAAAGAGGGGGAGAGTACAGGTAAGGAACTGGCCAATGAGGGAGTCCGGATGTAGGTGGGTGTAATAACGTTAAATTTAGACAGTCCTTTGGAGCCAAACTCTATTTACACTTTCTTTACTTCGTAAAAAGAATGAGATCGTTTTCATAATGAGATATGTGAGATAAATCCCAGCGATCCTGTATAAACACCACTAAGCAGCTAACCGGTAATTACGTATTATTTCCTTTTAATACATAAAAAGCAGCAAAAACAATATATATTTCCAGTATTGTGGCATGTAAACAAACCCGAATTTACCAGTAAAAGAAGCAAAAGTCGAAAACGTGTAATTGAAGCAATCTGCGAGGGAATCGAGAAAAAGCACGCCGAATAAGGAGAAAATGCTAAATGAATAAAGGTACGCTGGTTCAAACGGAGACTAAATGCATGCACGCGTGAAAATAAACTCGCGAAACCTACCTACTTCTGCAGAGTAAACAATACAATATACACGCTTACCTTAAGTAAGACAGCATGTGTACTTGCAGTTGGAGCAGGGAGGGGTAAAGTGGACTTGAAATAAACATCCCATGTCTTTGCCATCACCGGAGCAGCACAAAAATAAATAAATAAATAAGTCCACCACAACAGCGTGATCCACCATCCGGCCATCAAAACAACACCCATAAAGTAAAGTTATCTTCAACAGAGAGCGACCACCAGCTCCGTCAGGGGGGCCGAGCAAGCAGCAAGTTAGCATGAAACTAACTAACACCGCAACAACCTCGCCCTAAAAGCTCACACTCTCAACTACAAGCTGCGCTCAGCGGGCCACGTTGTTATGCGAAAGCCCCGCAACCTGCCGCCAAGTGCTGCCGTCGTTACAAAACTGACCAAAAAAAAAAGAAAAGTGGAAAAAACAAAGAGCAAAGTGGAAAATGCAAACAAGTCTAAAAGCGCTCCTCGGGTTATTCTAGCAGGCAGATAACGGTTCACTCAGTCGGGTTTGCCCCATGCACCGCTAGGCGGAGAGAGAGAAGCCAGCCAGGTATAACGGTACACCACCACACTGGGATATGAACGCACTAATACGGACCAAAACTCCCTAAAATGTGCTCCAACTAACTTCCAAAAGTCCCCAGAAGAGGTGGACAGCTCATCGACAGCCCGCCTGCCTCGACCAGCAGCGGTTACGGCAGAGTTTGGACTTACCGCTGCTCCTCCTCGGGTTCGCCTGTTTTCTGCGCTTACACCTGGGGCCATCCGCCATGATCCTCTCGCTGAGTCTGAAACGCAGCGGCTCGCAAGTCACCTCCCTCCCTCCTCCTCCTCCTGTCTCTCCCGCCTCCCCCCACCTCCTCTCTTCCTCACCCCTCCCATCCACTTTACGACATCACCTTCTTCCTCGCAGAAACACCTGGTTTGCGACAGACTGCCCGCTTTTACGGCATCACCTTCTCAAACACCTCAGCACATGGCCCCTCCTACTGGCCGCACATGGGCGAGCTGGGAGCTCAGCTGCTGCTGCTGGTAACACTGCTGCTGTGTCAGAGTGGGTCCTGCTCGCACGCTGGCTGTGCCACCCACCTGACTGCTGAGTGGGAGATTGAAAAGTGTAGCAGTAAGGTGTTTCTCTGCAGGTGGAAAAGTAGAAACGTGGCGACACAGAAGAGCTAAGGGGGGTGTCAATAAGTCACTGATAAGAAGTGCTGGAGGAACACTGGGAAACATACAAGTCAAAGCCATGAACTAATTGATTAATTAAGAAGTCAGCTGGGTTTCAGTTTTCACACTTTATCAGCAAAGTGGCAAATTTGTTGTTGATTAGTTACAATTGATAGTTACACTGGAGTAGGTGATAATGGAAATACTCAAGTTCAAATTAGTACTCAAAGTTCCTGAGTGTTTCAAATTCAGCTTTAGTAGTCAGTGTTATCAGAGACACACAGAAGCCATAATTTACTGTATATTACATTGTTGTGTCATTATAAATAGTCTACAGTGTTGTTGAGGTGAAGCTAATTTACCTTTTTAATTTTAACTGTAACAGTGTAGTTTGCGTGTGTGTTTTTAAAGCGTGTTCTTAAAGTCCTTAAATAGATGTGATGTGGTTGAAGTGTGATGTATAAAGTAGCCGAGTGGTAAATATTGTACTTTTTAGCTCATTGCATGTGCTTGATACCTGTGCTTACACTGCAGATTTAGATAATAAAGCAAACTATAGTCTAATCAATAAATGAAGCATGTTGTAAGTGCATGTGTTATATGTTAGAATATAGTAGACTGAGACTTTTTCAGTAATGTCATTTGCATGTGGATATTTATATATAAACAGTAATGTGCTGTGGGATGATGGGAAATAAGTGCAATAAAACATTGAAATATCTGCAAACATACATTGGAATACAGTATATAAGATGAAAACTGAGTTTTTACAATTCTAACAAGCACCTTTATTCTTCAGTGGTGCCTGAACTTTCACAGCTAAGCTTTCTTGTAATTTCCTAAAGTGGTCTTTAAAATCAGTTCTTCAGGGTTCTTGAAGGACATCCAGAGTTCTTCTCTGTCGGCTGCCTTTTGTTTCATTCTGTGCTTCTGTAATATTGAGACTCAGGATAGTGTTCCACTGTGTATTTTTCCATCCAGGTATACTTTTAGTGCATTGACAGTGTGTTTGGGATTATTTTCATGCTGAAATTGCTGTTTTATGGTATTGCAGAGCATTTCTCATGATGCTTCAGAGAAAAGTAGATGGATCAAATGAAGGACCAGATTTAACTCTGAGGTTCCATGTGAGGTCTTTGCTGTATTTTTCATCTTTTTTCAGATTTTCAAATGAAGACAACTTTCAGATACTGTTCATCTGCTATGGGTAGTTGTTTAGACTTTCAATTTTTCTTATGTCTTCCAGTTGTGCAATTTCTAATGATTTTTTTAAGGACAAACTTCTTACCATGTCGGGATATGCCAATTTTTCCATTGATAGCTCTCTGGAAATCACCTTGTTGCTGTAGGTATACTATTTTATGTCTGCCAAACTGTGTTATCGTTGACATTTCTTTACATTCAACTACATGAAACGGGGACAAGTCTGATAATAAAAAAATTGCTAAAGATAGAATTTAAAATTGGCTATTTGCTATATTTTCTGTTATTTGTAGACACTACACTGATTCATCCCACAGGTTAAGTGCTTTACATACAAAAACAGAGATTCCTCTGAAAACAGTCAGGTGCAAGGACTGAACTAAAAATGGCAGCCAATGAGGAAAGAAAAACTATTCTAGTGAGCTTTTGTTCAAGACCACCTAAAAATAGAAGGATAGAAAAGACTGGCTGCATGGTAACAAAATATAAAAAATGAGGGAATATATTTTTATTTTGATATTTTGATTATTTGACTTTGGGATGAACACATAACTATTAGGCAAAGGTTTATTTATTTATTGTATTTATTTAGTACTACTACTAAGGAAAGCATAGGCCAGCAAAGTTAATCTGATCTCAGTGCCAGCCCATATCATGAATTAATCATCTCATACCCTTCTACACAAAGTCACAAAGGACCTGCCAATTAACCTGCTTCACCAGGCTTGCAGTTGCTATGCACCTGCAAGCCCCTTTGCAACCCACCAAGCTTCACTCCAAATGTTTAATGTAGATTTAAAATGTCCCTAACAAATAAAAATAATAATATTTTTTTTGAATATTATTCTTGAAAGACAAATGATTATCACCTAAAGGCAGCAAGTTAATACCTCATAGGAAGAAGCACTCTTGCACTTTGATTTAATCTCTTCTGATTTTCTTGCTCCTGTCAGCCTATGACAAGTGCATGAAGAGAGGCGAAGGGAGGACACTCATGGGGTTTTACTCCGTTGCATCACCTCTTGTGACCACTTCTTGTATCTTATTTATATAAACTCAAATACACTTCCATATTTATTTACACTAAAAGAAGACTCTCCTCTCACTGTCTTGTGTGTCTGTGGAAATGACAGACCCGACACCAACAGTATTTACAGTTGTACACGCTTTTTTTGCTCTGTTTTTCACTGTGCAACTTTCCAGCTGCCCTGTTTGTAGCACACACACTCTTGTCCACCTCAGGTCCCGGCACATCTTTTATAGAAGAGCCTTGATCAGTTGATGGAGCTCAGGTGTGTGTCAGCCTCCTCTGACACCGCACCCTGAACCCACTGCTCCAGCCCTCCCCTGCAGCTGAGCCACAAACCACACCCTGGCACAGTGTCATAGTAATCTTCTTTCAAGACATGTAGAGTAAAATACTATGTAAACATAACCCAAATTAATGTGCTTGTTATTTATTTATTTAATTAATTATAACATCTTATAGTTAAAAACAACTAGTTATTAAAATCAAAACCTGTGAGCTAAGAAAAAGAAATATTATGGCTGAATGCAAGTAGAGCAAGGTTTTCCTCTGCAGAGACAGAAGTTCATAGACAGTTTGCAGCAGGTCAGAGGAATGACCTTTAAGGTCCACTCGAGCTATTCTTGTACCTGGTGACGATATCAGGTTTCCAGTTCATACATACCAGGTGCTGCTGAACACCGAGACTTTCTCAACTAGTCAGGTTCCTCTGGATGTACCGACAGCGTGTGAAGAACGGTGGATCAAGTTAGACTGAAGGAGAATAACAGGGAAACAGCGATTACAAACAATATTTAAACACGAGAACAATCAAAACAGAACAATACAGAGTTGATATGCAGTTGCAACAGACCACAGTTACTTGATAGTCTGAAGTCTTAACCTTCAGTGCTCACAGCAACATCTTCTATGTGCTATAATAAAGTAGAATCTTTGCTTGTTTGTTTGTTTTAATGAAGGTTTCTTGTAAATTAGTTGCCTGAAGATAAGGAAAGGATTTCCATTTCCATAAACTTATTTTATTTTAATTTGGCCTGATATGTTTGTAAATGTCGAGATTTTGCCCTGAATGCAAAATACAATTCAGTACTTGACAACCCTGCAGCAGATAAAGAGGCAGGGCTATTATAGTGGTCGAGAATGACTGCGGAGTATGAAAGTCATACTTTTTCATCTGTTAAATAACTCAATTTGCTGCTATGTCTGTATTTATTTGATGAACCACTACTTAAAGCATCACTTGAGTAAAATATGAAAAGCTGTATTGTAAAGACTGTAGAAAAGTGTTCAGGTGTGCCCTGGGGTCCTTGTGTAAAAATAAACCTCCTCAGATTACATAAGCAAAATTCAGTGCAATAATGAAGACTTGTTTATTAGTGGAACGTATTTAGTGTTGGAAATCTCACGTGACTACAAATCCCCTTTTAAAGTGCCCCTTTCTGTCATGCACTGCATATTTTTACTAGATGGGTGCGTAATACATTTTACTTTTTTTTATTGTTTGTCAGAACGTGTAGGATTGAGTTTGCGATTACAAATTTGTGATCAGTCTTTGTATCATTTCCTTTTGTTCATTTTACAGACTAAATGTGTCTCAATAGCTTTAGTTTCCTGCTGAAGTGCCTTAATCTCCTCAAACTGGAAATTAAGCAACTACCAGTGAAATTGGGAGGCAATATGAGCCTTTGGACAGTGGACAGTGTGACTAGTCATAGTGGGAAAACCACACTAGCAGCATTAACAATGGATGGGGTCAATCTGAGTGTTCCAGTAAAGCATGTTAGTATAACCATGAGCTAAAAACTCAGAAGCACCTAAAGGAAAATGTAGTTTTTACATGTTTTACTGTTGTGTATCAAAATGTCTGCATTACATCAGTTTTGCTGTCATAACCCTGAACAATACATCATAATAGACTCTGTATAAAAGATGGAAGTAGCCACCATCACATCAGTTTTCTCGAGTGAAGCCTCAATTTAATGGCACTTGTCATATTGGGTTTTTGTAAAGCCAGAAGTCACTACACTTAGAGTAGATGGTAAAATGCTAAGGTATGAGATAATGGAAGCTGCATAAAGTATACAAGTGCCATAAATGGACACACACGCCTGCTAATTTTTGAAGTAACAGACCAATTGCATGCTATGTTATATCTTTCCACAAAACTGATGGTAGACATAATATTTGTCTTAGACTTCCATGCTCCAAAATGCACCAAGAGAACAGGGTAAAAAGATCCATTCCAGTGTATGTAATTAGCAGAGGTGAAGCTCGGCAGACAACAATCAGCTACAGACACCAATATCAGCATGCGCTGTATGTCAAAGAAAGTGACCATGTCTCTGATTTAAGCCTTAATATTATCCAAATGGATTTGTAATAATTAAAAAACAGTATACTTGTGCCTTTCAAACATTTTAGATTCATGGGCAAAGATAAATACAGTGGGGCAAAAAAGTATTTAGTCAGCCACCGATTGTGCAAGTTCCCCCACTTAAAATGATGACAGAGGTCAGTAATTTGCACCAGAGGTACACTTCAACTGTGAGAGACAGAATGTGAAAAAAAAATCCATGAATTCACATGGTAGGATTTGTAAAGAATTTATTCGTAAATCAGGGTGGAAAATAAGTATTTGGTCACTTCAAACATGGAAAATCTCTGGCTCTCACAGACCTGTAACGTCTTCTGTAAGAAGCGTTTCTGTCCCCCACTCGTTACCTGTATGAATGGCACCTGTTTGAACTCATCATCTGTATAAAAGACACCTGTCCACAGCCTCAAACAGTCAGACTCCAAACTCCGCCATGGCCAAGACCAAAGAGCTTTCGAAGGACACCAGGAAAAGTATTGTAGACCTGCACCAGACTGGGAAGAGTGAATCTACAATAGGCAAGCAGCTTGGTGTGAAAAAATCAACTGTGGGAGCAATCATCAGAAAATGGAAGACATACAAGACCACTGATAATCTCCCTCGATCTGGGGCTCCACGCAAGATCTCATCCCGTGGGGTCAAAATGATCATGAGAACGGTGAGCAAAGATCCCAGAACCACACGGGGGGACCTGGTGAATGACCTGCAGAGAGCTGGGACCAAAGTAACAAAGGTCACCATCAGTAACACACTACAACGGCAGGGAATCAAATCCCGCAGTGCCAGACGTGTTCCGCTGCTGAAGCCAGTGCATGTCCAGGCCCGTCTGAAGTTTGCCAGAGAGCACATGGATGATACAGCAGAGGATTGGGAGAATGTCATGTGGTCAGATGAAACCAAAGTAGAACTTTTTGGTATAAACTCAACTCGTCGTGTTTGGAGGACGAAGAATACTGAGTTGCATCCCAAGAACACCATACCTACTGTGAAGCATGGGGGTGGAAACATCATGCTATGGGGCTGTTTTTCTGCCAAGGGGACAGGACGACTGATCCGTGTTAAGGAAAGAATGAATGGGGCCATGTATCGTGAGATTTTGAGCCAAAACCTCCTTCCATCAGTGAGAACTTTGAAGATGAAACAAGGCTGGGTCTTCCAACATGACAATGATCCAAAACACACCGCCCGGGCAACAAAGGAGTGGCTCCGTAAGAAGCATTTGAAAGTCCTGGAGTGGCCTAGCCAGTCTCCAGACCTCAACCCCATAGAAAATCTGTGGCGGGAGTTGAAAGTCCGTGTTGCTCGGCGACAGCCCCAAAACATCACTGCTCTCGAGAAGATCTGCATGGAGGAATGGGCCAAAATACCAGCTACTGTGTGTGCAAACCTGGTAAAGACCTATAGTAAACGTTTGACCTCTGTTATTGCCAACAAAGGTTATGTTACAAAGTATTGAGTTGTATTTTTGTTATTGACCAAATACTTATTTTCCACCCTGATTTACGAATAAATTCTTTACAAATCCTACCATGTGGATTCATGGATTTTTTTTTTTCACATTCTGTCTCTCACAGTTGAAGTGTACCTCTGGTGCAAATTACTGACCTCTGTCATCATTTTAGGTGGGGGAACTTGCACAATCGGTGGCTGACTAAATACTTTTTTGCCCCACTGTATGCGTAGGAAGATTAGCAGGCAGGGGATAGCTCAGTAGGTAGAGTGGTCGCCCCATGATCGGAAGGTTGGGGGTTCGAATCCACTGAACGGCTACCCTGAGATACCCCTGAGCAAGGTACCGTCCCTACACACTGCTTCCCAGGCGCCTGCATAGTGGCTGCCCACTGCTTCACTGAGTGAATGGGTCAAATGCAGAGAAAAACAAGTGATTTCCCCACGGGGATCAATAAAGTGTACTTTATTATCAAGATGAAATACCCTCTGGGGGGAGAACTGCAAAGTCCAAAAAAGCCTCCTAAATTTCTTCAGACCTTTGTTTAAAACTTGGGTTGTTGAGATTGAAGGAGGTGATTCTTTACCTGACATGAATTCTTAAAAGAAAGAAAGTCAGATGTGTAAGATCTGTGCCTCATATTGAAAATTTTAAGTCAGAATATCACTACTTACTGTATGAGGAACTAGACACCAAGTTTTGATGGAACGCTGATCTGCTAACGAATTTGAACTCAACCTTTTAACAGTTTAAAACACCCTTTACCACATCAGCAACAGAATGTCCCACTAGCGGGATGTGAATTGGTATAGAGTTGTCTGCTATCCAGGAAGTCCTGCCCTGCTACATCATAATGTCTCTGCAGGCCACTGATGTCCTGCTGCCTGAAAAATAAAAGAGAATATGGATGCCATTATTCAATGTTAATTTGGGACTGGCATGAATATTGGGCTCAAAGGGATTTTGAGCTTTTCTTCTTCTCATCTTCATGTATATATTGCTGGAAAATCCTTCTCAACGCGAAGTCAGCCAGTGAACTAGTGAGCATCGTTCTTTGAAGAATATTTCACCCTTCAGGCTAAACTTCTCTTTATTCCTTCCTCAGCAGTTTCCTTTGTCAGGTTGCAGGTAGGCTAAAGGTTAACGAGGCTGTGGATCTCACTGAGATATACAAGGAATTTAAGGCCTAAACCTGTTAGCACTTATAGTACTAACCATCTGTTTGCACATGGACAATTTTCTGCACTGAGGTAATAATATAGATTAGGAATATTTGCCCTTTAGCTGGTATAGTCAGGGGGAAAAGATTGTACACTCCAGGTATGAATAAAGTCATAAGTATACTTTAAATAAAAATATTAGAAGTTAATTCAGTCCTGATGTTTTGCTTATTCATAGTCAGATTTGGAGGTAGCAGGCAAAAAACCTAATAAAGGAGAAAATGACATGTTTACCTCACCTGTAAGATGGATTTTTTGAAGCATGAATAGTTGGTATAGGTTTAAAGTGGACCTGTTTTGCTCATTTCCACCTCCATATTTTTATTCTTTGATTTTATTAGAGTACATTTGAATCATGCAAAGTTTTTTTTTTTTTTTTTTTAAATCCTTATCAGTGTTATAGCCGGCCCTCACGGAGCGCCTCAATGTATCCACCATCTGAATCAAAACAAACTTTTTCTGTTTGACTGCTGCTTGCAAAAAGAAAGTCTGAAGATGCATCTTCTCTGATCAGTGTGATGAGCTTAAATGTACAAATAAACTACCAGAAAGTGTGAATGAAGTGTTTAGAGAGGTCTGAATCCAGAGCCTGGATCACCTGCATCCATCATTTTAACAGTAATTATATATACCACACAACCTTAATGGTTTTAATGGTGAATAATGGAAACATGTTGTGGAGCACTTTTGAAATGCTAATGCAATGGTAATGTTAAAAGCTGACACCAACACAACGGGGGCTAAAATTGTGCAATAAACCTACATTGGTGCCTTTGATGCCAGATCTATTTTATTCTAATGTCACGTGTTGGTCCTCTTAGGGTTCATCTTTGAAGCAGGTCTGTTGTTCACTACTTGATGTTTTATTTTAATGTGTGGTACATAGGTTAGTGTAAGAAAAGACAAAGGTTTGCCATAGCTCTGTCTTTGATATGTTAATCGACCCAAACATGTAGCATTTCCTCAGAAGAAATCAATTAACTTCGACTCTACTGTCCTCCAGTCCAGGACTGTTGAGGGGGTTTCATGCCCAAAAGATGAATAATGTAATTTTTCTGTCATGATGAGTGATGTGAGTAAAAATCACTCGTCTCGATGAGTGGCTGGGGAGATGATAATGGTAAGTCCTCACACAGAGTTTATATGGCAGGAGGAGAGACAAAGATTATTCATCCTCTCTCTTGGTCACTCTTTCCATTTAGGATAAGCTGTAAAGACTACAAAGCTGCATTACATTATGAATGAAGAGTAGGGCATGAACGTGAAATAAAGGGAACTAGCTGCTGAGAAACGTTAACTTTATGACAAGGTTAATTAAAGGCTTCCTCTTGAAGCCTCGGTGGAGATATAACCTTGTAATAAATGTCTTTACTGAGCGATATGGCTGTAATGGTGGTCGTTTTCAGTGATTCATTAATCTGTTGAAGGGAACCTGGGGTATTTCTAAAGCTTCATTACTTGCTTTCCATGAAATAGAAAACATCATTTTATTGATCATTCATTGACTGAAACAGTTAAGAGTTTCAAATTTTTTCTCCCCCGCATGTCAGATTTCCTCATGTTACCTGAGATAAGGGCTTGTTTGACAAGCCAAAGTCTGAGGGGCGTTTTGGCAACAGACAGGTAAACCAGGGTCAGTTTACTGAGTGCTCTCCCAGGTGTGTGTGTGTGCATGTGTAGAGTTTATGTTTGTGCTATTGTATATTTTCCATCAATGTCACAACTGTTTAAACATCATCAGGAAAACAAGTAATGGGTTCAGATGCCACAATATCTTGAAACACACAAACACAGTTTATTCAAACACAAATACATAAAAATGAAGATGTTTGCATTAATTTCTCCAAGTAAAAATTGAATTTAGACCTTTAATCCACTTGTAGGTCTTTTTCCATTTTGTTTTATAGGCTGCATATTAGCAGGCTTAGCAGGTCCTGTTTTCCATTTCAACAAGATAGCTCGAATAATGATGTATTATACAAATGTTATTATTGGGAGCATAACTGGGAGTGTCTAATGGCCAATTCTGTCAGTCTGCTCCAGGGCAGCTGTGGCTACAACTGTAGCTTGCCTCCACCAGTGTGTGAATGTGAGAGTGAATGAATAGTGGAATTGTAAAGTGCTTTGGGTGCCTTGACAAGCGCTATATAAATGCAATCCATTATTATTATTATTATTATTATTATTCATTATCATTTACTTATTAAAATGCCCCAAATATTAGATAACAACAATGCCATCATTACCTGCACAACAATACAAATAAAATCTTAACATATGCTTAAATTCAGTCATTAATGCTTTTAAAATTGAATGATTCACTGTTTTTTTTGCTATTAAAGACTCTACCATCTCCTTAGTAGCTCATATAATTTACATAATTTACACTCATCTGGTCAGCAGCAGAAAATTAGTGGTTGGATGAATTAGCAAGGGTTTGGTGCTTTCAGTTCTGCAAACAATGCGTGTTAGGTGGCATTGCTATAAAACCACTGTGCACCCACACTGAAGATTTACTGGTAAGGCCTACCAGACACAAGCCTCTGTTTAAAATTAGCATTTCTTATTGTAAAACCAATCAAGCAAACAGAAATAGACACAAAATGACTCCAAAGATATTGCAAAAACAATCAGAAAGAGAAAAGAAGGCACCAAGGACTCCAAATGACCACAGAGCAGCAGGAAAAAAAAACTAGTGTGAGATACAGAATAACCACAAACGATGAAAGACGCAGGCAGATCACAGGGAGATTAAAAGCTTTAAGACAAAGACACTAAACAAACCCAAATATACAGCTACATCCTTGTTGCTCATTCTCACCTTCTCTCTAGTTTCAGAGTCCAGCTTCTGTGTAGGAAGGTGGGGAATCTTTTACAAGCCCATGAGGAGGAGCCTGCTGTCTTATAATTTGCTCATTGTACATGGACTTGTGCAGCACTGCACAAGTAGACCAGCAGAGTTCAAAGCTATAGTTGGTGATATTCAGATAATTTTCTCAGGAGTAAGGGAGCAAAAATTAAAATTATAACTAAGACTAAAGCTCCATGTCTGCAGTGAAAAGAGCTGATTGTTTGCTAACACATTAGCTAAGACCTTTAAAACTTGCTCATATTTGTTTATGCTGTGTTGGGGTTGTGCTCTTCTTGTGCTTTTCTGCCCTCTGGCAGCGAAAAATGGATCAGTGCAGCTTTGTGGTTACAAATACACACAGCTGCTCAAACACACACACACACACACACACACACACACACACACACACACACACACACACACACACACACACACACACACACACACACACAATACATCAACACCACAACATTCATTTCCTGTCCTCCTCACATCACACTGGTGATCAATAGACTCATGTGCACTTCAGGTGATGTGTGTGGTGATAACCTGGCCTGTTTTCTTGCTCTCAGCAGAGATAATGGTGAATCTTTAGAGCCAGTGTAATGAGTCACATGCGGAAGCGGGAGCGACTCGTGTCATTTTGCATCACTTCATTTTCTTTGGGGCCAGACAGTCTGTGTTTTTTGTGCACGTATTAGCGTGCCACTGTGTGGGCCTTTACATGTGCATTAGTTTGCGTTCATTGCATGTGTGTGTGTAAAGCAGTGCTCATCCTGAGGCTCTGCCTGCTGTTCAAGCCCATACCTGGAGGCTGACCTCATTTATTGTAGCACGCATCTCTGGACACATGGAAATCATGTGATTAAGCCCTTCTGACTCCATATGGAGCAAAAGGCTCTTGCTGAATGTCCTGCCCACCCTATTATGAAAGTGGCCATTTTGAGCTTTGTGCAGGGAAACCTAAGCTCCTCTACACTTTCTCTGTCTCTCTATAATTATCAGGTTTACCAATTACCATTACCAATAAATAATAAAATAAAAAGCCTACATGCACAAACCATGTGTTTAGAAACATCTCTATAGAAAAACACTCAATAGATCACAGTCAGCGGTACAAGCTGTCATTGTACAGATAAATTCTGATGTTCTGATCAATGGAAAAACATCCTGCTAGGGAGTCAGGAGAGCAACCCAGGTGATATAATAAAATGTGACCCTTTATTTGACTGTTATTCAGAAATAAAGTAGAAACATTAAACGTAAGAAAAGGAATCTGATCTGAAACAACCACAGACCACAAGCAGGAGTAAACGGAGACACAGGTGCGAACGGGCAACAAGTGAATGAATGAATCAAATACAGTTGAAATTACTGAAGCAAAGGAATAAAGCAGCAACAAGTAAAACTGTGGTAAGACACACAAGAATCTTTCAAAATAAAACAGGAAGTGACCAGGTGGGAAATAAACAATGATGCATGTAGTCCAAATCTAAAAATGATTATGAAGACACGGCAACAGAGGAAACAGGAGAAAGTAGAAACACAAAAACTTTGCTTGTGACTGTAGTTTTCAACCAGGTGAAGATATCAGCAGGTGGTTTCCAACCTTAATTGGATGTTTCGACCATGAACCGCAATGTCCTTCAACTAATGGCCAGTCATTGCCCACCATTCGGCCGGCTTAGAGGTCAACTCCTCCCACTTATTTTAGAGCTAGCAAGATTCTCGCATCCCCCCAATCTGCATGCTGCTATCATAAAAGACACCATAAAAATAAAATGCCAAAAAGTTAAAAAAAACTTTGTTGTCATTGCTTAGAACGATATTAATCTTTTAATTGCATGCGAATTATATATTAATTTCCATCTGTCATCCATTTTTAACCACTTGTCCAATGAGGTGTTGTGTTACAGGCCGTTTAGAAATTAACCAAGTTGATACTGGGAGTGAAATGGGGCACATCTGGACAGGTTGTCAGTCCATTGCAGAGCTAACTACAAGAGCCAGACAGTCAGTCAAATTCACATGCAGATTTACAGCTAATTTAGGATCAGTAATTAACCTTAATGTGCATGTCTTCGGAGTCAGAAGCACCCAGAGGAAACAAAAAGGCCCCAGCCAACCTGGTGTGCAATAATTTATAAAGTATAGAATGTCCAAAAAAGGACTATTTGATGGTTAAAAGTGAAACAAACAAGAAAAACCACTCATGTGTTCAAACAGATTGATGACCTTTTACACCTGACAAAACGCTTTGGAACCTTAACAGTTAATAACAGTGATTTTTTGGGAGGGGGCTCTATTTTCCAGCTGTTTCCCAGTGTGATATACAAGGCACACTGTCAACGCTTGGCTGTGTGATTTTCAATCTAATTGTAAAGTCTTTACCGAGTCCAAATGCGCAATGTCCCATATCAATGAATGTACACAAAGACACCTGTGCCAGCATTTTAATCACACCCTATGTTAGACCTTTTGCCGCAGCTGCACTGCAGTAGCTTGCATTAACACTGAGTATAAGCTCAGTGGGCATATGCGTGGGAAGATGAAATACTCTTTGCACACAGGCATGAAAACTATGTCAAATTAAACCACTTACTCTGGTGAAATGCACTCATATCTATGAAATTTCCATAGAAATGAATTACAGCTGTGACATCTTTACCCTGACTTCGGTTCTTCACGTTTCACTGACACATTAAATTATTATTTTTTTGTACATTTGTTTGTGCTTCTGTGTATTTGTTCCTTTTAATTTTTTCTCCCAGAATTCAGGAGGTTAATATATTATTCCAAAGTCATCCCTTAGGGTCCCAGCAATGATCTCACCCTGCCTCTGCCTCAGTCTATGACGGTACAGAAAGCAGCGCTCAGTGTCTGAGCAGATAAGTCACTGCTCAGACACACTCTGTGACTCATCCCACTTGATATTATTGAAGATGAAAGTCAGACTTTCTGCTTGTCACACTTTCACATTTACTGGAAGGAAAGGAAAGGGTTCAAAGAAAGGAAAGAACATCCTGATTTATTATTGATGCAGTAAATAGAATTACTGGCTGACTTCAGCGGTGTAACCTCACTTGTTGCAAGATGAATAAACATCAAGTGCCTGTTATCTTTTATGGCTTAGTTTTAGTCTAATGTCAATGATTAGATTTTTTCTACAAATCTGAATTGTGAAAAAAAAAATCCAGTCATCTTTTCAGTCTCACTTTCTACCTAGATGTTAACAAATTATTCAGCTACAGGCTAATCCAACTGTGTTATTAACTGAGGATTGTTTATGGTGATATCTGTTAAATTTTTGCACTTTTTTTCCTTTTTATTAATTTGAATGACTATTTACAATACACATGTTTAACTCACTAGCTCACTCATTAGGTGCTCTTCACCAGTTGGGGCCTTTTTGCCTTTAGAATAGATTTACTTATTTCTGGCAAAGAAGCATTTCTCAGAGATTTTGGTCTGTATAGACATGAAAGCTTGAAAGGTGCTCTACTGGATTGAGATCTGGTGGCTGGAGAGTGTATTTGAGTTGGAGGCAGTCATCAGAAGATGGTACACTGTGGTCAAAAAGGGAAGGACATGGTCACCAACAATACCGAGGTAGGCTGTGGCATTTAAACAATGCTCAGTTGGTACCAAGGGGCCCAAAATGTGCCAAGAATACATCCCCCCCACACCATCACACCACCACCAGGCACCAGTCTCAATCATTGATACAAGGCAGGAGGAATCCATGCTGTCACGTTGTTTATGCCAAATTCTGACATTAGCACGAATGTCAGCAGAAATCGAGACTCTTCAGACACAGCAAAGTTTGCTAACCATCTATTGTTCTGAAAACGTATGGAAGCTAACTCAAAATGGACAATACATAATTTGCATATTCAAACATATTGTCAATGTAAATAATCTTTCATTACATGTCAGCTGATCGTGTTGCTATGACTCACAAGGAACAATATTTAGGAACAATTAATGTTTGCACTAAATCTCGTGAAAGTCTATCTCATAGTTCTTGAGATAATTCAGTGTGGACTGAAGTGTGGGACGAGCTGTACATGGCGATGAATTATATGCTGAAAGCTAAAATGTCACAAAATAACACACAACTTGTCCAAGACTGTTATAGAAGAAGTACAGCTCTATAAAGGAAGTGTTTATATCTGTCAGTACAAACTAAGCTAAGACAGTTTTGACATTGCTTTCACCAACAGAGAGTCAGCTTGGGTCATTTCCATTACCTCCACCCATTAGATCTTGATAGGTACCTGTAAACACACTTAAATTGCTGTATTTGAATCCACTGAGCACGATTCATCAGCACAGAGGTAACACCCCCCCTGCTCTCAGCTTCGCCCTGCCATCACCCTCAGATCAGCAGACGCCATCTAGCCTCCACTCCTCACTGTTTTGACACTAATTGCACTTTGTCGAGATCAAACTGACTCACTGTGTTTTCTCCACTCAGCCCAAAATTCATTCTGACACTTGATAGTCAGTGAAAGGGGCTTCATATCTCACACATCAGACAGGTATGTAGCGTGATGTGATAAAGGCTGACTTTAATATTCAAACCTCTTAACCCCCCCCCCCCCCCCCCCCCCCCCACACACACACACACACACACACACACACTACACTCAACAGCTCCTCTCAAGTTTAGAACAGCACTTTAATCTTCCAGGTCATGTTCAAAGTGGGTGAAAGCACCAGCAGTGTGTGATGAACTCTTACTGCAGATGAAGATTTACTTTCAGAAAATAATCTGGAACATGACTCCAGATCTAAAATGCAGAGGAAGCTAAATATAAAAGCTGACCCTCACACAAGCTTCTCTGTTGTGTTGATTTTCTGCACTTCCGAGTAAAAAAAGTATTCAAAAGATTTATTATGACTTAGAATTCAAATTCAAAGTGGTCATGAGGAGCTCTTAGTGAATCTTTCACCAGGAGCTTTGAGGAAGTCCTCTGTGTTTGCAGTGTTTTCGCTCTACTAGTGAAGTGCTCTCCAATGGTTCATTAGTGCACACACACCGAAGCAAAATACAGGAAATTGAATCTTAAACACACAGAACTTGTTTAGATTAAGAAACAACAACAACAAAACAAAACAAAAAACAAATTTCACTTAATGTAAAAAAAGAAAGATCAGATGTTAGCGGTGGTCCCCAACCCCCGGGCCACGGACCGGTACTGGTCCGTGAGTCGTTTGGTACCAGGCCACGAGAGTTGAGCCTCCGGTGTGAAATTTATGGTTTTCAGTGTTTTAATCATTATTTTTTTTTATCGTTTTTATCGCAATCTCAGTTTCCCTGGGTCTTTTACTGTGTGCTATGAATAAATCTTCTTTGTTTTGGTACCGGTACTGTTTTTATCTTGTTGTATTTATCCGCGACACATTAAAGGCCGGTCCGTGAAAATATTGCCCGACATAAACCGGTCCGTGGCGCAAAAAAGGTTGGGGACCGCTGTCCTACAGAACTGCTGTGATAATAGCACAACAGCATATTTAATTTGCAGATAATTGCACTTTGGGGGCTTTTAAGAGGCTCGTCTCACACTGGCATTTTTAATGAAATAGGCAAATGATGGCTTACAGGACAGAAAAAAACACAGTCATAAAAGAACCATGGCTAGGATTGGGTCAGCTGTTTTAATCATTCAGATTGTGGTGAAAAGGGAAACCGGGCCTTTGCAAACCAAAAATGTTGCATGTGACTTTAGCATTATAAGGGACAGTGATGTGTAAATGTTTAGGTGACGGTGGGTAAATGAGAAAATTGTATTTTTTTAATGAAAAGAAGTCAATGTCATGATTGCAGTGAAACACACAGAGTTTGCTGCTCTTCCATGTAATCTCTGCAAGGTTTTTATAGTGTAATATTTTCCAGTACTTCTTTTTAATATTACAATTTACTTTTAAATTTCATTTTCATTTCAGTTTAGTTTTGGTTAGTTTCTAGACCTGGTTTCAGAATTCATTTTAGCTTTCGTTATTATGATACGTGTGGTATTTGTCACATTTCAGCAGTTTAGAAAAACACATTCAACACAACAACTTACTGTAATGACTCGACACTTCGTCGGAAATCCCGGTGCTATTAAACACAGTCATCTCTTCTTCAGGCTGTTTGTATTAACAGACTTGACAAAAGTGTTTTCCAGTATGTTGTATTTTACCCCAGTTAGTTCATTCAGTCATTCAGTGCATTTTCATTTTGGTTAATTAAAGTGTTTATTTGAAAATTTGGATTTAGTTTATTTAGTTAACTAAAATAAGTAAAGCCAATTTATTAAATTAAATTGTTATCATAGCCTGTTTAAATCTAACTATGGGTTTTCAGACTTTCTAAATCGACTCCAAAAGCTTGTGTTTCTGAAAAAGTTCATGGAGGATTGAGAGGTCTGCTTTGGATCAGCATCCTGTTGTTAAAGTCAAAATCTTATCAGTTTCACTTTTGTGACTGTTTGACATTTACATCCAAAATGTGATATTTAATGGAATTCACTTTTCTCTTTACAGGTGCAATGTTCCCTGTGACCACAAAGAAGAAAATTTTCCCCCACCCACCCATTCACAGAGTGGAACCGTCAGTCCCGTATCAGATAAACCTTCCTGTGACTCTTTGTAGTCATATCTGAATATTTTAATTCACCTCCTCCACAGATTTCACCTCCACCGATCCCATTAACTGTCATTTCTTTACACAGTGGACACTGCAAGCTGGAAGTACGCTTGTGTTACTTTTATAACAGGTGCTGGTTCACAGGCAATAGTTGGCTCTTTCACTTGCTTCACTGGAGTCCATAGCTGACTGTTACCACAAGTTAACAATCACATTAATGCTTTAGCTGCCCTATGATCCTGAGTGGAGGCCCAGTGAGTCACAGTTAGAAATGTGCGCATGCCACAAGCACTTGTGTAATTTTCTTTTTAGTTCTAACCAAAATTGGCATATCATTAAAAAATTGAAGAACTTTATTTTCTGTGTTTAGTTGTATTTTGTAGAGAAATAGAAGACATAACCATAATCAGCTTTTAAACAGAAGACTTTTTTTTCTACACATCCAATTCAGTTACACTAGCAGCTTTTCAAATCCTGCCCTGAATTTGAGACTCAAATCAGATCTCTTTAAGACTTAGTTTGTTTTTTGAGGGATTATATTATCATATATAACAATTAATTTTGGATTAGGAAATTGCTCTCAACCTTAGTCTAAAATCCTGATTGCAGCTAAATGCTGTCATTGTCATGGTAACAAGCTTACAATGTGAACACAAAATTTTTAATTTTTGAAAGGTTTTGAAGATGGAGCTGCTGGGCAGGAAGAAAAGAGGAAGACCACAGGGAAGATTCATGGATGTAGTGAAGCGGGACAGAGGATTGGTGTGACAGAGGCAGGATGCTAGGGATAGAGCAAGATGGATGCCACTGTGGTAACCCCTAAAGGGAACGGTCGAAGAAGAAAAAGAAGAAAGAGACGGAGAAGAAGGATAAACTGATTACCTTTAAGTTTATGAAAGGTGACATATTTTATAGGATTAATTATATATTTCACCAAAATCATTGAGATTCATCCTTTGTTGTCGATTATTCATCTGCACTGAATTTCATGACAATCAATCAAATGCCTGACAAGACAGGTGACTGAAGGCCAAAAACATCAGTCTGGTGGTGACAATGGAGGAAAAGTGTGGTCATAATGTGGAAACCCTGAAGGTCAGCAGTGACCTGCCCTTGTCATGGTCCCTGTGCCTCCCCGGCCAGCCCAGTGTGGCCACAAGTGTTTGTTGTTTTTCTCTCACTCTGTCTCTCCTACCTGTCTGCCTGGGCGGAGCTCTGATTGGGCTCCTGCCCTTGGCCCACGCACCTGCAGCTGATCTCGAGCGGATTGCAGTTCTCTGGCTCTTAAGGCTGGGGCTCTGAGCTGTTCGTCGCTGGAATATTGAGTAACTCTCGTTAGTATTGCCTGGCTTCCTTGCGATTCTACTGTTCCCGTGTTTGCCTTCGACTTACCCTGTGTAAACAGGTTTACCTGGATCAGCCCTTTTGTGACCCCTGGACCCCGTGAGTAGGAGAGTGAGCTGAGCTGCTTGTGTGGAGACTGTTTGGACGAGGAGCAGAGCGAGTGCGAAGAAGTGTGTCTCCCCAGCCAAGTGATCCCCGGGACCCTGGTGTTTCCCCCCCCTTCACGTGTATATAGTGCACCAGTGTGATTAATAAAGTGTCGTTGAACTGTGCTACCTCAGTCTGCGCCTGAGTCCGTTCCACTCCCGTGACAGCCCTAGTAGTTGTTAGGCTATACAACTCTGAAATAAGGTACAGTGTTTTTTGGTTCAGATTTGGTTCATGATTTTAAAGCCTTTTTCCTGAGTTTCCAGCTGATGATGTGGCTGTTTCTCCGTCTGCAAAACAGAAAGCTGATGTTTGTTTTCAGATTTTATTCAGTCTCTAGTACACCTCATGTTTTCCACCACAGTTGCATGTGGTGTCAGCACTGTCTGGGCAGAGGATGCATTTAATTTATGAGCTGAATCCTCTGGCACTGTGGACACTGTGGATTTAGCACAGAAACAGAAAAACACCTTTATGTCATCATCCAAAGACAACTCTGTTACACCAGCTCGTCCAATTCTGGCCTACATACTGTAAATGTAATTCTCACATTTTTTTAAGTAATAACCTCACTGAATGTGGAGCGAATCTTGCACGTATGAGACATGTTTGGTCAAAAGCAGCATTTGCATGAGTGTGGGATAGCTTATGTATTTATGAAATGAGAGTAGCTAAAACACGTTTAACCCATTTCTGCTTATTTTGCAGACAAGTGCTTTGTAGAAACTTAAATCTGCAGATATATAAATGTATTTTATATAACATTTACATTTATATTGTATATAACATTTATATAGCACATATGATGAGATGATCAATGTCATTCACTTCTCCTGGCAGTGGTTTTAGTTAATCACGTGTTGTGCAGCACTGCAGCAGTCCCACTAAAGGGTCGGGTATATATTTGATTTTCGCACCAGCATCTTCATCTGTGAACACTGTGACATTGTTATGAAGCTGATGGTGCCTTAAAATATCATTAGCTACACTTTAACACACTGAGAGCCTGTGTCCTCTACATATAACGCAGCACTCCTCCACCTGCGACAGTTGTCTGCAGCAGACATTTGTAATATCTCCTCCTTCTGACTGCTTTCTTGCTGGTCAGTTTGCCACTTTGAGTCTTGTGAGCACAGAAGTGGAAAAAGGTAATCTGTGTCTGTGAGGAAGAAGTGCACACGCTTGACAGCTCACGAGTGCCCAAACAAACTGTAGGTGGAGATTCCCATTTTGCAGATTAATGAGGTAATTCACGCAAATGGTTTGGTTTCTAATTAGCATACTGTAATGAAGGGAGCAGCCCACTTCATTCTTTTACTTCTATCTTCTGCCTTAGGTTTGTTGTATCTTACACTGGCATTCACGGGCAAATTAATACAAAGAGACAACTGTGACCTCCTGAAGAGGATGTGCGCGTGAGTGTGTGTGCACCACCTGTTTTTTTCAGCCATCTGTGGTGTCAGATGTTTGGAAGGAAGCTAGAAGTTGCTTAACCCGGTGTGACAAACATTATTTGGCGTTTACGCTGCACACACACACACACACACACACACACACACACACACACACACACACACCCACTGCTCATCTTTGCTAAATGACTCGTTCTGCTTGTTCATGATTTTTTTTTCTATGTCCTCTCCCTCTTTCTCCTTTCTGTTCAGCTCTGTTATATTTTTTATCTTAATGACATTGCCTAATGGCCACAGGA
This sequence comes from Rhamphochromis longiceps, assembly GCF_057381845.1. NCBI lineage: Eukaryota > Metazoa > Chordata > Actinopteri > Cichliformes > Cichlidae > Rhamphochromis > Rhamphochromis longiceps. Next base: position 8,619,213 of record NC_140574.1, read on the forward strand.
GTGTCTGTGACAAAATTAATGATTACAGAACAACAACTAAACTGCAGAAGTAATATTATATGTGTCAACATGTTGCTGCAGATCAGTTCATTTACATGAAGAAGAGCTTTTAGGAGAATGGATTAGATTCATAAACCTATATTTCAACATTACATTACAAAGTGAGCAACTGGCTGTGTTTAAAAAATGAGCTCTGAGTTATTAATACTGATGTTTTACTTCATATCTTCCGCTATATAAGTTATGATAACATTGTACTCAGTGAGTTAATTTGCCTTTTTTTAAATTAAGCTTCACTCTGTAGAATACAAACACACTGAACTACTGACCCAAACAGTCAAGAGTGTCCCGAACTGTCAAAATAATCATGCAGTTACTAATGTAACTATTTTAGTTCCTTGATCAAAGAAATGTAACTTGTGAAATATGATAACTTTTGAGGATTTATGTGGTTTGTCTTATAAACAATATGAACAATATTGTCCTCATGACATCTGAGAAGAGTTTGAATATCATATTACAAGGAAATACTGGCAATCCCTGCAAGACTGATTGATAAAATGTCAAACCTGAGGACAAACTTAAAGCCTGTATAGGACACTTCTGGGCTTATTTGAACAGTTAGAAACACTTCACGTTACAGACTCGGGTTGCTTAGAGCAACGCAATGTTACTGGCAGATGAGCCGAGGTGCAAATTAAAACAGGTAAACTAAATGGATCCTGCGTAGCCAAAGGAAAACCTCCTTCAAGCCATTGTACTCTTGCACTGCCTTTGAAGAATTGCTTTTCATCCAATCATCATATTTACATTGATATGTGTCCATTAATATGGTCTGTTCCTTTTAGATAAATAAATTGAAATTTATTTGAGAGACTGAATATTACTGCATTATAACTGCATGTCCAAAAATGTAACCAGTATTTTGATTATTGCCTTAAATTACTTTCGTAGTAACTATACCTGATTCAAATTGCATTGGTCATTGTGATGTTAATTCAGTTAAGTAACTTTTACAGCAGTATTAACAAAAGCTCCTCCTCAGCACTTCTACAGAGTGATTTTGTTACCTTAATTTGTATTTGTATTTTGCTCTCGGGACATGAATGCTTTGACTTTCTAAGAAGTGGAGCCACACAGCAGTAAGTACAAAATAAGACTCAAGCCCAGACTTTTTAATGACTTTAGTTTGTGTGGGTTTTGGATACTGAGGGATTACATTAACATATACAATAATTTATGTAATTACAATAAGTAATTTTCCATAATAAGATAACATAAAAATATATATTAACCCAAAAGCAAAAAGTAAAAAACAGCTTAATAAAATCAATATAACAAAATATCTAAAGGAGGAGTTTAGGTACATAGAAAATATGAATGACTGAATCATTGAGATTCATCCTCTGGTGCTCATTGGCTGTGCTGGATTTAATGACACTGAAGGCCAAATATATTCATCTGTTTGCAATACTGTAGGAAACATGTAGAGTAAAGTAAGAATCTGTGTACCATGAGTGTGAGAGGCAAAGCGTGAATCTGTGTGAAGAAGTATCTGTACAAAAGGTGTCTGATATCTGTTTCCAGTGTTCATTTAGTTTCTTGTATGTCTCTATATTTCCTGCAGCAATTGCATGCGTGTCAGTGTTCTAGTTTTACTATTTGGGCATGTTCTAGCTTTAATTTATGATGTTATGTGAACTAAATCCATTGTCCTGATGGAACAATGTGTGGAAAAGTTAGGCTATAACCCCTGACTGCTTCACTGACAGAGCAGCAAAAGATTATGTTTTACTGGCATGTGGGGATCTGGATGGATGTAAAACTTGGCAATTGTGAGTGAACTGCTCAGATAAATGTGTTTAAAAAAAGGCTACTTCAGCTGGACTACATCCTATCTTCTCAGAAATGACTCCATAAAGCAAGCCGTTCTCCTTTAGCTGATCACCCATGTGATCAGCGTCAATGCCAGGATGCTGTAAAGAATTAAAGACCTGATGTCCGAACAGGACGGCAGAGCAGAGAGCTGCGAGATCCTTCCATGTACCTGTCAGCCTGAAATGATGGCTCACTTCCTGCTGGCTGGAGAAACACTAATCATCTCCATCTGGATGGAGAGAAATCTTCAATGTGTGTGTTTGCTTCAAACAGCAGGAAACCTTACACCTACGTTAGGTCAGTGGATGACTTGAACATATGTGTTCACCTGATGCCGTACTTTCTGGAAAGAGGAAGAAACGATTGGTCAAACTCCAAGAGCTTGAGAATAAAATCGGAGGTGACTTCATGATTACTACACTTTCTCACATGCTGGGGATTTCTCCCCTGCTGTCAGGTTGATAAGACTGTGGAGGTTTGGCTAAACCGTATCTTATTTTTTACAGACTGCCAAAGCTGTCTACTACTATTATAGAGCCAGCTATGAGATGAGCAAATAATAGGGCGGGTATATTGTGAAAAAGTCGGCCAAGATACCTGAAAAGATGTGTTCACACAGCTGTATGAAACAGTCTTACAGGGTAGATTTAACAGTTTAACTGCTCGGTTGCTGCTATTAAAAAATACAAATGTAAAAAAAATTCTAGCATTAGCTGAACCAACACAGGAAAAACGGTGAGGCGCAATCAGAGTATCTGAAGGCAAGACAAGTTTATTTATGTAGCACAATTCAACAGCAAGGTGATTCAAAGTGCTTTACAGAGACATTAAAAAACAGAAACAAATAAAAAGCATGATTTAAAATGGAAAAAAAAGAGTAAGTTTCAAAATTCAAGCTTAAAAGTAAAACAGTGCGGATTTGGTGCTTTATTCAAATGCAGCTGAGAACAGGTGAGTCTTCAACCCGGATTTAAATAAACTGAGTGTTTCAGCTGATCTGAGGCTTTCTGGGAGTTTGTTCCAGATATATGGAGCATAATAGCTGAATGCAGCTTCTCCGTGTCTGGTTCTGACTCTGGGAACTGATAAAAAAACAGATCCAGATGACCTGAGGGATCTGGAAGGTTCATACTGGGTCAGGAGGTCACTGATGTATTTTGGTCCTAAACCATTCAGAGCTTTATAGACCAGCATCAGAATTATCTTCTGACGGACAGGCAGCCAGTGTAAAGACCTCAGAACTGGACTGATGTGGTCCACTTTTTTGGTCTTAGTGAGGACTCGAGCAGCAGAGTTGAACTTTTTTATCAAACTGAATCTCTTATAGGCTTTAAACATCGACCACATTAACAGGAAAAAAAAAGGCGTCATTCGTCAGTCGGTGAAGAATTCCAGTCTCGACCAGCTTGTTTTTTTAAACAGGACATGCTGAGCAAAGGGAGTATCTGGCGGAGAAACTAAGGGACGATGGACACTAATAGTAGGGAGGCTTTTTAACCAAAAACATAATGCAACAATCAGCGACCTGTCAGAGAACTGAAAACAAAACACTGTCACAAGAAATTTGTGTATGACAACACACTTTATTTCACAACTGTCACACTTTAAACTGGAGACGTTAGATAGCGGTTGGGGAGGATGGACATGTTGCCTGCCTGGTTAAATGCAAGACCTCGCCCCCAGGTTTTTAGCATTTTCTAGCATTACTAAAAAATGGTCAGAGATATGAATTCCCACATAAAAAAAGTGTTGAGTGCTAATGCATAAGGACAGCATTTTGGAAGCAGCAGACGAGGCCTAGTAAGGAGCATTGATGATGGTATCTTGCATTTATGGGGCGCCGTTTTCATATTTAAAACACGATTTTAAATGTTAAATCTAAATGTTAAATGTTAAATCTAAATATTATATTTAAATCTAAATGTTACAGGAAACTAAAGCTAACATGCAAATTGATTTCATGTTAGCAATCAATTTGCCGCTGGACATGTGCTGCAGCAATAGTGAAGTGGAGACTGCAGCTGCTGAGAGTGCACTACTGCTGAACCTTTGAATGGCTGACAAAACGGATCTTCTGATGTTTTAGCTAAATCGCTGGACGTGCTGGTAGGCAAGAAGTGAAGCAGCTCATGGTGGTGAGAAGTGACCATCATTGGAGAGCAGACACAATCTGACCACTACCGGCACACTTTTCCACTGGAGGTTTTTGTAAAGCTTTTATTTTGGTATTTCCGTTGAGCCGTACAGTAAATTTGCATGTTAGCTAAATATTTAGTTTCCTGTAACATTTAGATTTAACAATTAACATGTAGTTTTAAATACAATATTATATTTAGATTTAAATATATTTAGATTTAACATTTAAAATTGTGTTTTAAATATGAAAAGTTACAAATATTTTACTAAATAATGTAAAAAATGACTTGAAAAAACATGTTTTTGTAAGGTTTTGAGCTAATTGTGGAAAAATGTTGCCGTTAATTTCAGCATGTTTCACTTTACAAACGGCGCCCCATATGCATTACTACCCGGAGCCCTACATTAACTAAGCAAGGCAACAAGCCTCCCATCCTAATACAGGAACACTGACCCCTTCATTATCTGCCTTCATTCACAGCAGCCCTAACCAGCTGCGAACGACACCCTCCTCTAAGGTGAATGCAGTCCCACCATGTAGCTTCCTGCTCCTTCTTACACACACACTTCCCAAATGCCCTTTTAATCAAATCCTACAATCCCAAACACTGTGCAGTTAACCACACCTGATATCAATCAGTCATTCCTGTTGGACCAATGATAAGTTCAAAGTTCATCTCAGTCACATTATAATCATTTGCCCTATTGATAGTGTCTGTCTGCTAAGGGGGCAGTGTGTCGCTAGATTAACCACATAGAATCAAATCTGAGTGATTGTGACCTTCTCAGGTCAATATTTAAGATATTATAGGAGCACAGGTGCCTCATTAACTGTCTTTGCAGCCAGCAAAATGGCATTAGCAGCTGCACTTTTCACCACTGGAGCTTCTTTGATAACTAACAAAGAATGAGACTCTACAATGTGAAAACTTTTAATTATAGCTCTGCAAAGATGCATATTAAGGTTGGACTGAAGATGTTTTGAAGACTCAAGGAAAAATTTAAGAGGTAAGACAGAGCGCATGCTGTAAAAGTTAAGTGTAGGTTGTTCCCGTTATACGAGGCACACTCACCTTTAGTCACAGTGACCTTTCCTTGATGTCATCCTAAACTTGTAACAAACTTCTTACGGCCAACTTCCACTCATCAAACTTTGGTTCTTTTTGTTTTTTGAAGCTTTTTTCTGGTCATTATTTTGTAATTGACTGCATGCACTTATTGCTGTATCACACTTAATCCCTGAATATAACGAAACCTGCTGTAAATTGGACAAACTTTTCTTTCTGTAGAAAAAGACCATGTCTCTTATTTCTGGGTCAAAGCATCTACTGCACTGGATATTTGGATGGATTTATATGGATTTTTAATGTGCTGCAGCACTTTGTCCCTTGCTGTTGAAGGGACACAGGTCATAAAATGATTCAGTCATTCCAGCCTTCTGGAGCATTTTATTAGTATTTTCCAAGTGTAGCATGCCTTTAAGCTAAGGTTTTTAAAAGAAACTCTCTGTGTATGCAACACTTGGTTTCCTGGACACCAAAACTAAAATTATGGTATGGAGATTCAGCTGAAGACCACAATTCTTAATATATTAATGCCTAACCTTGTGTTGTGTACTTATAGCAACAACTGTATCCATTCTCAGTGTCTTTTTGTTATATTCCACATTTGCCAGTCAGATGCAGGTGCTGCACCATCTCTAACTGACTCAAAACAATCTAATGCTTATCCTTAAACTTTTAGATGTTGTAGCCCGTACTGACCTGATTACATTTTGATTAGCTATGAAATAAAGGAGTGTGTCTTCCATTAAATTCTAATATATTCTCCTCACTTAATGATTATGGATCAGCTGCACTGCATCACAAACATTTTAACTTCAAAGTGATGCACAAGTTGTTATATGTTGAGGTGCAACATGAACTTATTGTGTGGCAGATTCAATTTATTTTTAGCATCCTTTTACTGAATTTTTATTACATTTTATTCTCTCGTTTGGAGCACTGGGTGGGCATTAGGGGCACAGCACTGGAGTGGTTCAGGTCCTACTTGACGGGGCGAACTTTTTGTGTCAGCCTTGTGACTGTGTCGTCCTCCGCTCCCCTCTTGTGTGGTGTCCCACAGGGCTCAGTTCTAGGCCCCCTCCTCTTCTCTTTATATTTGCTTCCTCTTGGTTCTGTACTGAGAAAGCACGGCATTGCTTACCACTTTTATGCTGATGACTGTCAGATCTATGTCCCTCTAAAGAAAAAAGGCAGATACCTTACACAGCCATTACTTCAGTGTCTCGATGACATTAAGGCTTGGATGTCTGTTAACTTTTTAAAATTCAATGATAAAAAGACAGAGGTGATGGTTTTTGGTAGCTCCACTGAGACCCCCAATGTGTATGTAGATTCCCTGGCACAGTATGTTAAGCCAACTGTCACAAACCTGGGGGTCAAAGTGGACTGTGATCTGAAGTTTGATAATCAAATTAAGGCAGTGGTAAAATCTAGCTTCTTTCACCTCAGGCAGCTGGCAAAAATAAAGCCAATTCTTTCACGGCAGCACTTTGAGACAGTGATCCACGCCTTTGTTAGCACTCGGCTGGATTACTGTAATGCACTTTATATTGGGGTCAGTGCATTATATATTAGTCATCTACAGAGGGTGCAAAATGCTGCAGCTCGTCTTTTAACAGGCACTCGAAAGTTTGAGCACATTTCCCCTGTTTTAGCTTCACTTCACTGGCTGCCCATTTCTTTTAGGATTCATTTTAAAATTCTTTTATTTACTTTTAAAGCTCTCCATGGCCTAGCTCCATCTTATCTCTCTGAGCTGCTACAGCCTTATACACCCACCCGCTCTCTCAGGTCAGCTGATCAGCTGCTCCTGAAGATACCCAGGACTGGGTGTAAACTTAGAGGAGATCGTGCTTTTGCTGTAGCAGCTCCAAAACTGTGGAACGAGCTTCCTTTAGAGATCAGACAGGCCACTTCTTTATCTGTTTTTAAGTCACTCTTGAAAACCCACCTCTTTACCCTGGCCTTTGACACCACGTGAGATGTTGGTTTTTTATTTTAGTTGTTTTTAGGTGATTTGATGCCGTTTTATCTTGTTTTTGTTTTAACATAGGGCTGTTTTAATTTTGTTTTATGTGTTTTATTTATTTATTTTGCTGTTTTCTGTTATTCTATTGTTTTAACTTATTTTCTGTACAGCACTTTGTTCCTGTGCTGGGTATTTTAAAGTGCTTTATAAATAAAATTGGATTGGATTATCTCACTTTACTTTGACCATAAGCAATCTGTCACATCCACCAACTCAGCTCTAGTCAGAGTATTTCAGAAACTGCAGATATGCTGGCATTTGAAGATGTCAGAAAAAGAAAATATCCAGTGAGTGGCAAAAATGCTTTGTTGATACTAGAGGTCAAAAGAGAAAGGCCACACTGCTTTAAGCTATCAGGAAGGAAAAGTAACTTAAGTAACCACTCATTACAAAAAAGCTATGCACGAGAGTCTCTGAATGCACAATAGGTTGAACCTTGAAACAGATGGAGTACATCTACGCAAGACCGGGTGTCAATCGTGTAAGAACAGGATATTAAGAGCTCGATTCACATGGGGTAACCAAAATTGGACAACAGAAAATAAAGTTGGGGGGGGAAATGGCCTTGTCTGATATATCTCAAATTCTATTGCAATGTTCAGATGGTACGATCAGAATTTGGAGTAATCAACATGAAAGCATGGATCCTTCCTCGCTATCAGTGGGATTAGAGTTGGGGCTGTTTTTGTTTTTTTTGTTTTTTTTTTCCCTTGGGAAATATCTTCTCACAGTCTTTGAGCTTAGTACCAGCTGACCACAGGCTACATGATTACTGCTGCTGATCATGTCCTTCATGACCTTAAACATGACGATGAGTTCCATGTACTCAAATTGCTTTCACAGTTACCAGATCTCAGTCCAGTAGAGCGACCACGGAATGTAGCAGAACAGGAGATTCCCATCATTGATGTGTAGCCAACAGATCTATGTGATGCTGTCATGTTATCATTTTGTTGAATCCTTGATCCAGAACAATCTCAGTCTCATCAAAGTTTTTTTTTTTTTCTATTCAAGTGAGAACTTCCTCTTGTAATCCTGTTGTGTATGTTTCACAGCACAGACATCCATGGAGTCCTGTCACTTCTTAAATTACTGTTTTGATCAGACAAGGAAAAACTGCAGATCTCTCTCGGGACAGAGACAAACATTTCTCTTTCAAACATGCATCCTAGTGTTCCTCGGGACGAACAGATGGAAATAATTCCTTGTATTCATTTTAAAGTGTTGGGTTAGCACACAATCGCGCATCTTGATGTAGACTTTTAGATATTTTGCTCCTATTGCTTGAATTCCTGTTCATTGCCCTACAAGGTCTGCAAAAACAATTTTCCCTGGTCAGATCTACTCAAAGAGTGGGAATGAAACCATATTGAAATCATTAAAGGACCTGTGCACTGTTGGCTGCATTTCCCAGCCTCTTGCAGGTAAGAGCTGAAGTCAAACCACAATGCATATCTGAAATATCTGGCTGGAGGAATGTGTGTGTGCCATGCTGATTTCTATCATGAGGTGTGTTTTCAAGGTCTCAGGCTGCATGGAGGTCCCTGCTCCGGGCCTGCTCCACATTAAAGCCACATGTCTATGTTTTTCTTTCCTACAGGCATGTGATACCTGCAGCTCTCATACTGGCACATGTGCACAATGCTGTCTTAGGATGGAAACCTCATGAGTCCATATGATCTTACTCAGTGTAAAAGATTAGATGACTCACAGAGGTTTTATAAACATTTATAGGTGCGTGAAGCCTGTTTGAAATGTATAATCTTTGATGACTCCAAAGAACAGGTGAGGTAAATGGTAATTGTTGGAAAAAATTACCAAATGCACCAGTTACATTGCATGTATTTATTAGGGAACATACACTTAAAGAAACTGGCAATAAAAGTCTTCACTAGTGCCTATAAAATATTGCAATGTTTCATAACGCAAAATTAAATCATAAAGCTGCAAAAACGGATATTTTTGCCCATTAGCGGACAGAAAAGTTTGCAAACGAATGTATGGGGTTGGGGGTGTGTTACGGTACCTTTTTTACGCCTCAGTGTGAGCAGGCACCTGTGAAACTGAAGGATGATGCACCCTCATACAGTAACTTTTCCATCATAAGGTAGGCCCAACCATATCCATCTACCTTTTTGACTCTAATGAGGACCATCATTTACAAAATGAACATAATATTTTATTAAATAACACCCTTGAACTTCCGAGGAAAGAATTTATTGAGGTCATAGTTCAAACGGACCAAAGGGGGTATTTCCATCCAACTCTACATAAGCAGGTTTGCTTTTGCAACCAGAACAGCTCCCTCTCCAGGTCATTAGAAAGATGCAGCTGTGTGCTGTAGATTAAATGGCCCGTTATACCTGCCTCTGTTGCCCTTGTGAATGGTGAATGAAATATGAGCGTGCAACCATGTTGGTTCTTATTTTTTGGTGAAAACATTAAAAAAAGAAAAGAACTCTGTTTTTGCACAGATGTGTTTAAAATGTATGTCGTAGTCATACAGTTTATTCACACAAAGACCCAGAAATGTGATGGTTATGATATAATCTTGTTCTCCCTTACTTGCACACACTAACACACACTCAGAGTTGGACAGGAAGGGGTTGAGTTTTGCGTTTCCTGTGCTGTATTCCCCACTCTCGGCTCATGCCTTGATGTGAAACATTCCCCATTTCCTGCAGCTCCCAGGTGAGTGTGTGGCTGGAAACTAATGTTTTCACTGGGAAATTGAAAATCTCCTATATTCACCTTCTTTCCAGCGGTTATTTTCAATGTTTTTCCACTACCTTTCTCTATTGCAAAGACAGGTATGTGGGCCTTTTTTTTTTTTTTTTTTTTTTTTTTTTTTTTTTTGCAAATTTGCTGCAAATTTACAGATTAATTTGGGGATATAGTTGAGTAATCAGAACTAACAATGAAATGAAATGTATCCAGCAACCTATCATGCAATTAAATTCTGTCTGGCCGTGTCGACAACAGTTTCTCAAAGCCAATTAAAAAAAACCATATAGGGCTGTAATGGGCCTTGGAAAGAGGTCCTGACCTTTTTCTCATTCATTAGCTGGTAAAAATTCATGTCTGCAAATCAATGATTTTGAAAACATAATCTAACTATTATTGTTTCTGTATATTGTTCTTTATACCGTAGAAACACTAAAATTCTTCCCAGATGGAAAACACATGAACTCTACCTGGATTTGGTGTTGAGCTGCAGCCTGTCTGCATTTTTTTTTCTGCCTCTGTCTGTTTTCCCCTTCTTCCTTCAAGCTCTACCTGTCTTCTTGTCTTCCCATCTTTTCCATAACCTCTTTCTGTTTACTTCATCTTCTCCCTGTTCACTCAGTTTCTTTTATATTCAGTTTCAACGCTGCTGAGGCGGAGTTGTCTGTCTTTACGATGTGCCGGTTACGATGCCTTAGGGCGCTCCATTTCCATGTTGATCCGCTCCTCAAAACAGACTCAGACATGCTTTGCTGTGCACAATATCTGATAGCAATGATGTATTACAATACCTGCAACCTCTTTTTAAAAAAGACCAGAATTGTGCTGAATTAGGTAGAAAAGAGTCCCTACAGTTTATAGGGACACTCAGGAGTGAACTCAGCATGCCTGCAGCAAACTACTTGGAGGGGGCGGAAGACTGGACTGGGAATGTAGGAGCTAAACATTTTAGTCCAAGTTTCAGTAAAATACTGTTGGGATGGAACTACACAAATCATTTTACAGTAGCTGTGTTGATGTTCAGCGTAGCAGCTGCAGGCTTACTCTTTTAAGGTTTAAATGAGTGAGAGGAAGAGACACCAGGGCTGACAGCAGCAACTGCGGTGCAGTTCAACATCAATGTTTTTTAATTAGAGGTGAGAATTTAAACCTTCTGAAGCAGTGTGGCTATTATAATGAAAGACTCTACCTACTCTATAAAATGTCTTCTTAAAAAAACCCCCCAAAAAACAATCATATAAGAACACATCCACCCATCCACATTAAGGGGACGGCTGTGGAGCGTGTGAGCAGCTTCAAGTTCCTGGGAGTCCACATCTCCGAGGATCTCATCTGGACGACCAACTGCTCCAAGCTGGTCAAGAAGGCTCACCAGCGCCTCCTCTTCTTGAGGACTCTGAGGAAGAACCACCTGTCCTCAGACATCCTGGTGAACTTCTATCGCTGCACCATCGAGAGCATCCTGACCAACTGTATAACAGTCTGGTACAGGAACTGCTCTGCCTCAGACCAGAAGGCGTTGCAGAGGGTCATGAAAATTGCCCAGCGCATCGCCGGAGCACCACTTCCTGCCATAAAAGACATCTACAGGAAGCGGTGTCTGAAAAGGGCTGGGAAAATCATCAAAGACCCCAGTCACCCATCACATGGACTCTTCACCCTCCTGCCCTCTGGGAGGCGCTACAGGAGCCTCCGGACTAAGACCACCAGGTACCGGAACAGCTTCTTCCCCACAGCTGTCACACTCCTGAACTCTGCCTCCTGACATCTGACCCACGTTAACACATGGACTGAACATACACACACCCACAATGGACAACTGTACCCTCAAACACACAATAATAACATGGACTGAACCACCACTCACAACCACTAGCACTTTATATAGCCTCTGTAGGAATTATATCTCACTTATCTTAACTGCACTACTGTATAGCTCTGTGTAAATAATCATTCTGTACATTCGATAATTTTTAATCCTACAACTGTTTACAACTTGCATAGTTCCCATTTCTGTATAACTGTATATCTCAGATTTCTGTAAAGTTATTTAGTTCATATTCTGTATAGTTTTTCATATTTATATCCTGTTCATAGCCTGTACATAGCTTGTACTCACTACAGCCTGTACATACCTATAGTTATAGAATATTCACAACATACTTCATACCGTGTACATTATAACATACCATAATAGACCCATTTCTGTAATATACTTACATATCTATATTATTGCTAATATATATTGTAATATATCTATATCACTAAAGCACTTCTGGATGGATGCAAACTGCATTTCTTTGCCCTGTACCTGTGCATGTGCAATGACAATAAAGTTGAATTCTATTCTATTCTATTCTATTCTATTCTATTCATGCTAAACAAAGAGTCCTGAATGGTCCAGTCAGGACTTGACAGTTTTGTAGAGTGTAAATGTTTCAGAGGAGGAGGGCTACATTTTTGGGCTTTTCACTATGACATTATCTATGGCTTACCATAACACATGGTGGTTAAGCCAAGTAACCTTTCCAGTAAATAAAATAGAACAGATTTGTCAAAAATAGCTGGAGGAAGGACACAAATGCAAAGCAGAGAGGCAAAAATGATCTTTAATACAAATGAATAAAGAAAAAATACATAAAGTGCAACAATTAAAGCAAAAACAGAAATGCAAAAACCCAAGAGAGTATTGAAACTTTCTCCTTGAACTTTTTTTCAGGCTGTTGGTCACTGGTTTTGTTGTAAATGTTTTCAGAATATATATGCACTTTTTCTTACACAAAAGAAGCCACAAGTTACCATGTTTTTAACATACAAATAAAATGAGAATACGTTTAATCACACAACAATGTGTGTTAGACTGGTAGGGCCCTGTGGCTGTCTATCAAAGAGCTGATGCCCCTATTAATACACACCTTTACTTTGGGGATACTTTTTAAGCTCTTCAGGTCGTATCAGAGGGTAACGTTTGAGCTCATCTGCTCATTTGTTTAATGCAGGAGTCTGTGGGAACCTGTATTCCCTATGTGCGATGATGGAAACTCTATTGAATCACTTCAGGTACAGTTGTTGATACAGTTGGTAGAGAGAGAAAAAAATCACCTCAGCAGCAACAGAAGAAGTGACTTGTCTCTGAATACCTCACTCAGCTAAATCTAGCAAAGAGATTCTTGTCTGTCAGCCTCCCCCCCCCCCCCCCCCCCCCCCCGCCCTTATCTTAATTATTTCCAGACCTCTCAGTCTACACCCAAACATTCACAAACACACGCATATGCACACAAGGCTGATGGAGAAGAAAATGCCAGTGTTGTATTGATTGGCTTTTCCTGTTAAAGCCAGCCTGGGGTGTGACCCTGTGTGTGTGTGTGTGTGTGTGTGTGTGTGTGTGTGTGTGTGTGTGTGTGTGTGTGTGTGTGTGTGTGTGTGTGTGTGTGTGTGTGGAGGGGGGGGCATCTGTGTGCCTATGTAGGATATATTGTTTTAGTGCATGATCTTTGATCTTTTCAGACAAATAAGGAGCTGGAACAGAAACAGAAATACAATTCTTTTAATTGTTAATTGGGATTCTTCTGAAAAACATTCAATCAGTTTACAGTAACTATCTAATAATTTCACATGATTACCATAAGATAATCTAGCATAGAAAGTTCAGCAGTGGTTAAATATGCCACAATGGGTTTTTTTTCTTTTCACACATGCAATCCTGTGTCACTGGTGCAGTGATTAGAACTGTCGTCTCGGAGCAAGAACGTTCAGGTTTAAAATCATCTGATTGGCTGGTGCATTAACCTGTTCTCCCTGGACCTGCATGCTTTTATCTCCAGGTGATCCAGCGAGAGGTTAATTGCTACTTGGCTGTAAGTGCTGTTGTTATCATGTCTGAGACTTCAACAGACTCAACAGAAACATCTTGGGTGTAATGTGCTCCCTTGCCATCATCAGCTGGGGTAGGTTTAGTCTCCTATAAACATTTAGAGCGGTCATTCCCAACGGCAAGAGTGCTGCGGCCCCTTAAAAACCAGAAAATCCCACAAGGCCCAGCCAATCCTAAATATTCACTTTAATTAAAATACAAGAAAAAGTGATGTATTTCCTTGAAAGGTTTATCCAAAAAACCTAACCTACATTCGTTGTTGGCTATAAATTGCTAATTCTATCCACTCATATGCCAAATATTGAGGCCTGAGGGTGACACACCGGCCACTGGGACACAAACTTTAATAAAAAGCCAGCAAATTTCGATCAGAGTAATTAATAATATCACAAACTAACAACCTTCTATTTCCACTTTTATTTAACTCTTTATATAAAGAGATAAATTTATATAGATATGCAACTGTACATACTTCTCTATGTACTATACATCTGTTATTACTGCGGACCACCTGGAATACCTTTGTGACCCACATTTTAGGAATGACTGATTTAACGGCTGTAGCATGAACCTAGCTTTACTAGCTTTAATGTAGCTTTGATACCAATGACTGTATTGGATGATACATAACTTGACATTTTGGTTTGTTTTGTAGACATAGATACAACAGAGTTTTCTAGGGAAAAAAAAAAAATCCCTCAAAATTTTAAGATGCAGCTAGTTGCGATGTGACGTGTGCATAACACATAGTTAAAACCTGTGAAGACTATTGCATATTCTTTAAATAGCTCAGGTATTTTGGCTCAGCATTATCGACTGCAGCTCCAGGGTAACAAGTGTGTGGAGACGGCCATGTGTTGGCATAGATTATTAGATTATGCCCATTTTCTGGCGTCTCCTGTGCACCCCAGTCTTTTAAAGCTCCACCTATCAAACCTGGTTGGGAAACAGTCCACATAATGTTCCTGCGCAGACAGCATTATTGCTCCTCATGGATCCAAACCTCATATCTGCAATACGAAGAACATCAGCCTTTATTAACCCAAGTGCCTTCCAGCAGCAGGGGTGCATATTTCAGGTAATTGTTGACTCATATAATCTGAATGCCTGATGATTTTTTTAATGATAAAAGGATTTTAAATGGCTATCATCAGGGCTGTGTGTGTTTGAGAAATAACATTAGATGAAACTTTACTGATCTCAGTAGGCAAATTGGGCAGCAGCAGCAGCAACAGCAAGGAATAAAATGGCAAAAAAAAAAAAAGACAAAATTGAGGTTTAGTACATATGTATGAAATAAACAGCTGTGAACACTGCAGGAATTATAAGCATCAGATATGTTTTACTGAGATAAATTACCTAATGGCATGGCTATCCGTCCATCAGTTATTAATAATGTCATTTGGCTAATGAGCTCGTCCTCCAGAAAACCCTTTAAATCTCAAACACACTAAGAACAAGCATGGATGGTTTGTTTCTGTCAGAGGCGATAATCATATGAGCGGATTTTGACACTGAAAAGTGAAAATGCCACTGAAATAATTGAGGTACATACGTCAAACTGGTGTGGTTGTCTCTAAACTCAGAGACGCAGGCTCTGATTAAAACACATCAGTGAGCAGCTCAGTCACATTATCCTAAGCACAAACAAATAGGTTGTTTATTTTTATTTAGTCCCACATACTGCATTATCATGCTCAAGGAAATTCTCCCCAGATGTGTGTTTATCCGCTACTGAAAATAGTCCCCAGCAAATAAACTGTTTGCATACAGATTTTTTTTATTTAGTGCTTTTATTTTTCTTTAATGAGTTTAATCTTCCAGATGATGCAAAAAGCACCATTTTATTTGTTTGTTTTATAGTTTCATTATCATTTCCAGTTTATTAATATTGTTAATTCCTTCTGGTTTCACATCTGTGATTGGATCAGTTTGGGCTTTCCGGTTGTTTAAAAAAAATGTATTTTTAAAGATAAATGTGGCAACAGGAAGTCAAAAATCAAAAAGAATCCCCACTGCAGAAAACCTTTGATGTTTGGGTGATCGGCCTGATTCAGAAAGGAAAGGTTGAGAGAAAGGACATTAAAAACAAGTGTGTGTGTGTGTGTGTGTGTGTGTGTGTGTGTGTGTGTGTGTGTGTGTGTGTGTGTGTGTGTGTATATATAAGCAGGTACCAGTCTATTGGTGGGGTGCCTCCCTGCAGTAAGGAAGCTGTGTCTGTGTTTAGTTGTGTTTAATATGGATATTTGTGCATTTGAAAATGAATGTGTGTGTCATGTGTGTCTCCATTTATTTTACATCATATTAATCTCTGTCTCTAGTTGCAGTCTTTTCAGGTTGTGTGTATGTTTTTCAAACAGGAAGTAATCCGTCTTTTCAAATATAATATAATATTTTAATATATATGCAGTACTTTGGATAGTTAGGGGTTCTTTACTTGCTTACATTTAGTATTTAGATTATTTAAATGCTTTTATTCCAAGCAACTGTGCAAAATGACTCCTCACAACCACTAGGGGGCAGACAGGCAAAATCATTTATTCACTTTTCAGAAACTAAATCACTGAAAAGTGGGTGTAAGTGGCTGAAAAGTTACTTTCCCTTAAGAGAAAACGGAAGTTGTTGTTGGGGACTGAAAGTTAATGACACACTGAAATCCCTAAAGTTTATGGAATTTTGGTTAATTGTATGGATTAAACAAATGACACTAATGGCTCTTGGCTCTGGAGTAATCGCTGAAATTACTCGAGAGATCTAAAGCGTATCTTATATGAATATTTCCCATAATGCTGAAATGCCAAGTGTATCATATTTAATACATTAGTTTTTATGACTTTTTTGAGACTTCCACATTATTAGTGTGAATTTTCCCCCTGAGAAATCTGAAGAAATTGCACAATAAAATTTCAAGCAATAAATTGCACAAAAATGCCAGCTGAAGTAAAAAAAATAAAAAAATAAATTAAATTAAGACTCATACATGCACATTGATATTTAATTTTTTTTATGGGTCTAAAGTTAAAAAAATACCTGTGTCAAAAAGATGAACCATTTTGTAGTTATTTCATGGTTCAGGCTTTACAGGGTTAAAAACGAGTTCAACTGTTGTTTCATTCTTTTATTCTGAAGCACATTTGAATTCATGGGATTAATTTCTTCTTTTCTTATGTATGTGTACTTTTGATATTTGTTTTGTTTTCTGTTCATTATTAATCATACTGTCTGTGTAAAACACCAGCTTCTAATCTAGGCATGGGGATATCTTTAGAGTCCTGCATATGCAAACCATGCATATGTCACAGAGGGACAACACAACAATAAACAAGGGGAGACTGAGACAACATGAAGACAATATAGATACAGTATAATGAGACGGGGGAAGTTAGCTCAACACAAAACACATTACATATCCATTACCAAAATAAAACAGGAAATGTGACACAACATGAATCCATCCATCTTCTTCTGCTTACAGTGGGGCAAAAAAGTATTTAGTCAGCCACCGATTGTGCAAGTTCCCCCACTTAAAATGATGACAGAGGTCAGTAATTTGCACCAGAGGTACACTTCAACTGTGAGAGACAGAATGTGAAAAAAAAATCCATGAATCCACATGGTAGGATTTGTAAAGAATTTATTCGTAAATCAGGGTGGAAAATAAGTATTTGGTCAATAACAAAAATACAACTCAATACTTTGTAACATAACCTTTGTTGGCAATAACAGAGGTCAAACGTTTACTATAGGTCTTTACCAGGTTTGCACACACAGTAGCTGGTATTTTGGCCCATTCCTCCATGCAGATCTTCTCGAGAGCAGTGATGTTTTGGGGCTGTCGCCGAGCAACACGGACTTTCAACTCCCGCCACAGATCTTCTATGGGGTTGAGGTCTGGAGGCTGGCTAGGCCACTCCAGGACTTTCAAATGCTTCTTACGGAGCCACTCCTTTGTTGCCCGGGCGGTGTGTTTTGGATCATTGTCATGTTGGAAGACCCAGCCTCGTTTCATCTTCAAAGTTCTCACTGATGGAAGGAGGTTTTGGCTCAAAATCTCACGATACATGGCCCCATTCATTCTGTCCTTAACACGGATCAGTCGTCCTGTCCCCTTGGCAGAAAAACAGCCCCATAGCATGATGTTTCCACCCCCATGCTTCACAGTAGGTATGGTGTTCTTGGGATGCAACTCAGTATTCTTCTTCCTCCAAACACGACGAGTTGAGTTTATACCAAAGAGTTCTACTTTGGTTTCATCTGACCACATGACATTCTCCCAATCCTCTGCTGTATACTCCATGTGCTCTCTGGCAAACTTCAGACGGGCCTGGACATGCACTGGCTTCAGCAGCGGAACACGTCTGGCACTGCGGGATTTGATTCCCTGCCGTTGTAGTGTGTTACTGATGGTGACCTTTGTTACTTTGGTCCCAGCTCTCTGCAGGTCATTCACCAGGTCCCCCCGTGTGGTTCTGGGATCTTTGCTCACCGTTCTCATGATCATTTTGACCCCACGGGATGAGATCTTGCGTGGAGCCCCAGATCGAGGGAGATTATCAGTGATCTTGTATGTCTTCCATTTTCTGATGATTGCTCCCACAGTTGATTTTTTCACACCAAGCTGCTTGCCTATTGTAGATTCACTCTTCCCAGTCTGGTGCAGGTCTACAATACTTTTCCTGGTGTCCTTCGAAAGCTCTTTGGTCTTGGCCATGGCGGAGTTTGGAGTCTGACTGTTTGAGGCTGTGGACAGGTGTCTTTTATACAGATGATGAGTTCAAACAGGTGCCATTCATACAGGTAACGAGTGGGGGACAGAAAAGCTTCTTACAGAAGACGTTACAGGTCTGTGAGAGCCAGAGATTTTCCTTGTTTGAGGTGACCAAATACTTATTTTCCACCCTAATTTACGAATAAATTCTTTACAAATCCTACCATGTGGATTCATGGATTTTTTTTTCACATTCTGTCTCTCACAGTTGAAGTGTACCTCTGGTGCAAATTACTGACCTCTGTCATCATTTTAAGTGGGGGAACTTGCACAATCGGTGGCTGACTAAATACTTTTTTGCCCCACTGTATGTAATCCAGGGTCACAGCGAGAACATAAATCATTTGACAAAATGAGCTCTTAAGACACCGAGACCATGACAGCTGTATATAGATTCAAGGACTCAAGAGATTTTTCAAATTAGCAAAGAAAAAAAATATATCAACATTTTTCTGGAAATGTATGTTTCCATTAAAATAGTAAATGGCCTTTATTTGTATAGCGCTTTACTAGTCCCTAAGGACCCCAAAGCGCTTTACACAACCAGTCATCCACCCATTCACATTCACACACCGGTAATGGAAAACTACATCGTAGCCACAGCCACCCTGGGGCGCACTTCGTAATCCATTTAAAAATTCATCTTAAGTCACTGTCTGCTTATTCAGAAAAGTCCTGTTTAATTTTTTATAGGAGATGTACTCCAGAGAAGCTCCTCACTGTACAGGTGAGACGCTCGTGACTGACTCGCAACACAAAAGCTGCCAAAATAAGTGAAAAGCAAGGATTCTGGTATCTTACTGCCCCTGAGGATTTTTATCCCTTTCCAAATTTATTTAACAACACAAATTCAAAACAGATGATTATTCAGCTTCATTATATGATATAAACCCTGTATTCTCTCTCCCCTTGAGCTTTTCTCTCTTAACTGTCACCAGATTTTTGTTATCTTGTCCACACAAACAGTTTTATTTGAATGTAGTTTGCAATTTTTCTTGCACAGAATTTATGCAGATAAAGTTATCACATCATTCCACCAAATGTTACAGTTTATGGCAATAAGACATGGAAGAAAAGCACAAAACTGCATAAAAGGTCAACCTAAACCTCCAGACATTTGAACACTTTTACTAATTTGTAATCCATGATCATTTCTGCACTAACATCTGAATGTGAAATAAAGCTTCACTCTGCTGATCTGTTACTTACAATCATCTAAAAGCCTTTATGTCCCATTAATTTATTTTACTTGTAATGTGACAGATGGACGGTGGGAGTATGTAAATAATCATAACAACAGCAAAAATGTACTGACAAGGTGAAAGTGAGGGTCTAGAATCTAGTTATAGTTCAATCACTATATCAAGCTAAATGAAAAGGCTTTAAGCTGAATTCATACTGATGTAGATGTAAACTTTACATAAACTGATTTTTGTGCTCTGAGGCTGAAAAGTATGCCAAAAACTGCCATTCTTTTAACGGGCACCTGAGGCTATATCCAAAGAAGTGAGTAACTCTCAGCAGTAGGAATACACTTGTTTACAGCTTGGACCAAAGCCGTTTTTTGTATCTATGGCTAATTTTCTACTTGTAACAGCTTCATGCAGGGTGGAATTTTATATAACTTACCCATTTAAATTGTGTGCAAGTGGATGTAGCCACATTTAGTGACAGGTGCGTGGAAACTAGGTCAGTACTGTTTTAGTGGGCCTCACCGAAATTGACCTCTCAGCCACGTAACTGGGTAAGTTTTGTATTATTTAAAAATGCAAATCATCAGCTAGTCCAAGAACTTTGTGCTCCAATTCTAGTGTGTGATGTTCAAGTATTTAGTTTGTTACACCAATATATTGTATTGATATAGTTTGCTTACCAAGCTTGGAAGCATTGGGTGATAACTACATCCTCTTGCTAACGCACTGCTTACACCAGGCTGTTTTTCTGTTTGTTTGTTTTTCATTGTTATTTTTAAGTATGAGTGATAGAGTGAAATAACATGTTTTAATTCAAGTTTATTATTTATTACATCAACGCTAAAAAGAGTTTAGTATTGATTGCTTAACTACAAAGGATTGGAAACAAATCTTTCATCCATTCTGTTTGGGAAATCTATCCATTCATTTACTTCCACTTACCTAATTCCGGGTCACAGGGGGCGGGGGGAGCCTATGCCACCTGTCATAGGGAAAGCTGGGTTCCACCATGGACAGGTTGCCAATCTCTCACAGGGCAACACATCCATTCACACTCACATTCACACCTACAGTCAATTTAGCATGACTAATTAACCTAATTGCATGCATGTTTTTGGGCTGTCCAAAGAAGCCAGAAAGGCAAAGAACATGCACACACAAACTGGGTTGAGACTCAGAACCTTGTTGCTTTGATATTCAGTACAAATCACTGGTCCACTCTGCTTGACACTCAGGAAGCTTTAGGTTTTAAATGTGGTGCCTAAAGTTAGATATTTGGGTCACATCATGACTGATCTCTGCAATGATGATGTGCAGCACCACTGCTGCACAGTATATGCACAAGCAAATATGCAAGTCTTTAAATTCTACATGTGTACAGATGATGTTAAAAGCTCCTTTTAGATGGCTTTTTTTTATTGTACTCCATCTTAAACCACAATTATGGCACAAAAATAAAAGAAAAAAGCTTTAGGATGTTGCTCAAGCTTGTGCAAGTGCAACACTAAATGTGTATTGTTTTAAGTTTTGATTGAGTAGTGTTAGTTTGTTCTTTTCCTTTGTTTGATGACTTCATTTACTTTTGTTTGAGCAACCAAAAAAAAAAGTCAAGTGGATTTCATAATGGTTTTGAACACACTAACAATAAAAAGCCCATTTAAGCCTCTCAGAAAATTCCTAATAGAACATCTCAGCTTTTCATTAGTTATCTATTGTTTTACAGAGTTTTTCAAATCCTGCAGGAGGCATTACTCTCAAAACAGAAATAGTAACACCCATGATGTTAACCTATTGCTCCCTCTTGATGCAGTGTAACCACTGCACTGTTAAGCCAGGGGGCTTTTTTTTTTAAATCTACATAAATATACACGGTACGGTATCATATACCAAACATTAAATGTATTTTTTTTCCTAAAAACTATGAAAATACAGATTTCCATGCAGTAGTGTTGCAACACAGAATCTGACATGATGTCTATGCCTATTCAGGCCTCACTGGGAACAATGTAAAGCACAAAATGTGTGGGATAAACATGTAATTGTTATACTTTTACCAGAAACGTGGAAATCTTTGATCATCTGTTTTCAAAAGCAGGCCAACACGTTCGCTGTCTGCATGTTGGCAAGAGCCCGAGGACCACTGCCAAACACAAGGGCCGCAGAGGGATTTGAATAAATGTTTCTACAATCACTGTTTCCTCGTGTCCTTTTTAGATGAATTAAAAGGAGATGATATGGTGGCTCTGCTTGTTTTGGATGCACTGTGCAAGGAATGAGACAAAGACTAAAGAAAAGCGCTCTTGCGTAAATCAAAAGTTGTTTGACTTTGGAGACCAACTTTTTCCTTTGTGTGTTGATAAAATCAAGAACTACACAAAAAGTGTACAAGAACTAAGGAATTTTCTACACCAGTCATTGCAGTTAATCAAATCGCAATCACTATTGCTAGGATTTAGTTTCCCGTGAAAGCTCCAAGAGCAAGGCAGCTCTCAGATTGTGGTTTTTGATTGTTTTGCCAGTTTCATAAAAAAATTATAGTATGAGACATGTGCTACAGATATATATATATAAAAAAATTATTTACTGACCTCTTACAGCTACAATCAATAAGATTTATTAATAACATAATGTAGGGTGCGATCGTGGCTCAAGAGTTCGTCTTGTAATCGGAAGGTTGCCGGTTTGAGCCCCGGCTCCGACAGTCTTGGTCGTTGTGTCCTTGGGAAGACACTTCACCCATTGCCTACTGGTGGTGGTCAGAGGGCCCGGTGGCGCCTGTGTCCGGCAGCCTCGCCTCTGTCAGTGCGCCCCAGGGCAGCTGTGGCTACAATGTAGCTTGCCATCACCAGTGTGTGAATGTGTATGTGAATGGGTGGATGACTGAATGTAGTGTAAAGTGCTTTGGGGTCCATAGGGACTAAGTAAAGCACTATACAAATACAGACCATTTACCATTATGTTTAGAAACAGAGTGGACCTTTCAAATTATTTCACACATTTCCTCTAGGTTCAAATTTGTAGCTCTTTCTCAAAAAATTTGAGTGATTTCATTATTGTAAACCCAGTAAATGTGCTTTTAAAGTGCAATCAACACTTTGAAACGGTTCAAACACTGGATAATATCTCATTATGGCTTCCAGATGGACTAAATAAATAAAAAGAAGCTTGCAGCTAGCAGCATGAAATAGTGAAGAAAGGGGAGCCGATATCATGTGATGCATTATTGAGCAAAGTGTAAGAATAGTCTAAGAAGAATTTTGGCTTTCAAGTTTTCTTCAACTGACTTTAAAACAGTCTTTGTCTCTGTCCTTTGTTACTAAAGTCCTAAAGATACAACACAGTCTTAAAAATAAATACATCTGCACCACATGGGACAGAGATCTTGGCTCCTCTTGTCAGCAGCCTGCTGAGATAATTACACGGTGCAGACTACATGAACATGGCCTAATAATACACAGTGCAGACATGGCAGGCTTGTAATGTTCACCAGATCAGCAGCTTGGCCCAAAACCATTCTCGTTCTTACTGTTTTTTAATCAGTTGGAAGAAAAAGGTGAACACCTGAAACAGACAGTATTATTTGTAATTGTTACTGTACGGGGGACTTCCTGAAGAAAGAAATCAGCTGCTAATCTGACCGAAAGCTTGTTTGTGTCAATGAAACTTTGAACTTTATAAGCCGATCTTTTAAACTATTCACTGAATTCTCAGCGTCACAAATTACCAACATGATGTTAACAACAATCCAAGGGAGAGCAGCAGCTCCAGTCCTTCATTAAATACCACAAGCGATTAGATGATGAGAGAGAAACTACAGGAAAAGGAAACTCCATCCACAGGTGGACCCACAAGGAAGCGTCACAGAAGAATGAAAGGGACAGAAGGACTGAGAGAGAGTGAGTGAGAGGGAAAAAAACAGGGAAAATCCCAAAAAGTTATTGTTAGAGGCCAAAAACCAGGGGTATTAATATCCAGGTAAAATACCCCAGCTTGCTCCAGATCCTTTAAATCACCTTCAATTAATTCAGTGAGATTTTTTAGGTGTAACTGATTTTGCAGAAATGGAAACGTTTTCCAAATTCAATGTTTTTTAATGTGACATAAACAAAAGTACAAATGTTGGACTAGAGTAGGATTAACCTCTTCAAATCTTATGTTATTTAGTTCCATTTAGTTTGATTAAATCTTCTTTAAATAGCACCAAAACAATACAATTATTCAGCAAAGAATTCAACCCCAGCAGTTTTTATGGGTTGTTTTGAGTTAACTCTAGTATTCAGTGAGGTTTCACGGAGTCCTGAAAACTTCACCCCTGATAAAGTCTTTTGGAGCATCATGACCTGCCTCCTGTCTGTTTTGGCTCCACAATGGGCCACAACAAACAGCTCACCTTTAACAACAGCAAGTTAATGTCAAGTGGACATTGGATAGTGTTCAGAACCCAGCCTTAACTTCTCTGATCACCTATTCTGCTTGTCTCTAAAGCCTGTATGTTTTATACCTTGTACTTGTGAAATACTTTTAACATCTCAGTTACAGTTCTGGTATCTGCTGGTATCTGCATGCAGTTTAAATTTGAATGGCTATACACAAATGAATTAATCATCATTTACTCATAAACACAGAAGCATAAAGTCAATCTCAAGTTCCCACAGAACATACATCCCTTAGTGCAGGTATAATGCCTTTCAAAGGCCAGAAGCTGACGTGAGCTCCACTGAGCTGAAATGACAGAAAGGGAGCAGTCAGATACAGAAACACAAAGAACAGGAGAGATAGAGAAGGAGCTTTTCAACAATGCTGCTTAATAAATCAAACAGGCAGATGAAGGTTCTGCAGTCTTCATGAACTCCCTGCACTGTAGCAAGCATGTTATCTCCCATCTCAGAGGTGAAAAATGAGGTTGAGGTAGGTACTAGTACGTCAGGTTTTGTTCCCCGCTTCCCATTTCTTGTTTAAATTCCTCTTCCGCTCTGCCAAAGTTGCTTTGAGGTGATTAGTTTGGTTGAGTTTTATGGTGAGTTATTATATTTTTTCAAGACTTTAGTGTAATGTTGCCCAAAACTCTGTTCACTTAACAGTAATCTCCAACACTCGGTCTTCCTCCCACAGTCCAGCACCATGCAGGTTGGGATAGATGGTGCTCTAAATTCGTTGTAGATGTGATTCTGTTTCTTTCTGTGTGGGAGCACTAGCCAGAGCACGACTGTTTATTTAGAGGCTTATACTGCCATCTTGTGGCAGTAGTGAAGACTGACAGGCTCACTTGTTTCATTCATATAGTACCATTTCACAATAGTTCATCCCAAACTATCTTATAATGGGAGGCAAAGACTGCGTAATATTAAAGAGGAAACACCAAGTTCACAATCCCCTATTAGCAGAACTTCCTTTTCTGGAGGGTCGTCTGGTAGAACAAGGACTAAGAGAGACACAGGCGTGTTCCACTGGTTTGGGAGTTCATTGAGAAACCATGAACAACAAACACAAGACCAAATTCGTTGCCTTTGAATACACGTCTATTGTAACAGTTGCAACAACAATTTTAAGGAAAAACAAAATTCAGTTAACATTAGCTTGTAAGGTAATAGGCACCAGTCTGTCTAGTTTGCTGTGTGAAGATGGGATGTGTCAGTATGCCTCAAGGTAATTTGTGAGCCACAGATGCCAGTTTATGATAAATCACAATCTTTCATTACATTAAATAATATATCAGAAATCAACACTTAAGAACATTTATTCTAGAGTTAAACGGCAGTCAATACGTCTTGTCTTTTTGGTTTTGATGAATTAATAAGTTGACTTTAGAGTGTCCAGCAGCAAAAGTAACTTTAATTTTAATAGATATTTTAATAGACATGAGACAAAGTCTGCAGCAACATCACCCTGTGACAACTGGATCGTCTCGCAACATCAAAGTACCTCAGTGTGACAGAAGGACTGAATCTACATCGTGTCAAGAATTCAGGATACGCTTTTTAAGTTTTATACAAATAAACCTTTTTCAAATTTTACCAACTTTAATGATGAAAACAGAAAACTTACAAGCATTTACATGACACTATGGAGTATTAACACAAAATTATAGCTATACCTTGAGGGTAAGGAGGATCCCGTTCTACCTGTTGTGATAAATTACAGACTTTAAATGTTTAAAATAGTGAATCATTAATCAACACATTTAACAGGTCAGACATGATTATCACAGTTTTATGGCAGTCGTGACTTTAATTTTTGTTATTCATTGTCTAGTTTGAAACTATAACTTGGCCCTATTCTGTGCAGCATCAGAGCTCAGATGATTTCTGAGGAAATCTTGGATCTTCTTCCACATGTGGACCTCAGCTGCTGCGTGGGACTTGGGCTCACCTCCCCACAAGACTGGCTTGCCTAAAACCCCATGGAAGCTGGAAGGGCAGTAGGGTCCATAAGGTGGCTCTAAGTAGTGTCCAGCTCCAGGGTATGACACACTCTCAAACTTCTCCTTCCCGTGACGCTTCAGTCTCTCCACCATCTCATCCACGTAAGCCTTGCTGTCCCAGTTAAGGTCATCCTCAGAGGCCACAAAGAGGAAATGTCCTTTGGCTCGTTCAATGGGAATCAGGCTGCCCTTGTTCTCCTCCGCCAGAGGATTGTTTAAAACGTATTTGGTGTTGAAGGCCCCTGACTCAGTGGGAATCACTTTCTTTAAATCAAACATTAATGCAGAATGTATTTGTCTTTTCTTATAGTAGAGAGGCAAAGCTACATTGGCAGAGCAGCCATTGATCCACACTGTGGCCTCAACATCTGGTAGGTAAGAAGCAACTGATAAGGCAAGATCTCCACTTTTGGAAAGGGATATTACACCAACTTTTTTACTGGAACCCTGTGGAAAAACATGTCAATGAACAGCCATCAAAGTTGTCTTCAACAACTATGAGTCTTCCAGAATAAATTAACTCACCTTAGTTAGTTTTTTTAGAAACTCGACAGCTTCTTCCAAATAATCCAGGTGGATCTCCTTAATGTTTTTAGGCAGGTCATCGTGGCCATACAGGGCAACAGTCAGAACCAAAAATCCTCTGCTGGCCAACAGAGAGGCTCTTTTCTCTGACAGACCTCCACCAAAAGTGTACAAATCTAACACAGCTGGGAAGGGACCCCTGCCTGGAATGAAACATACATGCAAAGCAAGCATATTTTTGTATGGAGCTAAAATTATGAGTAACTGTAACTAGGACATTTTCAAGTATGTACTTTTTTTCCTAAATGATGCTGACAAACCTGGAGGAGTAAACAGGACTCCTCGAATGTTCCCCTCTTTGATGGGGACCCGAATGACCCCATCTCCCATTAGAATCCTCTCATTAGTCGCCTCTGCCAGAATCCGGCCCTCACCTGCCTCCTCGTGCACTGAGAACTTTACCATGGATGGATTAAGGGCATTTATCTTCTGAAGTCTTTTATGCAAAGAGTCCGGTGTCATTGACCAAAGCAGACCCATCGGTTCAACCCCAACGTAGCTCCCACTGAGTGAGGGGTCTCTCTTCAAGTCAATCTCCCCGTTGCCATTGGCTCTGTAGGTGGCCGCAGAGCTGAACACAGTTCCCTTGTCGTCGGTTGAGCTGGCTCTCAGGGAGACCACCTGCCTCGACCTCAGCCCGGCCACCTTCACCTGAATAGGCTCATCAAACAGACACCTGGCACTCGGGAGCAGCCTCAGCCTGACTTGGGAAGCCATGTCTTCAGCAACTTTCCTTTAAGTTACACGTTTAGACTTTGCCCTATAGAAAAATAAACAAAATAGTGCTACTGCACACGTTATTTTTATTACTCTAAGAGGTGCTGTGAACTTTAGCCTTTTAGAGTACACACTGGCCTTGTGGTAAAGTTAAAGAGTCCTATTGTATTTCACTCCAACTCTAGCATCCAAAGTGGATGTAAACGACGATGTGATATACGTCTTCCAGCTTTGTTTGGCTCAACAGAACTGTTAAGTTTCAAGGGTCCTGTGCGCTTTTATTTTGAGTCCTTCCTTCCTACTTCCCTAACCCTCTCAGACCTGCAGTAACAGAACTACAGAAGCATTAGCGCTAGCTAAAAATCTTTTCTTCCCCCCACCAAGGGTAAAAGAGCAGGAAATATTTTTACATTTCTGTAAAAGCCTGAAGCCTCACCACCTAGACTTTTGTCGAGGATCAAGGGAAGACAGAGTACAAGAAAAGCTTCGTAAAGACTTTGGCTTCACTAACTAGTACATTTAAGCATTATACATACGACTTAAGCCTGAAAACAAAAGCTTTACCTGACGCTTAACCCTCCAAATGTGGAGGCATACACTCACGAAATCTCCCACCACTACTGGCAAACGAGCAAAAAGTGTGCAGAGACCCACGACAAACTCGAGCGCTTATCAAAACAGGAAGTTATCACTAATCCCTTCACAATAAGAGCCTGAACTGCAAACAAACGCAGAGCTGCTCGGTACCGATTATAGCCCCCCAACCCCCCTTCCCCTCTCTCTCTTCCTCTCCACTGCATGGCTTTGGAAAATGTGAATGCGTGCACAAAATTCAGACTTTTAATTGTATTTTCTTAAGTTTTAAAGCTTTATCTGCAATCATACTACATCAAAGTAATTAAGTAATAGAAAAACAACTAAATTAAAACTGAACAGTTAAACAAAAAATTCAATGTTTTTCATTGTCTACAGTACCTTAGAAATTTCAGTATGTGTTTTTTTATGTAGAAAAAAGGAAACTGCTTGAAGATAATAATAATAATGATGGATTGGATTTATGTAGCGCTTTTCAAGGCACCCAATGCCACTATTCATTCACTCTCGCATTCTCACTGGTGGAGGCAAGCTACGGTTGTAGCCAGCCACAGCTGCCCTGGGGCAGACTGACAGAAGCGAGGCCGCCTACTGGTGTTGGCCCCTCTGGCCAACACCACAGATACGCTTCCCAACCCCCTGAGCCACGGTCGCCGTAATAACAACCTTTTGTTTAATAAATGCTGAAAAGCCTGGGAAATCGCACATTGACTACAATGAGACTACAATATGACTACAATAAGATTATAACACAGTATCCAACATCAGGATTTAAGGGCAGAACCAGAAATAGAAGAAAATTTTAGAAGTACTTACAAGAAGCATTAACAGAAGCTTGCCGGAAAATAAACAAAAAGTTGTTGGAGAGTCCAGGGCTTTTTCCAGAAACCACGTTAAGAAAAGATGCGGAATTTGTTAATCGTGAGATGAGGGAAATTCCACGTTTTGTGTTATACATAGAGGGCTAGCTTACCAAGTTACCAGGATTAAAAAAAAAAACCTACCTAAATGGCTGGCAGGTTTTCTTCAACACACCTTAAGTTTTTGTTTGACTCCTCCCCTCATGCTGCATCTGTCTGAAACTGTTCCTCATTTCCACATTTATGTAATCATCAAAGCACATAGTGATTTGAAAATTGCAGCTTTTCTGGTATTAAGAGATGACCACCTTACTACTTAGTAACATATTCAATAGAACATGTTGGATTTGTTGGAGGTAGTTACCAGTATGTCAGGTTTTGTTCCCGGCTTCCTTCGTCTTCTTGCCAAAGTTACTTTGAGGTGACTAGCTTTGTTGAGTTTTATGGTCAGTTATAATATTTTTATATATATATATATATATATATATATATATATATATATATATATATATATATATATATCCAGCTGCTTACATACATACATGAGCGGGACACAGAAAGGAATTGGCAAGAATACCAGAGGCGCAAAACACCAGCTACTGGTAGACAGAACAATCAGCCGAGACTGCAAGACCAGACTGACCAACCTGTGCACTGCCTGGATTGATTACAAGAAGGCCTATGACTCAATGCCCCACAGCTGGATACTGGAATGCCTAGAATTGTACAAGATCAATGGGACCCTAAGAGCCTTCATCAGGAACTCAATGGGGATGTGGCGTACAACACTAGAGGCCAACTCCAAGCCCATAGCACAAGTTACCATCAAGTGCGGGATCTACCAAGGAGATGCTCTGTCCCCACTGCTGTTCTGCATAGGCCTGAACCCCCTCAGTGAGATCATTAACAAGACTGGCTACGGATACCGACTACGGAACGGAGCAGTTGTCAGCCACCTCCTGTACATGGATGACATCAAGCTGTATGCCAAGAGTGAACGAGACATCGATTCACTGATCCACACTACCAGGCTATACAGCAATGACATTGGAATGTCGTTCGGACTGGAGAAGTGTAGTCGGATGGTAACAAAGAGAGGGAAGGTAGTCAGAACTGAGGGGATTGAACTACCAGAAGGCAACATTGCAGACATAGAGGACAGTTACAAGTACCTGGGGATCCCGCAGGCAAATGGGAACCATGAAGAGGCCGCTAGAAAGGCTGCAACCACCAAGTACCTGCAGAGGGTCAGGCAAGTCCTGAGGAGTCAGCTGAATGGTAAGAACAAGATCCGGGCCATCAACACATACGCCCTGCCCGTGATCAGGTACCCTGCTGGGGTAATAGGCTGGCCAAAGGAGGAGATAGAAGCCACTGACATAAAGACAAGAAAGCTCCTTACCATGCATGGAGGGTTTCACCCCAAGTCCAGCACCCTGAGGCTGTACGCTAAGCGGAAGGAAGGGGGCCGGGGACTGGTGAGTGTCAGCACCACAGTCCAGGATGAGACAAGGAACATCCAAGAATACATTGGGAAGATGGCCCCAACTGACCGAGTGCTCAGTGAATACCTCAGGCAGCAGAAACCCAAGAAAGAGGAGGGAGACGAGGAACCATCATGGAAGGACAGGCCCCTGCACGGTATGTACCACCGGCAGATAGAGGAGGTGGCTGATATCCAGAAATCCTACCAGTGGCTGGACAAAGCTGGACTGAAAGACAGCACAGAGGCACTAATCATGGCAGCACAAGAACAAGCTCTGAGTACAAGATCCATAGAGGCTGGGGTCTATCACACCAGGCAAGACCCCAGGTGCAGGCTGTGTAAAGATGCCCCAGAGACAATCCAGCACATAACAGCAGGGTGCAAGATGCTAGCAGGCAAGGCATACATGGAACGCCATAACCAAGTGGCCGGCATAGTGTACAGGAACATCTGTGCCGAGTATAACCTGGAAGTCCCGAGGTCAAAATGGGAGATGCCCCCAAGGGTGGTGGAGAATGACCGAGCTAAGATCCTGTGGGACTTCCAGATACAGACGGACAAAATGGTGGTGGCTAACCAACCGGACATAGTGGTGGTAGACAAACAGAAGAAGACGGCCGTAGTGATCGATGTAGCGGTTCCGAATGACAGCAATATCAGGAAGAAGGAACACGAGAAGCTGGAGAAATACCAAGGGCTCAGAGAAGAGCTCGAGAGGATGTGGAGGGTGAAGGTAACGGTGGTCCCCGTGGTAATCGGAGCACTAGGTGCGGTGACTCCCAAGCTAGGCGAGTGGCTCCAGCAGATCCCGGGAATAACATCGGAGATCTCTGTCCAGAAGAGCGCAGTCCTGGGAACAGCTAAGATACTGCGCAGGACCCTCAAGCTCCCAGGCCTCTGGTAGAGGACCCGAGCTTGAAGGATAAACCGCCCGCAGGGGCGTGCTGGGTGTTTTTTTTTTATATATTTTTATAAAACAGGCCCTGGGACAAAGGGGGTAAGGTCAAGAACTGGTCCAGGATCACACAACAAACACTCAATAATAGATCACAGATAAAAGACCACCCCCACAGGACTACTGGTAGTGGCCATGTCCTTTCCCCAACATATATATTCATTTCACCTAGTAATAACCTCCAACAGGTGCTCTCCAGGTACTCTATCTTCCTCCCACAGCGAAGCAACATGAAGTTTGGGATAGATGGTGCTCTAAATTGGTTGTAGATGTGATTCTGTGTCTTTTTGTGCTTTAATATCAGGAATTATTTTGTCTAATTAAATATTGACTGGCAGCTTTTCTGGGGTGTACCCTGCCTCTCTCTAAATGTCGGACAGGATAGGCTCCAGCCCCCTTAATTATTGGGTAAGTGTTAAGTGAATTGGATAAGTGGTTAAGAAAAATTTAGGGATATTTTGGCTGGGGATCGTAAGCATATTTATAAACTGAAGGAGTAAGTTTAATATTAATAATATAAATGTACTACATTTGACAGATGTACAGATAAGAGCTAGAAGCTCCATTAACAGAAAAAGAATTAACCATGTAATATTTCTTATACCAAACAATATAGTGCCAGGGCTGGATGGCTTCCCGGCTGAGTTCTATAAGCTTTTCTGGGATATGCTCAGCCCAATATATTTAAAATGTATCCAAGGAATAAAACAAACTGGTATTATTCCCTGTGATTTAAACACAGCTGCTATCACAGTTCTTCTTAAACCTTGCAGGGATCCCACTGTCACATGTAGTTATTGATCACTCTCACTAATTAATACAGATATGAAAATTATAACCAAGGCAGTAACAATCAGAATTGAGAAAGTCATCTCATCCATAATTCACCTGGATCAAACTGGTTTTATCAAACACAGACACTCCCCAAACAATACACCTAGACTTTTGGATTTAACGGCTTCAACAGGAAGCCGTTAGGAAAAGCTTTGTAAAGACATTTGTGCAGAGAGCCATGACAGACTGGAGTGCTTACCAAAACAAAAAGTTACCACTGATCCCTTTGGAATAAGAACCTGAGTTGCAAACAAATGCAGAGCTGCTGGATATGTTTTTTTAATAATCTCTCTTTTGAATTTAACCTTTTGGATTTAATGTCAACTTAAATACAGTTTCAGTCAGTGGCAGACCTGTAATATTTGACCTGTACTAAATGAGTATAATAGTATTTGCCAGTGTGGCAAGCACGTCCCATTTTACTTAGAGGTTAACTCTAATGGAGCCAATGTTGCTATGTGAACTTTGCTCCAGATACCATTCCTGCTATCCAGAAAGTACATCATGAAAAGCTATTCGTGTACACGCAGAACACCCAAAACAACGCTTAACAACAGTGCAATCCTCTATGCCAGGGGTCTCAAACTCGCGGCCCGCAGGACGATAGTTTTTGGCCCCCACCTTAATATGAAAATTTAATGTTAGTGCGACCCGCGAGTTTGATAATGTATTTTAATGTATGACGTATGGAGTGTTTCTTTCTTTTCTGTACCTGGCTGGCTTCCTCCTTTGGGCAAACGCGGACATTCGCCCCAGCGCGCTGCGTTCACAACACTTCAAAAAAAGTTGTTTTTTTTAAGTTGCTGACCAGCGGGACATTATACGTATATAGATTTATACACACGTCAGTGGGATTTTTAGTTATTTTTTCACAGAGAGAGATCTCATATTAACTCTCAAAGTGATGCGTAGGCGGCGGGATAAAAGAAAAGTAATGAACTCAATGCAGCCCAATTTAGTCTGCACGACACCTGTTCATCGGCAATAACAGTCCCCGGTAACCCGGACTAATTATAGAGTCGCACCGTAATTTGTCGGTCGATGTTTTTTATTTGCATCACTCCGTTTGCATTGCAGCATACATGAACATTACATATATTTCAATATAATGTAAAAGCAGTCAAAACAACTAACATCAGAAACAGGTGATGTTATTTGTTATATGTCACGGTGTCATTTCCGCTTCTTTCTCCTGTAACAACAGCCCGGCGGATAACAGTCCGTGAGCAGTCGCCTTTTTTGCGCTCCCTGTACTTTCTACCATCTGCAAATGCCACGGTGTTCGTGTCATCGTGAAAGACATGAACATCGAGCGTAAAAACAAAGGAGACTGCTACCGGCTTTTTATCTTCCGATCGCCGTGCTACGGTTGCAAGAAGAAGAAGGGGGAAATGACGTTCTCTATGCGTTGAGACGTTCTCCGTCCGTCGGCTAAATGCTTGATTGAAACTTCAATCCGACATTATTATTATTTATTAAACTTTATTAAGAAACAATATACAGAACATGTATACAACCAGAACAAAATTAACATATGCCAGGGGGTGTAATTCAAATAATTTGTAATTACTACAAATAGTAATAGTTTTCATAGCCTTTTTGTCAAGTGATCCACGAATCAATTTTATGTAACATAAAACATCATTATAGTAATGTTTAAAATTAGGCTTTTTGTTACTGTATTTGCATTTGTGAAAATAAAATTTTGCTAAGATAACTAACAAGTTTATTATAAAGTAAACATCTTTTTTTTTTGCCTTCGAAAGAAACAAAATACAACGTTTTCCCATTTCACAGTAAAGTCTTTATAGAGATGTCCAGCAATGAATCTACTGAAGTCTTTCCAAAATGTTCTAGTGTATGAACAGATCCAGAAGAGGTGTTGCACAGTCTCAGGATGGCTTCCACAAAATCCACAGTTCACATTTATGTCCCTTTTGAACTTTGTCATATAATTAGCAGGATAAAATTTATGCAGTATTTTAAATGAGACTTCCTTCACTTTATTCGTTACCAGATACTTGTTAGGAATTGTCCATACTCTTTTCCAGTTAATGTCACTGACAAAGAAATTCCAGTAAGAGACCACATGTGGAATAGTTAGAGATTCTGTCTGGAACAAAGCACGAATATTCTTATTACTTTTACTATGGTTTGTTAGACAGATTCTTCCTATGTGTGAATCTAAAGGGTTGGGGAGAGAAACAGATGATATGCAAGGTTGAATACCTTTAAAAAGCATTATAATACCCGTAGGTATTGCATCAAATAATATGGCATATTCTTTGGGTGTG
Source organism: Rhamphochromis longiceps (assembly GCF_057381845.1). Classification (NCBI taxonomy): domain Eukaryota; kingdom Metazoa; phylum Chordata; class Actinopteri; order Cichliformes; family Cichlidae; genus Rhamphochromis; species Rhamphochromis longiceps. Next base: position 8,653,625 of record NC_140574.1, read on the forward strand.
GCTGGAAATTTATAGGTGTTTAAGAATTCTGAATAGGACATAAGCTGCCCATTAGGATTAAACAGCTAATTCACTAAAACAATCCATTTCTCAACCCACCTAGAAAAAAATAATGATCTATTTTTATAGGAAATGCAATATTTCTTTGTTGAGCACAGGGGCACCCCGATGTGTCTTATTTGCACAGAGAAAGTTGCGGTGCACAAGGAATACAATTTGAAACGTCATTACACAACTAGACATGCTGAGGTGTATGCAAAATACCAGGGAGATGAGAGAGCGAACCGGGTTGCCAGTCTTAAAACAGATCTACTGAGGCAGCAAGATTTCTTCAAGAAAGCAACCAAAGAGAATAATGCAGCAGTCGAAGCTAGCTACGTGGTTAGTGAGATGATTGCTAAAGCAGGGAAGCCATTCACAGAAGGTGAATTTGTCAAAAAGTCCATATTGCAGGCTGCAAATATAGTCTGTCCGGAAAAGAAAGGTCAGTTTAGCAACATCAGCCTTTCTGCCAACACCGTAGCAGATCGCATTTCTGACCTGTCAAGTGACATTTACGACCAACTGTGTGAGAAAGCCAAATGTTTCAGTGTATACTCAGTCGCTCTTGATGACACAACAGACATCACCGACACTGCCCAGCTCGCAATGTATGTCCGTGGTGTTGATGACAGTTTTGAAGCGATGGAGAAGCTGCTCACAGTAATTCCAATGCATGGCCAGACCACCACTCAGGAGATATTTCACAAGCTGTGTGATGCCATTGAGAATGTTGGTTTGCCATGGAAGAGGTTTGTTGGAATAACAACAGATGGAGCGCCATCAATGACAGGTAGGAAAAATGGACTGGTGGCACTTGTTCAAAAAAAACTGGAAGAGGAAGGCGTGGAGGAGGCCATTGCTCTGCACTGCATTATCCATCAGCAGGTCCTTTGCAGCAAATGCCTGAAGTTTGACAATGTGATGTCTATTGTTGTGAAATGCATCAACCAAATCAGATCCAGGGGCTTAAAGCACCGAAGGTTCCATGCTTTTTTAGAGGAAATGGAGTCAGAATATGGGGGTGTGCTCTACTTCACTGAGGTATGTTGGCTCAGCAGGGGAAATGTATTAAAGAGATTTTTTGAGTTGAGAACAGAAGTGAAAGCCTTCATGGAGAAGGATGGAGTAAGTGTTCCTGTGCTAACTGATCCCAAATTGCTCATGGACTTAGCTTTTCTTGTTGATATAACACATGAGCTTAATGTACTGAACAAGAAGTTACAAGGCCAGGGGCAACTTGTCAGTGCTGCCTATGACAACGTGAGAGCATTCTCCACAAAACTTGCGCTCTGGAAAGCTCAGCTCTCTCAGACAAACCTTTGCCATTTCCCAGCATGCAAGGCACTCGTGGATGCAGGCACACCATTCAGTGCTGACAAGTATGTTGATGTCATTTTGAGGCTACAGGAGGAATTTGATCACAGATTTGCTGACTTCAAGACACACAGAGCCACCTTTCAAATTTTTGCGGACCTCTTCTCCTTTGATGTGCAAGATGCCCCTTCTGTGCTTCAAATGGAGCTCATTGAGCTGCAGTGCAACTCTGAACTCAAAGCGAAGTTCAGGGAGGTGAGTGGAAAAGCAGAAAAGCTTGGACAATTTTTGAGAGAATTGAGCCCTAGTTTCCCTCGGCTTTCCCGAATGTTCAAACGGACCATGTGCCTTTTTGGTAGCACATACTTGTGCGAAAAGCTCTTCTCCACTTTGAACTTCAATAAGTCCAAGTACAGGTCCAGACTTACGGATGATCATCTTCAAGACATACTGAGGGTCGCAACTGCTTCCTCCCTCAGGCCAAATCTGGCTCGGCTATGCGAGAGGAAACCCTGCCAGGTCTCTAGCAGCAAGGAGTAGGCAAGAGAAGCCATGTTCAGAAGAACAGTTCATTTTCTACAGTGTTCCATTCATGTTCAGAAGAAGGTTATAGAACTGTTAATACAGACATTTCAATCTAAATACAGCAGATATAGAAGACTGAAAAAAACACAAGTTCACTGACTAAAAATATCTTATTATTGTTTTATTTATGTAAGATAAGAGAGATAAGATAAGATAGAACTTTATTAATCCCTCGGGTGGGTTCCTCTGGGAAATTCGATTTCCAAAAAAGCACAGCACCGACAGAAGTTACAGAGTTATACACACACACATATATATATAAATACAGAGACAATATAAATAAAATATACGAAGGGGATAAATAGAATAAATAGGAATAAAAATAAAAATACAAGTGAATTGCACATTTCAAGTATTGAGGTCTATATCAATCTGTATTACAGATTGATTAATTTTCTTATTAATTCTTAATTTGCTTATTTATTTTTCATATTTTGTGTTAAAAAATAAAAATAAAGAGATTTGCGAAGATTGGAATTTTTTAACCATGCCTTTCTTGTGGAAAACCTAATGCGGCCCAGCCTCACCCAGACTCTGCCTCCAGCGGCCCCCAGCTAAATTGAGTTTGAGACCCCTGTTCTTATGCATTTCTGACTAGAGCTTTTTTCGTGTGTCTGACTCTCTTCTGACTACAAATATGTAGGACTGCTTTCTTTCATTTGCGCAAAATCTCTCAAATTAGAAACATCCTGTTTAAGAGTGATGTTGAAAAACTAGTTTATGCATTATTACTTCTAGGCAGAACTACTGTAATTCATTATTATCAGGCTGTCGTAAAAATTCCCTGAAACACCTTCAGGTGACCCAAAATGCTCCAGTAAGAGTACTGACAGGGAAAGAAGGACCATATTTAAGAAAAAAAAATCCAAAACAAAGAAGTGAGAGTTCAGGAGGCTAGCGGCAGAGACACAGCAGTTAAGAGGGCTGACCAGGGGGCTGGCAAAGAAAGACGGAGCAGATCTGGAGGCCGACCATGACCATAAAGATCCTCGGCTGACAAGACTAGAGACCGTTGTCAGTTTATACGTCAAGGACCTCCTCAATCACACTAACACTTCTTCTGTAGAGGAAATAGAGTCTGGGGATGAGGTATATGAGTCTGGGCACTGAGGCAGTCTTTGGTGGGAGGACCCCTAGGGAGGATTTTTATGAGAATCAGCACCCCCAAGTCTGAGGCCATGTTCCTCAGCTGGAAAAAAGTGGAGCGCCCACTCCGAGTTAGGGATGAGTTGCTGACCCAGGTGAAAGAGTTTATGTATCTCAGGGTCTTGTTCACGTATCATGAGAGAGGGGATTCCTTTTTTGATTCCTTTTGTCTGTACATTCATGTCCTTGGTTTCGGTCATCTCTCCTGATCTTGTCATTCTATAGGAATGTATTTAGGTTTAATGAGAGTAAAAGAATATTTAAGCGTTAACATGAAGTGGAAACTTGAACATTTAAGTAGTTGTTCATGCTTTGAAACAGCTAGAAAGAAGAATTAAACTGTCTAATCCAGGGAATAATTGTATTAAACATAAAAAACCTTTAATTTAAATCCATCCATCTAGAATTTACAAGTTTAAGGCTTGGTAATTTAGTAACATCACGTAAGATCATGAGATGAAATCTATTGGGCCGAGCTAACTGCGGTAACGCGTTGACGCCATGCAGCCCCATGCAGCGGGCGACCCGCATTAACTCGCTAACGGAGATTTGCCGAGTTAATGCGGTTATGGCGTTAACGTGATTTTAACGAGACTAACGCTGACAGCACTAGAAAATCTAGAATAGAAAATGAAATTATCATGGTTTTGGTAAGAGAAATTAAAATTACCAAACTGCATGAAACTGAACATTAAAACAAAACGTTAAAGGGAAATTTTCATTTGTATTTTTTTCTTCCACACAGTCTTTTTGGATAGCAAGGATTGGAGTGTGTCAAGGTTAATATATCACATTTATCTATACCAGAGTTGCAAATGTTTAACCGAAAACCAAAGGCACATTCTGTTCTTCTACAAATCCTTACCATATCCAAATTCAAACGTTTGAACTATCGAGCCAAGCGACCCGCAGAAAATAACTGCTAAAGCACTTGCAGAGAAACTGGACAGACTGCAATGTGATAGAAAAGCTAAATTAAATAAAGCTAATCATCTACAAGAGAGTATATGAAAATAATATCTATATTGTAAGTACATCACTAGATATAGATAATAGTATCTATATCTATATGGTTCAAGCCTCAACTAATGATTCTGTTGCTTTGTGTAATGAAGCAAGAACTATTCATGGTTCTTTGATCTGTGTGTTACCAGATGATGAAAATGAAAAGCATGAAACATGGTTTAAAGCAAAAACAATGTGTTATGATGAGTTTATTTATGAAGTGAGTGAATGGTTATCTGGTTGCGAACATTTGCATTTAAAATATTGGTGTTGATGATGGTGTTAATCCAGAGGACAGTGTTTCAAATGTGGCTGGTAAGCCTTCCACCATTAAAAGGTCAACTAGTGGTAAAATAAGCACAACATCCTCTGCAAGAATAAAAGAAAAGCCAGAAAAAGCTCTGTAACACACATACAGTTTCTAGGTCTGACCAACAATCTCCATCACCAACCAGTGTTGCCTTCTACTTTTAAATATCCTATGAACCTCAAGTAAAGCAGCAATCTGAGAGCGAAATATACCGGCTCCATTCTTTTAGTACAGGTAAGCAGTAATATTCTATAATAACTTCTCACACCTTCTATTCGAGCGCCCTCTGTCAGACATCATTTACAGTTTCAATAAAGCTGCATTCACAAACACTGCAACCCAGTTTTACTGTTAAGCGACAATTACAGTTCACCGTTTTGAGTTGTTTGTATCCACTTATCAGGAACCCGACTATAGTTTGAAAGTCCAGGGCATGCAAAGTTCATTCTTGCACAATGCTCGACTTTAAAGGGACCATCAGTGTGAAGCACTCTGGAAAGACTGGAGCAAACGGTGGACTGACTTCTTAACAAATCAGTTGTTAAGAACTTCAGTGTGGTGACTGATTAGTCAATGACTGAACAATCAACAGACTTGTAACCTTTCAGTAACATGTGTGTGCTGTATGAACTATAATATTAAAAAATATTATGTTACTCTTGTACATGTATTCAAGGATCATGCTGCTAACTCAACAAAAACAATCAGGTCAGATGTTAAAATGACCTGTTTTCTGCATTCTAAAATAATCTACAAACTTACCTACAGACCGTTTGTTTTGAAAACAGCTGAAATATAATATGATCATTTCTGGGCCCTGTTTCAGGAAGCCGGTTTAGTGGAAAAACTGAGTAAGTATACCCTGAGTTAACGAAAACTCTGGGTTTTCGGTTTCACAAAGCGAGTTCAGCTGCAGCCTGAGTGAGTCACTATGACGACACACTCCGTGAAGCTAACCTGCCCCCTAGCAGGTTTACTACAACTAACCCTGACTGTCTCCGCCCCTTTGTCGGAAACCTGACAGTAGGAAGTGTCGGACATGGCGTGCCACTTCCTTGAAGAGCCAGTAGATCGTGAAGCCCAAATTCTCCGCAGAGCTCTCCGCCGGGAGAGAGTGATCAGAGCGCGTTTGGACATTTTATCATTTCCTGATGATTTTCTGTGCGAACGTTACTGTTTCTCAGCACAATCTATAATTTATTTGGATAACATCCTCAGGCCATATATTACGCATGTGACACATCGCGGACATGCTCTCAGTTCATTGCATATTATTTGTATTGCACTTCGGTTTCTTGCAAACGGGAGCTTTCTGTATGATATTGGTGACGCTGAGCACGTTTCCAAGGCTACCGTCTGTCGGGCAGTCAGGAATGTTACAGTTGCACTGAAACGTCTCCTGCACTCGTTTGTGGTGTTCCCCGGTCATAGACCCACAAGATTTATCAAAGAGGGATGCCACAAAATTGCAGGTATCAGGATGACCAAAACTTAATGTATGATGTGGTGATGAGTGTGTCTGCCACCATCATACCTGTGCCAAAGAAACCATCCCCAGCCTGTTTCAATGACTACCGCCCCGTGGCACTGACACCCATTATTATGAAGTGCTTTGAACGACTAGTCATGTCACACATCAAATCCACCCTACCTCCCACCCTGGACCCACACCAGTTCGCATACAGAGCGAAACGATCCACAGAGGATGCAATCTGCTCTGCCCTCCACCCAGCCCTAACTCATCTGGACAAGAAAGACTCATATGTGAGAATGCTGTTCATAGACTTTAGCTCAGCATTCAACACCATAATACCACAACAACTCATCTGTAAACTGGACAGACTGGGCCTCAGCACCTCCCTCTGCAACTGGCTGCTGGATTTCCTCAGCCAGAGGCCTCAAGCGGTGCGTGTGGGCAACAAGGTCTCAAACAGCATCACCCTGAGCACGGGGGCTCCACAAGGCTGTGTGCTCAGTCCTCTGCTCTTCACCCTGTTGACACATGACTGCACACCAACCTACAGCTCCAACCACCTTGTGAAGTTTGCGGACGACACAACGCTGGTGGGGCTCATCACCAAGGGCGATGAGACCCACTACAGGAAAGAGGTTGAGCTCCTGACCACGTGGTGCAGAGACAACAACCTCCTGCTAAATGTCAGTAAGACCAAGGAGATTATTGTCAACTTCCAGAGAGGCCACACCTGTCACCCCCCATTGACCATCGACGGCGCTGCGGTGGAGAGGGTGAGCAGCACCAAGTTCCTGGGGGTGCACATCAGTGAGGACCTCTCTTGGACCACCAACACAGCATCACTGGCCAAGAAAGCACAACAGCGCCTCTACTTCCTGCGCAAACTCAAGCGGGCAAGTGCTCCACCACCCATCCTGACTACATTCTACAGAGGAACTATTGAAAGTATCCTCTCCAGCTGCATCACTGTGTGGGGCGGTAGCTGCACTGACTATAACAGAAAAGCTCTACAACGCATTGTGAGAACAGCTGAGAGGATAGTTGGTGTACCACTCCCCTCCCTGCAAGACATTTACACCACTCGCCTCACCCGCAAAGCCATCACAATTGTCAACGATGCAACCCACCCCGCGCACTGTCTGTTCAGCCTCCTGCCCTCTGGAAAGAGATACAGAAGTCTCCGCTCCCGCACTACCAGGCTCACCAACAGCTTCATCCACCAGGCTGTGAGACTGCTGAACTCTCTTCCCTCCCGGCTCCCAGCCAGCAGAATCACCAGATTGGCAGAAGTATAGTAGACAGATTGGACTCTACCCCCCCACACTCTCCAACAAGGAAACACTCTCTGAACCAAGAACTGAAAACATTCCTGACTTGCATTGCAATTGCACACACCTGCTGCTATATATATTTTTTTAGTATTCTTTTAGCACTATTTATATTATTATATTACTATTTATTATCTTATTGTTAGGGCTGTTTTTGTTTTTGTTGTGCATCTGCACCTTATTGTTGTCAATGCCTACGCATGGGACAGTGTGAAACGTAATTTCAATTCCTTTGTATGGCAAGTACATTTGAAGAAATTGACAAATAAAAGTATTCTATTCTATTCTATTCTATTCTGTGATACTTGGACTACTACTTAAATTGCACATTTATTTTCAGGGTTCCCAGGCGTGATTGGCTGTACAGATGGCACTCACATTCCAATCATTGCTCCTTCAGTAAATGAAGGAGACTATGTGAACAGGAAGTCTTTCCACAGCATTAATGTGCAGGTACATAGTTCCCTGTAGCATGTCAAACTAACAAATTATTTCATTATAGTAATGGATGCTAATTTGTGTTCTCTGCACTGTGAAGATCATATGTGATGCTGCCAACATTATCACAAATGTGGAAGCCAAGTGGCCAGGCTCTGTCCATGACTCACAAATATTCCGTGAATGTACACTGAGCACAAAATTTGGACATGGTGAGTTGAGAATACTTTAAAATATATAAAGACCAATTGCTTCAGGGACATTTGAACTGAAGTGTACCCTTCTGTCTTAGGAGAGTTCACTGGCTACTTGCTTGGTGATAGGGGGTATCCATGTTTACCCTATTTGCTTACCCCTTACCCTGACCCTGAACCGGGCCCACAGCAGCGATATAATTTGGCTAATTGCAGGACAAGAGCCAGAATTGAAATGACTATCGGAATGCTTAAGGCCCGGTTCCAGTGCCTGCAAAGACTCAGGGTCACCCCAGAAAGGGCATGTGACATTATTGTGGCATGTGTGATTCTTCACAACATTGCCACAATTAGAGGAGAACACTGTCCTTCTGAACCAAACATCAGCAGTGATCCAAACCATGAACATCCTGACCCTCCCACGGACATACAAGATGGAAGAGCAGTCAGAGACACCATATGTCACAATCATTTCCTTTGACCCATCACCTCAACATGTTGAAAGAAGAATAAACAGATTTTTTGTTCAACTGGCTTTATTGGTCGCCTGTATTTCCTGTACACAAAGTATTAAAAGATGTAAACCTCATAAAGTGTCTCTGTTGCTTCCTCCTCTGTAACAGCTGTCAATGTTTCTTCATTATTTTCCTGTAGTAAAGAAATAAACAACATTGCTGTTCTACTGTAAACTCATATAATCTGTGGAGTATTACTCACAACTGCATGTTGGTCTGGCTCAACAGGAGGCTGCACCAGATGCAGTACACCACCACCATCAACTGATAGAATATGAGGTTTATACAGGTCACTTATAACTTACAAGGGACCAAATGGCAATTAACAAACATACCAAGCACCTTACACTTCATTGTCATTATGCTCTCAAAGACAACCAAGGCTGAGGGAAGGCAAAATCAGTCGGAAAATAACTTCACTACAAAATAATCCATTATGGTAAAGAGTTTATCAAATGAATGTGTCGCACTGCAAAGGTGACTGTGAAGAAAGGATGTATGCACATCATGTATTATTTTGAATTTACCCCCTATGTAGGCACTTGTGTCTTGCGGGGTTATTGACTCAGAGGATGTCCCCGCAGAGATGCCTTCGGCCACAGGGCGCCCACTGTTTTGGCTGAGGGCCAACTGCTCAGCCTCTGTGAGTGGTGGTGGTGGAGGACCCCCACCTGTTTTTCGGGCCTCCGCTTTTTTTCTGTTGGCTATAACGGGCCACATTTGAGCATACAGAGTAAGCAAATATGTACTTGTAATGTGCTCAGATAATTTCAATAAGTGCTTACAGAAAGAAAATTAATGTAGCCTCTAACTGCAATTGATTTACATGGGACAAACAGACCAAGCACTATGGCTCATAATACAATTACACCTTACCTGTTTGGACTATATTTTTATATTTCATTTTTACTTGCTGCCAGGAACGTTTGGGGCCTGTTGGGTTGCACCTGCGCTCACATCACATCACAAAATAAAATGTATAAAATAACAAATAAAATAACATATGATAAAATAACGTGTTAAATGGGTGGAAATCCCTAGATCAATGTTTATATTAACACTCATGCATTGACTCTGTCGGCTATGTTTTGCCATGCATGCTCCCTTTCTTTTGCAGCTGTGGCTGTGTTACTTTTTTCCGCGGAATTTGCATGTTATCGGCATATGCTGCCATCAGAATTTTGGCCTCAAGCGCTGTGAAATACATTGACCGCGCCTTCTTTCCCTCCGTCTCCATGGTGACTCGCTTAATCTGTGCTCCGCTTATCAGGGCTTTATGTATCCTCGTCCGCGCGCTTCACTTGGGGTTAAAGCAACTCAGCGTTGACTGAACTAATTGTTATCAGCCTTTCTGAAACGGAATATTCCGAGTTGGACAGTTCGGGGTTACTCAACCGTGAGTGTCGTTTTTCACTCTGAGTTTTCCTGAAACAGGGCCCAGGCCTCAAGTGCCGGTGTCCTGCAGGTTTTAGCTCATTCAAATTGCTAAATTATCTCCTAAACGTGTCTTGACATTCTCCAGAAGACTGGTAATGAACTAATCATTTGATTCAGGTGCGAGACCCAGGGTGAGATCTAAACCCTGCAGGACACTGGCACTCGAGGCCTGGAGTTGCCTATCCCTGGTTTAACTGATTGCATGACAGAATATATATCAAATTCTGTGAACACATCATCCTGCCAGGCAGGACTGTATCACTGGATCACTTTTTCCTGATTATCCTGGACTCTTTGTGCCTCTGTTATTTCCAGTCAGCTTGTGTTACCACCTTGCAAGTCTTATTAACTTTTAATTAATTGTGACTATGCATTGATGGCATGGATTTGGGACCTTTTGTCCTAATCAACATCTATTCAAATTTTTTGTTTTTAAAAGTTTAATTGTAAACAATGGAAGAGAAATATCACTTTGAAGTTGGTGTTTACCTTTTGAAGTGGCTGTGTGATCATGAAAACGGGAATCAAAACTGCCTGAAGTGCAACGAGTGACTGAATAATTGTACTGAACATAAAAAAAACCTTTAATGGAAATCCATGCAAACCATTTACTTAACTAGAAAGAAGTCTTTACTGATGGGTGCATGGGAGGGTATCTGGTGCAAAGGTATCACACTAACAGTGGCTGTGCAAGAGCTGTTAAATATTAACAAAAAATAGTCAGAGTTTCTGTCTCGCTCTGGAAGATCCTGCTGTGCTGATTTGCTGCCCAGTGTAAAATATTACTGCCACTGTCTGAAATGGATCTAGTATTAACATTATTGACAGAGAGTACAGTGGGCACTTGTAATGTGGTTGCTTGCTAATGATACATATTTAAACTGGCACATTTTTTGAGTGGAGTTTGGATTTGGGTTTCCTGCACTCAGAGACCAAACTGGGACAGTGGGTTGTTGGTGTAATTAATAAACATAATGTAATGTACCGTATTTCCCGGACTACAGAGCGCACCTGAATATTAGCCGCACAAGCTAAAAGCAGGGGAAAATCCTGTTTTGTACATACATTAGCCGCACCTGACTAAAAGCCGCAGGTGTTTCAATGTTGACTTATCATATGTAAGAGAATATGCACAAATCGAATTGTCAGGAAAGAGATGGCTGTTTGGAGACACACCACTTTTATTAATATTTTGAAAAACAAGTTATGGGTACTGTTAGGTATTTTAGTACCATGGGAGCATTTACTGGATATTGTTTTATAGTGACATTATGCAGGAAAACTCTGTCATTCAATAAGGCCCCTTTGTTTTAGTTATTTTTCTCTTTGACCCAAGAATTGATGTGTGAGAATCACAGGCTGGTACAAGGTTGAAATACCACAGAGATCACTCCCTCAGCTACATTAGTTTCTTAATCTTTTAGACGCCTGTTGAAGGCCAGATGGTTTGTTTCAGATTTCACTAATGAAAGAACTCTTTGTTTTGTGCCTTGAAAATATGTCGCTGAGATAATCACAATTGTAGCTGAACTAATAAACTACACAAAGGATGCTTCTTCACCCATGGGCAGGAAGACGCTCCCTTATCTTGGTCTGTACTGGTTTAAACTGATAATCTGCTGTCTCATGAATTTTACCCTCTATATAAACTGTTGTACTTGTGAATAAAGTTGAGTCAATTTGGGAAGACAACCTGAAGCAGTCTCTGTTTTCTTGTTCTCCCAAGCTGCTCCCGAGCTCGTACTAACACGCTGAATGGCATGCTTGAATATTACTTGAGAATATATTTGACTGTGTTACAGACTAAGGGACATTCTCTGCTGATAGGTGAAGGTACATTCTCTGCTGATAGACGTCCACGCCTCGAAGGAAGTCGATCCACGGATTAGGCCCTGGAAACCGTTTCCTTCAGGTACATATTTGCATAACCTTTTAGGGTATGTGTACAAGTAGTGGTAATTACAAGTACAAAACATGTACTGTGCTTCATAAATGAGTAACAAATGTAGTACATAACAATAACCTACAGCACACCAGAAAAATAGATTCAGACTACCTTTTAGGCTCAGGTGCAGTGACACGGCTTTAACAAGAAGAAAAGTCAGTCATTCACCACCATCTTTCTCTTCTTCCTGCGCACTAAAACCACCAAAGTCCTCTCCTCCAGTGTCGGAAACGAACAGGCTCAGGGTGGCTTCATCATCCACTCTCAGCTCCTTTCTTTCGTTGTCACTTTCAAAACCAAAGAAATCCTCATTGTCAGTGTCAGAGTCGAACACCTTCTGAAGAGCCTCCTCTCCATCAGGCAGCAGTCCAGCCCTTCGAAATCCGTTGGTGATCGTGGATGTTTTCACACTTTCCCACGCTGTCAGAATCCAGTGGTGGAGTTGGGCATAACTTGCTTTTTGCAAGTTTATCGCCGCTCATCATCCACGCCTCCAGCTGAACGCGTAGCGCTACTTTGAAGTTTGTTTTTCGCGCTACTTTGTACGGCACTACGTTGCCTGGCGGATGGACATGTGACTAACATACCACTCTTGAACTCCGATCCTTCCGCCAGGCAACGTAGTGCCGTACAACAGCGGAACAAACAAAACAAATCCGCTCATGGACAATCCATAGAAAAGCCGCACCTGACTAAAAGCCGCAGGGTTCAAAGCTTGTGCAAAAAGTAGCGGCTTATAGCCCGACAATTACGGTAATATGGATCGATCTGTCTCTGAAATTTCTTACAAAAAGTATTGTGTAAGGGGACTTTTTATCTTACATTCATAAAGTCCAATCTTTTTCTCTTTTTCAGAAAAGATGTCCTCTCAAGTGAGACTGAAGCTGCTGCCAAGCATCAAATGTATGTTTGATGAGCCCATTCAGGTGAAGGTGGCCGGGCTGAGGCCAAGGCAGGTTGTCAACATGAGAGCCAAATTAACTGATGACAAGGGAGTGGTGTTCAGCTCCTCGGCCACCTACAGGGCTGATGGCAGTGGGGAGGTCGACCTGAAAAGAGACCCCTCGCTAGGTGGGAGCTACGTTGGAGTAGAACCCATGGGTCTGCTGTGTTCCATGAGGCCACATACCATGCACAAAATATATCTAAAGACAAATGCCATAAACCCCCAGGTGGTGAAGTTTTCTGTGCATGAGGAGGAGGGCAGATTACTGGCAGAGATGATGAATGAGAGGCTTCTGATGAGAGATGGGGTCACCAGGGTTCCCGTCAATGAAGGGAACATCCGTGGAGTCCTTTTCACTCCTCCAGGTACTGGAGGTGGTTCCTAGGTTTCTATGTTCATTTTAGTTCATTTAACATTAACCAGCTTTTAAATCAACATTGTTGAAATTAAACTTTAACTGTCATTCAGTCATCTGAAACTTCTAGTTCAAATTTTAATTTTCTCCCACCTTGCTTACTGTAGTTCACATTTCAGGTGCGTTTCTCAGTCCTCCACAACTCATGTCCAGTTAGTACAGAATGCAGCAAGACCTTTGTTTGAAAGACTGCTAACAAAAAATAGCTGACTGTCACATATTACACCTATTCTTGCGTCCCTTCACTGGCTTCCAGAGAAATTAAGAATAAAATTTAAAATATGACTTGCTGCTGATTAGAATCTTTTTTCTTTCTTCCAGGAAAAGGTCCTTTTCCTGCTGTGTTGGATTTGCCCACCTCAGTATCTGAGGCAAGACCCAGTCTACTGGCTAACAAAGGCTTTGTGGTTCTCTCAGTGGCGGTGTACAATAAGAAGGGTGACAATATCACAGAGACACATCTGGACCACTTTGAAGAAGCAATGAATTTCTTAAAACAGCAACCAAAGGTGAGTTGCTCTAGTGCGCACAGACAGCAGAAAGATGTTTCATACTGAAGGAAAGTTTATGTTTCTATACTCTGTGCATTCTCAGAGAGGAGAGTAAATTTGTAGATCCCAGGTGGAATATCTGCTGTATTCCTGTAGCTAATGGGGATCTTAATTAGCTTAAGTGGAGTTTCAGAAATACTCTCATTTACATTCATTCAGATAATTGAATAAATTTCAGAGAGCATAAAGCCTCAGCTTTACGACATATTTTTTGTAATCGCACAAATCTTCTTGAGAAAACATGAATTGTTTCTATTATCACACAATAACATAATAATTTCTAACATATAATAATTTTCAAGATCAACATTATCAGCCCCCTGAAAAATTGACCTTTTTATTGATAGTAGAAGCCACTGCTGTGCAATGTTTGAGCTGTCACTTGAGAACGCATCACCCCAAAAACAGAAGAAATCCTTTTATAATTTTATAGAATAAGAAATGTTGAAGATCTCTAAGCAAGAAATAGATATACAAAGTTATCACAGCATTTCCAAGTTTCAATATGCAAAGTTAAGAAATTCAGCCAAGAGAGTCACACAGTACAGAACAAGCTTGGCAGGGTAGGAAGCAAAAGATTTCAAACACTCTAGAAAGAAAACTAGTGATAGATGTGTCTAAAGACCCCAGTACTACTGCCAAGACACTAGAATCTAGAATTGTAGTCTCAAAAAGGACAATCACGAGAACAAACAAAAATTTGCAGTGTGAAGTGAACCAAGGTCCATGCTAGAAGCCAATAAAATCTGGAGGAGCTTGAGAGATTTGCCAAAAGAGGAATAGACTGTAGAATGTAACAGCGGCTCTGCGTAGCGTGATAACGTGGTCATGGGGCCAAGTGGGGGAAATTGGGCTTGAAGGGGTAACTGTAGCATGGCTTGGTACATAGAGCGATCACACTGAGGAGCGTGGAGTTAGAACTGTGGTAAAAGGGGAGTACTAGAAAAGGTGAGCATGGCTATATGTCTTGCTTACTTGCAGGTGGAGTGAAAGATGCTTGGAGGGAGAGGGGGCGTGAGTTAGACGGTGTGAGATGGCTGACCTGAGTTCCGTAGGTTCCGAAGGAGTGTGATGGCAGGAGGGCAGGCAGGTGAAGCACGGAGAGATTTCCAGAGAAGAGCTGGGTTATCCGAGGTTCAAGAGATTAGCTTAATTTGGGGGTAAGGGTTTTGGAGGTTCCGGGAAAAGCTAGGGCACAAGAGAACAAGGTAAGAAAAGCACTTGGCAAATAACATGGAGCATTAGAGCCAGCTACCAACATGAAGTAGTTGACAAACTGTTGGAGAGGGAATATCAGTGTAAGGCTTAAATCTCTTTAGCCTGATTGCCTCAACTCAGCTCCAGGTGAGTGAAGCTGTTGGAGATATGACGGCCCTGCCCAGGGCCAGATACCAAGGAGACTCAAGACCCTGGTAGAAGTTTCCAGCCACTCACCCGGATCATGATAGCTTCACTGTGCATATATGAATGTGTTTATTTATTTAGTAATGGTAATATGCATATGTAGTCCACAAAAATGAAAATAATGACAGGTAGAGTCAGCCCTGCGCTCCAAATGTTTTATAGATTTGCATCGCCTTTTAATTTCTGTGTTATTTCACAGGTCGGCAGTAAAGGAGTTGGCATAATGTCAAGATGCAAGGGAGCAAATATCGGACTGGCACTCGCTGCTTTTGTGCCAGGTGTCGAGGCCATAGTGTGCATGAATGCCTGTAACGCCAATGTGGTCACGCCTCTCTACTACAAGAAACGGCAGATCCTGTCATCAATACTGTTTGACGAAAGCAAGTTTATTCCCACCGAGTCAGGTGCAATCATCATAAAGGATGCTCTTGAAGATCCCCTGGCAGAGAAGAATAAGGGCAGCTTGATCCCCATTGAACGAGCCAAGAGCCATTTTCTTTTTGCGGTTGTAGGAGACGACCTCAACTGGGACAGCGAAGCCTACATGGATGAAATGGTAGTGAGACTTAAGCATCATGGGAAGGAGAACTTTGAGACTGTTTTTTACCCTGGAGCTGGACACATGTTGGAGCCACCTTATGCACCCCACTGCCCCTCCAGCTTCAATGCAGGTGTAGGCAAACGAGTGCTGTGGGGAGGTGAGCCCAAGGCCCACATAGCAGCTGAGATCCACCTGTGGAAGAAGATCCAGGATTTCTTCAAAACTCACCTGAGTTGTGATGCAGCACAGACTAAAGCCAAGTTATAGATTCAAACAGGATGATTAGAAAGCTTGAGTTACAGAAACATAAATCATGACAGCAAATTGACTGTATGAAAATCACATTTTATAATTAATATAATAGTTGTTAATATGACAGTTTGAAATTTTAGGTGAAATTATGATTCGCACATGTCTTCCCCTCCTGTATCTCCTGAGCCCTGTACACATGTTTCTTTTTTCATTTTTCTTTATAATTTTTTGGGATTGTCACTTGATCTTCTGTCTGCTTATCCTGGACTCTACAGTCAGCTATGGTTTATTTCCAGTCAGCCTTTCTTAATGTTTCATTGAAATTACTTTTTATTTGTTTTGGCTATTTGTTCCATCATCACAGTGCCAAAAACATTATATGATGAGTGTAGATACATGTTTTTAATTTTTGCGTAACGCTGATTTTGTTATTTGATCCCACATTACTGTACTTATCTTTTGTAAATTGATCTTTATGTTGTAATTAAAAACAACAACAAAAAACAATTGTGTTAAAACTATTAAAGCCTAAAAAAAACGCAACAAAGAATAATGAGCTGACAAATAGACTTCAGTTTAAAGTTTAATTTACACAGTTTCCTTTCTGAGAGACCAGCAAATTAAAAAGATGACCCATGAAACATAACATATTAAAAATATTCAAATATATATAATGTGTAAATGGGAAACTAAAAATGGCTTTATTGATATGGTCCAACCCACAGATTAATTTCTTAACTTTAGGTGGAAGCAGTTTGTTATTATGTGAGAAGAAAAAACAAAACAAGGTGAGACAATGTAGCTACTCCTGTTTAATGGTTTACTCGTATTTTAAGGTAGTAAGTAAGGTACTAAGTCCACACAAGTCGTCACTAGAAATAAGGTATTCACTTGCTTTGAGCATATTTTGTATTGAACCATATTTGGTCTGTGACTCAAGTCCGTCATAAGTCCACAAGATCACGGGTACATCAAGAAACAGCACGGACTAGTGACTCATTTTCTTCAGTGAGTTTTGGTTTTAAGAAAAAAACATGCATGTAAAACTCTCTTTGGGCTGTTGCATATTTTATGGAAATAATACATCTCAAAATGATCTAAAAAAAAAAGATTTTACAAATGTGTGCACTGTGTGAATTTTGAGTGCTCACAAATCCCTGCTCCACACAAACACACAGAAATGTAAACATACAGAAAGCTATTTACAAGTGCATATTTAAAAAATCATGATGAACATATAAAAACACATTTTGAAGCTAAACTTCACAAATCTGCTCATTTGTGCAGTTAAAAGCTCCTTGAGCATAATACACTCGCACACACCAATCACAGTTGACAGTGTATAGGAATTTCTTTTACTTATGTATTAATCACATTATTTTATTGTATAATGCCTTGGTGCCACTGGATTTTAACATGTTTCACACTCATACTATAAGACAAATGGTGGGGGTGTAGTAAGGAAGTTGGGGGAAGCAGACAGCTCCACAGGAAGAAACTTTTGTCTCTTTGAGGACTCTGGTAGGTAGCAAGGGAGTGTGAACCTTAACCTCGTAAGACCCGAACTCTTCCACAGCATGTATTTTTAATTTCTCTTTGATATTTGGGCATATTGGGGCCCAATGAATGTAAAAACAAAGAATTACCAGATTTTTTTTTACCTTATTTTTGTTTTTATGAAAAATCAGAGCCACATATAAGGATATTCGTTTAAAATTTTGATAGAACAGTAGCAGTATAATGTCCTCATCAGTGGATATCAGGCCCTTGTAGAGCAAAATTGAGTATTTTAGTCTAAATAACCCAAAATGGGAAGTCCACATATGTGGACGCCAGGTCCTAGGAGGTTAAGGTGTGAAACAGCTGTGTACTGCCTTTTGTTCCTGGAGAAGGTATTTAACTGAGAGCCATGTTAGACTCAGGGGAGACTCTGCTGACCTGCCCCACGGTCATGTAGGCTCTCCACCAAGCCTGGTTGTCTGTTCTTTGTGTGTTTTGATTAAAGACTGTTAGCTACCGCTCACCGCTCGTCTGCAGGCTTTATTTAAATGGAAAACTTCCACAACAACAGTTAACCACATCACACATTGCTCAAGCCTTTAATTTAGTTGTGATTTTCTTGGTATTATAATTTAAAATAATTCAAATATCCAGCTGTAGTTCTGTTGTTTTTCTAAACTCATCAAAAGTGTTTTGGGGGTTTCTTTTTGTATTTTACTTTTAGAGATATGCAGTTCTAAGAGTATTTTAATCTAAATTTCTAAACCGAAGAGACTTCAGGAAAGTCTGGCGGCAGAAGCTTGATAAATCCATCCATCCATTCGCTTCTGCTTATCCTTTCCAGGGTCGCAGGGAGCTTAATAAATCTGCTCTATAATTTGACAAAAGCACACTTAAGTCGTACTGAAACTGTAAACTGTAGATTCCATCACATAAATCTTATTCACAATATTTTTCTACTCTGATATCCTGAGCGGCCTGGGAAAGAGCCAATACCTTGTGATTTCCTTTTTGGCTGCTACAATCAGAATTTTTAAAAGATATTAAAGAAATTATCAGAATTTTTTAAGAATATGGAAGAAATTTGTAAAGGTATTTTATTTACCTTGAGCTTTGTGGAACTCAAGCCGTAACGTTTTAATTTTCCAGCAGTCCCACCTTCCAGGCCTCACATAACCTCCAACGGTTGAGTGTTCTCATGTCAAATATCCCTTTTTAACTACAGAAATTTTTATCAGTGGTTTATTGTCCTGTAAGGAGTACAGAAAGGTGTATCTGAGTACTTCATACTTTAGAAAAGAAGTCTTTACTGATGGGTGCATGGGAGGGTATCTGGTGCAAAGGTATCACATTAACAGTGGCTGTGCAAGAGCTATTAAAAATTAACAAAAAATAGGACACAGAGTTTCTGTCTCACTCTGAAAGATCCTGCTGTGCTGATTTGCTGCCCAGTGTAAAATATTACTGCCACTGTCTGAAATGGATCTAATATTAACAGCTTGTTGAATTAACAGTGGGCACTTATAGTGTGGTTGCTTGCTTGCTAATGATACGTATTTAAATTGGCAAATTTTTTGAGTGGAGTTTGGTGTAAAGCATTTCATGCACACTGAGCACAAACTGGGACAGTGGAGTATTTTAAACACTGCATGGTAGCAATGGCACCCTTCAGTCTTTATCTGTCTCTCTGTTTGTCTGAAAACATAAAACAATATGTAATATGAATCAATCTGTCTCTGAATCTTCTTAGAAAAAGTATTGTGTAAGGGGACTTTTTATCTTACATTCATAAAGTCCAATCTTTTTCTCTTTTTCAGAAAAGATGTCCTCTCAAGTGAGACTGAAGCTGCTGCCAAGCATCAAATGTATGTTTGATGAGCCCATTCAGGTGAAGGTACATCGGAAACAGCTGCTGCATCTGTAATTCTGTCCATCCCGAGGAGAGTCCACACTCTACATCAGATCCTTGGCTCACCTATAATGACGCACAGGTGCTCCACACAACTGGATCTGCAGCTTGTGAGGAACAGCAGCACTCAGCCAACATCCTGTTTTACAAGATTAACGTAAGAAGACACAGCATCTCATCCTGAAGTGAGAGAATGGCACGCCAGCTGCAGCCTAATCCAATCTCTCTTCTTTTCTTTTTTCGGTGCCCAGACACCCTTCAGTTTCATCGTGTCATCACAAACAATAGCTGTAGAGTTGGATGGAGGATGAAGACAGCAGAGAGCAAAAGAAACAGGTAAGAGCAGACAGGTAGTCAGAGTTAACAAAAACTTTTAAAGCCAGTGTAGCTTCTGTTTTGAACACATTTATTGATGACAATTTTACATAAATAAGCAGTGTGTTATACTGTTATCAGATGTGGAGTCTCACTAACCACTTTAATAGTGACTTGTGTCCCAAATACTGTTTATTTGTCTTAGTTACAGATAGTGAAATAAAAATGGAAAATGATTGTTTCATAATTGTATACTCAGCTTGGTCAAGACAATAATTCGAGAACGAGAAGCGTAGGATTTTGAATTGATACCATTGGTGCATCTACTAAAGTTCTGGGGTCAGTTTGAATATCAGTGACCTTGACCTTGAGTTCAAGTTTTCTGAAAATCTTGTGAATGCTACAACTCTGTGACGAGAAGTAAGTCTCCTAGGTCTTTAAATTTGTATATAGGACTAGGAAGCTGAAGGGTTGCACTGCGGGCCATCTGTAGAGGTGTAGAGTCAACAACCTGTCTCTGAACGTGGACAAAACAAAAGAGATTGTTGACTTCAGGAGAGCACAGTGGGATCACTGCCCACTTAACATGAATGGATCCTCTGTGGAGGTCGTCAAGAGCACCAGATTTCTTGGTGTCCACCTGGCGGAGAACCTCTCCTGCTCCCTCAACACCAGCTCCATAACCAAGAAGGCCCAGCAGCGTCTCTACTTCAAGCAGAAGCTGAGGAAAGCCCATCTCCCACCATCCATTCTCACCACCTTTTACAGTGGGACTAACAAGAGCATCCTAAGTAGCTGCATCACTGTCTGGTATGGTAACTGCAGCGCATTAGATCGCAGTACTCTATAACGGATTGTGAGAGCAGCTGAGAAGATTATTGGAGTCCCTCTCCCCTCCTTATAACACCCGCTCGCTGGAGGACCCCACACAGCCTTCAAACACACTCTTCACCCTGCTGCCTTCTGGAAAGAGGTCCCAGAACATCCGGGCCCTCACTACCAAACTACGGAAAAGTTTCTTCCCACAAGCCGTCAGACCCCTGAACACTCAGTGACTGCACTGGCACACGCACACCTTCACACACGTTAGTTACTTTTGCACAATACTCAGCATTTTGCACATTTCCATTGTCTTGTGTCTGTATCGTCCTGTTCTGTCTAGTTTTGCACTGTTTTGTCTTGTTTATTTTTGCAATTTATGCACACTGCACTTTATGTAGTCCTGGGTTTGTCCGTATATGTCATATATAGCACCAGGGTCTCGGAGGAACGCTGTCTCATTTCACTCTGTACAGTACCTCTGCACGTGGTTAAAATGACAATAAAAGCCACTTGACTTGACCTGTATTTTGTAGCAGTTGCTTGGAGACGAGTGCCATACAGTTCAAATGAGCATACATTCCAAAATATGCAAATTAGCCCCATACATCATAATGATGATGTTTGCTGTTCAGGGTATGAACATTCTATGCTGAAAGTTTATAAATATACAACCTCTGACTGCTTGTTTTCAGTTGAACTTTTGCAAAGCTGAGGAGATTTTCGCTGCGATCACATCAAGTCCAAAGATGTTTAAACTTCTTTTTCACAGAAAGGTAAGTTTGAAGAGACTCGCAGCACGTTTCTCTGAATATTTTCTTATGGTAAATAAGCATTTTTGAAACTTTTAAGGAAGCTTCTTGGATGATTTCTGTAAAAACTGAATTTTGAATCCAAATGAAGGATATTGTATTTTCTTACCATATACTTTGTTTTATGCCATTACTGATGTTGGTTTTCTTGTTTCTAAACAGAAATCACACAAACAAAACGTGGCAGAGACGGAAAGTCCTTCTACGTCTCATCAGAGGTAAAGAAATGTGTCACTCTTTAATGCTGCTGGAGATATTTATAGCAGTGGTTTAGTTGGAGCTGTTTTATTTCCCTTTTATTGGTGTTTTGTATTTACATCTTTTACTACTTCTAGTCTTGTCTATAATTTATATTGATTCAGAGATTAGCGTTTGAAAATGTAGAGTGTAAATGTACAAAATACATGATTTTGTTCCATTACAGTTATTAATTTTTATCTGCAATCTCCAGCATGTACTCCTTGTTAAAATTTTCCACTTTGAAAAATAACATTTACACTTTTGTCCTCATCAGCATCCCGGATGCTTCTGTTGCTGAAAATGGTCAAAAGAAGAAGAGAAAATGGAGACACTTCTGCTGTTCCTCGGTTTGCTTTTACTCAAAACATATGAAATGCACTTTCTCTTTAAATTGCACTTGTTAATTTGAAGTGACTTTACTTTTTTAATAAACTTATGTTTGTTCGTCCTCTGCAGCAAACTGACAGCGATGCAGAGGCAGAGAGCAGCACTGTGAAGACACAAAAGAAGTGTCGCTGGTTTCTTTTTAAATTCTGGAAGGTATGTTTTATGGAAAGAGTCCCTGTCATCAAGCATTTACTCATCACAGTTAAATGAGAAGAATTAAGAGCAATTTAGCACATCTATGTCCTCAAATTAAGTTCAAAGATGTTTAAACGGTTTTTTTTCACAGAAAGGTAAGTTTGAAGGGACTTGCAGGATGTTTCTCTAAATATTTTTTATGGTAAATAAGCATTTTTGAATCTTTTAATGAAGCTTCATGGATGATTTCTGTAAAAACTGAATTTTGATCACAACCAAATGAAGGATTTTGTATTTCATAGGACAAACTTTAAAACTCAATTTAAAGCATGAATAAATTGTTTTTATTTTATTTAAAGATATTCCTATATATCTGCTTCATGAGCTGACAGCTCACTAAAGTGATAAATAATATGAAATAATACCAAATTTTCTAACTGGACACTTTTCATGGAGAGACTCCCTTGGTATGTTTGTTTTATGCCATTACTGATGTTGGTTTTCTTGTTTCTAAACAGAAATTACACAAACAAAACGTGGCAGAGAAGGAAATTCCTTCTACGTCTCATCAGAGGTAAAGAAATGCGCCACTCTTTAATGCTGCTGGGGATATTTATAGCAGTGGTTTAGTTGGAGCTGTTTTATTTCCCTTTTATTGGCATTTGTCTTCCACCTTGTGTATTTACATCTTTTTTACTACTTTTGGACGTCCTCCAAAATGTTTCAGCGTCAAAGCTCATGCATACATGCACATACACTGCTCAGAATCTTGACATCTTTCCTAATTTTGTGTTTGTGTTTTTACCTTTTTGGAGCAGTGTAGCACGCGGTGGGAAAAAAATAAAAAGTCAAACTGGGACTATAGACCGCTTCGGGTGAGTACACGTGGTGCACAAAGATCAAAGGTCACTTTGTCAAAGTGGAGAAAATGAATTATTTTACACTGATACTGTAAACGTTGCGCGTGTGTGTCAGGTTTCCAAACATCGGAAACACCTGCTACATGAACTCCTGCCTGCAGAGCCTCCTCAACATTGAGGAGTTCATAAGAGACATCAGGCGTCAGGGGGTTTTGTGGAGCACAGATCCAGAAGCTCAGCTCTTAAGGTGCGCTACGTCAACCTTCTACTTTCTTCAAACACCTGAAGAACAAAGAGATCTAACAGCAGAAATGTCTGTTTACCCTTCCTTTCTACAGAAGGCTTATTGATGTCAGGGACTGTCATGAGTCGACAGATTATGGCCTTAAAGATCACCACCTAAGAGCTTTTAAGAAGGCATTCAGCAATCAAGCTGCCGAATACACCGGCAGTGCACAGAAAGTGCGTCAGCTATTTGGACATTTCGTTTTTTGCTTTACCTTCTGATTTTGATGTACTGTTTTAAATCTCTCTGCTTTTCTTTCAGGACGCTCATGAATTCCTAACATTGTTCCTCAATGAGGTCAAAAGGCTCGCACCTCGCCTGGAGAGGAACGCAGCTCTCCTGGGCCAAAGTTATACCTGCCCAGTAGAAGACCATCACATTTTTAAAATGGAGAACATAAGGACATGCAAGAGGTAAGCCTGTCTTTCAGAAACGCAGAGCTGGTTGCAATATTTTCATATACCTCTTTTCCACGTACCTGATCTTTACTTTAACTACGTTACTCCTGAAATGTGTAGCTGCGGTCACCACTCATCACAGCAAGAGGAATTCACCAGTTTGTCTCTTGACCTGGTTCCAGAGGGGTCTGTGATAAACATGTTAGAGACATACTTGAAGGTAAGATCACAAATTCCAATAGAGTTGTCGTATCAGCGATCTTAACACACCTTTTTTGTTAGTGTTTGTGTGTATGCGTGTGTGTGCATATGTTGAGATTTCTTTCTACCATAAAGCCTGTTTTCTCTGTGCTGTTGTTCAGGAAGAAGAAATAGAATTTCGCTGTGATTGTGGAGGGACGGCCTCAGAACTGAAGTCGTCTTTTGATACACTGCCAAGGTGAGTAAGGTCACATCAGAATTGATCGACTGACCAGGTTTCCAAACTGTGGCGCATCAAATATCAGAGTTTTTCGAGACAATATTTGAGCAGTCGTTTTCTCCCATCTTCTGTTTGTGTTTGACACTCATTCTTCTTATTTTCTGCCTTGTTTGTGTTTTTTTTCTTTTCTGCCAGAGTTCTGATCTTGCATCTGAAGAGGTTTGGCTTTACACAAACCTACAAGATTCAGAAGGTGGGTGACCCCCTCAGGCTGCAGAGGGACTTGGTGGTGCCATCCAATCAGGTAAAAACAGACTGCAGAACGTCTCAGGCTACGTCCACACTAGCCCGGATAGATTTGAAAACTCCGTGTCCACACTAGCGTTTTCAGTCATTTTCAAATAGTTGTGCGTCTGCATTGAAACGGCCGAAAACGCCTATGTTCCAGTCCTGCGCATGCGCAAAAGTGAGTGAGAATTACAGAATTTGAAGAAAAGCTATCCGGAGCATGTACAAACTGATATTAATCGTTTTTAGGGCTGTCAAAGTTGAGAGCAATCAAAACAACTGCTGTATAATGCACTCGGCTTATCTTTGTTTAATTGCTCACATGACTGCATCACATGACTAAAATGCGTCATCATTTTAGAAAGTCTGCGTTTTCGAGTGTCCACACTGCGACGGGACAACTCCGTTTTGAAATGTATGCGTTTTCGAGAGCGTTTTCAAGATGCTGTGTTTTTCCTTGAGGAAAACGCCGTCTCAGTGTGGACGGGAGGTCAAAGCGGAGAGAAAACGATGTGTTTTCAAACGAAAACACATTAGTGTGGACGTAGCCTCAGCAAATCAGCTTAATTGTGGCACTGATGTGAGACTTTATGAAACTAACACTCTTTGGATTTGTTCCTTCTCAGGGTGGTGGCTGTTATAGTATTGTCAGCATCATCAGTCATTATGGAGGCACAGAGTCAGGTAAAACAACAGACTTGTGACAAACAGAAAATGAAAACTTGCTACTTTTCAGTGAAGGACTCACACACAAAAGCTTTTGATGTTCTAAGAAGCACTAAGTCAAAATCACTGTTTGCTTGAATCAGTTGACTTCCAGAAGTTGGATTCATTTGTCTTAATGTGATTTCAGGACACTACATCTGTAGTTCTGTCCATCCTGAGGAGAGTCAGCACTCTACATCAGATCGCTGGCTCACCTATAATGACGCACAGGTGCTTCACACAACTGGATCTGCAGTTTGTGAGGAACAGCAGCACTCGGCCTACATCCTGTTTTACAAGAGAAACGTAAGAAGACACAGCATCTCATCCTGAAGTGAGAGAATTTTTAAATGTCCTGTTACCTTGTTAACCAGTTTTGTCTTCATTCTCAGTTCTGAAACAGGAAGTGGAAGGAAGGAAGGAAGTTAAGGTCATCGTCATGCTGAGAAGGAAAAGCAGTCGTCCCAGCCCACCATCGCACACTGGAGGACAAGTATAGGTAAGTATTGCCCTCAGGAGGAAGGGTCCTCCCAGAGAGCCTGGTCCTCCCAAGATTTCTTCCTCCAGGAGGGAGTTTTTTCTTGCCACCGTCGCCCCACATTCACTGGTCTCATCAGCAGGGACATTTTTAACCTCCTAAGACCTGAACTTTCATGGCATGCATTTTTAATTTCTCTGTGCCATTTGGGTTGATTGGGACCTGATGAATGTAAAAACAAAGACATCAGATTCGGACTATCTTTTTTTTGTTTCTCAAAAGAATGAGATCCACATATGAGGACATTCATTTTAAATTTCGATTGAACAGTGGCAGTGTAATGTCCTCCCTCATAAGTGGATATCAGGTTTTTGAAGAGCAAAATTTTGTATTTTGGTCTAGACAACCCAAAATGTTATGTCTACATATGTGGACACCAGGTCCTAGGAGGTTAAAACAAAATCTACTAGAGATCGTCCTTTTCTGGACCAGTGTTTGGCTTGCTCTCTGGAAACAACAAATTAGTGCTGTCAGCGTTAACGTCATTTTACCTAATGACGTTTACGCTGCCAGCACTAATTTTATTGTTGTTATTAATATTATTATTAATTTATTTGTAAAATAAATTAAATTAAAAAAAACAAAGAAATGATTTAATTCTTTATTTTATTTTGTTTTATTAAAATCAAAATAACAACAAAAACAAAAATAACTAATAAAAAAATATTAAAAGTATTCAGCAGTGTTTTGTGAAATTTGTAATGAGCCTTAGTTAAGTTGATGTCACAGAAGTTTCTGAATCATTTAGATTGTTCAACAAACTGATTCACTCAGGTAAAGATGGTAAGCTGGAGCAATGGTACCCTTGGAGTTCAGTTTAAGTTTTCAGACAAATATTCCCTCGATCAGTTGCAGCTTCTGCTTTTAAATAAATGATTTAGCTGCAAATGTTTAGCTGCAGGTAGCAAAGTCCAAAAGTGACAACATTTCCACTGCAGTCTCTCCAGAAATGGCTTATAAAATTTTTACCAAATTAGACATTTATCCTTGGATCATTGACAACCCTGTAGGGTGAAAATCTTTCATTGTACCTTTTATAACATTTTAACAAGTTGCTGTCTCCTGCTGCAAGTTTCCTGTTTTGGCTGAACTTCATCAGCTCAAAAAAACTCACCGTGCTGTGGTGTACTAAATGACCTCATGTACAGGACACACTGAAGGCAGGTTTGCAGTGTTTAATTAACAAAGTCAAGATCAGTTAACAACAGCTGAACTAAAGACTTTCTTTTTCTCATCGATAAAATGAGGTCCATGCCAATGCGCTCAAATGGGACCTCCATTAATGGTGAGGGGCATAAAGGTGCTTTTTGAATGACCAGCTGGTTCACCAGCTGACACCATTGGACGCACACCATCGGCGCATATCCAAACATGCAAGAAATGCAAGATGGTGGTGCGCACAGATACAGCGGCTCTATGCTCTCCACTTACCCAATTTCACTGTGCAAGAAACTGCACAATGACAATAAAAAGCTCTAAGTCTAAAACAGTTTCCTGGCCAGTAAAATCGGGCAATTATTCGCTCCAGAGTTTTATGCTATTCCAGGTGACCAGCCATCGACTTGTAATGAGCCAGCTAAAACAATAATTTCTCAGTGGCTCTTCTGGCACCAACAAGTGGGTGTGTTCTTCCATCGTGCAAGTGTCACGACACACTGAACATGGTCTGAACATGGATTTTCCCTCGATATTTCTTTTCCACCAGTACTATGGGGTATTTGTGAATATCCATGACTGACCCGGCCAGGTGGCCAGCTGGTCTTTGGACAGGGTCACGGCAGTTTCAAGGTTCAACAAAATCCCTTTCACTGACAGACTGAAGGAAAGCTCCTCAAAAATAGAGGGTCTTCAAGCTCCTCAGTGGCACGAAAAGGTTTCCCGGACTCAGTGTTGTATATTTTTTTCCCAAAAGATTGAAATAGTGGAGAGAAATCAGCTTCTGAAACCATCCAGAAGACAAAGTCTCCAACTGGTTTGTGGAAGTCCAGTTTCTCCAAATTAATCAGCGGGTGAAATGTCTCTTCATGGATGGTTTTGATTCTGTTGTTATTCACGAACAAAGCCCTCAAAGCAGCATATGAAAGAAAGTCCTCTTTCATTGTTGTCTCCAGCGTGTTAAAAGAGAGATCGAGCTCAGTGATGAGTTTTGAAGCGGCTGCAGGGACTTCTCGAAGGTTTTGGCTCGAACAGTCGAAGGATGTTGTTCACAGTGGTGACACTGTTGACTGGTGATTGACAAGCACTGAGATACTAGCATGACAAACACAAGAAACATCATGACTTATTCTCCTGAGTGCCTGCAAAACAAACACAAAATCAAACTCAAAGCTTTTCTCTCAGATGCTGGTGTGGCACAATCTAATGATAAAAAAGGTCATGCTGACAGCTTTTGGAGCACAGCTGCACAAAATAACAGCTTTTGGAGCACAAAATGCATCACAGGTAAACCCAGTACCCAAACATGTTAACAAGGATAAAGAAAAATCTGAAACAAAAGCAGGTAGTGTGGTGATTTATGTTGTGAGGATGCTTTCACTCCCATCAAAGTCACCCAGTGTTGAGAACCCAAATGAGCCCAAAAACCTCAAGTGGCTGCAACCAACAGCGAACGTCAAGAAGTGGATACTTGCATGTTGAGCCAGAAACATGCAGAAAACCCAAAAGAGGCGAGATAGCACATCTTGGTCCCACTCAGGCAGTACGAACACCTGGAAAGAGGAGCCCACAGTTCAGACCCAAGGTCACTGGTAAGGACACCAGCCAGTTATAAGTCTAGTTTTAATTTTCATTTTAGTTAGTGTTATGGCCTTTCTAAGGGTGGCCAGACCATAATATAAGGGTGATCCACCCCTGTCTGACCCCAAGCAGCACATCACACAACCAGTACAATTTTGATGGTGATTTTTTTTCACAGTGATTGAATTCTAACAAAGGAAAGGAGCGAACTATAGCTTCGGGGTGGACCCCAAAACAACAAACAAAAGGGACCGTATCTAAAGGATGTACAAAACTTATTTATGAAAAGAATAAAACCAAATGACAATGTCTTATCTCCCTAACTAAGAAAAACATGAGAAAAGGGTAATCAAATAAAAAGGCAGTCCACCCCTACATGCTCCTGTATAAAGAAACAGGTAACACAAAGCCTGGCGGTTGAGGTCCATGGCGGTGTCATCTTATATGTTGTCTCCAGGTCATTAGCCAATCTGTATGGGCCGTCCCATGGATGCACCAATCACGGAAAGGCACCTGCACACTCAGATTTACATATGAGACAACATTACGACAACAGTCGTAACATTAACTAAAAATGTTTTTCACCATCTCGTTTTAACTTCTGGTTTAGCTTCAGCTAACTAAAACTAAATGGACCTTGGAAATAATCACATCTTAATAGAGTGAACCATAGACTGTATAAAAGATAGGACCATTGCAACTTTACTGCAGCACTTCACCCTTTCACATAGTCCCAGCTCTTCTCTGTCATGTTTTATGGTGCTGCAAATGTCTTCAGTTGGTGAAAGGTTGGGCTGCTGGTGTCTTGTTGTGCTTGCTATGCATCCCTGACTCGTTTCTTCTTTCTGCATCAAGTAAGGAATGTAGTGAAAGTTCCCAAGAGGTTAAAAGCACCACTGAAAAAATGCCATCAGACCTGAGTTGGGACACTTGGATTATGGAGCTTCTGGACCAAGAGAGTGGATGGGAGCATGTGTTTAACAAGTAAGAGTATAACGTCCCCCAAAATGTCCCTAACTAAGAAAAACATGAGAAAAGGGTAATCAAATAAAAAGGCAGTCCACCCCTACATGCTCCTGTATAAAGAAACAGGTAACACAAAGCCTGCAGGTTGAGGTCCATGGCGGTGTCATCTTATATGTTGTCTCCAGGTCAAGGAGACAACCTTAACCTTAACAACCTTTCGCGTGCCACAGCTGGTTGCCGACCCCTGGACTAGACTATTTAACAATATGTTACAGATTTATGTTACAAAGAAGAAACGCCACAGAGGAGGTTTGTGGATGTAGTGAAGGAGGACATGCAGAGGGTTGGTGTGACAGACGATGCAAACAATTGCCCATTCCCACAAAGCTATGGTAAAAGCTAGCGTGAGATTGGGCTGGGTTCATTGTACTGCTGTATATGACTAGGTATTTATTTGGGAAAGGAAAAAATGAACTGAAAACAGTTACTTTCTTATGAAATGAACAAAAATAAAACCCAATGTTGTAACAATTACTGCATGGTATATAAATTAAGATTTTCAAAATAAAACACCAGGCCTCCTAAGTCCTAACTCTGGTTTCACTCATAAAACCTTATACCTTTAAAGTGGAATGGCTTTCACCTTTGAAATGCCCCAGGGTACAACTAAAACAGTTATTGTCAACTTAAACCACATTTGTACTAGTGGGCCCCCACATAGACACACATTTACTTGTCCATATTAAACCTGAAGCATAGGCCCTTTCTCTTGTTTGTACTTGTGTTCTCGTGTACTCGTGATACGTCATCAGTCGGAGACCAAGTACTGTTCCAATTCAAAGTATGCATCAAGCCGAGAACGCGAAAAAGTCCCGGATGTGTTCTCGCTCCGCCTGTTTTATCGATAAATGAACGTTTTCTTTAAATTATTTGAATATATATGAGTGCCTGTGTATAAATACACAAACAATACACATATGCTTTCAATTGTGTAATTTAAGTGATCTAGGTAGCTCTGTTTTGGAAGTTCAGTTAACGCTAGAAATGTGTTTTGGAGTTTCTACGTCCTTTAGAATTTGTACGTGCTTTTTGGAGTTTGTACGGGCTTTATCTCTAGGGGCCACTGTATATATTTATATATAAACATACATAAATAAAACCACTTTTTTTTTTTTTTTACATTAGTAATTCCTTTTGTGCATAATTTTATATTGTTGTTAATAATAAATTAATTAAAGCAACAAAACAACCTGAAGAGCCGAAAGAGCCGTCTCTTTTTAGTGAGCCGAGCTGAAAGAGCCGGTTCTCTAAAAAGAGCCGGAATTCCCATCACTAATTCTTAGGACTTAGCTTCTGTGTCAGGTCCCACAGGTTCACCTGAACCTTTACCACTTGTCCCGCCCCAAAGCAGAAAAGAGTGTTTTGGACTGGCTTGTTAGTCTAGCAACCAAAGACAATACAGAGTTGAGATGACTGACATTAGATTGGTAAACAAATAAGGTGAACCTATAAAACAGTCATAAATTCAATTATGTTTAATTCTTGAGTTTAATAAACAGATAATGTCTGTTAGCAGTTAATCTGTCATTACAGTTAAATGCTGAAGCAGGAATACATTTGTTTAACACTCACAAATGTAGGACTTAGTCATTTCTACTTTAATTTCTCCATTTTCTACCTATTAAAGGATGACAAAATCGCATTTGGAGTCTGCTGTAGTTGATAGTGGTGCAAATACTTTCACAACCACAAGTCAAAGGTTTTTACACTTAATTTGTCTTGTTTTTCAATACATCAGTATTTTAAAATACATTGTTATTTATCATAAAAAAGAGCAGCATTGATGAGTAATGTGCTAGTTTTCTGTGGTGCCATTTTCATCCTTGTACTACTGTGGTAGTGAAATATACTTTAGAAATGTGCTATAATAATGCAGTTCTTTAACTTGGAGTTGGTCTTGTATGGTTTAACCTTTTTTTCCTGTGTGTTCGCATTTGTATTGTAACATTTAGCTCTGTGGTTGGCATGAAGCTGGACACTCTGGTGACAGTGGCAGAGAAAAGGACATTAAAGAAACTGATGGACATTATGGACAATGCTGGGCATCCTCTGCACACGGCCATAAACAACCAGAAGAGTCTGTTCAGTGACAGGTTGCTTCTCCCCAAGACAAGAACTAACAGACTTAAAAACTCCTTTGTCCCACACGCCATCAGACTGTTTAACCCCTCCCTGGAGGGGAGAGGGAGGGGAAACAGGAGGACAAAGGAGGGAACAACTAAGCTGTAGTGCCTCTGCACCTCACTGTACAATACCTTGTGCAATACTTTTTGTAAATAGTCAACGGTGCAATAGACTCAATACTTGAAATGTGCAATTCACTTGTATTTTTATTTTTTATTCCTATTTATTCTATTTATCCCCTTTGTATATTTTATTTATATTTGTCTCTGTATTTATATATGTGTGTGTGTGTGTGTGTGTGTGTGTGTGTGTGTGTGTGTGTGTGTGTGTGTGTGTGTGTGTGTGTGTGTGTGTGTGTGTGTGTGTATATATATATAACAGTTCTGTAACTGTAACTTTGGTCGTTGCTGTGCTTTTTTTGGAAGTCGAATTTCCCAGAGGAACCCACCCGAGGGATTAATAAAGTTCTATCTTATCTTATCTTATCTTATTTATTCTGTAGCGATATCTCCCAGGTGGCGTCTTTGGTCTCCTTCCTTGCTGTTTTCTGGTAGTGACCTCACCCAGATAGCTGTAGGATGGTCACTCACAAGCTGAACACAAATATTTCTTTTAATCTTTGCTGCCATTGTATTAAACTTGATTTATGAATTTATGTATTCAGTCAACACAAATTCCAAGCAGGTAAAAAGCTTTGGAGCTCAGCAGCAGTCAGAAGAGCTTGATGAGGTGAGGAAGAAGTTACTGCCTCTGTCAGTGCGCCCCAGGGTGGCTGTGGCTACAGTGTAGCTTGCCATCACCAGTGTGTGAATGTGTGTGTGAATGGGCGAATGACTGGATGTATAAAGCGCTTTGGGGTCCTTGGGGACTAGAAAAGCGCTATACAAATACAGGCCATTTACTGTTGTCCTGGAGTAACTGTAACCCACATAATTCCCTGAGGAATTATTAAAGTATTCTGATATTAAAATCAAACATGAAATGCATTCAAAGACAGAACAGAAAATATTCACAAGCAAATAAAATAATATATTCAATAGTTGTTTTTTGTTTTATCTTTCAAATCCTGTTTATAAATTGGCTTTAGCCTGTGCAGCATCACAACTCAGGTGAGTTCTAAAGAACTCCTCTATCTTCTTCCACAGGTGGATCTCTGCTGCTGCGTGGGCCCTGGGCTCCCCTCCCCACACCACTGAGAAGCTAAGGATCCCATGGAAAGCAGAGGAACAGAAGGGTCCATAGGGTGGCTCCAGCAAATGTCCAGCTCCAGGATAAAAAACAGTCTCAAAGTTCTCCTTCCCACGACGCTTCAGTCTCTCCACCATCTGGTCCATGTAGGCCTTGCTGTCCCAGTTGAGGTCATCCTCTGCAGCCACAAAGAGAAACTGGCTCTTGGCTCGTTCAATGGGGACGAGGCTTCCTTTGTTCTTCTCTTCCAGGGGATCTTCAGTAGCATACTTGATAAGGTTTGCTCCAGACTTGGTGGTAATCACCTTGCTGAAGTCAAACATTAAGGGTGAGAGGATCTGCTGTTTCTTGTAGTAGAGGGGAGTGCCCACACTGGCACTGGTGCCATTGATCCAAACTAAGGCCTCCACACCGGGCACGAATGCAGCAAGAGAGAGCGCGATATCTGTTCCCTTTGATCTTGATATTATGCCGACTCCTTTACTGCCCGCCTGTGAAATAACACACAGAGCTCAGAAACCGGCAATTCCAAAGTATTAAAAGTTGTGACCTGCTGGGCATTTAAACTGGAACAGTTTAAAGAAAAAAATGGGTGTTCTGGCACATAACTCGTAACTACACATAACTAGGACTCCCTAAAGCAGTGTCTCACTTTTTGCCAAGCAATTCTTCAAACCTGACTGATTTTTAACCAGTTCACTGCATTTCACAGACTACGCATGCAATCATTCCCCCCCCCCCCCCCCCCCCCCAAAAAAAAAACCAAAAACATTTGCTTCACATTCGGTCTGAACACACAGTTACATGGGTTCTTGTAAAGTTACGCTGCTAGCTTAAGTGTCACCCACTGGACCCACCTTGGGGTGGTGGCGTAAGAAATCCACGGCTTCTTTAAAGGGGTCCAGATGTATCTCTTTCATATTTTGTCTGTCACTGAACACAGCAATCGTGAGGACCAAAAACCCTTTGTTGGCCAACAAACAGGCTCTTTTCTCAGACATGAAGGTGCCCAGATCCAGCACAGCAGGGAACGGACCTTCTCCTAGAACACAGACAACAAAAGTTTCATGTAAGTAGTGTAACGATGGTTAAGTGTTACTGGACAGTGACATGTTGGTTTTCTCTGCACACTGTTGTTGTTCCTTTAAGATTCATGTTTGGTTGGGCTGCAGGAAGTAGTGAGGGTGGTGTACAGGAAGGGGTGGGGGGACCTGGTTGTTCTGTGTGTGTGCCAGGCTGAAGAGAGGTGTAGTTCGAGAGCGCTTCCCCCTGAGTTAACAACCCGCTGGCTTATGTGCCGAATAAACGGACAAACTGAGACCCCAACCGTCTGGTTCTTGTGAACGTTACAGTAGGTTATAATCATGCATAATGTGCAACTTTAACCTAAAGCCCTACAATAAAAGATCCATATTCAACACTTCATCTATGTTTTCCAGTTTAAATATGAATTAAAATGTTTTTCACTCATGTATCGTGATTTTGGTGTAAGTTTCATCATATAGTTTCATTACAGCCCAATTAGTGCTGTATTTTATGATCTCAGAGGTGTTAAACACATTTTTTTTATATTTAAGGATACTTTTAAATAACTTCCCAAAGTAGTACAATAAGTACTTCTACAAAGGATACAGCTGTGCAAATATGATTACAGCTAATATGACAAGCCACCCCCTCCTCTGTCCTCCAGATGCATTTTAGGAACTGAGACATCTTTTAAGACATCTGTTATTAATCTCTGTCTCTCTTCCACAACATGTCTTCTATCCTGTTATCCTTCTCTCACCCCAGATGGCCCCGCCCCTCCCTGAGCCTGGTTCTGCGGGAGGTTTCTTCCTGTTAAAAGGCAGTTTTTCCTTCCCACTGTCGCCAAAGTTCTTGCTCATAGGGGGTCATTTGATTGTTGGGTTATTCTCTGTATGTATTATTGTAGGGTCTGCCTTACAATATAAATACTTTGAGGCGACTGTTGTTGTGATTTGGCGCTATATAAATAAAATTGAATTGAAATTGAATCAAGAAAAGTGATGTACCCTTTGCAGAAAATATACCTTCGCCACCTGTTAAAAAAAAAAAAAGGGGGCCCACTGTAATGATAGTGAATACTTCTAAGTGGAAAACCACATACAGTACCTGGGGGTGTAAACAAGACTCCTCGTATGTTCCCCTCTTTGACTGGGTCCCGACTGACCCTGTCTCCCATCAAAAACCTCTCGTTTGTCTCTTCTGCCAGTATCCTGCCATCCGCCTCCTGCTCATGCACAGAAAACTTCACCACGTGAGGGTTCAGAGCTTTGTTCTTGAAGAAGTACTTGTGCAAAGTGTCTGCCTTCAGTGACTGCAGCAGACCCATGGGCTGCACTCCAACGTAGCTCCCGTTGAGTGAGGGGTCTCGGTTCAGGTCGACCTCTCCGCCATCATCTGCCCTGTAAGTGGCTGAAGAGCCGAACACCACTTCTCTCTCATCGGTCGATGTGGCTCTGATTGTGACCACCTGCCTTGACCGCAGCCCGGCCACTTTCAGCTGAACGGGCTCATCAAACAGACACCTGGTGCTCGGCAGCAGCCTCAGCCTGACTTGGGAGGACATCTTTTCTGAAAGATCAAAGACTGAACTCCATGAATGTTCAATATTTGGACAAATGGGTCATTGCAAGGAAAATAAAAAAGAAACATTCTGTCAGGGTCCTGGGACTGGGCGACCCAGGATCCCTGAGCAGTCATGTATTATATTATTATTATTATTATTATTGTTGTGTATTTTGGTGTTGCTCCCCCTTCCCTGTGCTTGTGTATATGTGTGTGTGGGTGGCTGAGCACTTGTTTATAGGCGGCGTCAGGCCTGGAGGGTGTGGCCCTGCAAGGGGACTGGCCACACCCGAAGCCACACACCTGCTGCTGATCAGGCCTCGTCGGGGGAGCTACTTAAGAGAGTCTTGGAGCTCCCACCGACGCGGGATCATTGCTTGGGACTCCACGTTAGTTACCCAGTTTAGGTTTTGGTCGTGTAGTGTATGCCTGCCATTGTTCAGTGTCCTGACTACTGCCGCTATTGTTTCCCGCAGGAGGAGCGTGGAAGGCTTAAGGAGCAGCGAGCACCGGGAGTGTAGACACGGGAGCAGAGAGCACTTGGAGGACACGACACGGGAGTCTGGGGAAAAACACGGGGATTTATTGTTGTTTGATATCACCCTCTGTAAATAAACGCACTGCTTGAACTTTGAGCTCCGCGCCTGGGTCCTCCTTCCCCACATCCCCACGGTCTGCCAGCCAGACTGTGACACATTCTTGGAATGCTTCCCACTCGACACCATCAGAATCAGATCTTTTTTTTTTTTAACTTCAATATATTTGAGGACGCAATGCTACATACTATGTAGATTACTGGAGTTACAGACCAGAAAGTATACAGTGTTAGGTCAAAATGTGGCACTTTTTAATGTCCCAGCATTTTTTAAATCTCACAACTTTTTAACCACATGAAATTTTAAAGGCTGAAAATTACATTTCAGCTTTGTTACAAACAGCAACCTATTTAATTTTAATTCAGCTGTCTACTGGGATATATCAAAATTTTCAGTAGTAAAACTTCATAAATTTAATGCCAATGATGCAGAGAAAAAGAAACAAGCAATAATACACTGGGTATTTTTCCTGCTCTGATCAGTCACTGGAGAAAACTCTCACAGGTGCATTTTGATGACCTTTCACATAGTTACTGGATGTGAAAGGTCATTTTTTCCCTACATTCTAGTGTCCAAAGTAATTTTCTAAAGCAGGGATTCCCAAAGTGTGGGCTGGGGCCCTCTGGTGGGCTGTAAAGATACTGCAGGTGGACCACAGTATTAACAGAAATTCGGTTTGGAATTACTCGGAAGTATGTGTAGTTACATGTTCATACAAGTTAATTTACTTATATAAAAAGTGAATTCGAACTGGTAGTACGAGGTGGTTAGTTTGTGATATTATTCATTACTGTGACCTTAATTTTCTGCTCATGTATTTAAATTTGTATCCCTGTGGCAGGCGGGGTCACACACTGAACTTAACATTATGCATATGATTGGGTAACAATAGCAAATTATAGCCTGAGTTGTTTATGTTTGTTTTGTTTTCAAGGAAACATATACATTTCTTTTGTATTTTAATTAGAGGGAGGATTTCAGATTGGGTGGGCCCCGCTAGGTTTTCTTTTTTTAAATGGGCTGCAGCACTCTCGACTTTGGGAGTGGCTGTTCTAAAGCATCGTTTTCTCACTGATGGCAGTTTGTTCTTGGATCCTGATGATGTCAAAGAGTGCGGATATCCTTAATATGTTGTGGTGGAAGATTCTGTCTGTTTTAATTTGATATGGCTGAATGGAAGGCTCCATAGCATCACGTCTTTATATAATCCTCTATTACAAGATATACTCGACTGTACAGATTGTTTTGTCTGATTGTATTCTGTAATCACGGCGGGTATATACCTTGTTTCTATAAATGATTCTGTGTTTGCTATTATTATTTTCTGTTGTTGCGCTCTGCGTTGTTCTTTGACCTCTTTGCAAATGCAAATTAAAATCTCTTCTAAATTCTGATGCTCAATTTAAACTCAGCAGGCCACTGGATGGCTAAATAGATGTTTGTATTAACAATCAGTTAAACAGGTGTTGAACCTACGCCCAGTGCTCCGACATGCCCTTGGATCATGTCCATGCAACAACCAATCTCCTCTCAATTAATTCACACAGGCGGACAGATCCAAGTTTTTTTAGGCTAAAGGTCGTTTAAATATTTTTGCGCTTCTACCCTAGGTTTTGTGGTAGTGCGTCTTCTTCGTTGGTGATTATTGTTAAACAGAAAAGAAACAACCTTCCATAAATGTATTTTTGAATTTACTATTAGATTGTATCATGCATTTTAATACTGAAACAAACAAGAAACAAACAGAGGGAAGCGCAATTTCCCATATAATGCCATCATAGTCGACTTTCTTCAGCAAGATGATAGTCAAAGTAAATTTACAGTCTAGTGAAATTATGCTTGTAGTAAAGGTCAAAATTCACCAAAGGAAAAAGACTACCAAAAAAATTTAGGGTAGAAGCGCAAAGAAATTTAAGCGCGGTGTAACGCAAACGCAGTAAAACTAAAACAGTAAAGTTACTTGCTCCCTTTGAAAAAAAAATCGCACTTTTAATTAGTTTACCGTAATTGTCGGGCTATAAGCCGCTACTTTTTGCACAAGCTTTGAACCCTGCGGCTTTTAGTCAGGTGCGGCTTTTCTATGGATTGTCCATGAGCGGATTTGTTTTGTTTGTTCCGCTGTTGTACGGCACTACGTTGCCTGGCGGAAGGATCGGAGTTCAAGAGTGGTATGTTAGTCACATGTCCATCCGCCAGGCAACGTAGTACCGTACGAAGTAGCGCGAAAAACAAACTTCAAAGTAGCGCTACGCGTTCAGCTGGAGGCGTGGATGATGAGCGGCGATAAACTTGCAAAAAGCAAGTTATGCCCAACTCCACCACTGGATTCTGACAGCGTGGGAAAGTGTGAAAACATCCACGATCACCAACGGATTTCGAAGGGCTGGACTGCTGCCTGAAGGAGAGGAGGCTCTTCAGAAGGTGTTCGACTCTGACACTGACAATGAGGATTTCTTTGGTTTTGAAAGTGACAACGAAAGAAAGGAGCTGAGAGTGGATGATGAAGCCACCCTGAGCCTGTTCGTTTCCGACACTGGAGGAGAGGACTTTGGTGGTTTTAGTGCGCAGGAAGAAGAGAAAGATGGTGGTGAATGACTGACTTTTCTTCTTGTTAAAGCCGTGTCACTGCACCTGAGCCTAAAAGGTAGTCTGAATCTATTTTTCTGGTGTGCTGTAGGTTATTGTTATGTACTACATTTGTTACTCATTTATGAAGCACAGTACATGTTTTGTACTTGTAATTACCACTACTTGTACACATACCTGAAGGAAACGGTTTCCAGGGCCTAATCCGTGGATCGACTTCCTTCGAGGCGTGGACGTCTATCAGCAGAGAATGTACCTTCACCTATCAGCAGAGAATGTACCTTCACCTATCAGCAGAGAATGTACCTTCACCTATCAGCAGAGAATGTACCTTCACCTATCAGCAGAGAATGTCCCTTAGTCTGTAACACAGTCAAATATATTCTCAAGTAATATTCAAGCAGCGTGTTAGTACGAGCTCGGGAGCAGCTTGGGAGAACAAGAAAACAGAGACTGCTTCAGATTGTCTTCCCAAATTGACTCAACTTTATTCACAAGTACAACAGTTTATATAGAGGGTAAAATTCATGAGACAGCAGATTTATCAGTTTAAACCAGTACAGACCAAGATAAGGCAGCGTCTTCCTGCCCATGGGTGAAGAACCATCCTTTGTGTAGTGTATCAGTTCAGCTACAATTGTGATTATCTCAGCGACATATTTTCAAGGCACAAAACAAAGAGTTCTTTCATTAGTGAAATCTGAAACAAACCATCTGGCCTTCAACAGGCGTCTAAAAGATTAAGAAACTAATGTAGCTGAGGGAGTGATCTCTGTGGTATTTCAACCTTGTACCAGCCTGTGATTCTCACACATCAATTCTTGGGTCAAAGAGAAAAATAACTAAAACAAAGGGGCCTTATTGAATGACAGAGTTTTCCTGTATAATGTCACTATAAAACAATATCCAGTAAATGCTACCATGGTACTAAAATACCTAACAATACCCTAAAAGGTTATGCAAATATGTACCCATAACTTGTTTTTCAAAATATTAATAAAAGGGGTGTGTCTCCAAACAGCCATCTCTTTCCTGACAATTCGATTTGTGCATATTCTCTTACATATGATAAGTCAACATTGAAACACCTGCGGCTTTTAGTCAGGTGCGGCTAATGTATGTACAAAACAGGATTTTCCCCTGCTTTTAGCTTGTGCGGCTAATATTCAGGTGCGCTCTGTAGTCCGGGAAATACGGTAAGTCTGAAACTATACTGGAGAATCTGGGTAAATCTTCCAGAAAATAAACTATACTTTAAATAGTGCTAAACTTCTGCAGAGATCTCCACGCCAGCTCTGACGAAGGTATTCGCTGTGCAAAAGAAGAAGCGTATTTTATATACACTTTCAAAACATCTGAGCACAGACGCATAACTGGGAGTGGCCTGCATGTCTTCAGATTTTCTTCTCTGTCTTAAAAACAAAACTTACCGAGGCGGATTGATTCAATTACTGTTTTACTAAATCGGGTTAATCTAAAGCACGTTGTTCGCTCTCTCAGACTCCAGACCCCTTCCCGATCAATGCGCGTCATGACGAAGTCTGCGCAGACTCTGTTCTGTTCAGCTCTCTGCTGGAATATATTTTGGTAAATAAGCACCAATGTTACTGAGTGACTGCAGTAGTAAAACTGTTGAATCCAGCTAATGTAATGCTAAATGGTGTCCGGCAGAGGGCGCTGAAACCGTCTAACAGGCTGACACGGGCTAAGCAGGTGCGTTAGGGTAAGCAAACGTCCAGGTGTGGGATAGTACAGATTTTTTACACCCATGTCCGGATATTGAGATAATACCCCACATTTTAATTGTCTTTAGTTTACACTATTCAGCACAACACACAAATCTCAAAGTAAACCTTAGAAAAAACATCTATAAGTTCTCCCCCACTGCAATTAAAAGTTGATACACAGAATAGAAAAAGAAATTTGAAATGATAGTTAATCCACAGAAACTTCGGACACTGGGCACCTAATTTTTTTTCATTTTCTTTACTCAGCAGAAGATTTTTCAGCTGTCCTGATAGGATCAGTTAGATTTTTCACAAAATAAACTTGCATTCAACTTACAGTTTCTGAAAAAAAGGCCTTTCTATGCTTGTCTCATTATTTGCAGTGCTTAATATCATCTAAAGATTCAGAGAGGCTCAAGCAGCACATGCAGTGATTTCCATGATTGATTCTGTCATGAAAATCACTGCGCTCAGGAGCACTTGCAGGCCTTTCACCTTTCAGGTTGAAAAGACTTATTGCACCATCAAACAAAAAATACACAAAAACTACACTGTCCCAACAATATTCCTCCCCCAGAAGCACAGCAACGGGTCTGTTCCCAAACATTTAACAGTAGTTTCCAAAAGAAGTGGGGATGCTACACTGGCCCAAGTGTTCTGAGACATGTTGCTGCCAGGAAATTTAAACTGACATTTTTCCCCCCTCAAAGTTCAAACACTTGATGTTTTTTGTGCTGTGCTGTGAAAAAAATATAGAATCATTGTTTTCAGTTCCTATTTATATTCTACTCTGCATCACAGCGTCTTTGGAATTAGGAAAACATTTTATGATAATTTTTTTATTTTAATCTTCAAGTTAGATCAAAAGAAGAGGGCAGAGTCCAGTAGTTCATTACAACCACCAGAAAAAAAATTGTGAAAAAAAAGTGAAAAAGGAAAAACTGAGTTATGTAAAAATACTTGGAACAGTTGCTATAATTTCCCCCTTCACTCTTTCCTGATAGCATAATAGAATCTGTATTTTGGAGATATGATGCAATGAAATGAAAGTGTATGCAGCAAGGACACAAATGACTCCACTTCTGAGTTGAGCATTATTGTGATTTAATTCACTATGTCTTATATCACAAAGAAAGTCTTTAAAAATGCAGACTAGAATTTCTGTATATAAACTGTACACAAAAAGCAAGGCACTATACAATCAGATTCTTCAAGCTGCTGTTTCTCTCCTAATGAAACTCTCAGGTGCCCAATAAACCAGGGTCACTTCAGCAGTTTTGAGCAATATGAGTTACCTATGAGGCCTGGCAGCATCCAGACAGTGTGGACAGAAGAAGTGACGACTTTCCTTACAACATCTGACACGACAGGACTCGTTTTTACATAGATACAAAGTCACAGGCGCACCTACACACAGTTTTACACAAATTAACGTTGCACACAAACATTATATACAGTCGCACACATACACAACCACAGCATGGCACTCTGACAACAAGCGTCCAAGTCTTTTTCTTTGACGAGTCCATAAGCGGTGATTTTAGTGCTATGACACACATAAAAGCCATGTATGCAACAAAGCCAGGTGTCTTTTTTTTTTTAACCTGCTTGTTATACCGCTTGAATTTCATTTTGTTAAGTAACGACAAAGTTGAGAAGTAAAACATCACTATAAGCGAGGCGAGTGCATCTCCAGTCTCATTCTCCTCGTATCAGATCAAAAGCAGGTCCATCTCTCTGCGGCTTCTTCTCGCATCTCCCTCTTGACTGTCCTCTCTTGTACCTCTTCACGTACCAACTCCTATTAAAAACACGATTAAAACAGTCCTTTGGCCTTCTTTAAGTTCACTTGCTTCCACCCTGGCAGACGTTCATATTCCTCTCTCTTCACCTCCAAAGCTTTCTGGGGTCAGAAAAAGAGACAAACGTTTCAGAAGAGAACACAAGCAGTGTGATAGGATCATCACTGAATGCCAAGCACAGCCTCAGAGAGGAGAGATGGCAATTTAACTCTAACTAATAATGGTTCAACATGATCAATATTGTTGTTCGGTGACAAAATTCAGCCTTTGTTTTATACTAACACACCCTGAATGTGTTAAGTTTTGTTAGCAGGTGCATTTGATGAAACACTGACTGTCAAAGCACCAAAAAATATAATTTGATAAAAGTCTAAGACAGGAAACATTTAAATGTCTCTCTTATCATGTTTAGTTTCAGTCTTCTTGTGTAGGTATGCCTTTTTCCTACTTCCTGTTTTACTCTGAAGGTTAGTTTATTCACATGATCATTGATTTTGCTTCCTAATTCTATCCTTTGTGCCTATCTGCCCAACCCTAATTAGATCAAGCTGTTTTAAGCATCCACAGCTTCATGTTTGCATAAAAGCTTCTTCAGATGTCCGATGTGCCCTACGTCGGTCTCTGTGGATGCAAATCCTTTCTCCTTCCTTGTTATTCAGCCTCACATCCCACTTCTTCTTTGCAAACCTCTTCCTTGGAATACTCTTCTCTGTTTCCTGTATCCTTGTTCTCTTTCCTGTGTCCAGATGATAGACCAAACACCTTTTTGGCTGGCTATCTATCTATCTTCACCTTTGCAATGAAAATTCAGGAGATCAGCGTCTTTAGAAGTGCTCAAATCACCTGATCAATCATGTTTGATTGAGTGAAGCTCCAGCGCCATATCTGCAGGATGTTGTCCTTTGCACTTTGCACTGGATCATTTCATGGATAAACAGATGAGTAGGTGCTTAGTGATTATACATTTTTTGGTACTTTCACAGTGAGATGTTTCAGAGCGCACAATTTTCAGAAAAGTTCAGTTTAATATAAATAGGAAAACAATATTTTCAAATATTTTCTTGTACAATCACATCTGCTAATTCACTGATTCTCTAACATGACGTGATATCTTGTGCCCTGTGGGGAAACAAATCAACTCCATCCAGTGTTGGTGTTTTTTCATGCCTCCATGTTGTGCTCCACAGACAGATAGTGAGTCAGACTGCAGTGCAGATAACAGTGAATCACTAAAGAGCATTTATTTGCACTGAGAGGAAAGGTAGAAGTTGTGTGCGTGCGTGCAAAGAGAAAAGCTGCAGGAGCAGAGAAGTGTGGAAGGAGTGCGGCGTGGTCGGAGAGATAAACTGCAGCTGCGCAGATAAAACCTGTCAATTATCACAAGAGCATAAACACATCATTTCAAAGTCTAAACCCGCTCCCACCAAGGAAAACATCAAGAGATAAGCGACCTCTTAACTCACTAGGATGTAACTAATTATTATTAATTATAACATTACATAAAATCCATAATTTCCTGATGGTTTTTTTCTATACAATATT
Organism: Rhamphochromis longiceps; assembly: GCF_057381845.1. Taxonomy (NCBI): domain Eukaryota; kingdom Metazoa; phylum Chordata; class Actinopteri; order Cichliformes; family Cichlidae; genus Rhamphochromis; species Rhamphochromis longiceps. Next base: position 8,696,996 of record NC_140574.1, read on the forward strand.
AGTAAATAGTGACAAATAATCCTGATGCGATTCTGAGCAATACTGGGTGTTTACAGGTACAGAGAATATATATTTAAGGCTTTTAATACTTTTTACTACTTTATATACAATTTGAGACCAAACATACAATGAAAATATACGTCTATCCAGGCTGAGTTTAAGAACGCCTGCTAGATGTGTTTATTAATATTAAAATAACATGAAAATCTCACGTTTTTTCTAAAATGAAATCTCATTCTCCTCCGTCTGAAGCAAACTAAATGCAGAGTTTAGATTTCTTTCCAGCCACTAGCTTCAACATCGATGACTAACCATCCTTGTCAAGCTATTGACAGGTCATCGTCATCATCATCTTTAGGGTTTTACTGCTGTAAAAATGGCACCTCACTTGGTCTAAGAATTTTGTATTTTTAAGATGTGCAGGTATGAGTTAAAGGTAGCCTACAGTGGATTTACCATTATGGGCACACCCTGAATGAACATGAAAAGTTTAGCCTATCTATAAATCCCGTCCTACATAAGATCATTTAGGAAAAAGAAAATAATGTAATAATTTTTAAGTCCTGTATGTAGGATATTTAAGGAGTTGTAAACTATGAATGTTTTATGTCATTTATAATAAGAAGGACTTTAGAAGCACATTAGAGTTATAGCTTTAACTCTGAGGTATTAACTGAAGTGTATAAAAGTACACACTTACAGCACATACCAATCAAATCCTGAATTCTCTGACTGATTCAAGTGGTCAGTTGTAACTTTTCATCTTTTCTCCCAGCAGAGATGGAAGCTAATTTTGGATCATGTGTCATTTTGTATTTGTTGTCTCCTGTGTGAAGGAGTTGAAGTGCCAAGTCCTTTGTGATTGCAGCTTTTATAAAGTACTGTCTAACAGCGTAAGGGTGTTTCTGGATGATCTTTTCAGACATAATCGTGCAGCCAAGCACAACCTTTCCTCCTCGACCAGCACCACACTCAAGAGACAGGAGTGATTTTTTTTAAACACAGCGCTGACGTGCTCGAGAGAAGGACGGGTCATCAGTGCGGATGAGTCACACGAGCATCTCTTCTTACCTGAATCCACCTACAAACTGGTCTGTAAAGTGAGAGTTAGATGGTGTTAGATGGATTTTAATGACTGAAGGTTAGTTACTGTGTACAGTTCTGGTTTTCCACCATTTATACTTGTTGATGTACCTGCTACATATCTGCTCAAATCACTGATGTGAATCACTGAGGTTATTTTTGCTTGTGCCAATAAAAAAAAAAAGAAAGAGAAAATATGCACCAGATAAAATTGGCTGAGATCTATTTCAGAATTGTCTGTTTGTGCATCTTTGCAGCACTTCCAGTGTTGCTGCTGTTTTCTCTTTGCTTTCTGGAAGCTTCATTCTGTAAGTATATCTGCATGTATGCTTCTCAAAATGATGGAAGAGGACAAAGACGAAAAAGAGGCAAAACTGGAGATTAGCAGGTCATTTTGCTGGTGTGGCTCCTTTCAGTTGTCTGTCTGTGGCCTCACATTCAGGCTTTTTGCACTGAAAGTCCCCTCTCAGAGGCCTCAGGACTTTACACCTGAACTGTGCACTGCCACTCTCATCCTGGGGACGATCCTCCTGTTTAGCCTCCAGGTTACAGACCGAAACTCAAAACTTGTAAGACAGGACAGATTGACAAAGAAGTTGTCTGCTGTCTATGTAAGTCTGAGGCTGATGGTGAAATTGCAAATGCACACTTGTAAACGGCCAGGGAACTTCCAGGGAACAAACCAAACAGATACAGTTTTTGCTTTTTATAGGTACAGTCAGGCAACATTTTCCTGTTTGCCACAGTGTTAAAATGTCATCAGCTATATTTTCTTTCTCATCAATAAAAGATAACTAAGTGAAAATGTCACTTCAGAAAAAATGCCTCACCGTGTCAAAAAGCTGCTACTATAGATATTACACTTCTACTTTAATTAGGTCACAGGTAAGTCATGTGACTAATTTGATTTCAACTGAGCTGTCATTGTTATCAGATTTAAAAGTTATAAAAAAAAAATCTGGTAAAAGGAAAGAAACATGCTGATTTTTTTGTGTGACTAAAACGCTGCCAACAAAAACTTCAAAGCAAAAGTAAAATAGTTTTTCTTCACTTTACTGACCTCAAAGTCCTGGTCAGACAGGTAGAGCTCCAGGCAGAGTGGGTCAACTCCCTCTGGCAGCGGCCGGGCCTGTAGCTGAGCCAGAGGGAAGGTGTTCTGACAGAGCCGGGCCAACACGTCCTCCACCAGGATGATCTGGTTACACACCTCCGCCTCCTGCAGCCACAACAGAGCATGCACAGGCTCCTTTGTAGTAATTGTGAGAAACCGCTTTGTATCAGTGAGGAAGGAAAAATATAGCATAATCTAAATGTTAATCACATTTTCCACTTTGGATGAGGGCATATAAAAAAGGAGGTGCAGGAAGAAAGGAAGTTTTATTTAATTTTTTATTTCTTTTTATTTGGGACGGAAAAAGATGTTTTAAAAGAAGGATGAAGGGAGTCAGAATAGCTTGTTTCGGACATGAAACTGACCTGAGGGGGTGCAAGGCTGAGTATAAACTAAATATGAATTACTTTGAACATGAATATGGAAAGCTATTGCAGTGACGTCCAAGAGAAAAAGTATAGGATAACAATATGTCTTGCTCACTTTCTCTGTAATCTCAGCCACGTCCTCTCTGTGCTCCCAGCTGGGAAACATGTTGGTGAAGGTGAGCGGCTCCAGGCCAGCGTGGATCAGGTATGACTTCTGAGGCTTCTTCTCATTCCTCTCTGCAGGAGAAAATCAGCACAAGGTTCTCATTAAATCACACATTAACCTTTTCCTAATGTTTTTCTTTTCTGCTTTTAAAGTTTCTGGATGTTTGCCTCACGTTTGCAGTACTGCAGCACAGTCTCCATCGCGCACTTCCTGTCTGCATCCCAGCGGATATGAGCAGAGCCAGTCCTCTCGCTGTCCTGAGGCCACCAGCCCTGCCACAGGTAAACCTCATGGAAGTTATCCACCAGGAACAAAGCTGTGCCAGAGACATAAGATACAGTAAGAAATATGCGGTGTAATCTGCATACTGTATGTTCTGGATTTGTAGTTACGCATCTACATTTTAAAGTGTTCCCCCCCCCCCCCCAAATGATCCTTTAAGTCTGTGCGAGCATCAGTGTGAGGATAAAAAAGACAATGAGATTTGAAAGTGTGTCTTTCATTTTGCAAAAAATCAGTTCCTAAATAACATCTCTTCATCTTGTTTTTGCAAGGATGTGAGAAAGAGATGATGGGATGAAGCTATTTTTATATCCTCACTCTCTCTGGCACCATCTTGGACAGATACAACTGATCTCATTCTAAAACACTGACGTGTTCTAAAGGTTCAGGTTGTAGAAATGTACATAGGTGTATATTTTACTCAAATGACACAAGATTAAACTAAATGAAAAGAAAAACAACCTTTGAGCTGAGATGATGAATATGAATACTCTTGCACATTAGAGCTCCCACAGTACAGTTTATGCATGTATTTTGTCCACAAATAATTCAACATAATTAAAATAAAACTGTTTTCATAACAGCTCAGCTGCTCATTTTATTCCCCAGCAGTCAATAAAAACATTGGTCTTCATTCACAAACAGTGTGTTCTCACAAATCTGTTCTTAACTGTGCAGATGAACAAATGACGCACAAACCCTGAATCGTCCAAAAAATGAACAGTAATGAATTGTGGAAATGAATAAAGAATTACATAAATGCACATACATCAGACAGATATGCTTCACCACTTTTTCTACCTCTAGGAAGGTTCCCTATATCCAATCACTGGATACTTTATTAGGTATACTCAGCTAGTAGTGGGTTAAACAAGACGCTGAAAACATTCAGAGATTTTGGTCCATATTGATAATGACAGCATCACACAGTTGCTATAGATTTTAAATGAGGTGGATGGCATGTCTATCTAAAACACTCCTGTTTCCTCACTCGAAGCTTATGGAGCAAGGATGGATGGAAGCCTTAACTAGAAGAATATAAATCCCCACCCGCCAAACTTTTGTGTTTCAGTCTCACCAGGTTGAGGTGCATTGTACAGATCTTCCTGCAGGAAAGGCAGCGAGCTGACCAGGTCTGGAGCTCTGGACGGGTGGAAAAACTCATTTGCTACAAAATCTCCAGATGTGCTGCTCAGCTGGAAGAGCCGTGGGGTGAAATTGAATTTTCCTGGATCTGACAAACAACAAGATACATCATCCTTCTTCGGATGATGACCAGTGTAGGTGTGGAGAGCTTTAGACTACACCTCATGATTTAATATTTTGTTAAACATTGGAAAAAAAAAATCAAACCTGTTATTTCTGATTTCATTTATATATTTTTGATAAACAATTGTTGTTATTGTTAATTCCTAAAAAAATAAAAATACTGCAGTTTGTGAAATACTCTAAAATCTTATATTGTAGAGTAAAGAGCATTAGGTCTTTACATTAAAACAGTCATTCCCAAATTCAAGAATCCTGTGACCTCTTTAAAAACCAAAAATTCCCATGAAGTCCACCCAATCTTAAATCTTCAATTGAAAACACAAAAGAAAGTGATGTATTTCTTTGAATGTTTTAATACTAAAAAACAAGAAACACAAGCTGTTGACTATGAACTGCTAATGCTACCCAGTCATATGCATAGTCACACTGAGCTCATGTGTTATGACTAATGTGTAACCCACCTGGCACTGGGACACAAAATTCAATGCATAAGCATAAAATTTAGGTCAGAGTAATATTTGCAATAACACAAACTAACTGTCTTTTATTACCAGTTTTGATTCACTTTTTATATAAACGAATATAAATATGTAACTGTACATACTTGTGAGCAATTTCAAACTGAGTTTCTGTTATTACTGTGGACCACCTGCAACACCGGGCCCACAATTTGGGAATTACTGCCCTAGAGTAAAAATCACATTGAGGCTTGAGTTGGTTATAAATAAAATAAAATTGAACTAAATTGTTATTAAGCCATCATAAGGGCTTTTAAAAAGGTTAAAATTTGACCTACAGATAATATATTCATGCACTTTATTGTGCAATGTACAAGAATGCAAAAGAGCAATTTTACTGTGTGGTAGTATAAGCAAGTATGCTGTATGAATTTTATTGTATGTATTGAATTCATAATGTGAGCTAAACAAGATATTTTTAACTTTACTAGAAATGATATCAGTTATAATTACAGTTACTGCTGCAGCAGTGTGGCAATGGTAGTATAAGTGATGCTAGGAAACAACAATGGTGTTATAACAATGCATTGTTAAGCAAATTTCAGACAAGCTGAGTCTATGGTGTCAACACATAAAAACGCTGTTTCCTGTACCTTGAAGCATGCAGTCATAGGCTTTCCTGTCTTTTCTCCCCAGAGCCTCCCAGAAGCCTGGAGGCTCCACCCCCTCATCACACTCATGGATGGTCACTTTGCTGCTGCTGTGGAGACCTGCTTCCAGAGGACATCTGAAAGCAGCAAAGAGAGAAATGATATTCAATTCTCAGATGAGAGTGTAAAATGAGGAAACACTGTCTTTATAAACACTCACTGCTCCTTTATCTTAAGAGCGGCCGTGTTTCCAACACTGCGGGTGTGCAGCTGCGTTTTGCAGCCGTGCCACAGGTAGATGATGGCCTTGTTGATGTTGAGCAGGATCATGGAGGCTCTAGAGCGAAGGCTGCTGCAGTGACAAGCCACCTCCAGCAGGTGGCCCTCCACCGGCACTTCACCACGCACACAGTAAAGACGCCACTCACCTGATTAGAGCAGGTAAGCGTGAGTGACAGGAAGTTTTTATCCTTAATCCTTAATCAGCAATCCAACATAAATCATATTATAACAACAACAATTTATTTTCTTTATTTAATACCAATATTAAATAATAACAAATAATATAATATAATAACAATATATAAAGGTAAATAGAATAAAAAACGGAAAAGTCCAAATATTTACTCTGAGTGTTCTCCTCCTCCTCCTCCCTTTTGCCTGCATGGACGATCATTCCTCCATTGAAGCACTGCAGGAAACATGCCGGCTCCTTTCCTTGCTGCACCTGCATCTGTAACACACAGTGGTCAAATTACTCTGTTAAAGTCAAGATTACAAATGTATGCACTGTCCATCTTTCTGTACATGTGTACATGTGCGCGTTATAAAGAGAACATTGTACAAAACTTTCATTCTTAGCCATCTTAATGCCGTCGTAATCTCCTGTGATGAACGATTCAATGGAAGCGGGCTAGTGTGTTACTTCAGTAGCATTTCATAACATCAGCCTTCACCGCAGAGCTGATAATATGTTTTTAAACACTGACTGCCTTGTCTCTTGTACCTGTGCCCCTCTCTCCTCATCCAGCTCCACCGTCATCAGTGCTGAGGTCCCCTTCTCGCTGACAGTGGAGTGTCGCCCCTGCCAGAAGAAGTAGCAGCATTTCTCCTTCCCGGGCCCACTGCTCCTTGCCTCTGGGTTCTGCCTGCGACCAACTAGGGCCAAAATACAGAAACAGACAACAAAAGGATCAATAAACCACTCTAAAACTACTCTTTTCACTACACAACAAAAAACGTTTACGTCTTTTTGAGTGAGGTGGTGTTGTAATGAATTATCAGAGCTCACCTACCTGTTTGTGTGCCATAAAGCACACAAATGCAAAATGTCAAGTAGATCATTTTTACCATGTCAGAATATGACTAGAGACCAACCTGAGGTGCTGACCATGTACTTCCACTTGACCACATATGCGTCCCCCTCGTGGAACTGGCCTATGCTCTGGCGTGGCAGACGGCTGTAATCAAACTCCAGGATGTGCCAAACGTCCACAGAAACTGTGACGATCTCCTGAGTCCTCATGGAGTCCTCTGATTCCACTCGACCGTGGCCACGCCCGACATTCACCCCATCCAAAATCATGGAAACTGATGACTGCAGGACAGGCAGCATTAGGGTGGCATCGTAAGGCCGACACTCTCGCCTTGGAGCCTCCTGGGAGAAAGATTGCAGATAGGATTAGAATCAAATGAAATGTTAAGATGTGATAGTGAAAACTGAGCCAACAGGCAAAATAAGGCACTTTGACACACTAATGCTTCATACAGCATCTAACCAAAGGCATATCCGCTCTAATTCCTGGTCCCAGTGTGTAATAAACTGTTCCTGACAAAATGAACTAAGCCTGACTGAGACAGCCCAACAAATAAACAGATGGGGAGATAAAGTCGATATATCAGGCTTCTCTGATGTGGATAATCTGTGGAATAAAGCTATTTATCCTCATACAACAAGAGCCTGATTTGCACCTTCTGCTCAGGTACAAGCTCGCAGCCTTCCTTTGGCGTTGGGGACTTTACTTCAGTCCAATCCACGAACTTCTCCTTGAATAAGATTGTCTCATTGTGCTCTGTCAGCCTGCCGAATATTGCCCAGTCAGGACGGCCCTGGCCCTTCCTGTGGAGAAGAGCGTGGTTAAAAAAAAAAGAGTAAAAGGACGTTAAACTTCATGAAACCAAAAGCCTTTTAAAAACTAAGAAATAAAGTTGATCATTTTAAAACACTATGCATTTTTGGTGTTCGATTGAGGCCAGAAGTAAAAATGTGAAGCAGGCATGTGTATTCTCACCTGGGTATGAGTTTGTTGCAGCCTCCGGGGTCCAGAGGGTTCACGTCACAGCACGTGTAGTCAAACGTCCCGTTCCACAGGTGTTTAGCCAGCTGGAAGGCCACCTTCCTTTGGGCCAGAGTCACCTCTTTACCGTGCCACACATACACCTCACTGCCAAAATCAAACACCAAAACCTGCAGCACAGAAAGCACAACAACCACAGACACCCAGTTAGCACTGCTTCAAACTTAATAAAGCCCTTTTAAGTTACATATGGAGAAAATCATCTATATTATATGCAATAACACATGTAGTGTTGTTATATAAATCCCAGAAATAAGAAGTAAAATACAAAAAACTCAAAAAACAATCACTGCAAACATGTTTTAACCTCTGTGTTCTGTGGTGAGCTATATATAACTCACCACAGTAAATTTTACTAAAGCTTAAAGTTTGCATTTTGAGGAGCACGACTGCTTTGACTGACAGTCACTGAACTGGATTTCTCATATGAATTTGCAGCTTTATTCCCTTTTTTAAGCATTTTAATGGAAAAATCTAACAGATTATATGGTCTGCTGTTTGCTATAGACCAAGAACATCAAACTTATTTTATATCGAGGGCCTTATACAGCCCACTTTGAACTTAACCAGACCAGTGAAACTCTTCTTTCTGTCAATGTAAAAATGTTTAACTACACATTTAATCCCTGAGATCTGTTAATATGAGAAGTGCAATTTCAACAGTATTACTCGATTGTTCTATGTGATAAAGAAATGCTGTCGTATTAAATGTATGTCAACAAAATAAATAAATTAATATGTAAAATTATGGGAAAAGTTCTGGTAGCTTATTGACCAGATTATCCTGTAATTATAATGCAGAAAAATTTGTAAATTCATAGAATGATTTGTTTAACTGTGGACCTAGTCTAAAAAAAACAAAAAGAAGAAGAAATTTTTCTAGTATAAAAAAACCCCTTTTCTGCAATTTAATTGTTTATTTTTTACATAATTACTCTGGCGCAGTATGAATAGATGTGGTGGAGGTATTTATCAGTAGAATAATATGTTAACTATGCTGAAAATACAATTAAAAGTCTAATAAAATGATTGTCTCCTTCACATTTCCCAAAGTTGCCCAGTGAGCTGGATTAGAGTCTTTGACATTATGTTTGACACTCTTGCAAGAGACAATCCAAGAAGTGTGTGCATCACTTTAGTGACTGAAACTCTTGCCCCTTTGTATGTTACTTAGTGCAAATTTGCAGGTGTCTGTGCAATATACAGTGGATGCATGCAGCTTGCCAACTAAGTGTAAGCTGATAGCTTGACGGTCTCCAAAAATAGTCCTTTCTAGCTCCAGAAAGTTAGCATAGGTTCAGTCCCTGTAAATTCAGGACAGTGAATCTCCAGCTTCTTTTTATTTTGCATCTCATATAAAGTTTGCATCAGAAATTCTTTCTCTGATCCACCACCACCACCTTCTAGACTCCAGAGAGTCCATTCATTATCTTTGACCTTCATCTACAGGTCTGCTTCTTATTTTTTTAGAAGAAACTTTGATTTCTTCCATGTAATATTTCTCTTCTGTAATACAGTGGTTTGCATTCTCGTGTGGCACATGTGACAGAAATGCTGAAAAGTGTCCCATTCACATGCAAACCAAAAATAAAGCTAAACTACACCAGTGATGAAATCCTATTTCCTCTCCGTTCATGAAATCTTTCCAAGTTCAGAAAGCGGAAACGTGAAATTCTGCTGAAAATTTAAAAGCAGCTATCAAAATTATAATGAGGCTTTTATAGATCACCTCCTTGGATGTCAGGAGGGAGCTGCGTGGGACCTTCCCCCACTCATCATCATCAGGAACCAGCTTATCATCCTGCAGTCTGAAAATACAGTTGGTTTCCACGATGGCATTCTCAAACTGCTCGTCCTCCTCTGCTGGACCCGCCGCTACAATTAAACATAGTAACCGAAAATGTTAAGATATTATCAACGCAAGTGTGTGCAGTGGTTCAAACGCACAGACAAAAGCTTATGTCTTACACTGATATGCCATCTGTCCACCGAGGACTGACCAGAACTCCTGAGTATCTGGACTCTGTGGGTTCACCCCTTCTTCGATGGTCTGCACCTGGTTCCCCCTGCAGCCCATGTCCTTATTTGTCTGGATGAACGTGGCCAAATCGTTTGCCTGCATTCACAAAAGAAAAAGAATCATCTTATCAGCTATTAAATATGATAGATTTCAGTTTCATGGGCTAGATTCTGTTTTAATCTGCATGCATAGACGTAAACATGGAGGCCAATGAAGTGTAAGCAGATGACAAAGAGGAAACTTTTTAATCCTGTGTGTGGATGTGGAATCTGAGCCTGGAGCGGTGTGGATGTTACATGAATGGTTTCCCTGAGAGAGTTTTCCAAACTTTTAGGATGTGGAGGCTCACTTAACCACTACTGTCAGCATCTCTTAACTTAACAAGGCTCTAGTAGAGAGACACAACGCTCAGCTCGCTCATCTCCCCGAGACAGAGTTGAGTTATCTTGGTGACGACTGGAGTGGTGTAAATTTTGGGTTACTGTTCAAACTAAGGTCAAATTAAGTGAAGAAAATCAGACCTGTATCTAACTTAGTAACACATACAGAAGCTGTGTCAATGATGATAAAAAAAAAGACTAGACATGTGATTTGCTGTTTAAACTGACAAGAATAAAGTAGATCTGAGTCGCATATAAAGAAAAATAAAGAGTAAATGTAGCCATATCCTCACCATGATGTTGATGTAGACAACAAATAAATTTAGCTTCTTAATTAATCCATTAATACCCCTCAGAAGTAAGAGGTGAAACTTCATAAGAATGTCAAATATTAAAGTCAACAACAAAAAAAGTCATACTAAAGAGATTTGGCCGACTGTTTCTTGGCTCTTCATGCATAAAATCACAATAAAGTGTGTAAAGATCACAGAGAAGGAAAACAAATGTTTATTAAAAACTGTCTAGACAGACGTCCTTTGGGAAAATGGAGAGGCTGAAAACGTGTTTGATGAGGAGCACAGATGGGCATATGTGCCAGTTGGTGTGGGCGCAGAGAATGAAAGTTAAATAATCAATGAATCTTTTTTTTTCAAACACCAGTATGGCTACTGTAGCTCTGACCACACCAGACAGAGTGGTAACACTCACCTTCGCCTTCTCAATAACATTTGAGAACTCTCCCATCCAAACAAAGCAGTGCTCTGGAGTGACCAACAGGAAACAATCCCCGCTGTTCAGAGACGACGCTCTGGGCTCCACTAGTCTGGTCTGAACATGACGACGACCTGCAAGAAATATGAAGCCACTTTAATTCATTTTCTCCGTAGATTTATCATAGATGTTCTGCTTGAGGCAAAACTTGTGTAGCGCCTTTGAGTATTTTACAAGGACAGATGGAAACGACAATTTGTGTGACCCTTGTTTTCTTATTGGTGGATTATCACAGGAGCAAAAGCCTGACTACACGTTGAGATGACCAAATCAACATATGAAAAACAGACTTATTATTCACAGATAGCTGTTGATGTATCATCATTAAAATGCAGATTACAGCCTTTAAAAAAGATTCTGTTTTGTATACAGCAATTTCCCCTTTTGTTTGTTGCTGTACATACAAAACTCAATATTTTATAATAATAGTATTATTTATTTATTATTCGGGGCATGACCACTTTTGACTTTCTTGAGGCTACCAACCTAGGCGCCTACAGCAAGATGTCTGCTTCACCTCAATCACTTCATGTTTAAATCACTGAACTGAATACTGTGAAACATTAAAATTAGGGGTGTGGTTGCCACAGCAGGTGGTGGTGCTGACACAGCTGAGAGCTATCTGCTAATTTAACCCTCTCAGTGCCTTTTGAAGCCTTATTAATACCATTACATTCAATTGCTGAAATTGCAGAGTTTTCAAGGAAAGTCTAGGATTTATTAGCAGATCCCATGTTTGTGACACGCAGGTACACAGTTTATGGATGCAGTTTATGATGCAACAATATGACTTTCATATAGAACACTAACTGCAGTATGAACCTAAACATTAACAGCCAGTTTCTGAAAACTAAAGGTAGTTTTGGCTGCTCATTTTTCCCCAAGGAGAGGGCTTCCCATATTTGATATGGCACAGCTGTTACACCAGATTCGTCTCTCCCATTTATTCAGATTTGGGATCAGCACAAGGCTGGGTTTGTGTCTCCTCCTGATCTTAAACTAGGTAAAGCAAATGTGTTAACCCCTACCCCACGGTGCCACTAGACCTAGTTTTAGACTAAATGAAGAATGAATGAAGCTCTCATTTAAAAGGTTCTAGTCCAAGATTATGTTTATTTCATGTCTGGGAGCTGGAAATGACACAGCATTAAACAATGGTAGACAGGTTAAGACAAACACACAATATAAGCGAGTTTTCACCTTTGATCTGCATCAGCATGATGTTCTTGTACGGCACAGCGCTGTTGTTAGACATCTGCTCTGAGATGTTGACGCTGCGCAGACTCACATTGCTGAAGTTTTCTTTACTGGCCAGACCTGCCAGAGCAGCCTCGGAGTATTCTGAGGTTTTATTCACTGAAATGAGAAAATACACACTTTATAAAAACAATAAAGGCCTACTGGAATAAAAATTAATAAATAACTAACATAACTGCTTCATTAAACATTAAAGTAATAAAATCCCTGCAGAAAAAAACGTCTGTATAAATGGGTCACGCTAATTTGCAGAGGTTAAAAATCGATGTAGTTTTGTTGGCTCCAAACAACAATAATGTTTCCAATTTTGCTGTTGTTGCTTTTTTTATTACACACCCCTCTGTTATTTAAACAATAACAGAGGGGCTCTATTAAGTCTTCTGTTCTACAAACTCCTAAACACAGAGTAATGTTCTTACTCGTCTTCTCGGATTTCATTCTCTTGCTTTCCAACTGTGCCACGTTAAGTCTCTGCTCTGTGTACTCATGTCGGATGTCCTCTCGAGCTGCCAGCATCTTCAGAGGGTTTTTAGATGACTGAACGTTTCTAGAAGGACGAACTGAGCGCTTGTGCTGCACCATGGCTGAAGTCAGCCTAGTCAGGAAGAAAAAATGAGTATGAGTACAATGGAAAATAATTACCAAGAGGCCGATGATGTATAATTAGAAGCTTTTTTTTCTTACTTGGGAGCCTGGGAGCCAAATATGCTGTCAAAATCCTCGCTGATGTCAATCCTGGTGGGCATGCGTGGAAATTCAGCGACACGCCTGTAAAACTTGGAGAAGATCTCATCATCCAGCTTCATCACTTCCTTCACGGCCTTCTCAGTCACTGTTATAGTGGTTTCCTGCAAACCTGCCACTGAAAAAAAACCAGTTTAAAATAATAAGGATGCAATCTATACAGATTCTTTGAAGGTAACACTGCAGAGTGTTGATATTTTTGGGGGATTGGCACTAAAAATGCTTTTAAAATGAAATATATTCCTAAGCTGAGGTCAAAGTCACTGCGGATGTACTTACCTTTGCTATTCAAGCGCCCCAAGAAGCTTTCCAACTTGTCAAGCTTCTTATCTGACTCCATGTCCGGCCTCGCCTCAATTTCTGGAAGACATAATTCAAGTTTTAAAACAACAGCTGTGATAAGATTGAGGTGCTCTCATTACGTTCGTTTCTATCCCTGTATTTTTCTGGACTGCTTTTACATTATTCACAGTTCAAAATGATCCTTATTTATCATATACTGGGCCTTGGCATAGTCTCTTAGTTCTTCCTCTGTTTTCAAGCTGTTTTAGTGTCTCTCCCTTTAAGCCAACGCTCTTCTGCTATTTGCATACAAAAATTGTGAACAGTAGGTAGGTGAGGCTGTTGTGTTCACAGGATTACCTGCTCTCACTGATATTCTGGATAAATAGCAAACCTAGAATAGTCTAAAGTTTCTGTCTCATACTTGTACATAAACTGGCCTACGTATTTGAAACTTTGGCCATATTCAATATGAGGATCCACCAAGTTATTTTAAAGTTATAGTTGACAGAAAATAAAGGAAAACATATCAGGACCCCTTAAAATTTTCTTAAAGTAATTAAATTAAACACACAAGTTCATCCAGCTTTTTTGTGTTTTGTGCCGTTATTACTGTTTTTAAGTTATTAGCTGATATTTTTTTATGAACTTTAGGAATTATTTTTAAATCCATCAGCTTCTGTAAACTGCAAACTAGTTTTTTAAAAGCTCTGACAGCGATTTCTCTGGGGTGACAGTGATGACTTGCAAATCTATCTCACCCTCTTGTGGTTTGTTGACAGCTGGCGTGCTGCTCTTCAGCTTGGTGGAGACAGGCGACAGTATTGGGCTGATAACGGAGGAGGAGGCTGCCAGGCCTGCAGACACATAGACACAAATTTAGAGCAAGCGATGTAACTACTACATGAACCTGCTCACAATCAGGTCTTTGAATTTTTCTTTAATGCCTGTGAAAAAAAGACTCTGCATTTGGCATTTTTGGCATCAGAAGCCAAGTGCATCTCTACATTTCGACAGCCAGTGTCACCAACTAAGTCAATGCAGATTTGTAAATAGCACTAGAGTCCAAATACATCCATTTTTTTGGGTGCATACTGTTGCTTCAAAGTCTTTTTCTATAGCATTTTTAAACACCACCCCAGTCACCCACCTTTCTTGACCATACGTGCAGCCACTGTGTACTGGGTGGAGTCATTAGCTGCTCCTTTGCCCTTTGCCTTCCAAGCATCCTCCCGAGTTGAAATCATCTGCTTCCTCTCCTCAATGGTCATCTGGGCTTCAATTTCCTCCCCCGTCTTCTGCACAGACATGTCAAATTATCAGATTATGAATGATTATTAGGTTAAAGTGTCAAGCCCTGCATGAAAAGCAATCATCTCTACACAATGAAGCTAACTGTTAGTCTTCAATTCAATATATTTCCAGCCATGTAGGACTTGTTTTTAATAAGATTAAAACATAAAACAAATACATGGAAGAACTGCATCACCTCTGTAGCTCCAATTCACTGCTTTGTTCCCAAAGGCGCAATTATTCATGTAGTAACAGTATCAAACCAAGCAGTTATAAAAAGATTGGATGCATTCGAGCATGCTAGGTGCATTGCTATATATAGTCTACTGTATTCCTCAGTGGAAGTGATGGCTGTACACTCGTGTTGGCGTAACCAAATCAATTTCAATAACGCAGAAAGTGCTCAACACATGAGTAGCTGCAGACCAAGCAAGAACGATAAGACTCCAGTACATGCTGCCTGTTTGAGCATGCTAGGCGCATGACCTTACCTGACTATGATGGTCAATATACTGACACTTTTGGCCAAGGGAGATAGGAGGAGAAAAGGTAGAGGAGAAGACAGGCTCCTGAGGATGTAGTAGTGGGTGGAAAATCGAAAGACAGGAAAGGAAACGAGGGAAAAACGATGAACACAGAGGATGACAAACGATGGATGCAAAGGAAAGAAGACCAAAGCCAGAAATCGGGACTGCAGTTTGACTATTAAACAGTAAACATGACGCTAATTTAATTTTACCTTTAAAACATGCCGGTTTTAAATATTCATTATTCATTTAAGAAATGACAAAAGTCTTTCAAAAGAATTAAGGAAGTTTCACTGTCTCTAAATAAAACACTCCAAAATAAAGAATGCACTTACTTTTGTTAAAGGTTGCTGAATACATTTATGTTTACTGTTAGTAACAAGGCAACAAATTGCAAAAGCCGCTTCGCCCAGGAGAAAATTACATTACCTGTGCAATGAAAACGTAAAGCTTAAAGGAACCCCGTCTCTTTCAATCTCGTGGGTCTTAACATGTTGCCTGTTCACACTGTCAAACATGTGCGGTATATTTTTACTGGTTAAAAGTTGAAAATATTTAACACATATTTTGATCTGCAATGTAAACTGGTTGCACTCCATATTAGAAGCATCATAAAATGTTAAAGTGCTGCTTTTGGTTGCAATTTCCAGTAAAAAGGAAACATGTAGAATTAGTTTTCAAAGCCTTCCTGTTGCTAGGAAGAGGAGAAAGACGGAGGAAAGTGCTTGTGCGCAAAGACAAAGCATTTGATGCATTTAGTCAACTAAAAGATCTGCTGATCATAAAACCAAACACTGTGTCTACATTTTTCTCGCACAAGGAGTCTAACTGGCCTCTGATAACGACCAAAAATAGATGCTGTCTTGCTGCTGCTGGATTTGTACTGCAGCACTTTCTTTTGTTTTTCTAAGGTTTTTAATGTGCGTAACAGTGGTTTCTTTATTGTTAAATGTTGTTATACTTGTTTGACAGTTGCCACAGGACACAAATAGAATTTCCAAAAGGGCAACAAACATTAAATACAAATTATTGCTAATGGAATCGATCGAGAAAATCAGAATATATAAAACTGCCGTCTTCTAGATCGGCAAAGAGGAGCTATGCTGCACAAACACAGATATTTCCGTATTCTCTTCGTATCGCCTCTGTGAACATCATCATTGTGATATACAGTTTGACTAACGCCCATTATGTTTTCTTCTTTGCTTTCCTTGTTAAACTATTTTCAGGTTTAAATAAAAAAGGTTGTAAAAAAGGTTGAATATCAAACATGTCCATGTCATAGAAGGAAACAAAAATTGCAACCAAACACTACAATCTTAACAACAATGGTGGCTACGAGTTGCGGGAATTATTTTTAAATTTTACAACAAAATACAAAACTATAAAAGACATTCACAGTGTATTTTATTTCAAACTCAAAAAATATAATAAGCCACATATCTTCATACCATGGTTCGTTAAATATAATATATTGGCATTTAAAGCAGTTTCTTAGCCAACCTGTGGAGATGTGACTTGTGCAAAGTGAACTCGTGATTGCTCATCAAATGCTATAGTATTTCTGAGCATGAGCACTTTACTTAAGAAGTGCTTAATTAAAATATTTAGAGCCCCAATGAGTTTATATAATCTAGTATTAAGACCATGTGTTAAATGTTAAATATTAGATGTTGTTAGAACATCGACAGACCAGCAGATTCAGGAAAAGCAAAAAGCAGCCTCGCACAACATCCAAACAAAACTGTGACAGGAAAACAGAGATCCCACGCCAAGCTAATAACCAACAGGTCTTACCCACAGCTGTTCAGACACAGACAGAGAGGAGTCCTGAACAACCACCCCTTCCTCCTGAGGGGTTAAACACAGGGGAAGTACACGTCAGAGTGAGGGGGGGCTACTGCTATTGTTGCTAATGGGTTTTAGGGGCGAGATCGCCTTAAGGATTAGCATCCAGCGTTTAAGCAGGCGGTTTCAACTCACAGAATACTAATTTTGAGTGTACGAGCTGCAGGAAAGGAGTCCTTTAAAGTGCCCTAGTCCCAAATCCCAAAATTAGAACTTCTTTGAGCTTATAAATGTCTTTCTAGCTGCTGTTTAAGCCAACAGAGATGCATAAATACTTATAAGAGATTCCCAAAATAACTCTTTCTGTCAGATAAGCTTTCAAGTATTACCTCTCGAGGTTTAAGTCAAACTTAGCCTGAAGCTTCCCCGATTGTGTTAAAATTCATTTGTAATAGCCCAGACTGCTAATTCTACAAGCAGAACGAGGCGTATGATTTAGTGTTTGCTGTCTGAGGGCTAGATGCCACGCTGGTCGGACACCACTGCGCTCAAACAACAGATGGGCTAAAGGGAATGAAATGAAAAGGAGCACTTAACTGAAAGAGAGGGGGGGCAGAAGCTGGCATGGTAACGATGAAGGATGGGGAGGGAAATGAGGCACTGGTGTTTACTATGTTTAACAAAAACTGTTAGAGCAAAGGCTCTGTAAAAATATACCTGAAGCTAAATGAAAAGCGGATATAACACTTTTCTGAAACAGGGGATTAAATTTATTCCTATTATTTGGTTTCATTTATATTGGTCATGTCATGACATTTTCTGCAAACATTTAAGACAAATGTTGTTTTAAACCACAATCTGTTGGAACTCAAGCGAGAAACCTGTGCCCACTTTACTTAAATCTCCAGGAAATGTAATCCGTGGAGAATGACCTGCCAGTCATATTTGAGCACACACAGTTTTATTCACAGCGATGTAGAAACCACAAACATTTATGCGAGGAGACAGGTTTTAGTGCAGTTTCTCTACATACAGTGCGCAAGAACCAGCCCAGTGTATCTGGGAAGCACGACAAAACTGCAAGTCAGCCGCACAGTTAGTTAATGGGTCTGACTTAATCAAATAAATTAATAAATATAATCACAAAAGTGTTAACTGCATAAATGATAATTTATTTTAATGCTGGATACTGGAAAGAGAGATTTAATTTTCACTATAATTTTTTTTTTTTTAAAGCTACATTTTGTTTGGTACTTTCTTCTTTAGCTTAGGTTTAAATTTGCCAAATCAAATATGACTCACTCTAAATGTGACCACAGTGAGGCTTCACAGTTGTTATACTGTATACACAGTAAAGACTAACCTTCTTCTGGCTGGTCTGATCTGTTTCCCATGGCTGAGCTGGCTGCTCAGTGGATGCCACTTTAACCACTTCCTGTTTCTTATTGATCCTGTTCCTCCAGTCCTCCTCACCACTCTTCTTCAGCAGTGCCACTCTGACATAAGACAAGAGATAATCTTTTAACAGGCAAAAATTAGGCTTTTAATTAATATCCTATACTTATTTTAAAAAAAAATCTGTGTTCTGTCATTGGACAGTGCCTTGTAAAATTCTTAGGGCCAAAGTCCAGAAGCCAATGGGTAACCTCCACGTTTACGATGGCTAAATCCATATATGTGTACAAAATGACAATATAAAAATACATGGAAATAAAAATATTGAGATAATGGTGCTTTTCAAATTTATATATAAATATGTTTTACATATTTGTGCTTTTAGTTCAAATCATAGGAAAGAAATCCTTTCAAGGGAGAAAATCCAGACCAGAGACCTTTTGCTGCAAACACAACTATTACAGTTTTTCTCGATTGCTTAAAAACTATAACCAATCTTGTGAACCCAAATTTCAAATTTTAATGCCACTTTCCAAGAAGCACACCCATTTCCCTGAACTATAAACACGATGCCCCTGCTTTACCACATGAGTCAGATGTGGTGAACTGTAAAACTACACACAAATCCCTACATTTGTCAGTGCTTACACCATGTGGTCACTTAGAAAGCACTAGCAGTCAATTAACTCACATCAGCACAGCTTTAGCTCAAATAGCACATAGTTAACGAAGTGGAAACACTATGAGTCAAAATGTATCACACACCAATCAGAAACTTTAATGGATAAACAAAAGGGCCCAAGTCAGCTCATTCAGGTTTGAAACAATGGATCCAAAGACATGCAAAGGAAGAGGTCCAGGAGCAGTAGGAGAAGGTGGTCTAGGACACCAGGGAGGAGGAGGTGGAGAAGGTGGAGGAACATAATTGGTTATTGGGCTATTGTAAATGTCCCTGGTAAGCGTGGAAGGAATGTCACTATGTGCGCAGCTATCAGCCAACGAGGGATACTCCACCGCCATCTGATTCTAGGACCCTATAACACTATGCTTCTCCTTGCTTTTCTTGATGGTCTGAGACAACATATGTTTCAGCGGGACTGCAGGTAACCAGCACAGCCAGAGCAGCCTCACTACGTTGTTGTTTGGGATAACGTCAGCTTCCATCACGCTGCTATGGTTCATGACTGGTTTACCAATAACCCAAGGTTTTCTAACATCTTTCTGCCTGCATACTCTCCCTTTCTAAACCTGATAGAGGAGGTATTTTCGGCAAGGCAGTGGAAGGTGTACAACACCTTATGTCCTCCTCCAGGCCGTGAAAGACGCCTGCCTAGACATATCAGTAGATGCATGCCAGGGGTGGATCAGGCATGCAAGAGGATTTTACCCCCGCTGCCTAGCTAGGGCCAATATAGCTTGTTATGTCGATGAGATTCTCTGGCCTGACTCAAACCAAAGACAGGATGCTGAGGTGGAATAATGTTTTTGGTGTGTATTGTACTGGATGGTACATGAATAAAAATGTCCCACTGTATGTACATTGGTTGCGTCTTTTGTGTTCATCATGTGAAAAGGTTTTTGAGGGGAAGAACCACAAGCAACATAACTTGCCAGTTTTGGGAATACTGTTTTACATTTATTGCACCAATGTGTACGACTATGTTGTCGTGCATGTGTTTTTGAGGCCGTGTGTGTGATGTCTGTAGTCAAAGTTTGGTTTTTCAGCAAGAGCAAATGGTTTTGAGTATAGAGCTTCATTTTGACCTGACAATACGATGTTTGGGAAATTGGGTGAGAAGTTATGGATTTGTGTTTACTGTTTTGAAAATACAAGGCATAGTTTCAAGAAATGTGTTTAAGCAATCGAGAAAAACTGTAACAAAGGCCTCCAAAGACTGCATGAGGAGCCCTGATAACGAATGGCTGAGGGGTAAAGGAAAGTATGTCATAATCTCCTCTCCTTGTCTGGACAGGGCAGAAATGAGGGCATTAGGAGGAATGTGCAAACTCTCAGGGGACTCTAACAGTCCACTCAGCTCTCTGCCAGCTGTGAAACACAGTGATGCTAATAATGAATCTCTCCCACCTCCATGGATGTGAAAGAGTTAAACAAACCTATATACGGCAGTGAAGGCAAGGCAAGGCAAGGCAAGTTTATTTGTATAGCACAATTCAACAACAAGGTGATTCAAAGTGCTTTACAGAGACATTAGAAACAAGAACAAATAAAAAGCATGATTTAAAATTGATTAAAACAAGCAAATAAACTAACTAACTAATTAACAAACAAACAAACAAACAAAACAGTATATAAAATCAAAACAGATAAAATCAGAACAGTAGATAAAATCAGTAGTTAAATGTAAGTTTTGAAATTTAAGCTTAAAGTGTGGATTTGGTGCTTTATTCAAATGCAGCTGAGAACAGGTGAGTCTTCAACCTGGATTTAAATAAACTGAGTGTTTCAGCTGATCTGAGGCTTTCTGGGAGTTTGTTCCAGATATAAGGAGCATAAAAGCTGAATGCAGCTTCTCCGTGTCTGGTTCTGACTCTGGGAACTGATAAAAGACCGGATCCAGATGACCTGAGGGATCTGGAAGGTTCATACTGGGTCAGGAGGTCATTGATGTATTTTGGTCCTAAACCATTCAGAGCTTTATAGACCAGCATCAGAACTTTAAAGTCTATCCTCTGACGGACAGGCAGCCAGTGTAAGGACCTCAGAGCTGGACTGATGTGGTCCACTTTTTTGGTCTTAGTGAGGACTCGAGCAGCAGAGTTCTGAATGAGCTGTAGTTGTCTGACTGATTTTTTAGGTAGACCTGTAAAGATGCTGTTACAGTAATCAAGCCTACTAAAGATGAATGCATGGACTAGTTTTTCCAGGTCCTGTTGAGACATCAGATCTTTTATCCTTGATATATTCTTGAGGTGATAGTAAGCTGACACACAGTCTTATCAGGTGCAACACTACAATGTTAGCAAGCTTTGGCTTTTTTGACTCAGCCAGCAGAAAAGAATCAAAATCTGATCTTTGCTGGCATTTAATTTTACACCTTGTGAAGAGCCGAACTCTGATTGGATCCAGAACTTGTGAATCCACTTTGTAGCCTAGCCAGTGTTGCTAGGCTACAAGCTTTAAAGAATTATTTTCTTTGTGAATTTTCATTCACCTAAAGGATCCCAGTCACGGTCATGCGTGCCATTGTTTGTATTCCATGTTTGGCAGCAAAGCCTTTGAAGGTATTTATATTCAGAAAAAAATTAGTTTCAGGTCTTTTGGTTACACTGCACTTATTTAATTTATGTGAAAAAATGGTTTTGTATGGTTACTGAACCAATTTCACTAGACATAATGAGGCATAACAACAAACACGGCAGCAATAGACTTCGCATTTTATACCAGATATTGTTTCTCAAACCTGAGCATGTTTTTTATCTCCAAAACAGCTGCCCAAATAAGCGCTCTGAGGGATTACCACCATAGAGTTTTGTCGTTATGAGGAGCAGCACCTTCCAGAGACCACAAATCGTAATTTTGGAATTGAGTACTAATTTGCTTTTGGGTGTTGTTTTGGACATTTTAATCATATCCTCTACATCTTTTTTCCCCCTCTGCTTTTACATCTACAACAAATAAATAAATCTATAAGTAAATCTGCACTAGATGAAACCTTCAGCTGTCACTCACCTCTCCTTTATGGACATCTGTTTGCTGGACATGCCGTCAGACAGCTGGTCTCCGGACTCTGTGGGGGACAGCAGGTCCCCAGAATGATCACTGTGTCTGCCCAAGTCCTCGATGTGTTCCAGGGGCAGGGACTGGGACTTGATGAGCGCCTGGGGCAAGGACTGAGGTTTGGGGGGGGTCTGAGGAGGCACCTGGGGTTTGAGCTGAGGCTGCGGTGCTGTCTGCTGGTAAGGCTTAGGGAGAGGTTGGACGAATCCCTGAGGTTTGGGCTGGGTTTGTGGCGAGTGATTGAAAGGCTTGGGATATGTTGGTGGGGCCTGGGAGTACGGCTGGGGCTCGATGTATGACGGAGGTTTGGGTTGGTTTGGAGGAGACTGCTGTGTGAAAGGTTTAGGGAGGGTCTGGGGAGGCTGAATGACGGTCTTCTGCTGCTGTTGGCTGCTTGAAACGTGAGACACAGTCCTGGATGACACTTTAGCTATCAGTGGCCTCAGTGACGCGTGATGATCCGGCACATCTGGGAGAAAAATAGAATGCAATAGTGTATATTAACTAGGGATGGGTATCGTTTAGGTTTTATCCGATACCGGTGCCAAATCGGTACTTTTGAAACGGTGCCGGTGCTTAAACGGTGCTCGAACCGGTGCTTAAAGAACGGAGAACACAAAATTGGTCCAAAAACCTCTCATGTTCAGCTGTTTTTTTTTGTAAAAAGATAACAATGTGTGCCTTTTCTGCAGCTATGTGGCATATATGGCATCACTCTTGGCTGGAAGCAGTGCTTAAACAATGGAAAAAACACAAACTTTGTCCAAAACCTCTCATGTTTAGCTGTTTCCCACTTTTTCTTTGGTCATTTTAGCCTTTTTGGCCAGGGTGAAGGGAGCATCTGCCATCAAACAAGAGGACAGCCGCATGTAGCTATGATGATGTTTGCTAGTTCACCTTACATGCATTAATGTAATAACGTGGTTAGCGTACGCAACGTAAATTACACACGAACAACATGAAGCTACTCATGCAGAGAAGAACGGCTGCTACTGCTGCCATCATCATCCTCATCATTTCTGCTACACTGGCAGAGCTAGGGGCCAGGACTCTATTCTTCGGGTTTTTGGGGGATGTTGCTCCGGGTCCGATAACTGGCAACCCACCCGACGTGCACGGTGTGAGGTCTCGCAGCAAGCTATCAAATACGGCGCATTTCTGGGCTTTAAAAAAAAACGCTATGCGTCGCCAGCTGTTTAATCGGATTCTTGGTGTTACCTCCTTTGACAGTATCACAGTATCAGCTTAAAGCACTTGTTGCAGGCTGCTGAGTTTGCATATTTTGCTATGAAGTACAGCCAGAATTTTGACCGCTTCGCCTTGGGCATTTTTAATCTGTGGCTCTGCTCTAACAGAACGTACGTACCTGGCCCCGCCTACTATCCTCGGAAACGTAAAATGATTGGCTAAAAGTGTATCACAGCTCAGGAAAAAAAAGCACCGAAATAAAGTACCGAAATGTGCGCTGCTTTTCGGTCTGGTTACTACCGTTTATGTCAGAACCGGTGCCATCATGGCACCGGACACCGGTACCCATCCCTAATATTAACTGATCAAAATTACAGATATTTACATAAAAGATTATGTGCCACAGGCCTTCCATCAAAACCTGTTGAAAAAATATTAAAAAGATAACTTTTCCAGATGTGAAAATATGGAAAATATGTCCCACTGTGATTACACTTGTTTAAAATCTGAGAGGATATGATACCTCTGGAAATTCCTCAGATGAGCTTGCTGTGAGATGACACTGTTTACCACTTCATCCCTGTCCGTGCAAACAATTTTTGGTTTTACAATAAATGGCATGCAAATTTTTTTATACTTTATATATACAATGGTTACCATTTAGAAGTTTTTAGTAACTCTTTTCAACAGAAAATTGCTGAGTGGGAGTGAACATGGATCTGTTTGGGAACTGGGTAAAATTCAAATCTTTTCAACAGCCTGAAATACAACATTACACCTTTCATCTTTTCAGACTTCTACGTTCTCAGATTTCTTTTTCCAACCAAAGGCAAGAATTAAAGCATTTCTATGTTCAACTTTTATATACAGTCTATATCTTGAACTAAGACTTTTCAAACTACATCTGGTTCAGCAGTATTTTCAATAGTCCCACCTTAATTGGTGTTAATGCGGTGAAACAGTGTAGATGTTAGCAGTGTTTTGAAGTAAAAACATATTAGCATGGATGCAGGAGCCCTAAAAGGTAAAACTAAATTAAACTAACAGAAAAGTCAAAGTCAACTTTTAAAACGCACTGTGTGGGTGTAGCATTAGTTTAAAGGCTCTTTAAAATCTACCTTTCACTTTTTGTTTGTTGGCTGAGGAATTTAGGGAAGCTCCATCTGATATTTTAGCGCTGGGTTTATTGGAAATGACCACATTGTTCTTTTCACTGAACTGATTATAATTTTGTTTGTCTCTTATAAATTTGAATATATCAAAACGTTCCTGAAGCATTTTTTTGAAAGAACCCTTTTTTGCAAACAATCACAGTGTAAATACTCCGATAATTATCTGGAAATGGATTCATGTGTTACTAAACACGAAGATGAGGTTACCATATATCTGTTTGTGCACCAACTCCGTGAAATGCATGCATGCACACAGGGAAACGATTTTGTCGGATTTAAGTTCGAGTCACATAGTTGCAGACGTTAGAAGACACGTTCACCTCAATATTTTGAGCAAAAACATTTTTCCCACCAATGAAAAATGCTTTTGTTAACTTGTTACTCTGCAAGTTATATGTAAGAAGAAGAAGCTTTGAGCAACTTTTTGAATATGTTTTGTTGCTAGTGTGCTATCTTATCTTTCTGCCTGCCTGTGTTTTCACCCTCAGAAACATATCTGAGATGCACACGAATATCCTCTGAATCACCTGAAAGCACAGATATACTTGACATACTATAAAGTGTGCACAAAGTTTTGAACATGGGTATCTGAGCTATTAAAAGAAACGTAATTATTAATGTGAGCAGGTGACAAATGGCCCTTTGGGCAAACAAAAACAGAAAAGCCTGATATGACACTGTTAGTTCATTACACTCTCTGGAGCGAGGCAAAGTTAGGAGGGCAGCAAAGTAAATCTATATGTATGTTGACTCAGCAGGGATAGCAGGAATAATATTACACTGGAAATATTTTTGAAAGCAGCACAGAATACCAGAGAGCCTCGCTGCATTACAGTGCAGTTTTCTGTTTCTTTTAAAAAATGTCCACTATACTGATACAGAAAATAAAAATGCTGCATAGAAAGTAAAGTGTGAGATGATCAGGATTTCCTGCAGGGAGGAATCCCAGACTATCCCCACTTAATGTGTATTAAATATACTGTGGAGATACCTCACAGTATGGTGAAAAACTCTGGCCACAGTCAGAAGGACAACTACACAGTAGGCTTAACATGTGTCTTATTTTTTTCTAAATGAAAAAAAAAAAGGCTTAACATGTGTCTTATTAAGGCTTTTAGGCATGTTGTGGTATTTCCCCAGTGAATCATGATAAGCTCGTATAAAGGATCTTACTATAGTGAAGATTTACTCATGCAGAAGTAAATAAGGCCTGCAGACAAGCCTTCCATTGTGTCCCTCTTGTCCTCTACCTGCTTTATTTAAGTGTCCAACAATTGCTCTGCACTCTCTCAATGAGGGCTTTCATCTCTGCATGTACTGTTTGTGTGCATGCATGGGAAAGGACCACCCCTGGACACTCTGTGCATTAGTACATAAAAACAGGTCAGGCCTATTTTACTGTAGCATGTGCACAGCTAAGCCACAGGCGTAATGTGGTGCAAAAGGGATGACAGCCCCTGTAGAGGCCACAGCAGTGAGGAGAGACAGTTCTATATAAAAATCTTAGCTGATCAACAGCATGTTAGGAAAGGGCTTCCTCTTTCCAGACAAAGAAGCCACGAGGTAAATTCATGGAAAAATATGCTAATTAGATGCAGTCTCAGACGCCTCTCCCTCTCTCTTTCTGTATCAGCCAAATCAAACACCCCCAGCTGGGACAAGTGTGTGTGCAGCCGGCAAAAACCAATCATGCGTGGGAGCATGCTGCATGAGACAATGAGGATAATGAGAGCAGCCCCTTCCCCAGACATTTCTCCTTCTGTCTTTTTGTCATTTCCATTTTGTCTTTTCTTTTTGCCCCTTCTATTTTTATATCTTTGTCCATCCTTCTCTCAATCCCCCCACCCCCTGCCCCCACCCACCCACCCACCCATCACCCCAATTATCTCCATCTCTTTATGTTATAATCAACAGAGAAGCTTCCTACCTGAGACCGGGCCACTGCCTCTCTCCTGCTCATGTGTGGAGGAACTGTGCGCTGCTGCAGCCTCCCTCAGGTAGCCTCCTTTTCCTCGTCCTCCTCCCTCTGCTCTGTCTCTGTTCTCGTGGGAGTCTCCGTCTGCGGCTCTCCAGCTGGGCAGAGACTCTGACTCGCCCCCCCACAAAGAGGGCTCGGCAAAGTGCTGAAGCCGGGGATGCTGCTGCCTGTCGTCTCTGTCCCTGTCGGGGGAGTGCCGCTTACCCTTAATGCTGCTGCCTTGGCCGGCTTCTCTGGCTCCTCCCTGCTGTCTTTGCCTCACCTCCTCCTCTTTCGGTGCTCTCCGGCTCTCCTCCTCCTGCCTGTGATCAGTTGAGGAGGTGGGAGCAGGAGGGGCCCCAAATTTCTCCTGGCTCTCAGGGAAGGGATGAGGGGAGGAGTTGAGCTCAGACTCTGGGTGGCCTGGGTCCCCACTCTGGGTCATGGAGAAGTACTTCGGCGCCCTCTCCTGGTGAATACTGTTGCTACTGGAAGCCTGTTGTTGGGCAGGGATGTAGGTGACGGCAGTGGACTTCTCTAAACGGAGACCATCATCATCACCGGCAATGCTGCCTGACGCCTTGGTTACCATGGCGATGGAGGCCTGGGAGGTGACAGCTGCCACCGATCGAACCAGGGAGGCTGACAGGGGCTCCAGTTTGATCTCGCCGCTATTTTTCAGCTGCAAGAACAGCAGGAGTCGTGTGAGAAAGTCGGGACACAAAAGACAGAACAACAGAAGAGGTGAAGGGATCGATATGAAGGGCGGAGGACGTGAATACAATTAAAGCAGACAAATTAGAACTCAATGGAGGGAGAGGTTGCAGAACGTAGGCCTATGTGGATGTGATGGTGAACAGACAGACGACGGGATGGCAAAGAGGCCAAAAGGTAGGGAAGAAACATGTGGACTGTTGAGAGGAAGGAAAGCAGCAATCACAGCACAACTGAAGCCACAGCAGTAGCTGTCATTCACACAATTACCTGATAATATACATCTTAGCCACGTCGTCATACTTAAACACAGCTCAGTAATTTCCTTTTAATTAGGTTCATACTTCCATTTTTGTTAACCAGTGTGGCATCATGGAGTGATCAGTGCAGTGTAGGGTCTTTACCTCACAATTTAAAGCACCTCAACCATTGTTGTGATTTGGAGTTGTATAAATAAAATTGAATTGAATTAAAATGCACCTGAAATTCTTGAGCAACAAGAAGTTAATGAATACAGACACCCTAATACTTTAAAGTACTGGAGCATGATGAGCTAAAAAATAAAGCTGGATTTAAAATTTGACACTTGATTTGAATCTTTCAAACAAGAGTCAGTCAAAGGATTAGTTAGAAACACACACTGTATATAAAAGACAGCCAACCGCAAGTACACACTTTCCCGATGACTTCCTGACACAACAGCCAAGAGTTTTTGTCTCCTGCTGGGAACAACCTGAGGCTCTTTCGCTTGTTAGGCCAAAGTGTAAAGCACTACACTATGCAGTTTATCTTTAATATGTCATCTGTGGTTAGGAATTAAACTTTAAAAGCCAGAAAAGTGCATCAAAGCTGTATTGATGTTATCTCCTACATTGTGTAGTTTATGTCTCTTCCTCAAGGTGCTCCAGCACAGGTAGCTTATACATTTACGGAAATAACCAGTTATCAATAACATGCTAAAGCTCCACACCACTACAACACACTGATTTTGTTTGCAATTCAAGGTCTCACCAAATTTTGTACACATTCAGTATCACATCTATCCACATACTAAATCCACAGGTAAGCATTTCTTTTGCAACAGAAGTTACTTCAGGACTAAACAAACTAAAGAGCTGTATTTGCTTGCATTTGAATATCCCATGCTTGTTATGCAGGGAACAAGCATGTCCCAGAAGCAGCAACCATTAAAAAACATAGCCACAGATAACAAAAAAACTCAACCGGAACTTTTAATTACATGCTGTTTTGCAAAGAGTACACACATCTAACATTGAGGCAAAATAAAATTCATTTTTAACCGACACCAAAAGCCACTAGACACAAACACTGGCTTCTAGCAGGACCTGATCAGATCAGTCCTGGCGGGATTTTTCAATGCAACCAATCATAAGCTCCACAAATGCAGCAGGGGTCTTACATGTTCCTCCTGACTGGTCTCTAAGTCACCATTGCACACCGCAGAGGTTACTGCCAGCTCATCTTCCTGTGTGGAAACCAGGTATTGACTATGACTCACTGCTGAGAACATGGTGGAGATAAAGTCGACCTTTTATAAAATATCTCAGCGTGATGTCAGGTTATCTTTGTCAGAGGATGCCGGGGAGGAACGTTTTCATTTTTCACCCTTACTAATATATACAGTATTATAAAATTCAGGGTAGCTCTGGAAACAACAACATTAATGTGATAAATGAAAATTGTGTCAGGCCTCCCATTTGTGGACTTCTAGTCATTTGTGACATATGGAGGCTAGTAAAGTTTAAAAAAACACAAGTGCAAAATAAACTCTGTGACCTTTTTTGTGCTATGTAAAAGTCATCCCTCTGCACAGAGAACCACGTCAGCTGTCGCTAAAGCACTGAGGCAAACTGTTCGTGGTGCTCACTGCAGTCACTGGAAGTAACCTAAAAGTAAAATGTTTGCAGGTTTTTCACAAATCTTACAGCAAAGAAACTCTAGATGATCTATTGTTCATTCTAATTAAATTACACTTTTGTCTGCACATCAGAAAATTGTTAACCTCCTGCAGAAATTTGCTTTTACTCTAGAGCTTTTGTGATAAACAAGAATATCATTCAATTCATTTTATCACTACTTACACAATTTCATTGTTGTTAGTTGTAATTGTTCCCTTTGTTTGTTTTCAGCCAATTTTCTCTGCTTTCTTTGCACTTTTTGTTGAGCATTGCAGTCTTTCATGTTATTTCTTTCAGTCTCTTTTCTATATACTTCTACCAATTTTTGTGCCTTATTTTATGTCTAATCCCACGTCAGTTTTGAATAAAACAAATCTAATTATAACATATGTATTGCACAGAGCTTTGCTCATATATGTTAGAAGAAAAGTAGAAGAAGTAGTAGTGGTCGTTAGGGATCTTTGTATATTGACATTGCAAAAGGTGAAATTATTGTACCTTCTTCACCTCTCCCTGGGTGATAGGTTGAGTCTGAAAACGAGCATTAGCTCTGCGCTGGCGGGTGTCCCCTCGAGTCCCCTCACCAGTCTTGCCTGTAGAATGGGCGAGGCGGTTGAACAGGGCCATTTTCTCAGACAAACTGAGCGTGGAAAGGTCTGGCTCCTCTGGGACACCTTCCTGGCCATTTACCTCCACCTCTGCAGTGGAAGCCTGAGCTGGTTTCTGGTGCTCCTGGCTTTCCTTGTCCTGCTCCTGGACTGTTGAGCCTGGCTGAGAGGAACCCTGAATGCTGGGGTAGAGACAAAGGGATGTCAGTGACTGATTAAAAAAAAATAAATAAATGTTTACTTTAACCTGGGACATTTTTATACTACAGTGATATCTGCCTTTGACTTGGATTAAATGGAAAATTGTGCCACTGAAAGCACACAAAAATATTTATTTGAGTTAATAGAGTAATAATTGTTAAAAAAAAAAACAACAACAACAAAACATTATTATAGAGTTTCAAATTTGCTTTTTGATACTTTAACCACCTGCAGAGCAGCATCCTTAAAGTCTGCTTTTTATATACTTTATAAGTTTACCTGATGAGTAAATGGCTGTGGCAGCTGTGTCAGATTACAGTCACAGCAACAGAGGCATAAGCAGATCAGCCCACAGATGACTGATAATCATATAATGCAGCTGAATGTTTGCAGTAGTGTGCTGAGTTAAACCTGGCCTGGTAAACAAACTGCAAGACACGTGAGCTCACGCTTTAACCTTTCTGGTGATATGCAACCTTTTCCTTCACCGAGGTTTGTGACCTGCATGTGAAAATCACTGCAAGAAGCAGTGATGCTTGGAAACTGAATGTTTAAAGTTCTGAATGAGTTATTGTGTAAGCAGTGTCTTCTATCTCGTATAAGGTGCACACAGCAAAGAAGCAGGACATGAGGGGGGCAGAAATAACAAGGTAAGGTGAGCTGGATGAGCACATCAGCACTGCAACCAGGAGAGGGAGACGGAGATTTATTAACCGCAAACAACATGGCAAATTAAATAGGAAAGGGTAGTTAGAAACTAGGTGTGGTTGTGGGTTTTAGCTTTATTTAGAGCACAAACATCATGCAGATCTCTCCAATTCATATGTGTGGATGTCATTCAATGGAGGGATTTGCTTGAAGCAAATGTAAGGGTTGTTCATGTGCAGCTTTTCAGGCTATCTTTTTGCTCTCTTTTGTTCTTTATTCTTGTTTACTTCTTGGACTGAAGTCGACCTGCTCCTCCTAACCTAATTTGGGACTTATCCAGAAAAGCTCAATAGCACGTTTTATTGCCATTTTTCTCTTAATGTCTTATTAAAGACAATTTGTATTTTACTACCTGCGTCTGACTTTTCCTGCTTTTGGACTGTTTTATGAACGAACGCACCCAAAAGAACCCCCAATATATCAGTAAATTCTTGGATAACATAAATTATTCCAGTTTATAAATTACCCCAATTCTCTAAGTGCATTATTAAAGAGTATTTTTTATTATTATTTTTAATCAAGCATAATGGCTAGATGCCTTCAGTGCTAAATATAATTTTTTACTATACATTGTAACGCACCCTCTTCTCTATAAAATTCATAAATTTATTTTTATGCTGGAAAACATCCCATTTCTCCCTTATGTCGATGCTGCTGCCCTGCGTTACCATCTTCTGTTTCAACCCATCCACCACCCCAGCATCCACCCTTTTGGGTCCAGGGAGATATTTTACACATCACCAGTCTTTATATACTTGTCTGAGCAGAGTTGTTTGACTAAGTACATTAATATCACACGTACACTCAGGAAAACATCAGAGCCCACCTGATGCTAGTCACACTGGTGCTGCCTACTCTGGATCCGGACACATTATCTAGATTACTGTGGAAAACCGGAGGTTGTGAAGATGTGGCAGGATCACTTAAAGTGGAGAAAAGGACATATATATATATATATATATATATATATATATACAGAAAAAAACAGTGAAATTAAGGTGATGGAAGGCAGAAATAGAAGTGTCTTCAGATGTGTCAAAGAGAAAGGAAGAAAAAGACAAGAGAGGCACAGAAAATTACAGATAGGAGCAGAGAAATGACTTTTAAAAATGAAGGGAAGGAGTAAAGGAAAAGAAAAGCTTCAAAATGCCCATCTACCTTGAAGCATTGACCACCTCCTTGTTGGTGACAGGCTGTGTGTGTGAGCGGTCCTGAACTCTTCTCAGACGTCTTTCTACAGCCGCATTTCGTGAGCGTGGTTTGGGAACACCACCCTCCAATGTTCTTTCAAGTTCCTGTATCAAAACAAAACGTATACCTGTTTCAACCTCCGTGTATACTCAGATAACTCACCAAAGGTGATCTAAGCCAAATTTCAGCTTTTGAAACTATGATTTTAAAACCGTTTAACAGCATTAATCCTGTGTTATGAATAATTTACCCTGAAGAGAGACCTCTTTGCAGCCACACTCATCTTAGCTCTCTCATCCAGTTTTTCTTCATCTGCTTTTAAAAAGGAAGAATTATGTTATATGCATAATTATATATTGCAAAAGTTGTGAAAATTTCCTTAAACAGTTTTTAAACTAAATACATTTTCTCTGATAGACTGTACTCGCCTTCAGCATCCTGTAGTTGTGAAGGGCTCAGACGAGACCTGTAGAAGACATAAAAATACATCATTCCTCTGAATTTATACCATATTTCATTTAATCTTTTGACCACGGGACCATAACCTTATGGCCGGTGCAGAGTCATGCTCTTTCATGCCATTCTGTGTTTTTTCCTTTGTCAATGGACTTGTTATAAGGAGTTCCTAGTACAGAAACCTCCTCTTGTACCTATCAGACTCCAAACGCTCTGCAGATGTGATGGGCTGGGTCCTAAACCTCTCCGACATTCGACTGTCTCCTGGAGTGATGTAGCGCCGAGGTCTGCGAACACCCCTGTCCCGATCACTGCTGCTAGACGGATCTACTTCCACAGCTGAGAGATCTACTTTAGTAGTCTCACTTTGGAGGAATGGATGAATTTGGAAAGTGTGACGAAGACAACAAAAAGGAAAAGTACACTTAAACAAATAATAAAGATAGTTGGTCTTGTTTTTTTAATTTAACATATTACCTTCAGACGCACTTGGGTTAAAAAAATAAAATAAAAGCAGACACACAGACCTAACTGCAACACAAATATAAAGGTCAGTTACTTGATGGTAACATGCAGCTGTGACCCAACTGTCAAAACAGTTTGCAGAAATGTAATGAAACACAACAGTATTTCACACCTTCCATGCCACATAAAATGCATCACCATTATTTTCTCAGATTGCCACTGTATTATTTATTTGCACCAGCTTATTAATGCACTGTTAGACAGTTATTTAGCAATGCAACACAGAGCCCATGCTCAGTGGACCTACAATTCTGGTTTCCGGTTTGCATTTTCCAGATAAGAGTGTCGCAGCTGTGCCACTGACACCCTTGTGTCCAGGGTGCCCGTCTCCCCGTTAGCCATTCCTGGTGCAGGGCCGGTCCTGGATGCCTCTCTGCCGATGTCCATACCATACAGGACAGCATGCTGGCTTATACCTATATCTGACATGGAGCGGGTTCGTGTCTTGAGTTTGGACCCTCCACTCATCTCCGTGCTTCTGTGTCTGGCCTGAGGCAAAGAGGAGCCCTTCTGGAGGTAGGCTGAGTTAAGCCTCTGGTGCCCAGATGGAGCCTGCTGCTGCTGCCTGTGATGCTCAGACTCCTGGTGTATTTGGGGATGTTGTTTCTCCTGGGAGTCTTGCTGTTGACGTACAGTCTTATGTCTTTGTAGCTCCAACTCCTGTTGTCTTTGAGCCTGTTGTTGTCTTTGACTCTCCACTTGCTGTCTCACGTGGTCATACTTATGTTGCATTTGCGGGTCTTGTTGTTGAAGTTGTGCAGCATGCTGTCTGTTGTGGTGCTGATGCATTAGAGGCCCTGCTTGCTGAATTTGGGGCTCTTGATAGCATATAGGGTCAGAGGATTGATGCTGTCTGGGCTGCGATGATCTAAATGCTCTTTCCTCTAGGCCGTCATGGCCAAGCTCTCTCCTCCATTCTCTGATCCTTTCAACATTTCTCTCCCTCCCCCTCTCCCTCCGTCTCTCCCAATCCCAGTCTTCCTCACCTCGACTTGCCCTCCTTCGTTCTGGACTTTTGTTCTGCCAGTCTGCATCTTCATGTCGTCCCCTATGTGTGTCATCCACACTCCTTTCCCTTCGCCGTATCTCTGAGGGCAACACAGCTTTCCTGCTCTTTAACAGGCCCTCTGTTTGGACTTCTTCCTTTAGGGCTTGCCTCGCTTCCAATCGTGCCTCCCTATGGGCAGCATAGATTTGGTCAGAACTAACTCTTCTTCGTGGTTGTACTTCAGGGGGTTCAGAAGGTCTGGCACTTGGTTCTAATGGAATCATGGCCAAATAGGGCTGAGAGTCCATAGCAGGGCCAGAGTGTTGGTAGTCGGAGTTCGAAGTAGGGTAGGGTATTTGCCCATGAATCGGATGGTAGCCTAGGCTGTGCTGAGGCTGGGGAACTGTCCTTTGCTGGGTGGGTTCTGAATGCTGTCGCGTATATTGAGCTGTGCTCCCTTGAATACGATGTCTGTTATCCTGGTGCCTATCAGGACTGCAGTCAGGAGGCCTCTTGACAGTTTCATCCCTGGACAATCGTTCCCTTACTCGGATTCTTGGAAAAAGGAATGCACAAGGGAAACTGAGCTTCCAGTTCAATTTGAAACTACTATTTCCTCTAAGCCCAAAACTCAACTCAAACACAAGGGTATATAAGTTGTAATCCAGAGTTCCACTAAAAAATAAATAATAAATAAATAGAAATAGAAATTAAAGCCCTTACCCAATTTACTCTGAAGTTTGTCTCTACCTGACCGGCCCTCTTCCATATGCACATTAACAATTTGCGATGATCGCCTTCACTTTCACCATTAAAATTGGCAACTCTTCAACTTTATTTAAATTTTTGGGAAGCTGCATGTTTCCAAATCTGCCACACGATGGCACTTTGTGTTGACAGTCTGACCCAAGGAATGCAAAAGTGTCAACTATAAAATAAACTTGTTCCTGGTCATGCGGCCGGCTTGATACACTTTGGCCTTAAGGTCATAGCTGGACATCTAACATCAAAAAGGCTGTGTCAGACTGACAGAAAATTCTTTCTGTGTAAGTTTGTAATATATGGTGAAATTACAAATCTGAATCAGAAACAGTGCAATATAAAGGTGCAAAGGGCATACTTGCCAAATTCTGCACTATTTAATCACATCCAGTAAATCTGCCTTACACAAAGTTTGGTAAATAATTACATAAACTGACAACCGTTGTATTGTCTGAAGAAAAAACCCCATCAAAACCTAATTTCAATTCCATTAATTCCAACTAGACAATGTCAGACATAAAGAACACAAACATGAGGCTATCACAAGACCAATTCCAGCTCTCAGGTATAGCATGTCCTAGGTTTAAATTTGAATCCAAGTGTCCCTCTCTCTCTCCGATGCCAAAAAAGTCAGTCAAACTATTTTTATCTACAACTTTATAACCCTTGGTAGCTAAAGGTTGCACTAATCTCATTGTACACCACTAAGCCACACATAATTGATGTGCCTCTGCTTTATCTGACATGGCATGAAAGACCTAAAAGAGTCCTTCTTGTACTCTAATACCAGCTAGAATAAGCAGCTGACAAGGACAAACAGAAGTCACAGTCATTTGGGTGCATTCAAGAAAAAGTGATTAAAATAAGCGCCCTAAAAGAACCAATAAACTTTACAAATAAGCACCATTATTTTTGATGTTGCTGTGATGTGCTGTGATGCATAATAGTCTGGTGAAAGGTCTGACTAAGTCATACCACACCTTGTTAATTTCACTTATTCATTCGAGTGTTCATTTGAGAATTTTAGTGTTCATCATTTCACCAGCTATTTGCAAACTGGCTGTATTTCTTATCTATGCCACTGTCCTCTCCAGAAATCCACATATAGCCAAAGTCTTCACACTTTTTTAACAGCAAAACTCAGATAAAACTTCAGTTTTCTACCAGTTTACCTCACAAAACCATTTTAGAACATTTTAAAATCATTAATGTAAGCTCCTTATTCCACAACATTATAAGTAAGTGATTCAGTGTAAGACTGAGATATAGTTTCATAGATGCTAACAGGCCAGAACCTGAGGAGGGGGCATGTGAGTACAGCCTTGCTGACAAGTGCCAAGTCAGTAGGTCTGCGGCCGACTCAGGTCAGGGTCTGGAGCTTTCAAATGTTGTCACCCCATCAACTCCGTTTCACTAACACTTATCAACTGCTCGCCAAAATCTAGTGCCTATTTCAAACTGAAAATTTCAAACTGATCGTGTGAGATGCGGTTTTAGGTAAATCTTTGAATTAAAAAATGTTAGAAATTAAACTTTGTCAGTTGAAAAAGGAAAAACCCTCAGAACACCAAACAACTGTTAAATGAGAGACTATGATGTCAATTATAGTGGGAATTATTAATGAATTAAAAATAATTGTGAATAGTTATGCTTTTGATGTATGGAAAAGATTTAGCTGACTGTCCACTGGAAACATTT
Organism: Rhamphochromis longiceps; assembly: GCF_057381845.1. NCBI lineage: Eukaryota > Metazoa > Chordata > Actinopteri > Cichliformes > Cichlidae > Rhamphochromis > Rhamphochromis longiceps. The sequence continues at coordinate 8,733,023 of NC_140574.1, forward strand.
TTCTTTCAAGTTTATTATGTTATTACATTTACTTGTCACAGTATTGTCAGGAGTATTATATTATATAAGTAAGCAGGTTTCAAAATTGTTCAAGGCTTTATTCAAGGCTTTTAGGAAAATTGCACTTAAGACATTTCAAACTCCTTCTGCACACCATTATTCCCAGAAAAGGACTGCATTAAAAGAAAAGCACAGCCTGGTTTTTACCTGAAAATATCACATGAGCAATCATAACCTGGACTTTATTTAGTGCCTCAGTGCTGTGTTATAAAACCATATGTACCCAGTGGACAGTGGGCAATTGGTGGGGTTTGACGCTAACGGCATCCCAAGTGGACTGTACCTTGAGGGCCAGGTGAAGTCTGTCTGAGCATCACTCTCTGAGTCTGTGTTGAGAGACCAGTCGCTCTTTGACAGGGCGGCCAGGCTACAGGATGATTTCATGCATCAGTATCAAACCCTGAGAGAAACTTCTGCTCAAGTTCTTAGAGACCAAATGTGCACTAAGCAGCTGGACTGTGCGACAACTACAACTACAACAAGAGTCAAGTTTAATAAGTAAGAACACTATTTATAGGCTTCATATAAGATTTGCCACAGTGTCATCACCCTGAATTCGTTCACATCCATTAAGCGTCTCGTTCCTTTTGTGGTGGCGTCTTCAGGTTTATAATAGAAACTGACAAACTCTTTGCTTAATGAACCAGGCTGCTGTTAAGTGAGGTTCGCCTCTAAAGGCAAGCAAAATCCAGCCCTGTAATCATCCCTCTCACGTACAACCTTTCCTTGATGAGCTCCCCAGAGCCTCTTTCTATGTGAAACTGGAGCAGGCCAAGTGTGACTGAGCTGGGCCCACAGTCCAGAAAGATCCTAGCACTGACACAGTGGTAAAAGCCACAAGCTAAGAAGCTCAGCAGATAATGGGAGCCACAAACTCCAGGTTATAGATTTTGAAAAGATAAAATACTTCTTTCAAGCTTTTTTTTACAAACACCAAATTCTAACAAGATTGCAAATAAATATTTTATAATAATTTGAATTTGTAATGATGAAAAAGTAATTAAAAATTAGCATATGAAAAGGATTATTAAGAAATATTAACTGAAAAAGAAGCATCAGAAATGTTATGGTATGATCACTGATGCACTACTGACAGCAGTAAAATCTTAAAGTATTTGCAGGTGCATGGAGTAAAACCACACAACAAAATAGGAGAATCAATAATGTTATGCTAAAGTAGGAATACAATAACAGAAGTTTAGCTAACAATAATTTATGTGGGGTGTTAGTATTTATGCAGTATTTTATTATTCTAATCTAATTTTTTGGAGTTATATTAACATATACTTGTGCTGTATTTTGGTATTAGTGTAAAAGATAACAAAGTTTAACCTGACTGCATGCAATTTGTTTTATTTTGTCATCTTACCCCTGCCTGTTTAGGATGCTCTGGGCCTGCTGCTCAATGAATAAATCCCCAGGTGAGATGCCGTAGCGAGTGGAGGGCAGGGATGCCCGGCGGGCAGTGCGAGGGGAGCTGGGCACTGCTGCAATGCTGTAGTCCCGGGTGGTGGCTGGACTTGGCTCCTGCTGGGCAGCATCTTGCTGGTGGGGTTGCTGTTGTTGTTGGGGCTGGGCTGGATGCTGTTCCTGAGTCCTTGTTCTAGAAGAGACTGAGCGCTCCTGAGCTCCACCACGCCGATAGTTCTCCATATTCATCACTCTTTCCCGTTCTGAAAATCGGCTTGGTCTTTCTTGAGAGGGGGGAGGGGCTTGGTTTGACTCGGAGGAGCTTGATGTGCTAACAGGCGCAGGATCTGGGTGAGTCCTCATGGAAACCCTGCCCACTCCAGAGCGGTACGGCACCCTAGGGTCGCGTCCTTCTGTCTCTACTTCTGGTCTGTCCCTGTCTCGCCTGGCAGTAGTTTGTCTGTCAGCGGAGTCTGGATCACGCCTGGAACGGTAGCGTGGTATATAATCGCTGTCCGCTTCCTGATCCAGGAGGATGCCATAACGCTCTGAGAGCTGGCGCCGGCGCTCAGCTTTGTAGCGGGCGATGCGCTCAGCCTTAGAACTGAGGTTTGTGGATTCTGTGGGGCCAGATGTGGGTGTAGAAGAGGTGGATAGTGTTACTGGGTCAACATAAACCAACACTGGCTCTGGGCGGCTGCTGCCAGCACCACCTTTGACCTGAGGTGACCTGTCAGGAGATGACACCTGCTTCTGTGGAGCCACCGTCTCCTCTCGGCTGTAGCGTTTCACTGTGGTAAATAGTAAAAATACTTCATTAATTATCAGCAATAACCCTGGAGAACTAAAAATGATACCAAAATCATGTCACACGTTTGTAAACTGAAAATGTTGAAGTTGAGTCACACTTACAGCAGAACAATGCTCAAGAGATCAAGTTTAGATTCATGTGAAAAAGAACATTCTTCACAGAACTCAATGCAGGCCTGTGAAAAACTAGCATATCCCTAACACTTCTTTAAGAATTAAGGGGAAAAGTAGATGCCAGGTGCTGCTAATCAAATGCATTTTATTAACTGAGTGTGATAACACAATGACATAATCCCAGGCCAGAATCATCCTGGCAAAGACCCCAATCCAGTCTGCTGAATGGCTTTGGAAAATGTGAAGGATAAGCGAAAACCCTTAGTGATCCCATATGTCTCAGGAGTATTGGAACAGTTGAGACGCATTTTTTGTAAACACCGCATCTCCGTGGCTTTTAAACCCTAAAACACGCGGCGCCAAAAATTGGTCTGCCCCAAGGATCGGGTCCCCCGACAAACAGAGTAATGTAGTGTACGCTGTTAAGTGCCAAGAGGATTGCCAGGACTTATACATCGGGGAAACCAAACAACCTCTGGTGAAACGGATGGCACAACACAGAAGAGCTAACTCCTCAGGTCAGGACTCCGCAGTCTACAGGTTTGAGCGGGGAGTCAAGGAGGCTAATTATGTAAAAAGGGAAAGACCATCGCTGAATCGAGGAGGGGGCCTAAGGGTACATCTGTCACCATCTTGCTGTGATTGCCGCCATTCCCCAACTCTCTGTGAAATACTCATGGCCATTGATCCGCAGGCTTTGATCAGTGGTTGTTGATCAATGGTCATGAGAATTTGCATATTAATGATCAAGGAACTGACCTCACAGCCCATTGTTCATTCAGTGGGCTACTTCCAGTCATTGTGCAATTGTGCTTTATAAGGTTGGGGAAACTAGCAGGCAGCTGAGACTGAAGAAGTCACTTGGATGAGTGATGAAACGTTTCTCCCACTGAAAACGCGACCTCCAGATAAACAGATTCAACTTTTTGGGAAGGATGGCATACATTTTGGACGTTTACCTGTATTTTGACAGGTTTTCCAGCTTTCTTTCCAGCTTTCATCTTAAAGTCTACAGGCCTCAGTTAGCATGGTATGGCTTATTTGGAAGCACTGCCAGGAGAAAGCCCAATTTCTCTAAGAAGAACATGAGCATGGCATAAGTTTGTTATGCTGCATCTGAACAAACCACAAGACTTCTGGAACAATGCTCTTTGGACGGACAAGACCAAAGCGAAGTTTGGCCAGAACGTGCAGCACCATGTTTGAAGAAAAACAAGAGATGTATAACAAAATAAACACTTCCGACCAACTGTCAAACAGGATGGTTGAGGGTTGATGATTTGGGTTTGTTTTGCTACAGGGTCTGGGCAGTCGACCATAATTCAGTTCACCAAAAGTTTACCAATGTATTGTAGCGTCAAAGAGCCCATTAGTCTGACAGCTAAAGCTTGGCCAAAATTGTGTCATGGAACAGGACAATGATCCCAAGCACAGAAGTAAATCTACAACAGCTTAGAGTAGCTGAAAACAAAAATGGTCAAGGTGTTACGGCGGCCCAGTCAAAGTCCAGACCTCAACCTGATTGAAATGCTTTGGTGGGACCTCAAGAGAGCTGTCCATAAACAGATGCCCACAAACCTCAATGAGCTGAATCAATGCTGTAAAGAGCAGTTGGCCAAAACTCCTCGACAGTTATGTGAGAGACTGATAAAGTCATACAGAAAACTACTACTGCTGAATCATAGAGTGATTGTGTAGTCCTGAGAAAACGTTCCTTTTCACATGATTGTACAAAATACATTTTGTAAAAAACACAGATGCAGTTTACACAAGGGTGACATTTTTCTGATGTGGTGAAACAGAACATTCTCAGACATTCGTATCACTTTTTTACTTCCCATCTTGCAAACTGTGGCAACATGCAATTACAAGCAGTTTCAGGGGTGCTTGATTGCTCAAAGGTATGTTGAGATAACACCAATTCTGGGAATACACACACTGACATTGCATCTCCAATGTGGTTTCATTCCATTATTTCAAAAGCTCCAAATTGTTTCAGAAGTGTCATGTTGAGTTTTTGTATTTTAAAAGCTGACAGGATTCCCTATGTTGTTCCTGAGGCTGACTTCCTGTACTTTCCATCTGATCTGTGCATGCTGATGCACCTTGCATAAAAAAATCTGTTAATCTGAGGATAGGATGTCTTAAAGAGGGAGGTTTCCCCTTGTTTCAGACAGACAATGAGCTGTGGGTCTGCACAAAAACCCAACTATGCCAACCTACTCTAACAGAGTCTATTAAAGCATATATAGAGTTAGAAATGAGGTCCTCTTCAATTGTTGAGACATATTTCAGTAGTCCAATTAAAGCAGCACAGTCCAGCAATGCATCATCCCATGCTTACCCATCACGCAAGGCTCACAGGGGTCTGAGGCACGGGTGTATCGTGGGGGATCCTCCTCAAGCATCCTGTTGGCGACCAATCCACCAGGCACCAGTGCAGGTGGTGCATCACTTTCAATGCCCTCCAGGCGCCGGGCTATCCTCTCCTTCCTGTTGGAGACAACATACAGCAGGTGCAGGTTAGAAGTGAAGGAAATCTTTGACATGTTTACATCAAAATACGTTGTCGTTCTTGAAAATACCTGTTCATTCCCAAATCCTTTCTGACCGCTCCCTCAAAATATTTCTTCAACTCTGAAACTAAAAGTAGGACCAGAAATTTGAGTTAAAGAAATGGCATGACTAACTAAACATTAATTTATTCTGTGTTATTTTTTGTAAGTGTTTAGAAGTGAAGCCCACCTTTGGGGAGGACAACCAGAAGTTTGGCATCTGTATCTGAAACACTCTTGACCAAAGCGGTCTTGTCATTCAAGGAGAAGTCACTCTGAAAACTGAAAAAGAAGAGAAGAAGACACAAACCAATATGAAACTTATGATGCAATAAACTTCTATTCTTTTAATCAGGAAGTCTAAAGTCAACCCAAAGAAAACTAATGATGCTCTAAACCTCAGATAGCCAACTAAATTCCTCTTTAGCCCTCACAACAACTCTTCCTCAGCTGACCTGTCCTAAAGAGGTAAAAGCTGTAACGCTGAAGCTCAGCTGGTGTAGCTTCTATTAAGATCCAACTTAAGAAAGAGGTCATCAATTCCTTAATTAGAAACCGCCAATTAAGGTCTTCTCTTAATGATTTTATTTGGCAGCATGAACAGATCACACAAGCCAGGATAATTAATCTCACCCTTCTTTTGTATCCAGTAGCTTCTCCAACTATTTTATTCATCACTTAAACATAAATCTTAACATCAGTTGTGTGCGTTAAAGTTCTGGAAGTGATGCTGAGCTAACATGATGTAAGAGTAAACATAAAGCTAAAACTGAACTACATTGTTCATGCTTACATATCCAGAATTAAATCTCATTGAGCTGCTCTTGTCATCTTTTAAATAAGATTTTAGGGTGCTACTCTTCATTTTTAGGACCAGATACCTTTAATTTTGTCTTATAATTTATATAGAAGTGAAGCTATTTAGCTTGTAGCCCCAGAGCACTAACGCTGTCCTGTAAACTAATGCAAAACGGAGCTTGGTGCAGTGTGGTCCTGAAGGAGGTATTATAGCTCTAATTCCATGTGAACTAAAAGGTTTCTTAGCATAAGCTGGTCCAGGCATCTCAGCTTTTAATGGTTACTAAGCATGATAAGCTAAAGCACTCGAGTAAGTAAATCATATAGATCGGTTCAATGCGTCCCTAGATAACAAAACATAAAATAACAGTAAATGCTGCATATCATTTACTTTTAGTTTACATTATAGGTAGCTATATAAATAAATCCACCTGCTATAAACCCATTTTTAAATTGTTTTAATATTGGTATCCCATCGTGATTTCACATAAAGAGAGTTTATTCTTTACTGACCTTAAGGTGTCTGTTGGCAGCGAGGTGGAGGTACAAAGTTTGGTAGACGCTTTAGATCCAAATCCTGAGAAGAGAAACAAGACACAGTTAAACTTGAATAATAAATATATACATATATATGTTGGCATTGCAAGTACCGAAGCATCTGTATCAAAATAATAATAATGGATTGGATTTATATAGCGCTTTTCAAGGCACCCAAAGCACTTTACAATGCCACTATTCATTCACACACTGGTGGACGCAGCTACGGTTGTAGCCACAGCTGCCCTGGGGCAGACTGACAGAAGCGAGGCTGCCATATCGCACCATCGGCCCCTCTGGCCAACACCAGTAGGCAAGCAAGGTAAGGTGTCTTGCCCAAGGACACAACGACCAGGACAGAGAGCCCAGGGATCGAACCGGCGACCTTCCGGTTACAGATGCGATTCCCAACCCCCTGAGCCACGGTCGCCCCGTAAATAAACCGTATGTTTCACTATAATGTATTACAGAGTTCTTTATCCACTAATCAAAGACAAAACCTGAAACAAAATTTAAGAAAAGGAACAAGAAACAGCTCAATATGCATCATAAAGAAAGTTTTTTAAAACCTTCTGAACAGCTGAGCTATTTTGAACTTTAAAATTACATCTAAATGTAAAAAAACAACTACAACTTTACAATAAAACAAAAGAATGGCACAATCTTTGCTCTATTGTATTTACAAGCATACAATTCTGGTAGCATGGTTGTAGCATACATGGTATAACTATGCTATAATTGTACTGCTTAGAGACAATCAAGAAAGAATGGAAAAGCCTTGTTGCTTCGATCACTTTCCAGAGGTGTTAAATCCTGTCTAGCTGCACTTTAAATATGTGTTTTTGTGTTTGAAACTTGTATAAATCCACGACTGAATTGCTCGGTCCTTATCCATATTTGATTTCAAAGTACTTCAAACAACATACATATCCACCAGTGTTGCTTGGTGGAGTTTTTTTTTTATAGTGTACTATAACACCTACCAATCCAACAATCAGTACAAGACATATAGCCTTATATTATTTTTCTTTTGACATTTAAAGATGAGGAAAATCAAAACTTCAACCCATTCACAATCTAATTTTTTATGAGGAAACAACAACCTTTTACCAACATTAGAAAATCTCTTTACATGGGCACAAGAATTTAAGTTAAAGTAAACAATGACATTTAATGCAGGAAACAAAAATCAATCAATAAATAACTTAATCAATATTAAACGAAACCATGACCAGCTTTGGACAAAACACCTACCAAGCTGGGAACAGACAGACAAAGACATTTTGAAATAATTCACAGGATTATTTTGATGGGAAAACACAAGACCGATATAAAATAGGTTGATATTATAGAGCGATTGACCAAGAGTTGCTGCTGTGCTCTTCTCAAACTAAACACTTGGTTCATTTCTCACAGGAAATTTCCAACCCCACAATGAGCTCACTTCAAAAAAAGAAAACTCTGAGTTCACATCCAGTTCCCAACTGATATCTGACCTTCTCGCTCACATGTCACAGCAACAGCAGCCTGTTGTAAAGTTGTATCCCAGTATAGGGGACCGATCACATTACTGCTCCAGACGCCTCCATAACATCTTATTTTGGCCCCCGAGTGACTGTGTGGCAATGCTGTGCAACTTTTGTTTTGCAGGGTAAGAAGGAAGCGTGGATGTGTAAAGATGTGGTTCTGGAGAAGGCAAAATCCTGACAAGTATCAAGTTTAAGGGTTTCTCGGTAATATGTAGGTGACTTCAGAGAAATCAAAATCTGTTAGACTCCTTCATTTTATAATTTATGCTCTTCTCTGTTTACAAAACACAGATTGCTGAAAAGCTGTCCATGACTACTTCTGTACTCTGTACTTCTGTATTTTCACATGTGCGATCAATAAATGCCATAACCTTTGGCATAATCTGTTCTCAAATCCACAAACATTCAGCGTTTTCACAGCCTGTGGGAATTCGTAGAGCTGCATGTATCTGTCAGTCTGTGATTTCACTAACATACTTCCTCTGGTGGAAAGCCCCTTGTACAGATGTCAGCTTGTCTTTCCTTGGAAACGCCTGCAGGTTGTCAACAAAACAAGCAGCACAAGCATCAAAGCTGGCACTGCCAGAGAGCGGCTTAGGCTGCTGACGGTCCTAAAGTGAGCGTGGAGAGGAGAGGGATTTTCTATAAATATTCAGAGGTGCAAAATAGACTCCCTGAGTGAACTAGGGCTTTGCTTTCCACACAGTGTCTTCCCATCATACACCTTGTGATGTTTTTACAAAGCGTTTCATGAAGAGTGCATTTACAAGATAAGGCATCCACAGGAGCATCTACCTGTTGAAATATAAAGTGCTAAATGAGAGTAGCTAAACCACACTTTTTAGTATCATAATCTTAATTTAAAAAATTTTGCATAGTTTAAATCTCATATCACAACTGTTTGATCCAACCAATAAGAAGTCTCAAGGTGAATCACCTCATCTATCAATCTCTGTCACTTTTCTTAGCTAAGAGCTAAATTGCATGGATCTTCCAAGCTAATCTAGACAGTTAAAGGTATTCAAGTGGGTTAAGAAAGTCTTCCTAAAGCCTCTTCCTCTTCAACAGGCCTTACCTGTGCCAGAGGGCTGCACATGGTTCACATGGTAACTAGAGATCCATGGGTTTCGAAACATGTTTAAGGAGAAGAACAGAAGGATAGCCTACGCCTATACTCCCCTCTGGTCACAGTGGTGGTAACGGTGGTGGACAGCAGGAGTGGCAGCAGTGAAGATGAAGGTTGCTACCAGCAAGCCGAAAAGGAGGGATGGAGGTGGTGACACGACCTCGCACGCACACACATATATACACACACGGACACGCAGAGCAGAGTGACTGGCCACAAAGCAAGCTACAGCCTGGACAGACTGGCAGTCGTGCAATGCCGGTGTGTATGTCGGTGTGTGTTCGTGCACGCAAGCGAGCCGAGAGAAAGAGGGAGAGACAGCACAGCAGGGTGCTAAAGCAGCTCAGAACCCTAATCAGATTACAGGCAGAAATTAGCCTTGATGATGAAAACTCTGGAACAGGATTGGAGGAGGATGCCAGGAGGACTGCAGGTGGTGGTGTGGGGCCCAGGACTACTGGAAGTCAGATGGTAGCTTAACACTGGCATAGTAAGGGCATGCTTCAGCCAACATTGCCAAGTGCCATCAAACTTCTATAAACTGAAGCCAAACACTGCATTAATATTATGATTAGGCTCTTAGGCTACATTCACACTGCAGGTCTTAATGCTCAGTTCTGATTTTTTGATCAAATCCGATTTTTTGTCTGCTTGTTCACACTACAAATAAAATGCGACAGCAAACGCGCTCTTGTGTGACCCCTCAAAGCGGCCCGCATGCGCAAAAGAAGACGTCACACACAATGCGCTCTGTTTTAAGTTATAGAGTTATTTTGTTATTTATATATGGCCTAATAATTATCCTTATTGCTGTTTTAGAGAGGAGCGGTGCTTCAAAGGATAGTTGGAAATGTCTGTCAGAATCTGCAGATTATACAGTACACATAAAATGTTCACATTTCTCCAACTTTGTCTTCCCAACAGTTTCACTAACATCTACACGGGATGGCCAGGAATCTTCTCCGGTGCTGATAATTGGTGTCTGTCTTGTGTCAGTGACGTAAAAGACGGATTTAAAGCGACATGACCGTTCAAACAGCAGTCGCTTTCTAAAACATCAGATGTATCAGATTCAGTACCACATACCAAAGTGACCCAGATCACCTGCAGTGTGGCTGTGAAACTTTTAGTCATTTTAGTATTTATTATTTATTAGTATTTTAGTTTAGTATTACAGTTTACAAGAAAATAAAATTCAGTGTATTCCCAAAGCAATGATTCACTCTAGTTGCAAGGCTATCAGTTTCACCCTGAAGTCAGTAAGGCTTTCATATACAGGGATGTGGCTGATAAGAAATGGCCTTAAATTTGGTTTCCTTCTCATCATACTCCATCAAAACTGTGCTATAAGATCATTGCTTTTTGCTTCAGCACCTGCTTCATGTTCATTGTTTGCTGCTAAAAATATGCCAGCGAGTCAGGCATATATGATAATCACATAGTGCTGGTGCAGAGGCAGTTTTATTGAAGAAATGGCAGAAGCCACTTCTGTCAGTCATTACATCAGTGAGACGAGTGAGGACAACGCAGCACCCTGGAGGTCACAGTGAGATTTCAGAGAGTCATGGCATAATCTCCTCCAGCAGTGCAACAGCTGGCCACCTTTAGTGATATAACACATGGAAATATATATTGGGAGAATGTATGAAAAGCTCTCTGTTTTTAAGAACTTAAACTCTGAAATATCCATCCATCCATTTTCTCCCACTCTTGTTTTTGCCCTTGTATATGTAATGTTTTCAGCAGAAAGTTTGGATCACAAATACATTAGGTAGCGTAGCTTACTGCTAAAATTATATATGGCAATTAAAAAATTTATAGTTCAAAGTACATTAAAAGTACAAGGTAAATAAAAACACCTCAAAATTCAGAATTAGTCATGTGAGATTTCTTAGCTGTTTGTGGGCCACAGTTTCAATCATTCTCTGCTATTTGTGACAATAAATGCTTATATGTGATGCAATGTACGAGGCATAAAAAGCCCTAAAATCACAATGTGTAGAGCACCTGGAGCAAGGATGTATGCAGCCTGTAGTGTTTCCTGTAGATAACAGAGGATGAAGTTGTTTTTAACGATCGGTGACCTGATTTAAAAACAAAATCTTGTTACACAGTTTTGGAATCACTTGCTTACTCACTCGTCTTCTCTGCGTGATGCGTTTTCTCACCCTTTCACACACAAACTACCCCCACCTCCTCCAGTCTGCCTCTGCACCCTGTAGACGCCCCTAATAAGGCAACATGTGTTGTGAGTGGCTGCCTCGGAGAGAGGTCACCCCGTCAGGCAGCCTGCCTGTGTTTATCAAGGGACCATCTCCACGCCTTCTCCCCGCTGCTCTATCTTGTTTTCCTTGCCATTCCTTCTTTTCCTTCCCCAGATTTGCCATCCGTGCATCTGCCTCACACACTCCTCTTGTCTCTCCCACTCATTCCCAACAACTCCTTCTCATTCTCCATGTCTTTCTCTCTCTTCTACTCTTTATTGCATTCATTTTATTTCACTTTGTCTTATCGGTTTCTCCACCACTTCCAGTAGCAACAAACACAAGACATCCTCTTTCACTCATTCTCTGTCTCATTGGTTGCATACAAATTTATCATTTCAAAATCTGCCAGACATCATTCATAAGGCTTTTCTTAGAAGTAAACCACAGTGGCAGGGGATGTAATACTTCAAGCTTTCCAAGTAATAAAGATGGACTACGGGTGGATGAGCTGATGACAAGATGGGAACTCGTGTCAGACATCACGACCAGCGCTCAGGTTTAAGATCTGATTTGCAATCCTCTTCTATCATTCAAAATTTACAGTAACCCAATAAAGAAGTGTCTCCTTAATTTTATATGAGGATATCATTTAAAAGGTCAGCTGTAAATATCTCACTTATGCAATTTTTGTACAATTTTTAGTGCATTTGTACAATAAATGAGCTTTCTTAATGCACAATATCAGCAAATCTAAATTTTAAATTAAAAAAAATACTTCACTTTTGAAATTAGGATATCCTGCCAAAACATTATCTGTAAATAAATCATAGCAACAAAACTCTGATGTTAACAGGCCGTCAGCGACATTAAAGGGATGGATGTGCACATTCAGACCACTTGGTGGTCTCACGGTCTGTTAGGTGGAAGACACAATGTGAAACTTTGCTCTACAATTTCATCACTTTTCAGCACAGGATGTACAAACGCTGTCATGCAACCTTCAATAAAACTCAACACCCAGAACATCATGTAAACACCACTTAACAAATCCCTGCATGACTCAGCATCAAAGCATCTCTCTGCTAATCACGCTTGACCTGAGAAGCCCAAGCTGGATATAAAGAGTTTTAGCTAAGTTTGGAGGTATTCCTACAGACAGCAACACCATAGGATAGTTTGTTTGAATCTGTTTTGACAGCCTTAGCTTTACTGGGCTTAAAACTTTCTGTGATGATACTTATGGGGGGCTTGTGTCGAGTACAATGTTGTGCTTTTGCATTCCGAGTTAAAGACAATATTTCAACTCACAAAAACAAGCACTTAATTCCCGTGCATACCATTCCTGCTGCACTGCATCACAATCTGCAGCCACTTTAGTGAGTTAAAGAAAAATAATTTCCATGAAGTCATTTGGTGAGTTTAAACTGCTATGTGTCAACATTATAAAGAAAAAAATGATTAAATGATTCCAAATATTAACCATAATGACACAATAAAAAAATCATTATACACACTGATTAACTAAACAGAGAAATCATTCCCCAAATTTCCTTTACACTCTATATATTTTGTTGTCGTCATAGTGGATCATCTGCCTCAATCTCACCTGACCCTTAGCATCCTCTTCTACATGTCATCCTTCACTGCAACCGTGAATCTGGTCTTTTCCTCCTGTCGGGCAGCTCCGTCTTCAGCATCTTTTGTCTAGTGTCTCCACTTTTCCTCCTCTGCCAATGTCTAAACCATCTCAACCTTCACTCTCTAACTTTGTCTCCAAACTACTGAACCTGAGCTGTCCCTCTGACATACTCATTTCTACCACTGACCCTCCTGGTCCCTCTTACTATCTTCAGCTGTGCCACCTTCTTCTCCTTCTCAAGCTCCGATATTGCCTGTGCCTCCGTCTCCAAACCAGACATTGTAGCAGGTCTCACTATCACTATTGAAACTTTCCCTTTCGCCATTGCTGCTATCCTTTCATCCTTGACACTCGTCTCTGAGGGATGAGACATTTGTCTCTGTCCACTCCTCTTCCTTACCTCTCTTGTGTACTGTCTGTTGCTTTGGTTGATTTGACCCTGGAGTTAATTTTGCCAAAAAGTGATGAACAACAAACAACTATCAGCAACCAGCAGCTAAAACTGATCCAGGGTTACAAACTTGATTCTTTTTAAATTAAATCCTCTGGCCCTGCCTCACAGTCCACCAGTATATATGTTAGGTTAATGGTTGATACTAAATTATCTTCATGTCCAGGGTGCATCTAGTCAAATATGAGCTGGAATGGGCTACAACTTCCCTGTGACCCAAGAACAATACCTGAGAAAAAAATGGATGGATGGTTCATAAATCTGTACTTTTTATTCACAAGATTTTATTTTTAATCTGGATTTAAAAGATAATTACATAGAAACAGCAGTCAGCCTCCTCCAGCTTGGTCCCTGTGTGACTCTTTTCTAAACCAGACATTTAAATTTAAACGTTAAGACGCTCTCTTTTTTTCCTCTATGTTTCTTCACAACGTCGTTGTGATGTCACACTGCAGATGGGTTACTTTGCTCAGCATTGTTTTTCAGGTTCTCTAATACTCTGTACAGCATATGAATCTCTGCTCCCGCTAACTACTCACATCTTGTTTTAGTCCACATGAATAAATGAATTCTGTCATTTTCTTTTCCCAGAACTTTTCCCAGAGTAGTAAAAAAAACAAGATTACAGCACATCTGGTGCTTACTGTAGAACAGCAAAAAGCTTTTGTTTCATTGCAGAAAAATGTTGATTATATCTACATGCTACTTTGCACTTCCAGCAGCAGCAGACAATATGCTCAAAGTTGGCCTGCCTAATAAAGGTTGGCCTGCCTAATAAAGGTTGGCCTGCCTTTATTAGGAGAATTTCTTCCTTTTTGATTAGCTATTGTGCACTAAATCACATAGAGATACATGTGCTTATGTAGACACATGTACACACACGTACAAGATGCACACACAGGTCAAATGAGAAGCAGAGTGAGCACTGCTGGAACTTTCATGCTTCCTCCTTCCTTAAACATTTACTCTGGCATTCCCTCTTTAGATTCACATCTGTGTTCCTCTCTGCTGAGTTGCATCAGCTCTGCCTGACGCTCAACACAGAAATCTGCCCGCTCTGCTCTTATATGGATATTGATGAGCACAGAGGTCGATGCAGAGGAGAGACACTAGAGTTCATCAACTCTCAGAGCAGTAGAGAGGGAGGAAAACAAAACAGAGATGGAGACCGAGAGAGAATCAGTAACAGAGGAGGAGGACGATTTCACGCGAGAAATGATTACTTAATGATTTGGCTATCCTTTCTTTAGGGGTACATTGTCCGTTGTCTTCACATTATACAACATTACGAGGTAGCTTAAGGCAACTCATGAGCAGACAAAGGAGAAACATCAGTTCAATTAGATACAGTGCATAGTTACTTTTGTACTTTGCATTAATGCAGATCCATTTCTGCAGCTTCTCTACTGTTTGCTGGATAAAGAGCAGACAACTGAGCTGAGACAGACTCCATGATTAGCCACTGCTCTTATTAAAGCCCATGTTACACTACTGGAGATTCAGACTGACTATAATCAACGTGATTGCAGACAATAAAATGACCAAAACAAAGGCGACAAACCCTCAGTTATGAGTTGTAAAACATTATGAAGCAAGAACACGATATCAGTAAGAGAGGATATCCTTAATATGGACACCTTAGGCACACAGTTCTGGCACCGAAGTCCCCAGCTCTATGGTGTACAAACTTTATGTTTACAAATGACAGCCAATCAGAAGAAAGTTAGCTTAAATGGAGGGGGAAAGGAGCTGAAAGGGCTTGTTTCAGAGTGTTGAAGAAACAAGAGACTGCACTGGGGTCGAATAAGAGATAAAAATAGGATTATTTATAACTATGAATCACACAAAACTACTTTAGAAGGGGCCAAGAATAAAAATACAGAGCTGAAAAGGAGCACAATAATTCCCTTTTCACTCATAATCACATGCTAAAAATCGGTCAGAGATTATCCATGGCACTTGAGTATCTACAGAGATCTTGTGTTAAAGAACTCATTTATTAATTTGCATGCATTGGCCAACTTCAGAGGTTTCTATCACCCTTAACCTAAACATTAATCATACAATTAGAGTAAAGCCAGACTATTAGAAGACCCAGAATGGATAGCTGCCTAACACAGTGCGGACAGCAGACAGCACAATCACAAATCATGCTGAGCTGAGGAGACAGGGGTCAGGAAAGTTTCTCATTCAGGCTGCAGAAGAGTGATGAAAGGATTTTAAAGAAGTAGAAATGGCTCTAATTAGCCTAGAAAAATAATTTTTTAGAAACATGAAATTTTTGCTTCCTTGAAAGAAACAAATCAATCTTCTAATTTGAATATTTGTTTTCTAGAGATGAAACACACTATAAACCCTTGCTGTTCTTCAAAGTAGATCAAACACGTATCCAATAAAACAGAACAAAGTATGTATGTATGCATGTATTGCTAACTGGGTAAATGCCTACACATAAGCTCGTAACACTTGGAGGTTTGAGCCAATCTCAATTCTCATTTGTGGATGAACAGAGTCCAGTGGCACAGGGTCAAGCCTGGGGCCGGCCAGTAAACCTGTCTGTTCACTTTGATGAGTGCAGCAGGTGCAGAGCACCAAACAACTGGTGTATGGCATCACATGCTCCCCCCACCACCCCTCACAGAGGCACACATGCTATAAAAACAAAACTGTGGAGAAATGATGCCGGCCGATGCCGGAACAACACACTGGCCCAGCACATACTCATCAGATCAGCTGCACTTGCATACCACCATACAGCTATAATCTGGGGCTTGGAATGCTAATACCCATGTGGTTACTTGAGACATAAGTGCAAAACTAACAAGAAGCAGACTCGGCTATGAAGAAAATGTAAGCTAGACACCATCTGAAGACTGTTCAGTTTTGTGTTTTGGAGGTAAAGTTTGCCTCCATTCATGGGCATATGACAGAAAAGGAGGGACAATGAAGGACGTCTTCCAATCATAAAGAGAACATTTAAACTATAGGACTGTTGTTAAAGTCAGTGAACCTGCAAACACAACCACCTACAGGAGTAACAGTCATCTATGAGTGTTTTGTACCACTCTGAAACTATAAATAAAGATTCCTCTAAAAATATAATCAAATCAAAGTCTTAGAAACATTATACAGATGGTCATTGAGCTAAAGAGGTCTTATTACAAAGCATTTCGCCTACAAATATCTGTTCAGCATTTTAAAAATGACATCCAATTTGACGGCGCATCATTTGGTGATTGCGCACAATGCCAAGTTTACTTAATCAAACAAGCAGAAAGTTACCGGTATCTTTAAGCATTGTTGCCCTCTATATGTTTATGCTAAATGACTGACGTTTCATAAAAATAAAGGAATTTGCAATCATGTAATCTGTTTATATGTGATGTGCTGACTTAGAATTTAGGATAGCAGACATAAGATTAAACCAGCAGAGATAAAATCATACTTGCAACTCACGTTAGCTCCAATAAAAAGGAATCGAGAAAAGTGGTTCACAGGTGAAGTCCATCTATCCTGGAAGGAGAGATATCAAACCGCCACACAATGATGCTGAGGAGGCAGGAGGTGCAGGTGTGAGCAGGTAAACCCAAACAGAGAGCCTAAGTCATCTACCGTGAAGCAGGTCCAACCTCAGCAGCTGACAAATATATCCCAGTGCTTTCCCTCTAGCTCTGCGGTTCTGAGATAAATAAATCAGTCCTGGAACAGCCAAGCAAAGAAAGGGAAGGAGGGAGAGGGAGAAAGAAGGAGAGGGAGTGGGGTATGCAGGAGATGGGTGAAGGACAGAGGGAAAAGAACTGAGGGGAAAAGAGGGGTGAAGCTGAGAAAAGGTACACAGGCTAGGTGTCTGGATACTCCTATAGTTAGTGATTCTTCAAACTATTCCAAAAGTGAAGATAGGTGGTTCCTGAAATGTCCATTCTGCAAATCAGGTTTGTATCACCGGTCTAATAGAGTTTAAACTGAGGGTCAGAGGCGACACCGCGCTACTTCCAAAGAGTTTAGGGAGTGCGGGCCAAAATTGTTGCAGTAACCTTATCCCACAGCTACCATGTATGGGCTGAAGAGAGCAGCCTCAATTGAGGGGCATCTGCCATAAATAGCCAGGCAGCGTCGGGCTCCCAGAGCAGGAGGATCGAATCAGCTGTTACAACTACAATCCAGCAGCACTGCGTGATCCAGGCTGCGCAGGAACGCCTGCTCTATGACACCAGGGTCATACACAGCGCACTGTTTCACTTGCATTCATTTCAACCAGCCACCTGACCAGTTTGTTCAAAGAAACTAGGATTGCATCAAACGCTGGGATGATGCTGCATTTCATGTTAGGACATTTAAATTCATCTCTGGAGCTTGAGGGGCACAACTGTCACTACATATGCAGCCTCATTGTGCAGAATTTCACATAAATTTGACAGATTATCAACATGATCCATGTCAAACTGCTTACACAGGACAGCTGTGAGATGCTCAAAACAGGAACTCTTGAGCCGACTGTTTACAAAAGCTCACATGTATGACACAGTTTAAAAAGTTGCAGTTTTCATGTCCAAAACAGACAAAAAAAAACAAATGCATATCACTACTTTAACTTCATCTGCTACTACAAGGACTCCTTGCCATGTTTTAAACAAAGTGAATCAAACAGTAAAATACAAACGCAAATGCAGTAAAGCAATTATGGGCTTTTTAAGATGTTTGATAACAGCAGGGACATTAAACTGTATTAAATAAGTCCTAACGCTGTATTTTCTATATAAAAAAAGATCAGCACATCCAGGTGATTAACTTGTGGCTACCGATATGTGTCTTTGGGTACTGTGGTGAAAGAGAAGCAGGTCAATTTAGGGTTTTGCTCCTTGTTACAGTCGGTTTTGTGTTTAATTGCTGTTTGTCTCCAACTTGTGGTGTTGCATTGTAACTGCAGGACGGGTCACCAATTCAAACATTTTACAGAATAAAGATTAAAGATAAAGAAATCACTTTATGTAGTTATGTTCATAATTTATCTCCTTACAACACATTGGAAAAATGTTATTTTTCTGTTCTGACCTTTTTCTGTCATTTTTTTTGCCACATTTATGTAGTTTTATCTATGAGTAACAGTCAGATGCGTAATCAATATACTTCAGTAATTTCAGTCAACAATGTTGCTGCCTTACACATCTGTTTTGGGTATATCTACACATTCATGACTTTTACTCTCATTTTTTTCCTATATAAAATGCATCTTTGTGGTTAGATACACACACAAGTAGGATTAATGTGCATTCAATAAAGGCAATGACCACTTACCTAACAGAAATCTATCCATTTGTCTGTTATTTTGTGGCCTTGGTAAACCAAAACATATTTTCCAGTTGAGAAAATGACCCTAAAATTTAAAAAAACTGGTTAAGAAATCATTTTATTACAATTGTGTTCATGGGAAGCTTTTTGCATGCAGAAAAATCCTGTTTACAGTCAGGAATACAAGTTTATGTGGACAGGCTGAAGGGTGGCAGAAAATGAGGGCAACTGTCACTGTGGCATTAATGGACTTACTTATTCCACATCCAGCACAGGCAAGCAGGCTTGACAGGTGTACAGTAATGACAGATATGTAGGCAACTTACTGAGAACTGGACTGACTCAGAGGCTGAGGCAGCTGTGATGGAGGGACAGCTGGAGATGGATGGCAGGGAGGTCTGCAGAACAAAGCCAGACTGTTTCATTCAAAGAATCCCAAGTACACAAAAAGACAAAAGAGAAGTGATGCTTTCCTTGATACAATGGGGAAGTGTATGAAGATTTGGAATAACCTTGCTGTTTGCATTATTTGGTGATTAAGTGAGAGTTACAGACAAAAAGAATTCTAATTACAACCATTACAAATCCCCAGCATTTACCAACAGTTTGTACATCACCTGACTGGACAGCAGTAATCTCAAACTGGTAGCTTTGGATCCAATGTGAACAGCATTCAGGGGAAATTTCAGATCATCCTTCTTTGCAGATATCCTTCATCTCAGCTGTATTCAGTGTAAATGCACATCTTAACGTCATTCTATTGGATTAAGGTTTTGGACGCTTCAAAAGACAGATTATCTTTATTTGAAGCCATTCTGAATTAGATTTGCTTCAATATTCAGGTTCATTGTCCATGCTGTCAATCCATACAAGACACAGAAGCTAGATGTGTGTGTGTGTGTGTGTGTGTGTGTATACTCTATATATACTATATATATATAGTATATATAGAGTATATATTAGTGACCTATTGTTTTTCTAGGCTCTTAATAATAAAGGTAGAGACAGCACTGCACAGTAGCAGTCAAAATATTTTAGCTACTGAATTAGCATCATATAACTATATAAGGAAACACTATTCTAGCAGTACAGACTTTATAATTTAATTAAGTAGCAGTGTATTAGCCCCTAATGTACAACAATCAACAGTTTCGTTTAACTGAAGGCGTGCAGGTGTAATTTTTTTTATATATTTACCTGAGCTAGCTCTTATCAAGGTTACAGGCGGCCATTTTGAAAGTCCAACACTGGGAAAAGTACCACCTCAGTCTTTGAGACAACTTTCAGTTAAAAACGAGCACCAGAGAAAATGTTCAGAGTCATAGTAAGAAACAAAGGTAAGACCACGACAAACCTTTTCTCAAAAAAGTCCAAAATTCCAGTTTAAATGTCCAGAGAAAGCTAACTAAACTTTAATTAGCTTTCTGTAAATAACACTAACTATGGCATTTTACCTTTAAAGACTGGGAACTCTTGAAAGTGTGAAACAGGACTGAAATAAAACCTTTTACTGGTTTATTAATTATGGCCACATCCAGAGTAAAGTATATAAAAAATACTATACAGCTATACTGTGTAAGTAACCATTATACTGGCTAATATAGTGGAGGTCACCCTCCTGGTGTCAAAACGCTTTCATCTGTCAGTGTTTTTAATGTCGCAGCTGATCCTTGTAATTTAGCTTGCACTCCAAATATGGTAACTGTCAGAAGCTGCATGTAGCTTAAGAAACAACGCTGCAGTGCCTTTGTACGCTGTGCCCATGAACAAAAAACACCCACAGCGTAATGAAAAGACAGCCTACCTATATTGGGATCAATAAAGTATCATATAAGAGGAAGCAGTAATCTGACTTTTCACTCTCATCTTAGAAAAAAAAGATGGCACACAGAGGAAATTGAAGAGGATGGATGCCCTCCAAGTCTCCCAGAGAGCATGCTGGGAGGTTTTTACAAGGTTCAGCTCAAGTACCGTATTGTCTTTGCCAACGCTTTGATCCAGCAAGTGGAGCTCAGTGTGACAGTCTGGCATGGTAATTGGGCTGAAATTGCCAGCACACAAGTGAACATGTGTGAAAACACTCGCATATTTGTGCTTATACACGTATGCTTGCTTTCCATTGCCTTAGCATTGCTCAAAGAATAAAAGTCAGCTCTTTGAAAATGAAACATTTCCATAATAATGACTTACCCACTCAAGGAGCCCAGTTACTTGTGCTGATTTTCTCTCGTTTTCCATATTGCGGGACAGTGTCAGCAGCTGAGATCAGATGCCTCATGTGCAAGCTCTAAAACAATGTATACAAAGCCTGTATGGCAGCATCACCAACACACAATTTTCATTTTCTCAGATCACTTTTAGGATGTATAATTTAGCTCCAGAGATGAACCTGTAAAGGGGCCACCAATGTAAAAACTTTTTCCAAAAACCAACATGATATCAGAGTAATGGTAACTGTAACTGGTTCTGCTTTTATATACATAACTGGTTTCGTTTGTAATATAAAAGACTTTATCATATATTGTATTTCATACATATGCACCCCTTATTATCTTTGCTCATGTCCTGGCGCATATGTGATATAAGTGCACATTTCTAAAAAAAAATAAAAAAATAAAAATTGCATACATACAGACAACAGCAACTGTCACAAACACCATTTTCATGCAAAGAGTTTATTTATGAATCAGACTGCAGTATCATACAACAGTAGCACAATCATATGACTATGGATTATGCTCATATTTATAGATACAAAGATAAAGGCATGTCTTAAAAGAAAAAAAATGAATGAGTTCTCTTTTGATTTACTCTAAAAATAGCTTTTAAATACTTGGCATAGTTTTGTAAATTAAATTATGAAACATAATGTTTTGCCCACTGGTTTTACTATTGGAGTACCAAATGCAAATATACTTTATGAAAAACATTTTTTTTTCCTCCTCTCTCTTGCATTTCATGCAAGGAAGAAAAAAAAGATGTCAGTGAGTACAAAAAGCACTTAAATCTCATATGAAAATAGAAAATATTACAAGTGTGCATAATTACTTCATGTTGCACATAACCTGCAGTACAAAAAGTCAAACGACACTATGTTCAAGTGTACCTGACATGCCAATTATTGGGGGAGGGGGGCGTATGTACTGAAATAGCTATTTAAATGTCGTCAGGGGCAGTTTATACACCAGACTAAGGCGAGGCCCTTTAGTCTTCAGAATGAATTGAAAATGAGATGTGTTAGTAATTATGGGCGTGCCAGCTTGTCCTCCCTGTGATGCTGACTATGAGCTTGTCTTGAAGCACTGACCCTCCTCTCGTACTTATAATAAATTATGCTTTTTGTATTGTTTGAAGTTCACAGTTTTGGACTCAATGTTCCTACAGATAAACAGCATGAAGAGCAGAAACTATCCGCAATGCTACTGTACCTCTCCAGCCAGAGGGATGGCAGAACAGTAAGTTGTTGGTACAAACCTAAGGTATGAAACAGTGCTTAGTACGTTAATATTTGGCATTTCCTGGAGTGTAATGTAATGCACACATCATAAGGCGACGTGATTATTTCGGATTTACATGAAATGTTTGAAATACCAAGACAAAGGTCTGAGTTGATAAAAATGCTACAACTGCAAAATGCTACATAACAGTAAGTTGATGGTTAAACAGTGATGGATTCCTACAGATCTCTTAAATATGTTACACCAGTGAAACAGTCCTTTTATGAAAACAAAGAAAACCCACGTACCTGCAAACTTGTTTTAATCCAAAAGGCAATTTTTTCAATCATCGTTTAGCTTTAGACTCATAATTTAAAATTTATTTTAAAGAAACATTATGCAGATATGTGGTTTTTAGCCTAAAATTGCATCCTACATTGCATCTTTTAGTGCAATAAGCGTTAGTGACAGCACAACAATTTACACAAAATGAACACGCCGTGAGATGAAAGAAACGGAGGAAGAAAGGAGGCGGTTAGAAGGAAGAGGAAACGAAGGAAGGGTGGGAGGAAGGAAGGAAAAGAAAAAAATTCCCAATTTTATTTCTAAACATGTTTTTTTTTGTGGAACCAACAACAGAACGATACATGATTCAAACTGGAAGACATACAAAGACAGAAATAAGACACAGGCCATGTCTGACCACCAACGTACAGCTGAGATGGATTGATGTGTCAAATATCACAAGGAGCGTCCAACACTGACTCTGTTAGCATGTGAAAGAGCACTATCAAACAGGAAATCATGGCACAATCAGAAAGTTTCCATCAGGTTTAACTCCTGCAGTGATGAACCCTTTTGCTCACTCAAACCAAAATCGTGTGATCAAGGCACACCACAGGGCCATCCCTCCTTATACCGCTCTGTTAAGATTTTAAAGCACTAGAAAATTATGTATACTCTCAATATGATACTATACACTTGTATGATACTTTCAGCTTGTTATAGGTGTGGAGAAATAAAATGTCATGGTTAAATACAAAATTTCTCTTAAAATATTTAAAATATACTTTATTTTGTACATTATGCAAACTGATTAACAATTTGATGATAACAAAAATAAATATTCCGTGAAATGTCGCCTCTTTGCGAAACAGATGTATGAACATAGATATATAAATAGATATATCTATATCTATATATATATCATGAAGTAAAGCACCCACCCCCTGTTAAGCGCCCCTATACCCTGACACGAATCCATTTCCCTGTAATATGATCTCAATGACACGTTCACACTTAAGACTCCTGACAATGGTTCCTACAGGTAGCTCCACTACACCACTGACCTGTTTTTACAATATTGCTCTACATATCTTTTTTTTTCTTGTTGTTGTTCTAAATTCCTATATCGATCTTTAATGTTTATCAAGGTTGCTTAAACCATCATTTAAACTCAATCTGTGCCCTTATTGCTTCCTGAAATTACCTGGAAATGGGAGCTATAGATTGAACTTGATCAGGGGACTAATCAGAGACTTCACCTTATCCAACCAGGAATCGCACATCTAGTTAAGAAAGGCAACTCTCCCCCTCTAAAGTAGGGCCAACGTTATCTTATAGTTTACTGATCTGTCATGCCATGTGGTATAGAGTCACTCTTCACTGAAGAGCTATGGTTGCAGAGTTATGGTTGCAGTGTGTACAAAAGCAATGAGAAAGGGCACAATGTCATTCAGTTGTTTTTTGTTTTTTTTAAAAAGAAAGGCTGATTTATCTCATCTGAAAATCAAAACAGTTCTTTAGCCAAAGACAGTGATGTCCAGTTCTAAAACAGCTGTCGCCTTACCACAATCAAATACGCAGGTTATTTTGGTGTAGTTTAAATGCAACAGAACATGTTTGTGACAATAAACCCCTCTATGTCTACATTAGGTTAAACATAAACACTTACATTCATAATCCTCAACAACTCGCCCGTAAACAAACAGAAACGTTCAGGTATGCGAAAAATGTTTTCGCTGCGGACATTTTCAGAAATTCTAGTATGCACGACAGAATTGCATAATGTCTGCCAATGAGAAAAGCATAGGGAGGATAGAATAGAAAGGACAAGCCGCTACAAGACTAACTAGTAGAAACCCTATAAGAGGATGGGGTTGGGGATGGAGGACGGATGGGGTAGTGGGTAGTCAGTTTGGGAAGGTTGGGGTGGGATTCTGGGTGGAAGTTGCCCCACAAGTTAAAGAGGCACCTCCCTTTGGCAGTGGAACAGCACTCTTAGTAGTCAACGCAGCGCCGAGGGTGAGGGTGTACACAATGCTCTTGTCGGACAAGAAGGCAATTTCAGTGTCAAGATGAGATGAAGGCATTCTAGTAGGCAGCCAGGTCACAGTGTTGGAGCTAAAAACCTCAGATGGAGATGGTGGACGCAGTCTTTCTACACTGTCTCCCCTCGGCTGGGATCATTGGGGTTCTGGGACATGAGGAAGAAAGATATTTATTCACAAAGGAGTATTTTTTTTTAGCAAAAATCCATTATCTTATGAATCAAAATTGTCTAATTGGGCAAAGGTTTTCAAGCTCCAAAATCAGGAAAAATGACAAAACCGCATAAAAAAAAAAGTAAACTCTCTTATCATCTTTACATCCACCAGGCTTCACTTCTATGCCATTATAGGCAATAATTACCTGAGAGAGGTGACTCCTGTTCATCTTGCAACACTGTCTCGGGGCTCTCCTGTGAGTTGGTGACCTCTTGCTCGTTGTCTTTGTCCATATGAGGAGCAGGGTCGAACTCCTCTGCTTGTTCTTCCTTGCCCTCCCCTTCTGCCTCTGTCTCCCCTTCCCCAGAGTCAGTACTCCTGATGCTTAAGCGCCTCACACGATACATAACATCCACATCTCTCATCCGGGCGAGTCGCTCAACTGCCACCCGACCTGGAGAAATAGCCAGTTTGTTCTGCAATGCTTCAATTCGCTGTGAGGGGCCCTTGCTCCTCCGCTCACCCTCCAAGCTAAGAGATAGTCTGCGGTCTAGGTTCGGGGGAACGGAAAGTGGCAGTCTATCAGGCGGAAACTCAGGTAACCCAGGGAGGTCTCGCCCTAGATGAGTCCGTAGACCAAGTCTATGCTCTGGGAGAGCAAATGGCTTCTTCTCTTGCTCCTGCTTGTCAACTGGCGTTGCATTGTCTTGTTCCTCAGTTTTCACTTCAGCTGTCTGTTTGCCTGCACTGCCTTCAGGTGTTTCTCCTGCAGTGGCTTCTTTATCTTCTGATTTTTCTTCCTCAGTTGCTGTTTCATTAACACTCTGTTCCTCTGTGACTTGGGGGTCTGTAGGCTGATCAGCTGCTAATACTGTGGCTGCAGAGGAGAGATCCTCTGTGGCTCCATCCACTGGTATGCTCTCAGCAGGATTAACTATGCATAAATTGTCCAAGTTTTCTGCCTGAGCATTGTCTGTTTTTTCACCCTCTCCCACATTCTCCTGTGTCAGTGAATGCTGCTCTGTTTTTTCAGCACACACTTCAGACCCTGACTGATTTGAACATGATGCATTTGGCTCCTCTATTTTTGTATCTTCTGATGGACTTTCTAATGCAGTGCATTGTGGCGGACTGCCATTTTGATTGGCCGAGCTGTCTGAGCTGTTCTCCTCGTGAAGTGGAGGCAATGGACCCTGTCTCATCTGATTCTCAAGCTCTCGTTTACAAATAGGACACTCCTCCTCTGATTCAGCACTGAGATCTTGAAGAGTCTCTGTGTCATTAGGTCTGGAATGGCCTGCGGATGCTTTACTGGCATCCGATGGGTCTCTAGACTGACGCAAAGTCTGGCATATGTCTTCATAATCTGGAGGACTAGTGAGTGTAGAGGCATCCTGCATGGGCTGTCTGTCTGCCCATGGCACCTCAGCTGCTGTGGTGTGCGTTGTTGGACTAAAGTCACAAAGAGGTGTTTCGATAGGTTCATCTGGCAGGTCTAATTTTACTGTCCTGCCATCGTTGCTCCTTCTGCGTGAAAGATGCGCAACAACCCTGTATTCTCTGAAGCCCGTCTCCCGAGGTGGCACCGGGAGCTCCTCCCTAAGCTGCTTGCTGAAGGTTACCGATTTTGTTGCAGGCCTGGAGAAGGCGCTCTTCACTTCCCTGTATTCTGGGTCAACAGACCAGCTTACTGCACTGCGCCTAAGGCTGCTGGGCTTGTTGAGAGGTTCTGATGTCAGTCGGATTTTGATACGCTCAGGGATCTGGACGGAACCGTTTGGGACTTTATTGCTGGCAGTACCTAGCTCCAAGATGTCTTTGTAGGCCTCGTTAAGGTCCTCAATGCACTTGTCAACACTGGGCTGTTTGCTGCTCTGTTGCTGCTGCTGATCCTGGACTTCTTTTTTAATGGTCTCCAGCTCTTTGACTGCATCCCATGGTCGCTGGGTGGCCGGTTTCAAAAGGAACGGTTCAAATTTCTCCTGTCCTGTGTTTGCTGCTGGTTTGATCTCCTCCACATTTCCTGAGGGTGGTACTGCTGGCTGCTGAGCTGTGCTCTTGTTCAGCTGGTTGGAGAAGGTGGAGGTCAGGGAGAAGGCGCTGTTGCTTGAAAGTTTTAGGCTCTTCACTCCCTTTATGGGAAAACTGAAGGCAGTGCCCACTACTCCGCCGCTATCAGGGGTTACTTCGGTGCCAGGAGGAACAGGGTCTTGTTGTGCTTCCTTGTTTTCAGGGCCAGCTTTTCGGGCCTCTGGGCTAGTTTGTGTCTCCTGGTCTCGATACTGGTTTGCAGGCCAGGATCCTGACAGCTTCAGCTCCTTGTAATGATTTATTTTAGGGGGTCTACAGGGTAGTTTTTTAAACATTTTGCTGCTTGCTCTACTGCTCGTTTTGCTGCTCGCTATGCTACCAGTTAGTGCTTGCAGCTCAGCTTCAGCTGAAGATGTGCTTTGGAGACTTTGGTTTGTTAAATGGCCAGTTTTGTTGCCACTGGGACTGTCAGCTGGGTCTGGCGACTTCTCGTTGTTATTATTCTGATCACGAATTGTCCCAGTGAGCTGCGGAGTAACAGGGACAGACACCAAACAAAAAATTGTTTCACTAAGCCTCTTTTTAAGATTCTTGGTTTTGTCTTTCTCCGGTGGTTCAGGTTGCTCTGCCTTTTTTACTTCTGTCACAGTTTCAGATACACCCTGGTCAGCCGGCTTACATGGAGGTGGCGGTGGTTTACCCAGAATAGATGAAGGTAAAAATGGAGTACGGGTTTGCTCAGAAGCTACACTGTCACTTTTTTTTATTCCCCTGTTGGGCCATCGATTACTGCTGTCGCTGTCACCGGGAGCTGTTTTTCGGGTTTCGGTATTGAGAGCTGGCCCCTGTTGGGGAGGAAAGGCACTATCATGTGTAGATTGTCCTAAAATCTTAGCGGACGGAATCTCTTTGTTGATGTTGCGCATCTTGTCTATATCTGTTAGAGAATTTCCGCCAGGCCCTCCTGAGATTTGTTTTGCTCTTGAGTCTTCAGTGGGTAACTGTCGGGCATGACCTGGTTGTTCTTCATGTCCAGAAGAAAGTACCTGTTTTCGATAGGACGCACTACGTTCTCCATAAGGTTCCAGCCAGGAACTACTTGCCTGTCTGTAAAACCACCTTCCGGGATCTGAGCTTGGCATCTGCAAAGCTTCTGCCCTCCATCTTAAGTTTGCCATTTCATTGCGGTTAACTGAAACTGCTCTTGGGGGTAGGGCTCTTCTATAAGATGGGGGTGGGATGTAGCCAGGAGGCTCCATTCCAGTGATGGCAGAGTGTTGTGCGAAATAGTCTTGTCTTAGGTCCCCACCCCTTGGATAATAGATAGGCCTGTCTTTTTGTTTGACACCCTGGTCAATAGCAAGCATTTCTGCGCTACCCCTAGTCTGCTGGTGAATCTCGTATGATGGAGGCTTTAAAGGCCTGCTGAACCTGGGCTTTGGTAAAAGTGCAACATGGCTGCTTGGCCCAATACTCCTACCCCACCGGTCCCGGCCGCCGCCATAGATGTACCTACTGTATGGCCCAGAGAAGACAGTGCTGCTTATCCTCTGTCTATCAGGTAGACTAGGCCTTGATGGAATGAGCTCTCTGCTGTCACGTCCATCAGGTGACAAAACTCTGGGAAGAGACTGAGACTTTGCTTTAGTTCTAGGGTGAAAAAAACCCTCCGGTGTCCTCAGTCGGTAGTAGTGATCCTGAGCCCACCGTTCCCCATCCCCATCTGACAGCTGCCTTCCCAGGCCCACAGCAGGCCTCCATTCCTCTGTTCCAAGGCTCTGGCACTTCCTCTCCCCAGTCACTCTCAACTGACCAGGTCCTGCATCTGGGTCCCTTAGCCAGGAAATGTCCTCCCATAGCTGCTGCGCTTGCCTCTCTGCCCTGTATTCCTCTGCTGTGATCAGGGCCTGTGGCCTCCACGCTCCAGCAGAGGCCCTCAGCTCCCTGCCATCAGCATAGTCCAGAAGGATGCTGAAGTCCTGACCTCGCCTCCGCCAGTAGGAAACATCCCTATCGTCATGGCTCAGCGGCTCTGAATAAGTCAAACTGGGAACATCGTAGAACCTATAAAAGAAAAAATCTCAGTGTTAATAAAACAATCTAATCTTTTAACAGTGTTTCTTTCATTACAGAGGTTATTAAATGAGTTGCGGCTAAACAGCATCAGAACCATCAGGCTGCGACATACAGACAAAGAAAAAATTATCTAGAATGAAAGGAGTTAATACCTAAAACATATTTCACAATATTGTATTATCTCAGTCTATTTGATAATAGATTAAAACAATTTCATCCACTTGAAATGTGATCACTGGTAAATATTAAAAGAGGCATGCCCATGCCAGTCCCAGACATGTGCTTTTGCTTTGCCAGTATAGGTGTTCCAAACAACCTAATCAAAGAGGGCCAGCACATATGAGCCAGAAATGCTTAAGTCAGCAGCTCCAAAGTCCCCTGAAGACACCACAAAATTGCAATGCTACTGCAATATGATCTGCATATTAAATTGTGCTGACCTTATCTTGGAAACTGGTCATCTGGATGGCAAATACCACTCTTTAAAAAAAAAAATCTGACGCAAAAGAGAAAGTGGCTCTGTCCCTCTCATTATTTTATCACATACTTTAGGGACCATTTTGGCCTACAGTACATATAAAAACCTTTAAACCAAAAATACAATAAACTTTAAACCTGCATTACTGTGTTACACCCAAAGTGAAAGAGTAAACTAGAAAAAGAGCCTTTTTTAATTGTTTCTCATGTAAGTATGCATGAGCAACAATCATCCAACCAAAATCATTTGTATAATTTTAAAAACGCTTGATGAAACTAATATGAAATGGCAACTGTGTGACGAGTTACTGTTGGCAGGTTCACAACAGTGGTTCCAGTACAGTGTGATAAAGCACTGCTGCCTGGAGATAAATTTAGTTCTGGTCCCATAATCACCTCTTGGGTTTGGGATAAGGCCGTAGTGCATGCTTGCGCTGCTAAAACAATTATTTTAGATAAAATATATTACTGAAAATATATATATATATTTAATGACAACGCATCTAAAAAAAAAAGTCTATGTACACTGAGGGATTTTCCATTACACTGAATTTTAGGATTTTTTTAAATTAATTGTCATCAATAAATATTCCCCGGGTCATCACTCACATAAATGCACATTCTTAGACGCCCTGATGACAGCTGATCATAATGAGGGCGGGACTGCAGGCTTAAATGCTTGTTGAAATTCAATTGTAACCATCAGTTCTTTCAGAAAAACATATTAACTACATTTTCCCAGTGTAATTATAAAACTGTTTCATGCAAAGAATCATCTGTATATATATATATATATATATATATATATATATATATATATATATATATATATATATATATATATATATATATATATGTGTATGCTTGATTATAAATATGTGTAATAGTTTTTAAAACGTAACATCACAAAAAGAAGACTGAATAAACAATTAGCCTCCGTCCAGTATCTGCAGTGCACTAAATCCCTGTTAGTCATTGTACTCATTCATTTAAGCAGCAAAGTCAATGGATCATCCTCAGCAGCATATGCTACTGTATGGTTGAGGGGAGCTGCGCTGTGCACACTTGCCCAGCAACATGCTTACATCACAGAGCACGTGCTGGGCGTGATTCAGTGTGCCAGTGTTTACAGTGGAGTGATTACGCGCCTGTCTTGAGGCATGTTCAGTCCTCCTCAGTTTGCTCTCTGTCTAGTGCTGCTGTTTACATCTGCCTGCCGGGTGGAGGCTGTGTAGATGATTCCAGTGCCTGGGTGGGCTCCACAGAGATGCAAACCATATCTCTGTGCAGGCATGTACACAGCTCAAACGACTGCAAAGGCACCTTTCATAATTCCTCATATCCCAGCATAAGATATGTCAGTAGTGCTGCTGCAGCCACAGTGTTCTGCAGCTCTGGAAGGAAGGGAAGAGGAGGAGAAAAAAACCCTGCGCAGTGCAGACTCAGTTTTGCATGCAATACTGACAGGCCCCAGTGAGAAGTGGGGGGAGGAAAGAGAGGGAAAGGGAAGGTGCAGGGCGTGGGGGATTGCAAAAGAGAGGGAAAAAACACTCACCCACTATCTGTAGCAAGAGAATCACCCAAGGGCTGAGTGTCACCTAGGATACCGATGCCGATTTCTTTTCTCCTTTGGTTCCTATCCCCACTCTCAATGTCTATGCTGTGGTAGCCCTTCACCAGTGCCTGCCTGCTGCCATAGATGCCAGTGATAGATGCCCCCCGGTCTGCCTCATACCCGTTCAGCGTCCCCCGGCCAGCCCTGTTGTCCACAAGTTCACGCTGGCAATCAGCAGGGCGCTTGTCAAAAGGCGTGGCAGACGGAGGGTCGCTCTTCGGCAATTTATATCCGTGCGAAATGAGAAGGTCCTCCACGCTGTACATGGTGGTGTCTCTCTCACTTCTGGGCAGGAGGGCAAAGGTGGGTGTGTTGCCTTATGCGCAGTGCTGCTGGTGGAAGCTGGAGCACGGCTGCTCAGCAGAGGCCATCACTAAAGAGAGGACAAGGGAAGAGGTAGAAGAGGATTATTTCTGCATGCAACTATATCTGAGAGGAGCCACTTTCGTAAGAAAGAAAAAGGGTGGCATTCCTTGTCAAAATGTGTTTAAACTACTTCAGCACATGCTATATTGACATCTCCACAAGTCTTTTCTTAAAATTAAACACTAACATGAGCTAAACATGAATTTTTCTCCCAGACATGATCCTGCTTCTGTCGGCAACCCCGGATGTACAGCCACAGTTTTAAAGGTGAATTTAAAGCTCACTATCTGAACACTGAAAAAGTCTATAAACCAGAAAGTGTGTGTTATGAGCCACACCCCTTGTTCTTTCCAATGACATTTTATCAACTTTCCCAAAGTGCCTGAAACCATTATCTAATGTAACAATTGCCAAATTGAGAATTGTTCTCATCCTATTAAACCACTGTTTACATAATGATTTCTCTACCCTTTGTCAGACAGCAGTGCAGTGGAAAATTTGATAACCGCAAAGCAAGCAGGTTTTAGGTGGAATATTCGTCATCAGTCATGACAAGCACTTATTGTTCTCCAGAGACTCAGAGCAAGCAGTTATCTTAAAAGAAACTGCAACATATTCTTATATATTAAGTTATAAGAGATTAAATACCTCACCGTACAATCAGTCAGTTTCAAATATGCTTAAGTAATCACTACCAGTGTTGTTGCATCATATATCTGCCTTCTTGCTAACTTATTAGTGCTGCACACCACTCCCATATGCCATCAGAAAAAGGAAAATACTGGGTATTATATACCCAGTATAAAATAATCTACACAATATATACTTTCCCGCATGCCTGTGCTGTGTGTGAGCACACACAGTGTGAAGGTTGCCAGATTTCTTACATCCTAATGGCATCAGAAAAAAATTTGATGCATTAATGGCGTTTGATTAAATTGATTTAGGTCTTGACTCTTAAACTATAGTTCAAAGATGAAGTCTGAGTTGCAGCGTCAACAATAAAAAATTATGTGAACTTTAAATAAAAATGTGAACGTTAAAAAAAATTAATTTTTTTTTTTAAATACTAACAGTATTTTAATGTTTTAACTTTTACTGCTCTGATTCCAGTCGCTTATTATCATGTATGTTCTTTAATTTCTCTTAGATTTCTCTTCCCTAGAAAAAGGCCCCAATGGTCACATCATATTGTCTTTTTTTCATATATATTCTCTCACAAAGACATTGCTGGCTTAAAAATCAACCAAGCCCCAAACTTTCTAGATCACCATGCAAAGGTATAGCCATCGTCACAAATCAGCAAAAAAAGCAAAAAAAACATTTCTCGGTTTTCCAAAACTCTCTCATAATGTTGTGGTGGTTAATTAATTTCTATAAAGCAGAATACTTTGATGAGTTTTATAAAGCATAAAAAGGCGATTATTTTCATTAACAAGTTAAATGATGATTACCGTCTAAGTAAATCAACAATTTACGAGTGTGGAAAATGTCAGAAAATGGCCAGAAATGCCCATTAGGCTCAAGCCTGGTGTCATAGTATAGAGTATGAATAACATTTAAATTCCCATGATATTCTGAGTAATGATGAGTATGACATTTAAATGATTTAGACGCTATTTTTCACATGGCGTGTTTAGATTATCACACACTAAATCACAAAGGTGAGTCTTCGACTTACTTGTTCTGTTAGAAAAATCGAGACAAATAAAAAAAGAGAAAAAAAAGCAGAAACTGGGGAGTTTAGTCCTAAAAATGTCTTAAAAACTTATTCTAACATGACAGTACTTCAGTACAAAACCAGTTATTTATTTTTAGCTCAAAACAAACAGCAACAAGTAGGAAATAAATAAGACTGCTTTTGTATTGGTGCTCGAATGTAATGTAAATTTCACTGTCTGTTAGTTTGTTCATTTGTTTGTGTGTACATGTGAATGCACAACCACACCTGCCTGTCTGATATATTAATTAGTGGTTGTAACAGTCTGTCCTGTATGGAAGCTTGTTTCTGCCTCTAAAAAAAAAACAAAAAACAAGTATCTATAACTCGAAATTTCGAGTTATTTTCTTGAAATTTTGACTTATTAACTCGAAATTTCAAGAAACGTAACTCCAAATTTGGAGAAACAAATTTCGAGTTACTTTTCTTAGAGTTTCTTAGAGTTAGCTCTGCCAATCAGTAATCTACGTGAATGATGTCACTTTCTTGTTACCCGGAAGCACATGGCGCAGAGTAACGCACACTCAAAACCGGATCGCAACAAATTGGCGCTTTCGCAAGTACGTTTGCTGATAGTAACGCCATGTGATTCAGCTAATAACACAAGGATTTCATCATTTTTGAAGCCACGCTGAAAATACTCAGCAATTTGTGCATTCATGACTGAATGTAATAATGGTAGCTTAGCTGTAGCATTTGTACCTGAGGGCGTCAGCTTCCGGG
This sequence comes from Rhamphochromis longiceps, assembly GCF_057381845.1. NCBI lineage: Eukaryota > Metazoa > Chordata > Actinopteri > Cichliformes > Cichlidae > Rhamphochromis > Rhamphochromis longiceps. The sequence continues at coordinate 8,766,479 of NC_140574.1, forward strand.
TAACAAGGAAATGACGTCATTCACGTAGATTACTGATTGGCAGCGCTAATTCAAAATTTCGAGTTACTTTTGTCAAAATTTTGAGTTAATAAGTCAAAATTTTGAGTTAATAAGTCGAAATTTTGAGAAAATAATTTCGAGTTATGAATCCTTTTTTTTTTGTGGCAGAAACGGGCTTCCATAGTCCTGCCTGCAGATGACAACGGATGGCTTATAAAACATTAACAGAGTGATCAAAGGCTTTGCACACAGTAGCATTTTGGCAAATCATAGACTTGAATAGTGGCTCACTTTCCATTATGAAGGTGTCACTTAAAGGACAAGTGTGCTGTTGGATCAAAGATGTTGGTGTTAAAATATACTTATATACACAACTCATCTAGGAATTGATCATAGCCAAACACATTTACTTATCTCTGTGCTGGAAACTGCTGAATTGCAGCTCCATTAATGTTTATATTAACATAGATTAAGGGTGGAGGTCATGTGACAAAGTAAAAAACAAAAGAATTAATCTAAATCAAAGATGTGCAGACAGAGTAACATCTGACCGATAATAGTTTGCAAGGCACAAACACTGCATTTACAGGGTCTCCATGGACGTTATCAGAAAATTGTGCAGTGTGCGAGAGAAAAATGCACTTTTTTATAACTTTTAATAAAACTATATTATTTTCATCATATATAAGATGAAAATAAGCTTCTTTATATTAGTGATGCATCTTGACTCATCTCAGAAAACGGACAATTGCTGCTTTTCTTCTATCCAAAACATTATGACTATGTCATAAAAGGCCATCACATATCTTTTAATCTTACAATCCGAGATTTTTTTCTTTCTTGTTTTTTGGAAGCAACTCAGTATTCTCAATAAATATTAGAGCTCAGTCAACAAAGGCTTTTTAAGACCAATACTGGCACCAATATTTTTTGCAATTAAAAAATTGTATATTCCAATCAGCTGATACATTTTTTTCTTTCTGCAGACACACAAAACCTACAGAGATTTCCCTAATATTTCTTATTTGAAGTTGTTTATTCACTTGTTTACACTTTGCTTGGGTCAGCTGGCTGTTGTGTTTTTGGTGTTTGAAATATTTTTTGCCACAGGGAAGCTTTAGAGTGCCCTCTGCTGAACAACCCTTTTAACATGGTTGAAGGTAGCTTCACTCATCTCCTCTTTACTTTTTAAATTTAAATTTATTGGCTGATATTGATAAATCATGAAATATCTAATATCAGCTGATAATCAATTTAAGTCCACATATAAACACTACAGCTTTGTACAGGTTTTGTTTTTTTGTTTTTTACATCAAAGGGTGTTAAAGACAGCTTAAGAGAGAAAATTGTATCATTATATTATTTCATTCTCAAGGAATCAGTTTGAAATCCATCTGGGAAGCTAAAGCTTGCAAATCTCTGCCTTTTTTCATTAAAATTATTTAATTCATTCTAAATATACTTGATTGATATATCAGCTTAATGGTTTTGGTTTGCTGACAAGTAAGATGGCATTTAACAAGGTCAGCTTGATGTATTATCTGTTGTGTAACATTCATTTTATATTAAATATTACAAAATAGCGTCAGTGACAGCTAAAAGTAAGTTTCATTTATTACAACAAAATCTTGTTTACAATGCCAAATTGTTTTTTTGTTTTTTTAAATTGTGTCAATATCAGCCCTGTATTTATTCTATTACTTTTTCGTTCATTAATTTAAATGATAAAATAATTTATTTAGCTCCAAACTGGACTATGGTTACATAAATAAGCACGCTCTAACAATATTTTGAATTGTAATTACTTTATTAGTGCAATGTTACTGTAGGACACCCAGCACGCATTCCATAAAGAATCACTGCATTCAAATCATTTGGAAAATTCTTCTTTTCCTCTTTTTTCCTCTTGACCTTAATGTGACCTTAACATTTTCCCTCCATAACTTTGTCCACTTTGCAGTTAGGAGTTACCCCTGGTGTGGGAGCTTATTTTATACTGTACTATTCAGTGTAATGCTTCATATCAGCCCAAATCCTGCGGGATAATTAATGCTGTCCAGATGCAAAGAGCCCAGCAGGAAATCCCCACTTTAAAACCACACTGTATGGGACCATATTTTCAAGGACAACAGGAGTGAAAATTGATTAGCCAATTTATTAATGTCATTGAAACTTCACTGACTAAACAAGGCTAAACAGAGCCCAAAATAACATTCAAAATCAGCATGCTGAAATCTATTCTGATGTAAAAGTCCTCCAACTATTACTGGCTCTTCAAGTGGAGCGAATAGGTAGTGTGGTTAATGCAGCAAAAATCAACTCGAGAGCTTCTTGAATCAGCCAAATCCAGATCCGTGAGGACGGGCTGATATAGAAAAGTAGCTTCCTTTAACACAGAGTTTTATCAGAGAGAACCAGAGCGAGCTAGACACATGGTGGCTCTTTTTTGACAAGGTCACAGCTCCAAATGATTGCAGTGGAAATATGGCACGAGACTTTTTTTTGCATAGCAACAACAAAACTATGATTAATAATCACAACAAAGATATATTTTTTAACATAAACATCACTGATACACCAATGGGTATGAAAGGTTTGTGCCAGGAAGATGAAAAAGTAAGGTCAGCTAATGTAAAAGTTGCTGCTGAGGGTCATTCGTTAGCTGATAACGAGAGAAGTCCTTTTTCTGCTTTTGGAAACATTGAACAATTTTTATGTGAGGACTGTCTGTTGATAACTTCACTGTCTGAAAAACACAACTTTAACTTGGAGGCTGGTGCATGAATTCACTTCTAACTTAATAAATCCAATCTCACTGACCACCCTCCCACCTAAAAATCCTCCAGGAACACCCCTCCACCCGCCACCACCACCCCTCGGTGTGCAGCCAGGCCTGGAAGACTGCATGCACAGGTAGTGGTTACTGTAACGCATCAGCACTAGCAGGCAGCACCACCCTAACTGCTAAGGGAGTGTACCTACATCTTACCTAGTGACAGGGAAAACACAGCGCCACAGATCAGCCTAATCATTAAAAAAAACTGCTTAGCCTATGCAAACTCATTCAAAACACAAGTTCAGCACGTTTGCAATTAAGAGCACCCTGTGATAACTATGTCCATCAGATTCTCCGGGGAAAAAAACATCTCCCTCACCATCATTCTCCCTGGATAACTCACTGTATGAATGAATCATGATTAAAATAGAGCCGTTTAATCATAACACACAGTTATCAATAAAATATCAAGGTTGTGATAGATAGACGGATGCATTGTGCATTATGCATACAGCATGACCTATTATAGCCCTGCTATAGCCTACTGCAGCGTTATATGGCACAGCCTACATAAAATTGACTGCTATGAAATGATTTTTCAAATCAGCTCCCAGTAGGCTACCTGCTTCACCCAGTGCCGCAAGTCCAGCGCCTTCCAGAGAGAGGAAGGGGGGGGGGGTAAAAATCCTCCACCTGCACGCACCTTGAGTTGAATATATAGTCAGCGGTCATGTTTTGACGAAAGCCGCTTGGCCAAATTATAACCCCATTGCAAAAAATTCCCCGAGAAATGAACGCAGTAAAGCAGGGAGCGCACATCCCCGCCTCGCTGCCAGCACCAGCGGCGGCTCGGCGCTGTTCTGTCGAAGGGCGAACATTTTGAGGTGTGTGCAAGTTGACGCGCGGTTAACGAGGAGGTTTTGCAGATGCGAGTGTTTACCAAGACCCGCTGCCCTGCGCTACCACGAAGGCTACGTGAGCCACACACACAAAAAAATAGAAAAAGAAAAAAAAAGGATAAGCAACCCCTCCCTAGAAATCTACCAGTGTCGGCAAAGCGGGAACCAGCGTGCTGCAAGGATGCCATAACACTGCAAAAACAGAATAAGGGCGTAGCAACAGAGAGACGCATACCTGGGAAGATGCTTGGCGCCGCCGTTGCAGTTCCCCTGCGCCCAGCTTCAGCTGCTGAGACTGAGAGCACTGCACAGAGCCTGAGCCGAGCATGCCTATTGGTAGGCAGAGACGCGCTGGTTGCTGGCTGCCTGGACTGGGCTCTCCTCACTACAGCTGAGGTGGGGTGGGCTCCTCACATGCAGGGAGCTAGAGAAAAGGGATGTCAGAATGGTTTCTTCCAAACTGTTTCTCCTAACTTTCCTTTTTTTTTTCATAGCAACACTCTTTTTTTTTTTTCATTCAGTGCTGCTTATAGGCTTGAATGATAAGTACAGACTTAAGGAGTGTGAGGTCTGTCTCCCACTGCCACAAGTGTTTAATGCACTAAATGTTGAAGGAGCCACACCTTTTATGTTTCTGCAGGAAAGGTCAGACACTGCTTGTGCTGAAGTTTGCTGCATTGCTAAACCGATTTGCAATTACCGCTCTATCTTTCCCAGTTTTCCCATATTTTGTTTGTATTGATACCCATGCGTCCCTTTGCCATTAAGTTTTAGATGTGCAGTATGGCAGCGAGCAGTACCGCACCCTTGGTGATGTTGATGACTCGTCACTGTGTGTGTGTCCCCCTCCCATCCAATGCCAAGACAGCTTGGCTAATTAAATGTGCTGGGCTCAGGCCTTCCTGTGCCAACTGTGGCATGCTGCACTCTGAGGGATCCCTCATTCGGAGGAGTGATGGGACATCGTGCCGTCCCAGAGATCCACTCACTGATGAGGAAGTGTTGTAACCTGCTCAAAGCCATTCACAGTTTTGTTTGTACTCATTTACAGGAGCAGAACCAGCACTGGTTGCCCAGTGGTTCCCAGTTACTGAGCACTGGAACACATGAAATGTACTATATACAAAATTTATAATTGCTGGACACTACACTAGAGCACCAGCACCTCAAAAACCAAAACAGCAAAGCTTTAGCAGTACATCATCGTGTCACGTCTGTGACAATATACTGACATTGTAGCATTGATGGGCTCACCCTTGTGGTCTGTCGTAACACTGGTGATATTTTTATAACTCAATGGAACTGTACAAATAGTGTCCTTTCAATAAAAGGTGTAAGATGTAACCCTTGGGTACAGGGATAGTCAATAACTTTTTAAAATATTGTTTTATTATTATTCGTTCGTACATTTTGGAGACGGAGTTGCATTTGTATTGCACTTTTCTAGCCATACTGACCAGTCAAAGCTTCATCTGTCTCACATCTGCATGTATTGGATAATTTCTAATCGCCACTTAACCTAAAATATGAGTCTTTACGCTGTGGGAGAAAACCACACCCCAGTGGCAAGCAACAGTTTTAACCTCTGCACCAGCCTGCCTATGACATACAAGAAAGACTCAGAATGAGACTTTTCCAAATGTATTGAATGTGTTTTCTTTAACTGAAATAAACAGTTAATAACTAAGAGTACAATTAATATTTGACCTAATTTCTGAGCACAGTCAGTATATTGATATTGTACATTAAAGTCTACAATAAACTGTCTACAAATTGCATTAATCACATTCAGAGCATTGCATGTGCTGGCCCCTGCTTAAATATTATAGCAGTCGGCCTTGTTGATTCACCTTTGAAGTGTTTCATGCACTTATTTTAAATCGAGCACACAGATTGGAGATTTTAGCACCTCTGGTTTTTGTGTTTTAGCCCATCGGGTTGACTGGACGTGTGCCGTGCACGTTTGTTTGCATTTAAGCAGGCATGTAAGAATAAATGCTTGTGTGTGTGTGTGTGCACTAGATGTGTGTATTTTATCCAGATTGTGAAACCCTTTGTAACTGTATGTTTTAAATTTTATTTTTTTGTACTATTTCTGTCTGAGTGTTGCAGCTTCATCTCTGAAAAACCGCACTAATTTTGACTGCTCTTATTTTTGTTTTGGCTTCACGGGGTGTCACTCTTTAGTTGTTTTCTCTCATGAACCTCACACAAAATTTGGCAAATCCAATTTGAATACCTGGAGATTGTCATTGTGAAACACTTTCTCACCAGTGGAAATACTCCAGTTTGGTTTATGCGATGGGTAGATTATACAGGACACACTAAACATAGCATTCTACTATTTTTGTCACATGAGATAAATCAGACACTGTAAAAGTGACCATGCAAATGGTATATGGACATAGATCTAAATTGGATATTTGCGATCCGCCCCGTGAATGTTTGATAATGTCTGCAAACTTTCAGAGCTGCAGTGCAGCGAAAATAAAATTGATTTATTCACTTCATGGATGTGAGGAGTGCCGGCGTGAAGTGAAATTCCTTTCTTGTCCGACAAAAGCATTGTGTACATCCTCACCCTCAGGGTTGCATGGACTAGTAAGAGTGCTGCTCCACTGCCAAAGGGAGGTGCCGCTTAAACTTCCACCCAGAATCCCTCCCCAGCCTTCCCAAACTGACTATCCACTACCCCATCGGTCCTCCATGCCCAGCCCCATCCTCTTATAAGATTTCTACTAGTTAGTCTTCTTGTAGCGACTTGTGCTTTCTATTCTATCCTGCCTATGCAGAGTAAGGTCCATTTAATGTTCCATCCATCTAAATTGGACATTTGCGTTCTTACATATAGCTCTGCGCCGTGAATGTCTGATAATGTCTGCAAACTTTCAGAGCTGCAGTGCAGTGAAAATAAAATTGATTTATTCACATCATGAATGTGAGGAGTGCCGGCAGTCTCAAGAGAAGGCGCTGCCATGCACTTTCATGGTAAACACATGATACATTGGTACACTAAAACCTAAAACATGCAACACTAAAGCTTAGATTACAACAAATACAGAATGGGTGTGTAATCTCTATTAACGCCATGTCTTCACATAGCAAATGATTGTTTTCTGCTATATTTATGTACAACATGTTGATATATAATTTAAAGATGGATTCATAACTAATTTGCTATTATAAAATTTAGTCTACATCTGTGAGATGAAATATAAAACATTCACACACAAAAAACCCTGAAAATTCAACTATTTATTGACAATTCCTACCATTATTGGGAAATGATGGCAGCATATTCGCTTGTTTCTGCCCTGGTTCATAATATAAATAAAATCTGCTCAAAATGGAGGGTGGCAGTGCAAATGATCCCAAATGGCCAAAATGCCTTGACCCAATACAGGCCGTGTTCTAGGACACTTGGATGTCAAGCTGATGATAAATGATGCACCTAGCTGACAATGGCTCAAAGCTAAACTTAATGCTGCTAACTAAAGCCGATTTCTATCCCATACTTATCCAAGGCCACATGTTAAAGATACAGTTGACTATAGAAGCCATACATGGTCCTGTGCCAGTTTATATTTGTTCCCCCAGTGCCAACACCCTGCTAAAAACCAGACACTGTGCTGGAAGATGTTTCACACTGCATTCAAGCAGCAAACTCTCAGTTAGCTACGTTCTTTGTGTGAGTGCAGAGCCCTCTTTATTTTTAGGTTGTCCAAGCAATGAGTGACAGATCTGTAATACGACTAAGACATAAATATGTTACTGAACAATGCACCTGTGAACATACACGTTGTAGTTGTGTGTGTATAAAATAACACACTGCAGAAATTGTAACGCATTTTGGCAACTTGGAAATCCTTGATAATGAGTGTAATATCATCCATAGCCCGGAGCTAACAATTTTAAGCCTGAAAGTGCTCTTCTGTAGTTTAAAAATGAATAATAATCATGTTCTTCACATCTGTGAACTTGGGATAGTAGTTAGGAGTTGCTGTTTCTGTTTATTTATAGCATTTTTAGCTAAATTTTGATAATAAACTTGAATACTATTGCAAGCTAATGAAAATCTAGTTAGTTCGCCTCGTGTTGAGAGTATTCCAACAGCTCTCTGCCTGCAAATTCTCACTAGAGCACTGGGAAGTTCATCTTTTAGCCCAGTCTGCATCACTTAGATACACTTAATCTCATGTGGACAAAGTGCTTAGTACATAGGTTTACTTAGGTTTCTTTTAAATATTTTATAAGGTCTTTCACAGGATTAAGACTTCCACTTTTCAAAACTAAAAGCTATGTTCATCCTTTGCATGCTGGCTAAAATTCATCCGTATGTCCAAAAGCAAACCATGCTTCACATTCACTCATATGAAAATACTTCATGTAACAAAATATATGTTGAAGTAATTTCTTTTTTTACTTCATATTTAAAAGCTAAGTGGTTATTATGTTTTATTCCTACACTGTACAATTGCATCATATAATATCACAACGTGATTTTATGCATTCATGTCACAACGTGTAGAATATACACCTCAAATAATGACAATTCAGAGCTTTAGAAAATCCACAGCTGATCAAGAAATTCAACAGTTTTCTGTGTTTTCAAGTATGAATGCCAAAAATTGTACCTCGTTTTTAATATATAATGAGACCTTAAGTTTGTCCTTGTTAAAACGATGGATGTGTATGTCAAATATGGGGTCAAATGGGTCAAAGTTCTGATTTCTCTAAAAGCTTGATTTCAAAATACTTCATATTTGTCTCTTTTCAGCTCTGCATGATATCAGTGAATTCAAATATCCCTAATATTCTTATCTCAGGCTCTGACTAACTAACTCTAACTCTGACCCAGAGCACAATGACCCCCATCCACAGGTGGGAGAGGCAGCCAATCAGAAGAAAGATGGCTTAAAGAGATGATGACCTTAAAGTGGGAGGATGTCTTAAAATGTCCCAAATCAGACAGATGATGAACTCAGCTGCTGCACCGAGGATTATTTTGAAAAGTCAATTAGAAAAACCTGCTCTAGGAGAGTGTAAGAATAAACATATGGTGCTGGAAATGAGCACAATAGGTCTCCTTTAAAAATGCTGGAACACCAGCTGAACACAGACCCCTGCATCAGCTCTTTTGCTGCTTCCTGTCACACTATCAAGGCTGTTAGCTTTATGGTAACATATGCCATTTGGCAGAAGCATGTGCCTTATAGTAGTCGTACATTTTTCTCTTTTTAAAACGATTGCCAAAGTGAAGTAAAGGCACTAATCTGAACTAGTGGCAAAATATTTTAGAGATATTGAATTCATTTAAAGAAAAATATTATTTGTAAAGTTATTAAATGCAGTTTAGATCTGGACGGTTTCTGTACATGACATATTTTTCTGCCATTCCTATTGAAAAAATGCTGGGTTTTTACACGATGGGACTCCTGTGCAGTCGTTTTCTACAGTGTTATAGTAAAATAAATGAGCCTCTGGGGTAAGCAGCCAATTTATTGGGACTTCAGGTAGAGCCAGCCAGATATTGGGGGACCATGATTTCAGTCTTTGCTTAGAAATCCAGACACATTTTTTAAAATGCTCATAAAAACTAAATCAATCAGTTGCATTTCAGCAGTCTCGACACAGACATTTCACCTGCATGCAACCTGATTGGCCACAGCATTCAAACAACAAGAATACCATAAAACAAACATCTGACTTCTTGACTACAGATTGTACACATTCATATGTTCAGTTATCACTCAAATTAACTCAAATTAACCCCTGTTGTAGTACAAATGCATATCTAATTTGTGCTGCAAATTAACATCTTGAACTTGGAATTGGTAGTTAACAAAACAAACACACCTCGAGATTCTTTTAGTAGTTCTTTGAAGCCCCGCATATTATAGTTTTCACCAGCACATGATCATCTCTAGATGCTCTTATTTGCATTTCTGTTTGAATGACTCTTTTTGTCAAGAGCTTGATTTTAATTGCATGCTTTGCAGTTAATCATGCATCTTGATTTTGATTACTTTTAGACCTCCTTTATATCCAGACTTGTCTGGATATGGTCGGGAGATTTATGCGAAAACAGTCTGTACTGTGTAAGTGATGTGAAATTATGTCATTTAGCAGATGGAAAATGACTTTGCGATTTCCATAGCCTGCCTCAGAGCCTGCTGTATGCTACAGTGGGTGGTCTAACTCTTGTATCAGCGCTGCTCTACTTCACATGGCAGGTTTTCTTCAACTGGGTGCAAGCCTTTGCTTTTACATCTAATTTAATGCTTTTAAGGTAATCAACTAGAGGTCTCAGAGATACATCCACTCTGGAAATGAGGCGTCTTCTTTTGGTATCAGAAGGTGAATTCTGATTTTTTTTCTTTTTTAAATGTACTTTTGTTTGGAGCTATGGGACATAAAGTTGGATATTTTAGGCTTCACTTAATTCCATACATTGCCTAAATGTTGTGCTTTAATTTCCCGTATTCTGAGAGCAGCTGTTACCAGGATGTGATCTCACTTTAGATTGAAGTCATTACACATACAAGAGGTGTTGCTGCCTGTTTTTCTCATCAGCAGAACAGCAGGAAGAAGGATCTGACTGAGGTTTTTTTATGGCTTGGTGAAGGTTAGTGGCTTCAGAGTGTTACAGTGGAACCTTGTGGTTCATGCAGTATGAAAACAGAATATGGAGAATTGGAAGAAGTGGGAAAAACAATCAGTGCAGTAACATGAACTTCAAATTATTTTTGCTAGTATGGAAGGAGATCATTTCCATACCTGAACGGGTCTCACTAATCATTTTGATCTGGCTACCACATTAGGAGACTCTTATAAAACACTAACATGCTCTTTTGTTAAATATATCACTTATAGGTGCTCCAACATGTACACACTGTAGACTGTAGACTGTAAAGTCACAGTACAGTGATGGCTTACAATTGGTTATGAGTAATTCTGAAACTGTCAATTCTAGGACAGAGGTTCCCAGATGATGTGCCGTTTGCACTTTATATTGTTACGTACATGGATGCATAAAGTAAAGGATACATTTTAATTTTGCTTTAAAACTACAAAGTTAAATTTATGCCCTATATTGTTGGAACAAAACTTGTGTTAATGAGAATCCAAATCTGTTCGGACACTTGCAGGATGAATGGCATATTACACTGTGACGCATCAAAGGCTAATTATCAGTGAGAAGGACATACAATTTGGGAGGTGGGGGAATGAAATTTCTTAAAAGAAACCACCAGTGCTTCAACTGGTCAGAAGCCCTCAGTCCACAATCTGCTGGGAAAACCTCAATAATTCTAACACTGAGCCAAGCAATGTGAAGAGGCACTTGGAAAATAAAGTAAGCCTTCAAAAGAGTGCCAAACCAGAGCCAGAGGTAGCAAAATGATACTGTCTAATGGAAAAAAAAGTTAAATTAAGGTTATTGCACAGAAACCAAAAGTATTGCAGGCGTCATGCCCAGGTGCTGTCACCCGAGTATACAATCAAAAGAAGAACTGCTGTCGTGCCAAAAAAGACACAGTATCAAACATGAGGCCAGAAGTGACCTGCCAGAGGGTCCAAATTATCCCACATGATGGCACCTAAAGCAAAGCCATTACTTACACTTTTTTTAATCATGTGTTTTTTGTATCCCCATATGTTACACAGAAGTGAAATACGTGGACAATTAAACATATTGTTAGAGCTAGACAAATTGAATGGTAAAATTCACATAAAATAATGTTGTATTTTTTATTTGTGATCTCTGTTCAGTGACAGTAGACTCACTCAGTGTTGTGTGGCATTAACATACGACATTCAGACACTTTCTTGTAAATGCATTTGTTTTTCTTAAGACATCTCAGCCATTCTGTAAATGCGAGTCTCATTAAAATGTGAACTATTTCAGAATATGCTCCTGTTCCTTTACACTTATTATAGAAAATAAATGTTTTTCACTGTTGTGTCCCTCTTGAGATCCAGTTGGGCTGTATGTTGCACAAGAAGTAAAATGAGTTTGACACCCATGACATAGATTATCTGTGTATTTTGCACAAATATAAATCAGGTATGCTTTGTAATTTTGACTTTTCCTTTTTGCACAAAATGTGTGAAAACTGCTGCTATAGTAGTTGTAGACCACACACACAGTGCCTTAAGATAAGATTCAATAAGCTGAGTAGTTTTGCCTCTGGTCAGTGTGGCGTTTCAAGGACTCCAAAAAGTTTTTAGAAAAAGTTTTTTATTTGACTTGCAGAAACTGGTGGAATGTATAACGGATATTTTATATCTACTAATTTTCTAAATGTTCCTCACCTGTTTCCTCTGAATGCTTAGACTGAAACAAGACCGTCATGACTTCCTTCCGCCAAGAAAAACATTAATTTCAGCTCAGCAGATATCATGCAAAACAGCCTCTCATTAAAATCATAATTAGAACTCGGAAACTAGCCTTTTATTCAAAAAGCAAATCATGTCTGGTCCCAGTTTTGTCACACAACTTGAGGTGAAAGTAAAAGCTGGCTCTTATCTGTAAGTTTGCTGTTTCTTTGTTGAGTTTGATGGTTCAGGCTCTTTCTGTTTCAAAATGACACATTTAGATGACAAAACCTGTATTTCTGTGTGATATTTGTATGGTTTTATTGTGACATATAAAAACAACACAGAAATCAGTCAATATCCTGCATGTCTTAGTGTTCACAGTCAAGGACGTTTGTTCTTTGCAGCTGAAGGTCATTGCTGAGCATCATCATCATCATCATCATCATCATCTGTTCTTACACAAATATTAAACTGCAAATGCCACATCAGCTCTGACATTGACTTTCTTCATAAACTCTCATTTCTGAGAAAATCACAACAACACACACTCACATCTATGTATATATAAACACACACGCAGATGCACACCCTGCCCTCTTCTTGTCCCCAGCCCTAGTTGCCTAGGAGACAGCTGAAATGGGGACCCCATCTCATTATATGCCAACAGGGCTGTGTGACTGGCGGGAGGAGCATGTGTGGGGATCTGTACCGCCATCTAGCAGCCAAAACAGAGAAGGCATGTCTTTTTTCTTAAAGCCTAGATTCTGCCTAGTAACCCAATATGCTGACTTCTCTGGCTGCTGACAGCCAGCCCTTGAATTTCTAATGAGATGTACAGTACAGTGAGTCTGCTACTGGAGACACTGATGAAGTTTAATATGGACCATTAGTTAATTAGAAGCTAATCAGCAGCTGAATGTACATAATGAGAACAAAAATTAAGTTTTTTTTTTAGAAGTAGGTCGCACTACTTGAATGTAATCTGAGCACTTATTCAGGGGATTATTTTAAGGCATTATCTAAATCAATTATCTAAATTACCTGCAATTTTATTTTTTAATTTGGTCACAGGGTCTGTATGTCTCTAAACATTTTAGTCAGGGACATGATGTTTATAGATTCAGATGATTTCAGGCCATTTTTTATGTTTGTTTTTAATAGAAAAGGTTAAAAGCAGGCCAACATTGACTGCCTTTTAGTCATACTCATAAAAATTAAAAACTAAAAGCTCAGATGTTTCACATAAAGGAACTCTAAATGTATTCCCTACCTGTTTGACCAGAGTCACGACTCTCTGACACCGAGTGGTGACGAATGGTAAACTAAAGTTAACTTATTTACAGAGAAGAAGAATAACAGCCTTAAAAAGGGAGAGACGGCGGACAATGGATAGAAAAGAAAATCAGGGATAACTGTTAATTAAAGTTAAAGAATAACTCACACTAGCACGACAGTACAGTTATTAAATACATAATGCTCTTTTTTTGGCTTCTCAGACACATTTTTCTTCTTCATGAACACAGATATCCTACGGTAGGCGATTGTGTTTTAATGTACTTAGCATTACAGACTTACCGTATTGTGAAACCATTGTTATCATGGAGAATGCATCTTGATAGTGCTGTATTTTGACTGTGTGATTTGATTCCACCCAAAGTAAATGCTATTACAACTGCACCTTGCCTTTTGTGGTTCTGTCACTCACAAAATAACAAAACAAATCTGACAAGGATCCAGAAGACCAACTTTTAGGTGTAATTATATTAGGTTTTTTAATCTTTGATTTCTTGGTAAAGGAAATTAGGTAATAGACAGCCAATCACATGGCAGCAGCTTAGTGCATTTAGACATGTAGACCTGGTCAAAATGGCCTGCTGAAGTTCAAACTGAGCATCAGAATGGGGAAGAAAGGTGCTTTAAATGACTTTTAACGTGGCATGGTTGTTAGTGTCAGACAGGCTGTTCCGAGTGTTTCAAAAACTGCTGATCTACTGGTATTTTCCCACACAACTATCTCTAGGGTTTACAGAGAAAGGTCAGGAAAGAGAAAATATCCAGTTGGTGGCAGTTCTCTGGGTTTAAATGTGTCGTTGATGCGAGAGGTTGGAGGAGAATAGAAAGACTGCTTAAGAAAGCAACAGTACAAGTCCTGTCAGCTTAGAACAGGTAACTGAGGCTTCAGTTGACACCGGATCACCAAAATAAAATTGGATAACGGGAGACTAGAATAATGTTGCCTAGTCGGATGAGTTTCTGCTGTGACATTCAGATGGTAGGGTCAGAATTTGGTGTAAAGAACATGAAAGCATGGATTGATCCTGCCTTGTGTCACAGTTCAGGCTTCTGGTGGTATAATGGTGTACGGGAGTAAATGCCATGGCCTACCTGACTTTTTGCTGAGCACGTCTGTTCCTTTATGACCACAGCCTCTAAAGGCTATTCGAGCAGGAAAACGTAGCATCTTACAAAGCTCAAACTGGTTTTGTGAACACGACAGAGTCGCTGTACACTGGCCTTCTCAGTCGCCAGATCTCAATCCAGTAGATCACCTTTGGGACGCATCGTGGATGTTCAGTCGGCGTATCTGCAGCAACTGGGTTATGCTGTCATGTCAATGGATGAAAGGGGTTAAACCTGGGACTAGCAAGGTGTACGTAATAAAATGCTTATAGAGCTAATAGTTTAACAGTTCATCATATTTTATCAAATGGGGTATGTTTTGTGTATAATTCATTTTCAGGTAAGTGTATGAGGGTAGAAAGTACCATTTGCACCACTGAAATTTGCTGATGTATATAATGGCAAAAGCAAAGTATGGGAACCTTGAATGGTATTTACCATAATTGAGAAGATATATTCAGCCTATCTATTATCGTTAGACTACATAATTTAATAGTAAAAAGGATTAAACAAATTTTCAGGACTGAACACCAGTTTTCTTATCAAACACGAAAACTTGTGAACGCTCATGTTGCATATTTCATGTAGCTTCTCGTCAGAACATAAACAGATGCAGATCCTGTGGAATATACTGCAGTTTATTCATTCTAATTGATGTTTCATCTTAAATATTAAAAACATCAAGTAAAAATGACCACATATATACACAGCAGCGGAAGCAGGAGTTTGGGCTGAACTGAGCAGGACACTGTTGTGCTTTATAAGTTTCTACTTGGCAGGGGACAAAAGATACATTTACCCTCGTTGTACACACACTGCATGTGAAACGAAGCCACGAATACGCTTGAGTGTTAACCTGTCTCTACGTTAAAGGTTTTACATACCCTACTCACCGTAATGTGTCGAGTGCAGCAAATTTCTATCAGTAGTTTTAACAAACATTAACATTTTGTGTCCTCTGAAGAGAAAATAGTGCTTAATCTCTGGGCAGGAAGCTAGCTGCGATGTTCACAGATGCTTTTACACTTTTGTCAGGTCAAATAGGTGTTCAGACATTTTTCTAGCACCACACGATGGTTTGTTGCCAAACAGACAGATGTACCAGCGGCTGTGTGCTGGTGTTAATTTCCCACCCTGTTAACACCTGATGGATGTGCATTAAATCTCATAACAATCCTTGCATCTAATCAAATGTGAGGCTACTACCATGTCGATGTTAGTGCATGTGAAAATAAAGCATCTATGCACTGTACCTATTTAAATGTATACAATCTATATAGTTAACTCTGCACATGAAGCCATCCTTTTACCCAACAGGACATATTACGTTTCTGTTTCGGTCCACAGGATATACTGCTGTTGACCCCACCTAAAGCATAGTATTGTCATTTAAATGTAGATATAGGCAAGGGTGATTGGAGCTAACACAACAAACTGAAAGGAGATAGCACACATACAGTACACTTTTAACAAAGACGAACGCACAAAGAAAAGACAAAAGTTTCAAGAAATAAACTCTTTCAGATGGTAACATAAGATATGGAGTATACTGCAGAAGTGAGCCTAATGAAACTACTTGTTGCCTTGAAAGTAAAGGTCTGGAAACTGTGGCATGGTAATGGCGATATACTGAAGGTCTTTGTAAACATTCTCTGTTCTAGGCCTCAGATTCTGATTGGTCGGTGGCAACGCTGCCATTCAGCTCGCCCAGTCCTGATTGCTCCTGGATGTCAGTCATCTCCCCGACAATGAAGGTCGGCTCCCCTCCTTTGCTGTTGGCCGAGCCGCTGTCTGGCTGCTTGGCCGCTTGGTTGGCCAGAGTGGGCTCTTCATCCAGCCTGCTGGAGATGGACCAGTAGAGATGAGCATCAAGTCTGGCTGCAGCTAATGACAGCTCTCGTGCTGAGCAGGATGGCGTGTCCACCTTAGAAGGAAGCAGAAAAGTAAGATGAGGATTTCTCTGTTAACTTTTGTGTAGTCCAAAATGAATAGACTGGTTCTTTTATAGCACTTTTCTACTCTGACCACTGAAAGCACTTTACACAAATTGCCTCATTTACCCATTCACACTAGCACTGTTTGGTATGCTTTTTCACACAGTCATACTCCGATTGATGCCTCAGAGAGCAACTTCGGGTTAGTATCTTGCCCAAAGATACTTGGCATGCAAACTGGAGCAACTAGGAAGTGATGATCCACCAACCTACTGATTAGCAGATGACCTGCTCTATCATCCGAATGAACCCAAAATCCTTGCTGACCTTTTCAGTTTCAGTTTAGATTCAGGTCACAGTATATCATCAGATAATTAGCTTGATTTATTTAAAATTTATTATAATGGTTTAATGATGCCTCGATTGTTTACTCTGCAGCATGTTGGTTAACTTCTACTGTGTTAACATGTTCTATAAAAATTGATTTGAATTGACTTTGTAATTGCCGTCATGTATTCCATAAGTTAGAGTTAACACATATAGTTCCATTTCAGTATTTTCCGTTTTAGTATATTAGCTTTTGGGGTGGCCCTTATATGTAGAAAAAAGTGCTTGTGTGAATGGCTAAACATGAGACATCTTATATAAAGTGCTTTGAGTGCTCAAGTACAGTAGAAAAGTGCTATACACGAGCCAGTGCATTTATCTTCCATAGGCTTTAAGAACATCAAAGCACCAGACGCTGCTTTACAGCATCTGTATTTTGATTTCACACATCAAAGAAGCAGCAGCAGAGAATTTTAAGCAACTTCCACTTGATAGCGCTCACCTTCAACCACCCAAACAGTGTCCTATGTTTCTGAAGTTTCTATTTTGATCTAACTATGCTTTTAATATTTGTCATACATTTTGATTGGAAATGGATCCCACCAAGCAAGCAGGAAACATTTATTTATATTAAACTTTTACCCAGACATGAATAGCAAAGTGCTTTAGAAAAGGCAATAACAGGATGTGCAAAACTTAACTCAATTTATAAAATAATTAAAAGGAAAGTTAACAAAACAAACAGCATACATTAGCAAAATGGTAAAAAAAAATAAATTAAATAAATTAAATAAAATAAAATAAATAGACAGATATTTTTTCATTGCAGTTTGAAAGCACACTTTAAAAATGTATTTATTATCCAATGATCACTGTGTAATTGAATTACAGACAATGTTGGTAAAATGGCAAGAGCGAGTACTGCAGGACTTGTTTTAGCACAATGGCTTGAGAAGACAATGTCGACTGGCTTTAGAACTTTTATTTTTGAAAAACTATAACTAACCAAAATAAAAACCATTACAAAATTATTTTCTTCTTTTGACTGATCTCTTTAGGGGTCACCTTATCCCTAATATTCTCATCTGTCCTTATCCGCCACATCCATTAATCTTCTGTGTGGTCTTCCTCTTTTCCTCCTGCCTGGCAGGAGCATTTTCAAATTCCTTTGTCCACTATATCCCATCTCAACCTTGTCTCTCTTATTTTGTTCCTAAAATGCTCAGCCTGAACTGTCCCTCTGATGTTCTCATTTCTAATCCTGGCCGTCCTGGTCACACCCAGTGAAACTCTTATCATCTTCAACTCTGCCACCTCCACCTCGGCCTCCTGTCTTTATGTCAGTCCCACTGTCTCCAAACCATACAGTATAGCAGGTCTCACTACCACCTTATAAAAACCTCCCCTTTCACGTATTCCACTCCACCCTGCCTGCACTCTCTTCCTCATCTTTCTTGTGCTTTGTCCATTGCTTTGCATAGTTGACCCCTAGGTATTTAAATTCATCTACCTTCATTACCTCTACGCCTTGTATCTTCACCTTTCTGCCTGCCTCCCCACAAATAACAACTTCTTCTGTGAACAGAATAGAGACTCTGGCATGAACTCATCTGTCAGCCTGTCCATCACCACTGCAAACAAGAAGGGGCTCAGAGCCGAGCTGACATGATCCCACCCCCACCATGAACCCATCTCTCACGCCTCATCATTGTCTCAATGTCTTCATATCAAATTACTTTAATGGATCCTTACAATTTTCCCTCTGTCAGCGCCACCACAACCATAAACCACCATCTACTTTTCCATAATCACATATCTGCAAAACTAAAGACATTGCTATCAGACTCAACTATGCATTGTGTCTACTGCCAGTCAGTAACATGTTAATATGCTAAACATCAACATGTCACTTTGGGCATATTAGCATGAAGACCTTAGGATTTATCTCAAAGTATTACTGTGTCTAAGTACAGCCTGACAGTTCTGCCAGCTTAAATGCGAGTTCCTAATCTTTTTAGTGTAATCTGCCTCATCCACTTCTACAACTCTGACTGCATTATTTTATTTTAAAGACATCTGTTTTCTCAGGCTATTTTAAACCATTTGATATATAAATTGTCTGTTATTTTCAGTAAATTTCATCCAAAATAACAAAACTAGTTAAAAACTTATAATCTTATGACAATCTGTGTGATTTTGCTTTGGCAAAAACATCTTTCCAAAGTTCCTTTATGCAGAAAAAAACCTGCAAACTTGAACATGAATCAAACTTCACCATATTTTCTGTGTTTGTCTGCTCACTTCAGTGCTCACTTCAGTTAGTATTTCTGTTTATGTTTTTAAAGACTCATTGCATTAGGCTACAAATGCCCACGTATGTAACACATGTCCATGTAATGTACAGTCCACATCTCTACAAAAATAAACATGAAATAAATACTTTAGTCAGAGTTCCTACACATCCCAGCATGCTTTTCAACAACCCCAAGAGAATGTGAGAATTCAGCTGCCAGTTACACGTGTAGGTGGAGACAGGAATAGGGATAACAGACAAAGAGTAGATAATAATCTTGGTGCTTCTAGAAGAATTGTTGCTTAGTTCAGATGATGAATTATAGAAAATTGTCTTTTTTCTTAAACTCTGAGGAACTAACAGTGAAGCCTTACATTTATGTAGCTATTTTACTCGCAAGCTGTACTGTTCATTTGCTTCCTTTGTTTATTTTCAGTTCATTTCATTACTTTATCCCAATAGGAGTTCTCAAGATGGCATTTCTAATGTTCGTTTCAGGAAGGTTCCTTTACTGATCTTCACCTTTTACCTGGTGGCCAGGACTTAGCCCACAGGGCGTTTGAAAAAAGGGACATGTGCCTACCCTCCTGTAGGTCCATCACCTGCAGGAGGCGCCATAGGGTCAGAGACCCTGGTGGACCGATCCCTGGCTACAGGGTCTAGCGATTGGGACATGGAACATCACCTCTCTGGTGGGGAAGGAGCCTGAGCTAGTTCTCAGGTTGAGAGGTACCAGCTAGATATAGTCGGCTCACCTGAACGCACGGCTTGGGCTCTGGAATCAGTTCTGGAAAGGGGCTAGACTCTGTCACAGTCTGGAGTTGCCCGTGGAGAGAGGTGGCAGGTTAGAGTAGGTATCTTAGTATCCCCTAGGCTTGCTGCTTGTACGTTGGAGTTTTTCCTGGTGGATGAGAGGGTTTGTTCCCTAGGCCTTCAGGTTGGGAACAGGCCTGACTTGGGACATGATCGAAATGGATCATGTTAAAGAAGGAGTCCTAACAGGCTTGGTTAGCCTATGGGCCTTCGGAGGCAGCCAGTAAGTACCTATAGGCCAAATAGATCGCAGCTCAGGCAGTGGCCAAAGCAAAAACTTGGCTGTGGGAGGAGTTTGGAGAGGCCATGGAAAAAGACTTTTGGACTGCCTCAAAGAGTTTCTAGCAAACCGTCAGGCAACTCAGGAGGCAAAAGTGGTGCTCTACCTGCACCATGAATAGTGTGGGTGGAGCGCTGCTGACTTCAGCTGAATATATTATCAGGCGGTGGAAGGAATACTTCGAGGACCTTCTTAATCCCACTGAAGCGTCTTCCGTAGAGGAAGCAGAGCCTGGGGACAAGGGGGATGATTGATCCATCACTGAGGCAGTTAAACAACTCCTTGATGGCAGAGCCCCTGGGGTGGATGAAGTTAGCCAAGAGTTCCTGAAGGCTCTGGATGTTGTAGGGCTGTCTTGGTTGACATGCCTCTATGATGAATATGACCGGGGACCGGAGAGTGTGCTCCAACTATAGTGGAATCACATTCCTCAGCCTCCCGGGGAAAGTCTATGCCAGGGTGCTCAAAAGGAGAGTCTTTCCGTTAATTGAACCTCAGATACAGGAGGAGCAATGCGGTTTTCATCACTGGACCTGGACTCTTTACCATCTCGAGGATACTTGAGGGTGCAGGGGAGTTTGCCCAACAACCCCTACAAGCCATTCCATCCTCACACAACTGTTGCAATAGCTTGGTCCATATAGCTGGCAATAAGTCAGACTCGTTCCTGGTGGGTGTTGAATCAATTCTGTTCATGATTTTTATGGACAGAATTTCTAAGCATAGCCAAGTGGCGGCATGCATCCACTTGGGCGGTCTCAGAATCTCGTCTCTGTTTTTTGCGGAGGATGTGGTTCTGTCGGCTTCATCAAGTGATAGCCTCCAGCTTGCACCGGAGCAGTTTACAGCCGAGTGTGAATCAGCACCTCCAAATCTGAGGCCATGGTTTTCAGCCTGAAAAGGGTGGAGTGCCCACTCTGGGTCAGGGATGAGTTACTGCCCCAAGTGAAGGAGTTTTGTTCATTAAGTGAGAGGAGAGGGCGGCGGGAGATCGACAGACAGATTGGTGCGGATGCTTATTGTTAATTATTTTTACTTCAGCTATGCAGAAAGCTTTAATAAAGGAATAAAGTGGAACATCTCTTAATAGGGAAGAGAAAATACAAAAATTTAACTTCACCATTTATTTTAAATTATTTCTAGCCTTAGGATTTTAGTGGTAACTTTCACATGCTTGTCCACATATAGAGCCTGTATATAATAACACAAGAAGAAAACATCGAGATGAAGCCAAATGAGTACTTTGTAGCCCGTCCTAAGGACAGTCATCCACTGTGACATTTTGAAGTGCCTTACTCAAAGTGAAGCAGGTTCTCTGAACACTACTGTTCTCTTTCCTTCACCTTATGATGTTTTCCGTCATAGCCAAGCAAACCTTCTTCCATAACTAGAGAAAATAAATTAAAATAATAATAATAATAATAATTAAAATAAATTATACTGTTAACAGAAATGTCACATATTAAATGTTTTTGGAAACCAACATAGCCACTAAGAATATTTGGAATACTTTAAAATTTCTGTGAGTAAATTTAAACACAAATTCATGCAGTCCTTGGCTATCTGCTTGTTGATCATGATTAGGAAAATTGAGGTGAGATTTTCTGTTAAATAGTAAATTATATTTTAAGACAGACCCTGAGGCACTTCATCTTCATGAGGTACACATACTTATAAGAGAAGATTTTACTAGACGTGCATGTTAGGTTAACTGGTGATTCTACATTGGCTTTAGGTGTAAATCAAAGCATCAATCTTTGTCCACCCCTTTGTATAACTCTGCGAAAGACTGGCGAGCTGCCCAGAGTGTACCCCCTCTCTTTTCCAGTGACACCTGTGACAGGTGTCATGGGAGTGCAACAAATCATGCTGTGCTTTATTAGCTTGCCCTCATCACATCTTCTTCAAGAGACATTACCTCAAATGTGTGGTGAAAGGCTCCATAGTCGACGTCAAAGAAGCCCTCTGCCAGCGACATCATTGGGCTGAACCTGTGACCCCACAACAACTCCTCTGCAAGATACGAGCTCCTTGCCTGGCATGTCATCCCTGCATGCACAAACAAATGGATGACTATAGAGATTCATAATACACATTTTCCCTCACGGCATTTGTTCTGGTCTGTGTGATAAATGATTTGATATTAACTGGATTCGCTGTGCCTGGCTATGGCAAAGCAGAAGAGTAAAAGCACCACACCAAGAACTCTTACACAAACATAATTCATTTACCCATTTAGTCACAAACAATTTCACTGGCAAGCTGTCGTTGTAAGGATGTTCTCTGCAGCAGAGTTATGACTGTCAGCTAAGTCTTTGTAACATAGCGCTCTGACTAAGGGAATCAATATTTGGTGTAGGTGGAGAGGCCACCTTTACCTCACAGATACACATCCTGAATAGCCTCGATACACTGAGTTCTTGCTAAACTGTGAGGAAACTAGTAGAGTATATCATCCTCTCAGAATGAATCTGACGTAAGGCGATATAAGAGAGGGATAAGGGAGAAAAGATAAACAAGCACATAATATTTGGAACGTCCCAGCTTGTGCAAATTACTTTGGGAATGAATATCCTATAAATCCAGATGCACTTAAGACTAGCAGGAGAAAGTAAAACATACTTTAGTGTACTCCTATATTGTTTAACTTCCACAACTCTTTTATGTCTCTATATCATCTACCTGGTGGCCTCGATTTGTCTTTTATATTTGGTGCTATTGTTTAGCACTTTGTTCATCCCTGTTGTTTTTTTTTAAAGTGCTTTATAAATTGATATGATATGTTTTTTCAAGAGGATTAGTTTTGCTTTTCCTTATTTCTTTTCTTGTATACTGTTAAAGTCAGGATTTTTACAAGTAATCCCTATGAGCCAAAAGTTCAGACTGCTCCGTACACTTTCTTTAAAACTGTTTTTTTTCTCTTAACTTTGTATGATATCAAGGAGGAGGGATTAATATAGACTCTGTCTGTATTCACTTAATACTTAGTGTGTAGCAGCTATGTATTTAGTATGAGTATTTTGTTACCTATCCCATCATGCATTGTCTGTTTTTTTTTTAAAAACGTAGTAGGATGAGAGGAAAGATGGCAGCAAATCAAGGTAGGAACTGCCACTAAATATTTGCATTTATTCGTTTAAGAAAATTTGCTCAGTGTATTCTATATTTGTGACAAAAATGCAGTAGTAGTAGTAGTCGTCAGTTATTCATCTAGCAGACTCAGCTCTGATATTTTGGCATAAAGTCCCAATAGTGTCCGAAATAGTTTTTTTTATTTTACTGGATGAATGGATGGATGGATGGATGGGTGAGTGGATAGGAATCCTTTCCCATCTGTTTCCAAGGGGCAGCCAATTGGAAGAAATTAGCTAAAGGAGGGTTGCATGTTGTACAGTTTCCTTGTGTATGTGTGGATTCTCTTTGGGAACTCCAGCTTCCTCCCACAGTCCAAAGACATGGATCAGGTTAAATTGGATCGGGTCATTCTAAATCCCTGCAACTACTGGGATCCACTTCACGACAATGAATTAAATAAGCGGAAGAAGATGGATGGAATCTGTGACTCATGCAAAGCCACTCTAGAAGAGGCTAAAAATAAAAATATGGCGCTGGAAATATATAGCATAATAGGTCCACTTTTACTGATGATTTATCAAGAGTGAGTAAGCGCAGCAGGGCTCTGTGATTTGCCCAAGGGTAGATGAGTCTCCAGTTTTAAACAGTTTGCTTTCTGTTGGGGTAACATCAGACTGCAGATTGCTAGACCGTGACTTCTAGGTTTTTGTCATTTCTTGTGCATACATGGAAATGAGTTTCTCCTTATTTTTTTTGTTCAATGTTTTAATTTAATCTAAACTACTAAACCAGATGATTTCTTTATTTACTATTTATTTGCTGATTTATTATAGGACCTGGGGCTAGATTTAATAAACGGGACAAAATAATGTATGAGTGCAATCCCCAAAATAGCGCTCAGTGCTGTGGTTAGTTTTAAGGGTGATTTACAAAGCTTGCAAGGTTTCTGCCCACAGGAGGAGTCTCTTCATTTCAAAATCAAGGACAACAAATAAAACATGCTTTTTTTAGGGGTTACATTAATAGATTTAAACTCGCAGATGTTTCTTAATTTGGTGTTTGCCTTCTCACCAGTGGCCTCCACCATTCCTTCTAGAATGACCACAATCTCAAAGTCTTCTTTCTCTAGCTGGGCCTGCGACATGTCCCAGAAGGGTGAACGTGCGTCAATCTCATGGGAAATCACCAATGGTGAGACCAGGAAGAGACGATCATCGCCCGTCTCAAAGCCCACACTGATGTCTGTCTGATCCAGAGGGATGAACTCACCTGGAAGAGCCAATAAAGTGGAGACAAGGAGAGAGGTTGTACCTGGAAGCTCAGGTTTAAAATGACAGAATACTAGAAAGACACAAAAGAGATCTTAGAATGAGCGGTTCACATGGCCAAGTATGTTATTATTATTATTATTATTGTTATTATATACTGGGCCATTTGATTTTTCAATAGGTGTAGTTGTTACAGTTTTTGTCACCAAAGGAAGAAAAAGAAAGATTCATTATTAACTGTCTCACCCTCCTGAGTCTGCTTAGACTTGATGAGTTTGGCCCTGATGTTGGCCCCCACAATGTGGGAACTTCGAAGGTCTCCCACCCTGAACATCAGGCAGAGCTTGTCGTCTCTCGGCGAGATAACAGCGTGTTTGGAGAACACCAGCGTCTCAGCTCGTTTGTTAGGCTGCGAGATCTTTACAAACATGCAGCCCACCTGGACAGAGAGGAAGGAACAATGTGAAACATGGGCCCTGCTAAAAAGTCAAAGCCACAGGGAGCCTTGCACAAAGTAGAAAAGCAGAGGATTATTATGAAAGGAACATAATATATAAACACCAAGACATATGTCTTGGTGTTTATAACAAACACATCAGCTAAAGAGCTGAATAATTCCGGTGTAGTCTGCACATCTGGAACACATTCATTGTGGCCGCTGAATACAAACTAACCTTGATCATTTTTTAGAAGAGCTTGCTATTGCCAGTTTCTCTTGTCTAAAAAGATCAGTGACACTTGACTTAACCCCACACTCAACTGTTTTTATATGCATAGTAAAACAGCCCACGCTACGTGTACATCAGTTGTTAATTTGGAATGTTTCCAGCTCCCAAACATGCATAAACATGATTCAGCCTGGATGTCGGAGTGTGAATTCATCCTCATCAAAAGAGTGCTTACACCGTGCAAAAAAAATTTAGCTTCATCGGCATTTTCTGTGTAAATATTCTTTTTTTTAGGAAGAATACCATCTGCATATAATTTGCGTCATTATGGCTCCACTGTATTTGTGCATTCAATCTTCTCTCTAAGCTAAAAAAAACAGCGTATCATTATTTTATTTGATTCAGCTGAGCTGACAGGAAGCTTCCGTTTAAGCAAACAGTCTCGGGTCAAACAGAAATTGCAGGCACAAAAGGAGTTAGCTGAATTTGAACACTGACTCAGAAGTTCCGAAGCCTGTTTTTCATTTTTCGTTTCCATTTGTTTCTCTAATCTGACTTCCTGCTTTGCTAAAACACATCTGACAATCTTGTTTGCTACATATGTTACACTCATGTCTACATCGTCATTAATACATAATCAGATAACAAACCATCACAGATGTCAGCAGTATTCATTCTAAATACGAAAGCGTCTATTTAAGATTCTTATATCCCAAAATTACTGAGAATATTCACTTTGGCACTGCATGAATTTAAACTCATGCTTAATAGGAGATAGGAAGAGAGGTCCCAATTGCAGGACATGCACCTGGTTTAAATATTGAAAAGGAAACTTGTAATGTTACAAAGACCAAAAAAAAAACACAAAGTCCAAAGGGCATCCATCCATCCCATTCTTTACCACTTATCCGATACAGGATCACAGGAAAGCTGGAGTCGATCTTAAACACACAGTCATATTTACACAGAAGACCGATGGGAAAATTAGACATCTTTACCTTTAGAGTAAAAGAAGGAGCAACTGAAAGACAGGACATGAAGACAGAGGCAGGGCGACACAGAATGGAGGGCGAAAAATGCAGAAAATAGAAACACAGTGGGGCAAAACAGAACCAACAAATATAACAAAAAACATAATTTATCAGAAAGTGAATGTTTGAAAGTCTGAATAATCATATCCTCCGTATATCTTTGAATTGCCATGTTATTGTGGTGGAGGGGTTTGTGCGTTTCAGTCATCCTGCAAGAATCAGCTGGCTCGGGAACTCGTTTTCCCCCTGGATGAGCTACAAGAGGTGCCTGGGGTGAGAGAAGTCTGCTTAGACTGCAAACTGAACCCAGGTAAGGGGTACGAAATCGAGAGAAGGATGGATGGATTTCTAAATATTTCCCCATCTCTGTTTTTTACCAGTTAAGCTGCTCACCATGAAGGCGTTAACCATCGATCCCAGTATAGCCTGCAGCAGCAGCAGCATTGTGCCCACCGGACACTGGTCGGTGATGACACGGTGACCATAGCCAATCGTGGTCTCGGTCTCAATGGAGAAGAGGAAAGCCGAGATGAAGCCATTGACATTGTTCACGCACGGCGTCCACGTCTCATCCTCCAGATGGTCGAGATCACCCCTTGGGAAGAGGAGAAGCAGAATGTGTGAGAAAGGGAAGGCGGGAGGTGACAAAGTGGGTGTCAAGAGGGAAAAATAGACTGAGAGCGAGAAGATATATATTTTTAGACTGGAGGTGCAGAAATATATAGATGACGACTCATCTCTCCATTTAAATTTTCCACCACCTTGCAGCTAATTCCTGTAATGAATAGGAGCAATCCTGTTCATCAGATTTAAACATGGTGCTTAAGCCAACATTTATGCTGTCACTTCTTGCCGAGGCTGCAGAAACCCGCCACTTTCATCATATATCATCACGCGCAACTTGCTCTCAGCATCTTTTGAGGGTTTTTTTCAATCCTGTGCCACTAAGAGTCCGCAGAATTTCTGTTCTAACACACACTACACACACTAATGTCCCCGATTAACACAGCTCCAGCCAGAGAGGGAGCGCTAATTAGCGAAAGTGGTGTTAGGTCATTTATATAATCTATGACTTTTATTGACCTGTGCTGGTGACAAAGGGATTGCAGCAACACTGACAGCTTTCTGGCACAAAACTGAATGGCCTGCAATTGATATAAAAAAGGGTCACAATTTTTATGAGACGAATACGTTAGTTAATTAGAGCAGAGATCCAGCAATCACAGCTCATGAAGAGGCAGCACATCATGATGAAATACGCTGTAATATTAATACTGCTTTGTCATCTGCTTTTTTGGCTGAGAAAGCAGCTTCATTTTGGCCTTTATGGTAGATGTGTAAAAATCTAATGCTCACTTAAAGAATGGTTGGACTTTGGGGGAAATACGGTGAAAAGATCAATAATGTTCTCATAGCTGTCTGCTAAATATGATGCCGCACCCAGAAGGCAGTCAGCTTAGTTTAGCACTAAGCTGTCAAACAAGAAAAGAGCTAAAATAAATTTCCCTGCCATCCCCACTGAAGCTCCCTGATTAGCACAGTACATCTTATACAGTACATCGCTTCAATTTTTGCACTCGTTAAAGAAAAGCACCAAATTTATGAGCAAAATTCTGTTTAAATGGTTAAATTCTGCATTTTTGGAGTTATTACATAGACTTGAATTCAAATTAATTGCAAACATAAATCCATGTTTATGCTTTCTCTGAAATTTTCTGATGATTACAGGTCTAAAAGAGCTCTGAATGGCTTTGATTACAATTGAATTAACCTTTGTTTCAAAGTGAATGTTAAGCAAACCACTACATCACAGCCAGAGAACAAAAATACATGTATTTTTGTTTTTTTAATGCAAATTGACACAATTGTTGCAACACAATGTCCACTCCGGTTAATAACATTTGTATGAAATTCTGAATGCTCCAAACTTATTTCTACATCAAAGGGCAAAGGGCAGTGGCACAGCAAGAAGAGTCTGGCTGTGAATCTGCTTGTTGAGGAGGTTGCAGAGGTGACAAATAGGAAGAGATGTTCTTTTACTTTTTAGTGAAATTATATGTCTTTTCAAGTAACTCAAAAACAACTCTTTAGCTACATACATACAGTGTTGTTTACATTTCTGTCCAACTAAGATTTTGCTGGATGGGATCACATAAACATAAAGATGGTCTTCTTTTTTTTTCGAACTCTAGATATGAAAAGACAATTTCCCAAAACAAGAAACTTTAATGTGAGGATTTGTTGTCAGAAAAAAGCACACAGACAAGGGAAAATCCTGTTTTTGGTCATAATGTGTTGCTACCATATGAAAAGATAAAGTTTAAATTAGGTCCCATATTCCTGATATCACTTGGATTCAGAATAGGATCCTATGGATCAGGACTTAATCTGTGGGAAATGATCATTTGATGCCCTGCTGACTTTGTAAGTTTGCTCACTTATAAAGAAATGAACAGTCTCTAACCTTTATGGTAATTTCATTGTAATGGAGACAGAATAACAACTGAAAAACAAACAAAAGTTATAAAGTCATTTGTATGTCACTGATTGAAATAAATATTTGATCCTCTGCAACTAACCAGAATTGTGGCCTCCACAGATTGGCTCTGTGCCCATGTAGAACAGATTGCAATCAATCAATCAATTACAGATACTCCTGATCTCAACTCAATTTCTCCCATTCAGGCATCTCCACCACAAGACAAAGAGGCTGTCAGGGACAAAATTGTAGATCTGCATAATGTCTGGTACGGACTATAAGACCAGCAAGAAGTTGGGGAGAAGGTGGAAACTGTTGGTGTGAATATTCAGAAATGAAAGAAATATAAAATGATCAATCAGACCAATCTTGCCTCATGGGGTGAGGATGAAAGGTGGTGCATCAACACAAAACTACAAGGAGGGAGCTTAATGAAGGCAGTTGAGAGCACAGTGACCAAAAGCACCACTGGTAACATTACAACACCACGAGGTCTCCCTGCTCAAGAACACACATGTACAAGCCCATCTTAAGTTTGCCAGTGAATATCTAAATTATTGAGAGAAATCTTGGGAGAAATTGCTGTTGTCAGATGATATTAAAATCAAGCTGTTTGTCATCAACACGACTTGTCATGTTTGGAGAAAGAGAAATGCTAAGTATGACCAAAAGTGCACCATCCCCACAGTCAGGCATGGAGGTGGAAGCATTATGCTTTGGGGCTGTTTTTCTCCTAAGGGTACAGGATGACTTCACTGCATTAAGGGGCAAATGGACGGTGCTATGTACTATAAAATCTTGAACAAGAACCTCCTTCCCTCAGCCAGAACACTGAAGATGCGTCATGGATGAGTTTTCCTGCATGATAATGACGCAAAACATACCACAGAGGCAGCAAATTAGTGTCTGCAAAAGCACATTAAGATCATGGAATGGCCTAGCCAGTTTCCTAATTTCAAACTATAGAAAATCTCTAAAGGCAGATGAAGCTTGGCGTTGTTAAGCGGCAGCCAAGAAGCCAAAATGATTTAGAGAGTTTCTGTAAAGAGCAGTGGGACAAAATCCCTCCAGAGATGAGTGAAAACCTGGTGGCCAACTATGAGAAACATCTTACTGCTGTGTTTGCCCACAAGAGTTTCTCCACTGAGTGTCATGTCATTAAAGACTGTTCATTTCTTTGCAAGGTAGCACACTTACAAATTCAGCGGGAGATCAAATGGTGATTTCCCACACTGCAAGAGATCCAAATACATTAGTGCACATGACTTTATCTTAAATCTTACCTGCAGTAGGCGATGAGGTACCAGATGGCTCCGAAGAAGAGCCATGTTACAGCGTAGGCCATGACAAAGACGAAGAGCGAGCAACGCCAGTTGAGGTCCACCAGAGTGGTGAAGATGTCCGTCAGGTATCGGTAAGTCTCCCGCATGTTACCATGCTGCACATTGCATCGACCGTTCTTCTCCACGTAGCGCTGTCTCTTACGGCGAGTGCGGGCTGGTGGAAGGGTGGAGACAGAAGAGAAGGGGCCCGATTAGAAATCTGTGAGGCTAACAAATGGGAGGAAAAGTGCCATCGCCTTTTGATCCTTTACAGCGTTGAAGACAACTCTTTATTGTTCCATTAAACACTTTCAAAAACATGAGGCTCCCTTTCTGAAATGTTTTGTTTTTAAAGCTACAACTCTGACTGCAGTCAGACGATGAGAATTGGATGAAGGCACTTAGAGAGACGTGAGCATAAACACAGGGAGGTAGCAAGGGACAAAACTACTGAGGGAGATTCAGCGTGGCTCAAAGGAAAGTCAGACTGGTGAAGAAGGGAAAACATAAATGAAAAATGACAGGTGAATAAAACAGAGCAGATGAAGTGCGACGGGACAACATCATCAAACGCTTGGAGAAGAAAAGCTATAACACTGGACTTCATCTGTGTTTTGTTTTGTTTTGTTTTATAGGCTTTTTACTGTGGATGCACCAAGCCAGAACTGAAATTATGACACTATACCGCTATCACATACGCTTTAATCAATGAATATCAATCATTGTGCATGCTACTCAAGCTATGGAGACTTATTTTAAGGTAAAACAAAATCTGCCTTTTCTGCAAAAAAAGTCTGGCTCTGCTTTGTAGGATTTTTGTCCTTTGCGATGATGACATCAATTCTTGATCACAAGTTGGAGTTAAAACACCGAAGGGTCATATAAACTGCACATTTCCCTAGTTCCCTAGTTAGGCTTTCTTTCTTTTTATTCTATGAAGATGTACGGCAAAGATTGGAGCAAACAGAGCAGAGCTTAATGAGCAAGACTGTCAAAATTGCTGAGGGGTGAAGCTCTGCAGTATGGTCTAAATTAGAAAAGATTCACTACTACTACTGCGAGACAGATGGGGAGGAGAAGAGGGTGCAGGGCTGAATGGAGAAAATGTTCATCCAGGAGTAAGTCAATATCTCTAAATCTCTCGAGATTTTTATCAGATACAAAGAGATTAATAGTGATGCATTTCAGTCTGGTTGAACTGCAGGTCCAGAAAGAAGCCACAACATTTAAAGAACATAGTGAGTGCACTGTTCCAAACAGAAGGGGGATCAAGGACAAGATGTCATCTTGAGAGTCACTCACCCCACCCGAACCGTCCCCTCTCCTTCTCCGTCCCCTGTGTCTTCTTCCTGTGCTGATTAGCATTGGCTTCCCGCTCGGCCAGCTTGGACTGAAACGATCTCTTGACCGGAGCCGAGTTCGGAAGGGAAGAAGTCGTCTCTGTGGTGACGACGTGGCCCAGCTCCTCCGATACGTTGAAGACTCCCGTGGAGGCTGTGACCTCCGTGGCCACCTCCACTTCTTCGCTCTCCACCTTCTCCTCCACAGGGAGCGAGAGCGAGTCCGGACGGGAGGGGAAGATGGAGTTCTCCAGAGCCATGGTCTACGTCTGTGTGTGCGTGCGTTTGTGTGTGTGTGTGTAAGCGTGTAAAGAGTATTAATGTGTTATTGATATCCTCCCTAAGGCAGAGTCTGTCCAGTACCTATTGACTGAACCATTTGTTTGCTTGTCTGAAGCCTGGAATAAAGCAGAAGAACACAATGATCTGATCAAATGAAACAATGGAATTGATTATCTGTTTTACTGTCACAATAATTCACTGTCAAATGATTTCTTTAAAGAAACAAGACCTCCTCACAGGAGTGCTTGAACTCTGATGTTGCTATAATAAATTCTAAAAACCTATAAATAAATGTGTATCATTTTTTGTGCTTTTATTACTATTGTCAAAGTCTCATTTGAAGTGTTTTAATAATAAAATAAAGGAATAAGTCCTTATTTTCAGATTGAATATGGATAACTTTGAAAGTCCTTGGAAATTAGACACAATGGTAGAATAAATTAGTTCTCTGAAAGACCCCTATTCCTGATGCACGACATGGCATATGCATATCAGAGCCACTTTAACTGGTCTGTATGTTTCATAAAAAGCCTCGGGCTAGGAGTGTGTGTGTGGCCCAGACGTGTGTGTTGTATAAGTGCACTTCGTGCTATTTTAAATATTCTGGATTTATACAGCAGGCCTGTTGAAATAGTCTTACATAAGTCCTATATAAGAAGCCGAGTTAAATATATACATGGATAACGAGACGTGATGAAATATTTACTCAGTAAAATGGAGTCCTAGTCCTCTATAGCCTTGGATGATGTGCGTCCATTTGGACAACTGGCGGATTGGACGCCAGAGGAGACTGATGGTGACAGTCAAGATGACGCACTACGCCTGATGGATGGATCAGAAATAGCCTCTGTTAAAGAGTGTCTGTGAGCTGGCAAGAGGGCTACAGGAACCAAACAGCTCAGCTACGGTTTTAATGTCACACAGACCAAAGATAAACGAGTAAAATCCTACCTGCTCAGTGCACCAACTTGTAGATGTGTAAGACCCAGATTGGGCAGATGTTTTGCCATAAGAACGGCGAAAATCGAGTCCAAGAACGAGCCAGGATTCGCAACCTTGGTTCAATTACACCCATTTCTGGTATTTACGAGCGACGCAGCATAATCAGTCCACTCTTGTTCGCTTTTCCTGGAAAACAAAGACCACCTCGATCCGACCGCTCAGTATTCACAAAAAATAAAAAGCGGGCAGCCCAAGCTAAAGACACACACACACACACACACACACACCCAAACAAACCCGAAAAAAACAGTTCAAGTACTCTGATTAACGATAAGGCTTTTTCAGAACATGTGTCTGGCAGTGGATGTGCGAAATGGAGGCAACAGGATAATAACCCGGCAGCGCGGAGAGCTCCATCATCTGTGTATCTGATGGAGTCGGTCAGGTGTGGAGCGGTAGAGGATGCTGTCATCAGCCCAGCCCCTATCAAGCCTGCCTGCTTGTTTGCCTGCTTGCCTCAGACGCTTCTCATTTCCACAACAGAAGGGACAGTCCTCTCCCTCCTCTCGGTCAGACCCTCAGCATCTGCAGAGTTCACTGATGGGGAAATTAAAGGCCTTTGTGATGCAGTAACAATGCAAAAATGCAGAAACATAAACATACAGATTGGATGTAATAATGCTCATTGTATATGTCATTTTAAATATGGTCTGATTGTGATGCAATCCTTTTTATGGCTTTTCCATAATAACATTATTATTACTATTATTATACCAGACTCCTTGTTAGAATAATTCACTAATTAAAAAATTCCGCTTATAGAGGAAGATACAGTCCTACAACATTGTATCACAATGATATCAATGACTTGATCATAATTAGCATTATTCTCACTAACCGCTATTTATCCGCCAGCCTCAAGGTGGCGGTATATGTGTCCATGACGCCGGTAATCAGTTGGTCTCTTCAGGCAGTGTGATCAGTAGTCTGCCCTCCTTTTCCAAGATGTCGGTGTTCGGGCCAGTTGTGAAAATTCATCCCGTCGTTCTCGCTTCTA
This sequence comes from Rhamphochromis longiceps, assembly GCF_057381845.1. Lineage (NCBI taxonomy): Eukaryota > Metazoa > Chordata > Actinopteri > Cichliformes > Cichlidae > Rhamphochromis > Rhamphochromis longiceps. Next base: position 8,799,984 of record NC_140574.1, read on the forward strand.
TCTGCGACTCTTACGAGCGAAGAAATGAGGGAGCGAGTCGTGTGATTGGAACCCTTTTGGGTAAGTAAAAAGACAATATGTTTGTCCTGCGCCGCTTGGACCGATTTCGCACGAAACCAGTTGCCGCATAGTTAGCTGCTTTTAGCTTTAGCTGCTAACACATGCTGGTTCAGCTCAGCAGCTGACTAGCATTAGCTACTGTTAGTTAGCTAGCGGCATCACTCGTAACAGCTGGCCGCCCACTCAGTTGTTCATATAGTTAAAAAGTTAGCAAATCACCTGGACTTTTTTCCATTTTGGTGGGGTTTGCACTCATTTGATGCTTAGCAACAGGAAAAGATCGCTGATGTTAGCGCTTATTACTGTCGATTTAATGGAGAATCCTCTTGTTTGCTAACTTACAGTGAAGCTGCTCGTCGCTACAACAATATAATGTAAGAACTGAAACATTTGCTTTTTTCAGGTACTATTGACAAGCACTCTATCGAGGTGACCAACTGCTTCTCTGTCCCTCACAATGAATCTGAAGATGAGGTATGTTACTAAACTCTTTATTTGCAGCTAACATAATTTTATTTATTGCTGATGTTGAAGCCAAGTGGAAAGGGCCAGTAATACAGTAGCCATTCCACATCGGCCATCGAGTAATAAACAAGACACGAAACTGACATTCAGCAAGTAATCTAAAGAATAACGCATTATTCAGTTAGAAATATCCGAAACTCAAAGAGTCATGAATTAAAATCTTAGGAGCATCAACAAAGAAAAAGATAACTAAAATTTATCAAACTTGTGTGTTTGTGCTTTTGTGTCTTTAATTAGATGAGTCTGGGTTTTTAAATGTCCATTAAGGTTTTAATTTCGATATGGCTGCTAAATACCAGGCTGAATAAATTCCTGGTAGTTTTTCTAAATGGCTACTGAGGCTACATGATTTCCTTGGGGATTAATAAAGTATTCTGATTGTGATTCTTCCTGTTACAAGAAGTTCTTTTCTGGATATGATCTGGGTCACTGTAGTGATACTTCATTTTGATATGTGTAATAGTGTTGCAAAGCACTACTTTTGAGTAGCTGAGTAAACAATAGAAACAACCCCCCTCAGAAAACTATAGGTGGTGTTATGCTATCAGGTATGGGGTGGAGGCTAAATCGTTAGTTTCTAAGGTTTTTGATACCACCTACTATGTTTAATCCTGCTTTGTGAGACAGTGAATTACAAAATATCTTACAGGGTAGCTATGACTAATACATGTATTATCAAATCAAAATCAAATCACTTTTATTGTCACATCACATGTGCAGGTAATGTGCAGTTATGTAATTATCACTGAATTCTTTCACAAGTGAAAGATGATTCTGTAGAAATGTTTACGAGACCGTGTACATGGCTGTGCTTAAATGCATTGTTTTTGACAACAGGTTGCTGTGGACATGGAGTTTGCCAAGAACATGTACGAGCTTCACAAGAGGGTTTCACCTACAGAGGTCATCATCGGATGGTGCGTCAGTCGGTCATATTAACAATTTAAAGTTAAAAGTGGAAAAAACAGTATTCTTTAGCAGATGTTCATCTTTTCTGACAGGTATGCCACAGGCTTTGATATCACAGAACATTCAGTGCTCATCCACGAGTACTACAGCCGTGAGGCCTCTAATCCCATTCACCTGACCGTGGACACGGCACTGCAGAGTGGCAAAATGAACATCCGCGCCTACGTCAGGTTGGCTGATCTTTCTGTCAGCGCCTGTGTTTATGTGATCATCTACAGCCTGAAAGTGCTTCTCTGAATGTGTTTGTGTGTCTCCTACACAGTGCGCAGATGGGTGTGCCAGGAAAGACAGTTGGTGTGATGTTCACCCCACTGTCTGTCAAGTATGTGTACTATGACACTGAGAGGATAGGCGGTAAGAATACAAAGAATAAATGAAGGCGACTGTTTGAAAACAAATGCTTCGTGACTAAGTATCTGTGAAATGCCAAATAATTAAATCCCAGTGTCTCAAACAACTCGCTGGGGTGCATATGAAAGGAAAGAAAACTGTATATTATACTCTCTATTTGTTCTTTAGTGGACCTGCTACAGCGAACACGTGTGACCCCCAGTCGTACCAAGGGGCTGACCTCTGACCTGTCTCAGGTTGGTGGTGCTGCAGCCAGGGTACAGGACATGTTGACCACAGTGCTGGCATACATTGAGGATGTGCTGGTGAGTATCAAGACAAACTTGTCCCCTGGGTTTTTTTTTTTCTTTTCTAATTAAATCCCTGCCAATTTAACTTAATATTGGTCACCTGGGAACATTTGAGCAGTAATTAAGTTTTGCGCTGATGATGGCTATGAAGTTCATGTTGTTCTGTTTCAGTCTGGCAAGGTGACAGCAGACAACAGCGTGGGCCGTTTCCTGATGGATCTGGTAAACAAAGTGCCCACTATCTCACCTGAGGACTTTGAGAACATGCTCAATTCCAACATCAATGTAAGTGCTCGTGTTTAAGTTACTATATCAGTGACAACTACTGTTTTTGTTTTGCTATTTGATCTAAACAGACAGGCAAATGGCACTTAAAAAATAGCAGTAGAGACTAGCTTAATAGACACTGTCATTTTTATTATTGTGGTAGAGACACAAGTCTAGCGTCAGGAAGATCATCTGGCAATAAACTGCCAAATCGAACCCGCTGTGCTGACCTGTTGTGACAAGGAAGTAGCTGAAAATTTTATTGTTGTGGCAATAATGTACTTAATTTCTCTCCACGTATAAACACATTGGCTCTAAAAAGAGTAAACTGAATTGTCATATCTCTTATATAAGAGGCTTTAGGTGAGCTCTGAGTTGTTTTTGGCATTTAATTAAACTCTCCTCCTGTTTTTATGGTTATTTATGGTCTCTGGGCTCTACTTGCATCATACTGTTTTACTTCAGGATTAGAAGCTTTAGAAGATGGAAGTATTTTTGCATCATTTATCTGGGCATTATCTTTCCAAACTTGCCATCCTTTAATCTTGTTTCCTTGTTATGCTGTTATAATCTTTCACTTTAGTTTAGTGTGAATCTAAATGCTCTCTTTTGTTGTTGCAGGACCTGTTGATGGTGACCTACCTGTCCAACCTCACCCAAGCACAGATTGCTCTCAATGAGAAGCTGGTGCTGCTCTGAGAGGGTTTCTTTGAAGTCATTCATATTTAATTTTTGTACCTTTTTTTTTTTTGTTTTTTTTTTTTTTGGCTGATATGAAAATAAAGATGTTAAACAGTCACAAAGTGTTCATTCCCTGTGGTAAGATGGTAATTAAATTTAAGGCTGCTTGGTTTGTCACAAGTAGCTAATGAACATTAAAGGAAGGATCATACTGCTAACACGTTTCCTTTCTGCTTATTAGACACCTCGCATTTACTGCTGTCAACCTGCTTCATGATTCTTGATCTGTAATAATGTATTTTTAAGGAGGCAACTGACCTTATATCTTATCATGGGCGTATGTAGAGGGGGGACATGGGGTGGCTGTTCGACCCATGACATTTGATTGGCCCTCCACCAATATATTTTGACTAGAGTTCATTTGTGGTGTAAAAGATGAGCATAGTTTAAGGGTGTGAGGCCCCTCAAGCTTTCATTCTTTCTGAAGGTCAGCAGGCGGTGGGAACGTCTGCCTGTAAAAGGACTTTGGTTTACATAGAATTATAAGGTTAACGGCCTTCCAGTCCTTTTTAACATCAACATTTTACTGATTATTTGTGAGCTCAGTCACAAGTTATATTTCATAAAACATTAAATTTACTAAGTCAGAAATTATGATTTTCCAGGAAATGCTCATTGGCTAATGATATTTTATTTGCAAGTTGCTACCCAATGAGCATGGGCTTAATTTCAGACTGAACCACTGGTTGTTTTGGCGTATCCAGTTTCAGAATGCTAAGCTGGCAATAGCAAAATTGCTCAACTCAAAGCTGAGATTTTACTAATTAGTAGGTGATGTCATGGTGGGTGTGTATGTCGTTTTAAGTAGTGCTTCTAAGTACTTCTGGGTCATGCTGTTTTCTACTTCCACTCAGTGTTTTTAGCCATTTCTACTCCATACCATTTACTTTAAAGCTTTAGAATGACTTTGAAGTTTTTACTTTAAAAGCATTCAAATATAAAGCTGAGATATATCCAGCATTACTGAGCAGTATAATGCAAATGGGTCTAATGAGTACTTAATACTACAAATGTTTTGAGTTTATGTAGGATAATGACTTTTTAGCAAAACCTATTTTATAAAATATGTTTAAAATCTGTGAGTATAATAATTGTTTCCTGTATATGACAAATAAAACTTGAAACTAATACACAATTTCAGATCAAATGTGACTTGCCTACTTTGGTCTTTGTCACTCCATTGAACAAAATTGTTAAAATAAACGACTGATTATTAAAATCCTGAATTAGTTTTCTTCTCTTTGGTGCTGACCATCTTGTTTGTGCATGTGGCATTATAAGACACAGAATCAAGGCGGTAAAGCAACTTTAATGTAAGACACTGCTTTATCTCTACATAAATACACATTCAAATCGGAAGGGAGTCATTCAAGTTGCAAATCCCCCCTTCCCTTTGCCTGGCCTGAGTTTCATGTGAAGCTTAGTGCAAAGTGTAGGCATGAAAAAGTCACACTGTCTAGAAAGCGCTCAGTTTACAGTATCGGGATAAAGCTGCTGTGTGATTGGCTACTGCTCGGTTATTGCAGTCACGCCGGGGTCGTCACTGTTTGGTCTCGGAGTCGCTGCTCTTTTCGGGTTTATTGACCTTCTCAGCTTTGCTCTGGGGGTTTAGGATCTTCTCCGCCGCTGCGTAGCTCTGCACGGCCAAGTCGTACACGGAGTCTCCGGTTGACTTTGCGATGGACGCTGCTTGCTCCGGGTAGTAGAGAGAGGCGCTCAGGGTCATGAGAGTGGTCGGGTAGATGAGTTTCTTAATCCTGGAACCTCTGGCAAGAACCAGCCCGAGGACTCCGGTAAAGCCGATGATTCCCGCCCGGGGGTAGAAGTCCTTCGGGGGGTTCTTCACATAGGCGTATGCGTCGTTCCCAAACTGGAAGACCCCCTGAACTTTGGGTTTAATTTTCTCATAGGTGACCTGACACCAAGCAGTGTACGGCTCCGATAACTTCCTGAGGGTGGCGACTCGCTCCTCCAGCTGCCCGGCTTTAGGCTCCACGTACTGAAACTTCTCCGGGGGAGCGGTGTACAGAGACAGTTCGTCCACGTTTAACGGAGCCACCGCTGGTTCCTTCTCGCCGTCACCGGCAGCAGCAAACACGGTGAACGGTGAAAATCGCAGGGCTCCCGGCATGGCACTACCTGTCACCTTCAACATGATCCCCGCGGGCCATGCATTCACTACGGTATTCACGGAGGGACAAGGCAGATAGCCCCGCCTCTCTGATTCTCACCCAAACGCTTTTACTACGCTTGAAAGCGCGCCAACAGTGGCAGGAGGAATAAAGTATATCAGTGAGGACAAGGCTTTCTTTACAGATAGTAATGATGTCTGTGCCCACATCTCCAAACCGTGCTTCATATGGAACTCCAAAGATATGCAGTTTAAAAAAGTTTCACCATAAATTGACTGCCTGTCATGCATATGTTTGAATGGGTTCGTTATCAATAAAGTTGCAAAAAAGGAATAACCTACTTGTTAAAGGTAGATTGTGAAGGTATGGGTAAACTAAATACACTGTAAGAACTATATTTTTAATGACAACTTTAAAATAGGAAGTTAGAATGAGGACTTAAGCAAGCTGCTTTATTTTAGTAGTCTACAATAAAGTCCTCTGTGCTTAACTGGGGTATCTGCTGTTCTGATCCACTGCCCTCATAATATGATACTCAAATATTCCACGTAAAAGTCAAAGCTAAGGCAAGGTCTGCTACCTGAGGTAGGCTAAATTGGATGAAATTATTAGTACTTACATCACTTTCTTTTTAAACAGTTTTAACAACTTATAGTCATTCTTTCTTTTATTTACAATCTTAGATACACCACTGATATTTAGACTGCACTTTTGCCGGACTAATCTAAAGCAAAGCTGTTTACAGTGCATAAAGCATTTAGCCTGTAACAGCGTCCTATAAAAGTCACCCAGCAGCCATCTTGCTAACCCATTCAGGCATAAATATGACACCTATTTTAAACCATTACGTGAATTAACTTTCAGTTAAATTTAAATAGTCAGTGGGACATTACATTAATGAAGCAGTCGTTCATTCTTATACAACTCTGTGCTAAAATAAGTCTTTGTTTCTTTGTTTGTTTTCTCAGTGCCTAGTTTTTCTCGTATACAGTACAGTATGCATTATTCTCAAAGCTGCAATAAAAAAAAAAGAGAGCAAGAGGAGATCGTGATATTAGAAATTCCCTGGCAAGGCTTCTTAGCTCACGGCGATCTGCGTAACCGTGACTCTGGCCACGTAATTTGTTCGACGTCACTGGTTGCCATGGCAGCGGGAAAGCCTGGCGTCTCCAGGGAAACAGAAAGCGTCAACAATCCAAACGTGAGCTGCTAAAATTAGTATACTAGCACCAATTAAAATAATTGTTTTGTCATAGTTACTTATAGTTTAGCAGCTTTCTTCTCCTCGTTTGTGTCCGCAGCGCTTTTTATTTTGTTTATTAGTTTTTTCTGAATGGATTGTCTTGGGGTATCTTCCACAAAGAGCCTCCGGGCTCTGTCTGCCTTGTTGTCCAGTCAGCAGGATGAAGAAGAGGAAGATGAGTGTAAAGTAAGATCTACATGCGTTCATGTTAAAACCCTGCTAACACTAGCCTTTAGTATATTCCTCAGAAATTGTAGTCTCTTTACATTTTTCAAAAAGCAACATTTTAATCCTATGTATATAGGAAGGATAATCAATCAACACTAGCAAAATGAACCTTTAAAAATAATTTTTCAATAAAAATATAAATTTTAGGGTATTTAGAAAAATGGTGTAAAGTTTATTAGTCTGCAGGTGTGGGCAGGGAGGACCAATGGGAGAATATGGAGTAAAACGAAGTGGACAGAATATGTATCATTGTATTTCAACTACAGCAACCATTAAGCCAAGTCTCTCCCCACACTAATATTAGTTTATGTTCACAGGATGTGAAAGCATATGCACGTTTGGGTCCCGGACATATTGGCCCCCTACCCAAAAACGAAAAACCAGGTATTTTTCAATTATAAGCACTCTAAAAAAGTATTTATTCAAGCATACTGTTTCTGCATTTGTCTTTCTCTCTTTATGTGACTGTTTAATTAGTGTCAACCGCAAACACGAAGAAGAACAGCAAAGATATCTGGTATGAAGAAGAAGTGGCCGAAGGCTCACAGTATGATGATCTGACTGACCCAAGGCCACAACCTGAGTAAGACTGCAATGCAGAAAGAGACACACACCAACAGTGGATGTAAAAAAGCATCAAACATTATGAAAAGCGGATATTTAAAGGTTCAAAAGAGTCCTCATACTTTCTCAAACACTGTCTGTTTCTGAGTTTAATCTCCTTTAAATGTCTGGTAATGTGATATTTGTTGTGTTTGGTTTTAGTGTGTCTGCTTCATTTATAACCTCTGTGTGCAGGTATGAAATAATCCTGAAGCAGAGTGTAGGAACAGAGGATCTCTTCTTGGGATTAAGCAGAAAGGATCCATCCTCCATGTGTTGTGAAGCCATGCTGGTAACTTACCAAGTGTCACAAGATTTCTTAACACTTCACTCAGTGCACTTTTTTGATACTAAAATGAAATGCACAAGGTTGTGATCAAGAGCAGCAAGGCATGAATCTCCTGTTAAATGTTGGCTGGCTTCAGATAATTCTGTTGAAGACGTAGTTAGTTTTAGACTTTAGAAAGGAACAGTCTAAAAATGTTCAGGAGCACAGGTGAGACAGGTTAACGCTATAGTGACCAGGCTCTATATATGTAAAAAATATTTAAATGCTTCTAATAGTGTTTATCTTTCCTCTACTGTTCACCTGATCTCTGACAGATACTTCAAAATGTTCTCAAATTGCTAAGATTGCCTTTGTCTGTTACTTTGTGTAAATATGAAATGTTATGTATATTTAAGGGAATTGTGTGTTTTAGTATGTTTGTATCATTTTCACTCCAAAATACAGATGAACTGACTTACAATACTTCGATCAGCAACAAATTACAAAGAAGACATCATAGATCAGGGTGTTTTTTCATTGTCTTTAACTTCCAATCTTCTAAACAAAATCTAAACAAAAGTCTTGTTTATAGATTTATAAAGCTGATTTTGTTCATCTAGATTTCAGTGGGAGAAACATTTCACCGGGTTACTCCTTCAGTCTCAGCTGACAGCAGGTTTCCCCAAACTTATAAACAATACAGTTGCATAATGAGAGAAAGCACTATTGCTTTCATGATCAGAACACGCATTGTCATAACCACAGACCTTCTGGCTCTTTGTTAAGCAATGCTGCTAGTTTCAGTCATTATGCAAGCATACTGTGTGTAAGGTTGGGGAAACCTGCATTTAGCTGAGACTGACAAAGTCACTTGGATGGGTGATGTAGTGTTTCTCCTACTGAAATCCAAATGAAAAGAATCAACTTTCTGGGATTTCCTCACCTGTATTATTGAGCATGCATTAAAACATATGTAAAAAGATTTCCAATAAATAATATTTGGAGTGTGTATTTAAAATAGTTTGTGTTAAAACACTTATAAATATTGAGATTACGTGCATTCACTCTTTTAGATTGGTCATAGTAAGATGCTTGATTCTGGAATAATCACCGATATGGCACAATAATTACAGCAGCTATTTAGGTACTTTCACCTACTGGAAGGATCTCCACAGCAGATCCGCATATTTGATTTGGCACACATTTTATGCTGGATGCCCTTCATGATGCAACCATTTATCCGGCTTTGAAATCAACACTGTAGTACACTAGCTGTTTCAGGATCTCAAACTGGGATGTTTCACATGTAATGTGTGTTAACCTTTAAAAAGTGGAAGTAGAAGTAGAAGTAATATTCAAAGTAGGAAACAACTAACAATCTAAAAAACCCAGCATCACATATACTGGAAGGAGGAAAGTATTTTTAAAAACCTAATCTTGCATTACAATTGAAGAATAAAAAAGGGGAAATGTTTTTAAAATAAAAATGATACATATATATATATATATTAATGTGAACAGTGTAGAATAATAACAATGCTAACTTTTCCCTCACTTGTAGGTAAAAATCAAACTACCAGACACTAAAGCAAAAGAGGTGGTACTGGATGTGAAAGAAAAGTTCCTTGATCTACGGACGCCGAAATAGTAAGAGATCCTTTGAAAATGTTTGCTTTCATTTTTAATTCCCTGAAGACTTAGAGGCAACATTTAAGGCCAGAAGCGCCCTGTTTCAGATATTTCCTTTTAATCAGAGGTGCATGCCAAGATCTGAGCTTTGATTGCTTTATCACACAACTCTTAATGTCTTTCAGTGTTAGACATATATCATCCCCCCCTCAGTGCTACTTGTTTTTTTTTTTAACCTGCCTTTCCATCTGTTTTCAGCAAACTGGGGCTCCATCTCCCCGATCCGGTCCACAAAAATGAGAGCAAGGCCCAGTTCTTCAGTGAGAGGGAGGAACTGGAGGTGACTCTACTAATGAAGCGTCCTATGGACTTCATCAATATGCAATGAAAAAGGATGATTTAGCAGCAAATAACATTATACAAACTGACACATTAAGCATTAAAACCAGAAAGGAATTGGAAAATAATCAGCAAAAACTCTGCTATGAATTTCTTCATGAATTTTGTGAGTTTAAGCTATTGCTTGTGCCATCACAGCCTCTATGACTGTTAAATTGTGGATTTCTAATAAATACTTGACTCCAAAATGGATTATTTTCATTTTTCACTTCAAATTTCTACACCCAATACCCTACAATGACAACATGAAAAAATTTACTTTAAATTTTTTTGCAAATTTGATAAAAATAAACAAAAAACATACAATATGTACAGATGTATTCAGCCTTTGCTCACCATTATGCAAGCGTACTGTGTGTAAGGTTGGGGAAACCCTTATTTTGAGGAACACTGAACATGATACCTGGAACTGTCTATTTTTAAACAATCTTTTATCTGCATAACATTTACCATTCATAGTGTATATTGCAGTACAACAACTTAATGTAGCTGTTATTACTGACTTTCATGGTGTACACATCTTAATTTGGTACACAGCTTAATTAATCTTTGAATTCGGGTCTTTTGAAGCCATTTTATACAACTTTTCACTGGACTGGAGCCTATCCCAGCAGGGCTAATATATAGTGACCGAAAAAAGATTCACGTCACAGTCCCACCTAGGAGAATTTAGAATTACCAGTCAATCTTTCCTCATTAATGTCTTTGGGCTGTGGGGAGAGTTTTGAACATGCAAACTCCATACAGGAGTACCCAGAGCTCAGTGCTGCCTGAAGATGATATACAAGAAAATTGCTCAGCCTTCATTTAAAAAAAATACTTTTATATTCACACAAAACTTAATGGAGATGCTGCATTTACTGAATTACATACTAACTCTTATCATCTTTATACTTGTTCTCGTTTTGGAAACAATCAATCATACTACTACTACCAGCGCCACCACTACTATTTCTAATATTACTGCAAGTAATATTACTGCTAATAACAACTTATATAGAAAGACACATAGACAGTTTTCATCATGCAGGCTTAAACTTTAACTATTAATTGTTCATTCATTCTCCTCATTTCAAGTCAAGTGTCTGAAGGACTGTTTAATTTTTACCATGATCAAAGAAAAGTATCTAAGTAGAGTATTTTAGTAATTTTCCATTGATGACTGGAGAGAAAAACTAGCTACCTGCGTTTGTTATACTGGTGCATCGAATACTGGGGGTAAATAATTCACAAATAATTCCAATGTAACTTTCCTACATTCGCAACTCGTAGCACCCCCCGGTGAGCAGTGCCACACCCCCGGGCATCGTTACCGCAGCAGCTGTCGTAGTGGTGGTGGTGTGATCATGTGACGCCTGCATTTCCGACACAACAATACAACACCGTATCGGTCTGCAATCTCTCTCCGCTTTCTCCCCCCCTAATCCCCACGCCTCGCTCTCGGTATGGCGGACGGCGAGAGGTCCCCGTTATTATCAGATCTGGGCGATGGTGCTCTCGGCAGCGGTAACGGCGGGTTGTCCCCCGGTGCGGGACCGTACGGTGTGCCCAACAAACCACCGAGTGAGTATCCATGGTGCTCTCTCCTCCACCCTCAGTTAGCTTAGCTTTTATTAGCCTCTTCTTCTAGCTCAGCCATCACAACAAGAAGGGGTCACCCTAGTGTGATTGTGTTTGGTCAGTATGTGGTGTAAAGCTACAAAGCATTTACTGTTTGAATAAAACCGATAGTTTTAAAATAATGGAAGAAAGCACAGGAGGGAATCAACGCTGTGCTCACTGGCTAACCTAGCTTGACAGCTAGCGCTGCTTAGCACCGGCAAACCATCCGCAAAGCCTCAGTCATGCAGCTCGGTAACGTTATTATCAAATTATATTTCATTTACGGGTTTAACACAAATTAGTGCATATAATTTGGCAGTTTAAGAGAGCCGATTTTCTTCACAAGCTAGATAACTGTTTCTCTAAGCTAGCTAGCATACGAGAAACACCTGATTTGATTGGCATGTGAGAAAGCCATTATGGAGGCTGCCGAGGGATTCTGCAAAGGAGAGCGACGACCAATGATCGTTCACCTAGAAAGGGACAAATGTGCCTGAATAGATCAACTGAGAAACATGGGCTGCATGCTGCATATGACTTCTAGATGGAACTGAACCATTTACTCACACACTGTGAGTAAATGGCTTTCACAAATACCTTTCACAAATGTCTTTCACAAATACCCAGCCTCATTTGTTAAAGCTCAGCCAGCTCAGCATTCCAGGAGTGTTTTTCTTCTAAAGCTCCTTTCTGCTGAACTCCAGACCAAATCTTATTATCTTGTTTATCATAACAGGGTATTTGTCATGGGAATTGAGGCTTTTTCCAGCTCACTGCACAACTCTTATGACTGTGTCCCTTCACTAGTCCTTACTACTGTTGTATTTTTCCCCTTGCCTTCAGGTTTCCCTCCATTCCCCAGCCCCACGCAGCCATCGGTGCTCCTAGGGGAGGACCCTCCGCCCTATTCCCCTCTCACCTCACCAGAGAGTGGCAGTGCCCCTGTTATCAGCTGCAGGGTGTGTCAGAGCCTCATCTCTGTGGAGGGCAAGATTCACCAGCACGTGGTGAAGTGTGGGGTTTGCAATGAAGCTACGGTAGGTTGGTTTCCAGAGGAATCTGTAGACCCAGGTGTAAAGCCCGTTGGCTACTTCAGGTTACATTATGTCAGCTCAAAGGAATAGAAGATACAATTTGTTGATCTGAATGATGGCTGCAGAAACAAAGATATTTGTTTTACATTTTGCGACCATAGACCTTTGTCCAGATGGAAAAAGGTGAACCCCAGTATGAATCAAACAATTTCAACATGAATTAAGTTGGCTTTTCCCCCCCCATTTTTGGTTCTGAAAATGAGGGATTGTATTTTGTTTTGTTTGTTTTATGTTTTGGTTTTTTTTTTGTTTTTTTTTAGCACAAATTACAACTATTCCTGTACTAGCCCAGCATCTAGCTGTTTGTAATTGAATTGTTACTATAAACTGTTTTAACACATAAAAAAGATTTAGGACAACAGAAGAACATAGAAAAGAACACGTCTTATTTAGTATAACGTGAGGTTCATTTTGTAAAATTAGAAAAACATTTTGAGTATTATGAGTAGAGCGTAAATTCCTTGTGACTTACAAGGAGCTACTGTGTGTGCAGTATCTTTAGGTACTGAGCACCTTCACACCAGAGCCTCCAGTATGTTAATGCGCAAACCAATGTGTGATGTAGGGAAGGTATGAGCAAAATTTTTGTTTTGTGGTATTTTTAAGATTATAGAGGTTCAATAGTACATCTCCGTATTATTAGAAGTTGTAGTTGTAGTATTATTAATATATTGGTGTAACTGAGCCTTTATATAGGCTTACAGTGGCCCATTCTCCTCCAGGAGTATATAAAGTATAAAACACTTAAAAAGAAAGAAAACATAATTAAAATGAAACCACACGATCAAAACGGTAAATAATCCGCTCTTAAGCTCTGTTAACAAACGTTAAATGTACAACACAGGGATATAATGCCAGTCTTCAGCAGGGTGTCTGTTCTGCTTTTCAGTTCATTTGTTATAACACAGTTGTGACAGTTCCGACCTTCACTAGTCAAACATTCCTATATCCATATCTTGTGAGATGTAAACGGTTAGCATTTAAGCCCACGTGACACCCAAAAGACTCATGCACCACTACTGCAAGGCCAAAGAGAGTTTCAGAGGGGCATGAGAGCAGTAATCCCGCTTTATTTTTTCAGCTGTTTCTAAACAAAATCAGCACATGGGTCTTTAGCATTAATGTTTCTACAGAAGAGCTGTGAAGGAATCTCCATTTAGAGTTATTATTTATGTCTCCAGGAATAACCCCTGCTAGTCTTTAGTAACATGAGATCCTAGAATCACATGACTATAGATATGTCTGGAGGCTGTTTGAGCCGTACCCTGAGTGAAAATCCAGCACAGAAACAATCAGGTTCAGAAATCAAGGCAAAATTCATATTTTAACTTTTTAAACTGAAATACTGTAAACACAGTCCTTCATCCTCCATCAGTCTTGAATATATTAACAGAGCTCCTCCCAGCTGTTAATAGACTGTTATGCTACCTGGCTGGCTAACATTACCCAGAATGCTGTTCAGCTGTATAAGTTTGTAAACTGTTAGTGTTATAAATAGTTTATGTTTCTGTCAGAAGTATGTTTATATACATTTAATATAGGTAACCTATCAATATGTTCCATGCATTTAATGTACAGACTAACACACACATGTGTATATATGTGTATGTATGTATATATGTGTATGTATATATATATATAGATAGATAGATAGGGCAAGACAAAATGTAAATAATGTTGCGGTCTTTAAAATAAAGCGATATACTGCCCAGCTACAATTACAAAACATGTGTTGTGACCACATTGCCAAATTTGGTGTTGTCACCCTTTATGTTAATATAAGGTGGATGTAATCTTCCCCTTTTTTGCTCAGAGCCATCAAAAAATTTAAAAGCATTTTTTTTTCCAGAATCAACATCCTCATTACTCTGGATAATCCCCAGAGTTTGCTGTGAGGTCACTAATGGTTCCTATAATCCTTGTGAAAATACTGTAATGAAACACTTTTCAGCCTACTGTGCATAGCAATCACACACCATTAAACATTTATAAATTACATCATACTTTTTTTTTTGTTTGTTTGTTTCCCAATCGCCACGCGTCAAGTTAGATTTGCAGGAAATCAGCTGAGTAGTCTCAGGGTTTGAAAACACAGTTGCTTTTCCAGGGCTCATCTGGTGCAAACTAGTTTGTCCTAAACTTAATTTGATTGTTTTGGGCAGGAGAGTGCAATCTCATTTGAACTCATTTCTCTCCTCGCTTCCTCTCTTCAAGTGTTAGGGTCCCATTATACCTGCTGTCCGGTGTCTGGCGAACGGCAACATATGACATTGCCGTTTTAATGATAAAATGGCAATGTCAGATTCACAAAAAAACCCCAAACACTGGAATTTCTGCTCTTGTACCAGCACTGATGTGGAGGTGTTGTCTGAGTGGCAACACCTGTTGTTCAGGTGAATAATGCAACAGGTACCTGTACTATAATGATGAGCATAAATGGATGTGACTGTTATTAAGCCACTGGTGGCATGCAAGGTGACCAATGTAGTGGGTATAGTGGTTCCTTTGGTGCCTCTCAGAGAAAGATGTCCGATACGAGGAGGGGAGGAAGGGGCAAGTCAGGCAAAAAGCATTTAAACAACGTGTGACATCCTCACTTTCAAAATGTTATTTTAGAGGGAATTCAGCTAAGTATCACATGACTCAGCTGAAATCCGCTATGCATATTTTTATGTTTTTTGTTTCAAATGTGTCATCTCAGCTGTCAAATAAGTCATTGCACCATGACAAGAATGTAAATGTTTCACTTATCTTTGTTTTATTTTTCACATACAACATTGGTGAATAACAGAAATACCAGAAAGTAACCCCTGCTATTCAAGTTGTGTGTCACAGCTGTTTAATATATTGCAAGTTAAATATACTTTGGCATGCGATATAGCTCCACATCTTCAGTTATAGCTACCTATGTCAAGCCTCCTCTTCTTTCTTCTATGTCCTGCAGTTGCATGTTAGGGATTGAGTCATCCGGGATGACACAGTGAGATTGATTTCTAGGTCAAAGGCTAAATGACTGTGGAGATGAAGGGGCAAAAATAAAAGAAATAAGAAAAATCAAATCATGATGAGACTTGCTTGCAGATTTGTACAGTTTCACATTAGCAATGCAGTAGGTGTTTATAGGATATATGTCTCTAATACTCATAAATTTAGCAAATTATTAGAAATAATTTATTGATTAGCACTTAGTTCCAGTAGAGCAGGGCCGCATCCATTTAAAAAATAAATAAATAAATAAAATTGACATTGAATTGAGTTCCACTTATTCATGTGGCCCTCCACAGCAGGCCCAGTGTCTCATAGAGCCCATTGGGATAATAATTGCCTAGACGGCCGATCAGTCTATTGCTATCAGTGTATATGTTATCCTGTATGACAAACTTTTAAACTGAATGTAAGGGGCAAAAAAAGAGGTTTGGAGTTGATCATAAGTGGTTTCATTACAGTTTGTTTAGCAGAGCGCATTGCAACACCACTGTTTATAATACATATTACCAATACTGTTGCTAAAAATAAAAACGGACAGATTATAGAGGGATTAATGATAAATAAAACGTTCACAGCTCTCTCTCTAGTTATGTACAATAACTTTTAAAAGTTTTAACTGTTATTTCAGCTGCTGTTCCCTCTGCTAATCATAACTGAACTTCAGTAGGACTGCATAGACTGGGATATCATTTTTTTAAACCACAATGTTTTTGTAATGTAGAAGAAGAAACATAGGAAAAGCTTTTTACTAGCTTCATCCTCTTCAAGTAATTTTTCCACTCTTTACTTTTGCATTTCCCTTTATTTGTGGTCCATTGCATCATATTCTCTTGACATAAAATTTTCCCTGTTGAGCATAGCATAAGTAACAAAAGCTGCCCTTGACCCATGAGGACCGCTTTGGATGAAAGGCAGGCTTTAGAGTAAATGTCTGCTCTTCATTGTTGACTTTAGTAAATAAGAAAAACTCAAAAATGTTGGACGTAGTCCCAGTATATGGAATGGTGGGACAACAATTAAAAATGCTGGAAGACACCTGGTCACCTTCTTTTGCTCACAGCAGATTTTAGTGGTGTCTTAATGACAAGTTGGAAACTGGCTTGGGAATTGCATTGCTGGAGTGTTGATTAACAGCAACCTCATCACTTAACCTTCTACATGTGTATGCGTGTGTATTATGGAGATGCACAACTAGTCGTTTAACAGTTGCCGCCCTAGCTAGTCATCAGCAGATATTTAGTTGGTTAAAATAATTATTCTTATTTTAATCGTGCACAATAGCAGTTACCTGTTGGTTTTAAAATCTTATGATACCCTCCCCCACAAGCCCACACAGATTGCCTTTTCACTCTCTTATTTAATGCATGCATGTGGCGCCTTTAATATTAACCAAACTCTGCTAGCTAATCTGATATTGTGTGTTGTGTGCTGTTATATAGCGACACCTGTCAATTAAACAGCATGATTATTGAACAATCTGACTACAAATGGCTATTAAATACACACACTTGGCTGTAAGATTCTAGGTGATTACTTTTTACAAAAATAAACAATTGGTAAATTAGTTGCCGGGAACATCTCTAAAATGTATAAACACGAAGAGTATGGCTGATGAATCTCAATCATTTTTACTTCCAGCAATCATCAGAGGCCTCAAATGACCCATAATAGTTGAGCTCTAGTTTCCAGCCTTGTTTGGAGTGAATGCTGATGGGAAAATAGAGGTGAGGTACACAATCAAACATTGTGAAAGGCTCAGCAAACAATACTAATAGCTCTAAACGAAGCTTGACATTGTTTAGAAGCCGGTCTAATTATTCTAATGTTGTAATTACACAGGTATCGCAAATAATTTGGCAATAATATAGTGAAGTTCTTCATTTGCTGCCACCAGCTAAAGATTGGTCAGGTGTGCAGTAAACAGATGCTCAGCTGCAACTTTAATTACCAAGTTTAACTCGCGGGTTTGACCGTGGAAGAAGATCCCAATGATTGGGTCAATTTGACAGTCGTGCTGATGGTAACACCCTGTGTAATTTGTACAGTTATCGCTGCCAGATTCACAGGTTGATGGGGCTCCACAAGTGTGCTTCACTAGCCATGCAAATCTGTGTGCGCATGGAAGAAGAAATATGAAGTGTGTCCAGATGTACCAATGGGCATAATGAGGAATTTACAGATGGAGGCGACATATGCAGATATGCAGAAATATGTCAGAGGTGTGAGGATATCCTGTTTTCCACCACCTCATGAAACATGCAAAACATTTACACTGATGTCGATCTGAGAGTGCAAACGTGCTTTATTACATACATCAGGGGTTGGCTCAAATCCAAAAGATATGCAGAGGATGATGTCAGACAGCGGTTATTTGTTTTAAGTAAATATGTGTAATTTGCGGGATGTTTATTATCCTTAATTAGACTCATGAATTAGTAAGATTTTGATGTGCAATTTTGCTCATTCCTGTTTTAATTTGACAGCAGGCGTGGGATGGCAATCAGGAACAGTAATTGCAAGCAGTATTAATTGTTATTTTACAGCCTCAGATTTGCATTTAAAAAAATGTTTATTATCGCAGTTAATGGTTATAATCATGATGCAGTCTCTTGGGAGCAGCGATATAGCTCATAGAGCGGAAGAAATGATTATATATGGAGTTGTCACATGCAGCGTTGGATGAGTTGTTGTCTCACCGAAGACAATATTTAGACTGTGGTCAAGGTTAATTTCCTGTAACTGCTCATTATTTTGCTTAACTGATAGATTATCTTATGGGCTGAATGATAGAAACCTCTGCGACTGTAATATTACACAGTTAAACTGGAACACGAACTTCACCCTTTTTTAATCTCTTATACCGAAACGGATCATTGTAACAGTGAGAATTTAATTACGGTTTTTTTTTTTTTTTTTTGTAGGAAATAAATATTAAGACTGAAATATCATTTTACCACGGCAACTTTAAAATTGTACAAAATTGGCTAATCCACTGTGTAATGATCACTCCTAATATTAGTTTTCACTTGAGTGGAGAAAAGAACTTCATTCCTCCGGGCATTGTAAGCGGAATTGATAATGGATCTGGAAACGAACAAGGCACACTCTGATCTGGTTAGCCGGGGTTTAATGACGCTGTGGCGAGAACGCAGCACGATGGACACGCGGGATGTTATTTCATTCTGGGTGATGTTGTGTAATATTGTGGTGTTTCCAACATCACTTGGGCAGGTTGCCTATGCATATTAATCGCTGAATAAATATATTTGGCAACTCATTTTAGAATTTTTCTGTTTTTATTTGTTTATTTATTTTTTTTATTCCTCCCAAGTGACGAGTTGACAGCCCTCTTGCTCTTATTTTGAAACTTACCATCTTGGGCTTCAGTACTAGGAGGCTGAGCAGGCTGCTGCCCATCTGTTAAGCAGTGACCCTGTTTTATTTTTATTTTTTCCAAGTGTGTGCTATGAAATTGATGAAACATTGCTGTTTGAGCAGACATGAAGGCCACTGTGAGAGGACCATGGCAGATCCGACGATGACATTTCCACAAACATGCTTTTCAGCATCTTTATTCACACTTATCACTCAGTCAGCCTAACATACAAAACAACAACGACAGTGGACCCAGCACACTTTTAACCTGGCAGATGCCCTGCAGGTGCGTCCACCTCCCCTGCAGCGGCACCGCCGACCACGCCCCGCCACAGCCACCAAAAATCATTTCATGCATTCTGTTTTATTTTTATTTTTTAATTTGCTGTGTACGCAGCAGCACATGGGGTCATGGTGTGCTGCGCTCCGATATTTGACGACTTCAAAAAATAATCGGTCCCTAATCTCACTGCGCCACATGCGCTTTATTATTATTAGCATCCTTTCCTCACAGCTTTGGCTTACGGGGTAGAGTTGGTCATCTACCAACTGGAACAGGTCGATCGATCTCTGAGTCCTCCACTCTGCATGTTGAAGTGTCCTTGGGCATGCTGAACTTCGAATGATCCCTAGTACAGCCATTGGAGTGTGTGTGGGTATGTTTGTGTGTGAGATTGATAGAAAGCATTCTATGAATATGTGCGTGTGTGATTGGGTGACTAGTTAGCTTTAAGTGCTAAATGGAGTAGAAAGGCATTATATCAGTTCATTTTTGTTCTTCTAGGTACTTTAGCACCACCATCTGGCAATAGAAGTGCATTACATCATACCATTGGGCTGGTAAAAACGAAACAAAAAAATTAGTTGCAACCCACCTCCCTGCTTACAAGTAATAACTTGACTGGAAAAGCTGTTGATTTTGCTTTTGTTATTATCAGAATATCCATAGACTGTTTAAAGTATGGAAATGATGTGGCGTCTAGGAACATGAAGTGAATGTAAATGGGAAATATGTTATGCCTGCCTTCTTTTACCAGACCACCAGGGGGCAACGCTTCAGGTTGCTAAAAGAAGTTGTGATTTGGCGCGATATTAATAAAACTGAATCGAAATTGAGTAATATCGTTTATATAGCTTGTGCTTTTGGCCCTTACACAACAAATAAACACTGCCCACTTTCATTGTTGGCCAGTGGTTGTCATCCAAGCTCAAAGCCTGATGATGCTAATGGTCAGCCAATATATCAGTGCATCCTTAACACTGTTAACTGATTTCAGCACGGACTTCAGCACTTCTTGATTCATTGAGAAATATTCTATAGGTTGTACAAGACTGTAGAGATGGATGAACAACAACAACACCCAAAAAAGATTGTGGTTATTTGACACGATTACATGCTTGGGGGGTAAAAATATAGACTTTTTAAACCTTAAAAATTAAAAAATAATAATAATTATTTTTTTCTTACTGAATAGCTTTAAATAAATAAGCTTGAGCGTAACTAGACCTGCCACAGTCTGGCAGAGAGTGAATTTAAACATTTATGGAGGGGCACAAGCAAAAGCAAACTCCATTATTGCAAAACTTTATCTTGTTTTAGTTGTCAGCAGAAGCTGAAATTGTAATTGAAATTCAAATGTGATTATTACACCACCTGTATAGTGGTTTTACTATGACAGTCACCGCCATCTATGTCCACTTACAACCAGGTACAAAGCGATAGACCCTGAATTGTTTTTATATGTGGACAAGGCTTTAAACATCAGTCCAAAATCTCCCATAGATGTTCATTTGGTTAGTTGTCTGTTGACTGCACTCTTTATTAGTCTTTTAAACAGTTTCCCATAATAAATCACAACTATCTTCCTTAACCTGCAGCTTCTGTACACTCACGCCAATATCTTCTGGCATACTCCTCTCCCTCGTGTAGTATTGGTTAATTCTCGTCCATCATGAATAATTGGCTTGTTATCTATTCCTATTCGAATGTGTTTTTCTGCGGTCTTATCTCTCCCTCCTGTGTGTTTCTGTCTCCCTCTGCAGCCCATTAAGAATGCCCCAGCAGGAAAGAAGTACGTGCGATGCCCCTGCAACTGTCTGCTCATCTGCAAAGTCACTTCCCAGAGGATTGCCTGTCCCCGACCATATTGGTGAGAAGTTATTTGTGTATGTCTGTGAATGTGTGTGTGTGTGTGTGCACGCCACTGTGAGACTGCAATAACACTGCATCTCTCTGCGAGAGAGAAGTGAAGCAGAGGAAACAAGGTGCAATGGGAGCAGCAGTCCCTCAATTAAGGCTATGCTCCCAGCACAGTTTACATGCAGTGCTCAGCCAGCCGGATGAGGACATAACAGCCTAATTAGAACAACTGCATCGTGAGTTTCACTTCTGCATGTCATTAGAATTATGAGAGGTGTGTGTGTGGATGATACAGTGGATGCATTATGTGTATTTTTTTTTTCTTAAATGTGTATTTGGAGATGTGGGGGTTATGTTGAGATTTAATTGTTATTCTGAACCTCGCAGCAAAGAAAAAAAATCACAATATTCATTCAACATCTATCTGCTTTTAATTATGCACCGAATT
Organism: Rhamphochromis longiceps; assembly: GCF_057381845.1. Taxonomy (NCBI): domain Eukaryota; kingdom Metazoa; phylum Chordata; class Actinopteri; order Cichliformes; family Cichlidae; genus Rhamphochromis; species Rhamphochromis longiceps. The sequence goes on from NC_140574.1 coordinate 8,821,336, forward strand.
CCTGCGGAGCAGCTACCAACCAAATGAACACTTAGCAAATTCCTTCATATTATAATCTCAGAGGGCATAATGAGCACAGCAGCCTCTTCAGAACAAAGAAGGGCAAAGTTAACTGGAAAAGTTAGTTTTATGAAAATGTAACTTTTGGGATATGTCTTTTATATTTTTTTTCTTTTTAAAGGTTGCTGAAAGTTCAGATCCAGTTGGTTCTCTCTTGACAGGAAATTACCTAAACACATAAAGAGGGGACTTTTTTCATAGTATGGGACTGTTATAGTAAGAAGCAGATGGCTGATGTCAGTCACTGGAGATGCACAGCTTTTGCATGTCGTCTCAACATTATGTTGCAGCTGCCATGTGTAATTTGTAACAGAAAAGATTTCTGTTTATGCCCAAGGCATAAAATGTGCAAGAGCAACATTTTTAGATGTTTTTTTTTCTTTTTTAATTTTTAGATTTATGCTGCTATGTAAACAAGCATCAACTGACTGTTACAAAATGTGTTGTCATAAAGATGTGAAACTCAGAGTTAATGTGTCGTTGTAAATGCAGATCATGAAGTGAGGCTCAGGGATAAAAAGGCTTGCATTATCTGGCGTGGCAGCTGAAGACAAATATTTCTGACATCAGTAATTCTATAGCCATTAATTTCATTTGAGATTGTTGTATACATTTTAAACAACGAGTAAATATCCTACCTGACCTCATCAGAATGAGAATATGTTGCATATTTAACAATGGCATACAAAATGTAAATGTATTGGCAGGAGAAACAACACAATTTGACATTAATATTTTGCGATTGTTATTTCCACCATATTCTGTTTGGCTCCCTGTTAAATCCAGAATCTAAAATTCTTCTCCTCACATACACAGTCTTAAATATTCAGTCCCCATCTTATCCTAAAGACCTCATTGTTGAATATTATTCTAATGGAGCACTTCGCTCTCAGACTGCAGGCTTACTTGTGGCTCTTATAGTTTTCAAAAGTAGAATGTGAGGCAGAGCCTTCGGTTATCATTCCCCTCTACTATGGAAACAACTCCCAGTTTTCTGTTTGGGAGACAGAGACTTTCTCTACTGTTAAGATTAGGCTTAAAACTTTCCTTTCTGATAAAGCTTATAGTTAGGACTGGACCCTGAATCCTCCCTTAGTTAGGCTGCTGGGGGTCTTCCTATGATAGATTGAGCGGATCTTCTTCATTCATCTCTTTTCACAGTAGTGTGTTTATATCACTGCTATATGTAATCATGAACAATTATTAAACTCTGGCCCTCTCTGCTGTAGTTTGCCATTTGTCCTGCCTTTCTTGGCACTTTTTCTCTCACTACCCAACCGGATGCAGTGGATTGCTGCCCCTCCTTGAGTCTTGGAAGTTTCATCCTATTAAAAGAGAGTTTTTCCTTCCCGCTGTTGCCAAGTGCTCCCTTGTAGGAGTTGTTCGATTGTTGGAGTTTCTAATATTATATTATTAAGGTTGTGAATAATAAATAAACAAAACTGAATTGTACTGAATGAACTGTTCATATGTCATAGTTTATTGTATTACAGTTTAGCAAAAGACATCCATTAACCTCAAGTAGTAATAAAATATGTTGTGTATGCACATTCCTCTTTGGCCACTTTTCCTGCAGTAAATTACTTTTAAGAGTTTACCTCCAGTATTACTATTTTGCATTCAAACCAGACATGCTGACTAAACCAGACACATCTCAGCCCCGCGGCCTGATCAGTGATTCTGAGCTACTGTAGCCATGTGAGAAAGCTGATTGTAGGAAAGCAGTGTGTGTAGTAATGAGAGGAGTGAATGCTGATGAATTTCATGAGGCTGCAGTCAGCCCTTGAGACGACTGCTCCCAGCATCAGCTTGCATTATTAGCTAGCACTTGCACTGAATAATATCTCGAGTCGCTTCTGGTGCGAATGCTGACGTTGTGTGTCTGTCTGTCTCCTTCCAGTAAGAGGATAATAAATCTGGGCCCGGTTCACCCTGGTCCGGCCAGTCCTGATCCCCAGCCAGCTGGAGCCCGCGTCTCCTGTGGACACTGCAGCAACACCTTCCTGGTACCAGCTCTTTGCTTTTTTAAAAAAACATCTATTTAATTAGAATAAATGAGAAGCTTTAGGTGAAATAACCACAGGATTTCAAATCATAAAAAGCTCTGCCTTCAAGGTTTTGGGGAATTTGCTCATTTAGATTAAAGCAGTGGTTCTCAAACTGTGAGGGAAGTAAAGCAGAATCGAATTAATATATGGGTAGGGTTTAAAAGTCAACTTGAATAATTTTTCTTTTTTTTTATTTAAAAATCTCTGGGATGTGGGAATAAACCTCCTTAAATGGTGTATGCCAGAAAATGTTTGAGAATTACTGATTTAAATGATGGTGGGTTCAAACGTGTCTGTCAGGTATAATGCCGAATCAGCTGTGGATTAGGCTTATTTAAGTTGACTTAAGGTTCAAGGTAACGATGCCCATCTCCCAGTATCTTCAAGACCTGAATTAAGCTTAGACCTTTATTTTAATTCAATGGAGAGCTTGACTAAATAGACAAGGTTAATCTATGTCACAGGTCCAACCTTAGAAGAGGTTTAACCACCTGTAAAACCACAGTGTGCCTTCATACATAGATGTATATGAAAGCACATCTATGTATGAAGGCACACTTATATTAGAAACATTAAAGGAAGGTCTGGTGATATGTGCAGGGGATTACAATGTTGTGCTAAATCGGGATATTGACACTACCAGTGCTGCAACATGTAAACATCGTCTGTCTAATTTTATGAATACAATATTACAAGAGGTGGGACTGATTGATGTATGGAGAACACGTAATCCTCAAACCAGGGACTACACCCACTACTCTGCACCTCATGCCACATATTCGAGAATTGATTATTTTCTAATTAATATTGAAGAACTTCATAATGTTACAGATTGTAAAATAGGTGTGGCAGATGTCTCAGACCATAGTTTGATTAGTCTAGAAATCAGTCTCGATAATAGGAAAATACATACAGCATGGAGACTTAATTTGGGTATTTTAAATAGGGATGAACATGTTAAGAAAATTAAAGAAGATATAAAAATGTATATAGAAGACAATGATACCGGAGATGTGAGCCCAACTATACTTTGGGATGCATTAAAGGCAGTCTTAAGGGGAAAACTCATAGCCCTAACAGCAGCACAAAAAAAAGCGCGACTGGCCCTATATAAAAATTTGATAGAAAAACTTAAACATCTGGAGAGGGAACATAAACTACTTAAAAATCCTGAAATTCTAGAAGAAATATCAGACATCAGAAACCAAATTGATGAATTACTAAAAGAAGAAGTAGAAAAAAAGGCTAGGTATATGCAACAAACCTATTACGAATCGGGGCCCAAAGCAACTAAAATACTTGCCAGTAGACTGCGTAAAAAGCAGAGATCAAGGATTATTGATAAAGTAAGAAATTTGGATAGTAACAAATTACACTATATGCCTAATGAGATAGAAAATGAATTTAAAAAATATTACACGAGACTGTATTCACAACCGGCAGCCGCAGACCTTGAGACAATAAAAAATTTTCTTGACCCGCTGGATCTGCCCTCCATAGGAGATACCCAAAACAAGTTACTGATTTCACAGATTACAGATAAGGAACTAGATACAGTTATTGCCGAACAAAAAACAAATAAAGCCCCAGGAAGCGATGGCTTTCAGGCTGAATTTTACAAAGTTTTCAAAGAAGAACTCAAGCCACTTCTTCTATCTTGCTTCAACTGAACTCTGAATCAGGGAATAGCTCCACCATCATGGGGAGAAGCTATTATAACAATCTTACCCAAAGAAGGAAAAAACAAAGAATACTGCAAGAATTATAGACCCATTTCCCTCCTAAATAACGACTATAAATTGTACGCTTCGATCATTAGCAAAAGACTCCAAAAATTTGTACCAGATCTGATAGAAGTGGATCAAACTGGATTCATCAAGGGACGTCAGGCACAGGACAATATAAGGAGAGTCCTTCACATTATTGACAATGCAGAAAAAACGAATATCAGTACTGTGTTAATTAGCTTAGATCAAGAAAAGGCATTTGATAGCGTAAGCTGGCTCTTCCTATTTGGAGTATTGGAAAAATTCGGGTTTAAGGACAGCTCAATACAATGTATAAGGACAATCTATAATCAACCTACAGCTAGAATCAAGGTGAATGGTAGTCTGACAGATAGAATTCGGCTATATAGAGGTACAAAACAGGGCTGTGTCTTGTCACCAATTCTTTTTGCTTTATATGTTGAGCCACTAGCACAAGCAGTGCGACAACATTCAAAGTTGGAGGGGGTATCCCTTGCTGGACAAAAACACCTTATTGGATTGTTTGCTGATGACGTTATTATTTTCCTACGAAACCCTGACAAGTGCTTCCCAATTTTGATGCAACTATTCCATACCTTTGAATACTTATCAGGCTATAAAATTAATGTATCCAAAACACAAATTCTATCATTCAATTATATACCCTCCCAAAAGATCAGAGACGAATACAAATTAAATTGGCACTCGAACAACATGAAATATTTGGGCGTAACCTTGACAAAATCATTATCAGATATGGCGGACATAAACTATAATCAGGTGGAGGGCAACATTAGAAAAGATCTAGAACGGTGGTCGGCAACACCTACAAACTTCTACTCAAGAATCCAAATAATAAAGATGAATGTTCTCCCAAGACTGTTATACATGTTTCAGTCACTCCCACTTCCTATATCTCAAAAAAAATTCAAAATATGGGACAAGATGATATCAAGGTTTATTTGGGGTGGGAAGAAGCCCAGAATAAGACTAACAACACTGCAACTCCCGAAGCGCAAGGGAGGGATGGCCTTGCCGAACCTAAGGGAATACTTCTATGCAGCCCAACTCAGACCACTTGCTGGTTGGTGTAGACCAGAATATGAGGCAAGATGGAAGGAAATTGAGAAAGAAATCGAGGGAAACAACATTCAGATTTTTATCTCTGACAAACATTTAATGACAAAGAATAAAAGTGGAATGAATCAAATTGTGAAATTTACATTAGACATATGGCACACAGTAATAGAAAAATGTCAGTTAAAAGAACAATTATTTATACTCAGATGGTTTAGACATGATAAAAATTTCAAGGCAGGACAATTGGACCAAACATTCAAACAGTGGGAACTAAAAGGGATTACAGCAGTTTGTACCCTTATGAAAAACGGAGGACTAATGAGTTTCCAACAACTAAAAAACAAATACAAATTGGAAAATAGAGATTTCTTTAGATATTTGCAAGTTAGGGACTACTACGCAAAACAAATAAAATCTGACTGGCTTGGGAAACCACTGGGGGTTGTCGGAAAAGTAAAAGATTGCTATGAACATAAACAATTTAAAACTATTTCCACCTTCTATAGGTCATTAGAAGAAAATAGACAAGATTCAACACTCTATATTAAAAAGAAATGGGAAGTTGAACTGACCATAAAAATAACAGAGAAAGAATGGCTCAATATGTGTGAATTGCAACACAGTACAACTAATTCGCCGTTGTGGAGGGAATTTTGTTGGAAAAATTTGACACGTTTTTTCATTACACCCAAAATAAAAAGCAAACTGACCTCAAGTTTACAAAATTGTTGGAGATTGTGTGGAGAAATGGAAGCGGATCATTCTCATGTATTCTGGAAATGCATTAAAATTAAAAAGTATTGGGAAGACTTAAAAATGAATATGGATAATATTTTGAGTTATACATTCCCAAATACTTGCCAAGTGATGTATCTAGGAAACATAAAAGAATACATACAAAAAGAGGACGTGTATTTAGTCAAAATAATTCTGGCCGCAACAAAAAAAGCAATTACAAAGAAGTGGTTACATCCAGATCCTCCCACCCAGCGGGATTGGATCAGTATTGTAGAGGATATCTCAGAGATGGAAAAAATAACACTCAACATTAGACTGATGGGAGGTAAATACGACAGACTATGGAGGAAGTGGAAAACATTCAGAAGTGACACAAATGAAATAACATAATAGGTTTTCTTTATTTTTTTTCTGCAATGTGATAAATGGAGAAAGATATGTAAACTCCAGACTCTATGTTTGTTTATATGTATGTCTGTTTGTTATTTTCTTTACTGTATGTCCACAATGTCAAAATAACCTAATAAAAATCAAAGTAAAAAAAAAAAAAAAAAAGAAACATTAAAGGAACACAGCCTTCTTTTACTGGCGCCTAAGCTCAGTAGAGGTTCACCTTCAGCTGTGCAGTGGTAGATTTCTGTAGTTACAGGTTTTTATTTAGGTTTTCTATATGAAAGACGACATGAATTATCCTGAATTTTGTTCGAGTCTCTAGTATACGTGCCAGAGAAAGATGTATTGGCACTCCTTAGTGTCCAGTAAGATGTCCAGTAATATATAGTTGTATTACCACAAAATAACAGCCTGAAGTTGGTGCCAAGATGACTCCTTTTTGAGAAGGGCTTGATCTTTTCTTCTTTAACTAAACCTCACTAATTTCTTAAAATGTTATACTACTATTTCAATAAGTAGTTTGGATTAGGATTGAAAGGGAAATCTAATCCTTTGTGCAAAGAAATATAAAACCAGTACATGCGAGATCAGTCTGAGCTCAGCTGTGAAAATTATAGAGTCAGTGAATCGAACTGGCCATGCTCTCCAAGGTGTCCTCGCGTGACACACTTAAGCAGGATTTATGGTCTGTCTGAACTCTGTGTCACTTGGTCAGATACTGTCATACCCCCACCACACACATGCTTTCCTCTTATCTCTAAACAGCAGTGTATTCCTCTTTCTACTTTTCCTTTTTTCATTATTTTTATTTGTGGCACATTTAATACGTACAACTCAATACAGCCCTGTCAGTGTCTCCCTGAAGCTGACACCCTTATCACTGTTTTTAAAAAGATATCACGCCTTTCCCTTCGCTGTGATGGCCAGCCTTTGACTTCATCTTCCTGTGTAGCCATTTGGAACAACAATACATCTTACGAAGCAGTTCAGAGAGACCATAACCTGGCAGTTTGGTGAGGTAATGGTTCAAGTCCCAAAAACTAAACAATAGATTTCTGTTGGGTTTTCTGTTCATCTGCTGTGTGCATACAGTGCTGTGGGTTTTAAGATGTGTAATTCCTAAAATCAAATTATTAGGGTGTCATTAATATTTGCGGTAGTTAAAAGAAACATGTTTTGCTTTTCTTAATTCCAGGCTTATATTACAGTGGCGGCTGATCATAGTTTTAAATAATGATGTCAGGGTTTGTACAAGTCAACAGATCAGTCTTCAGACTCATCTGAATATTCAGTTTCAGACCGTTTTTTTCTGCTGTTGGCTCTGCTATCCTGAGCTCTTCGCTCCACCTTCAACCTTCTGTTTGCAAGGAAAAGGGAGAGGAACAGCTTGTTTCAGACATTGTTAGAGAAACAAAAGATTATTTTGTACTATTAGTCATGCATATTTAATCTGGAGAGTTCACTAATATATAACTATGGAACTAGAAATAAGCACACCAGATCCCCTTTAAAAATATTAAAAATCTATTGATTATAAATATTAACCTCTGAAGCAGCGTGTAGGAGTTGAAACATCAGTACAATTTGTGTGGTTAATATTCCATATTAAATCAGCTGAATCTTAAAAAAAGTTTCCCCTCAGATTCAGCTGTTTGAGTTTGTTTTTTGTTTTTTTTGTACAATAACTTTAGCATATCTAACAAAATCATGCAAAATTTTACTTAATACTGGGAGTATTTTTACAGTTACAGGAGCTCAAGGTTCAGAGGGGAGTGCTGAAATTTAAATTTAAGGCTGAAAAATATATTTAATCTCTACTAAAAACTGCAATCAAATCAATTTTACTCCCACTCCAAGTCTGACAAAAAGATATTTTTTTTATTACCAACTCTGAGCATCAATATTATGAGATACACATTTTAGTTGGTAGAGTAAATTGGGCCTGTAACTCAGAATATTCATTCATTCATAGTATCAATGTAATATTTCTGCATGGTGTTATTAACTGTGCTAAAGTCATAACCTCTATTTACTGTATTTTTCTTAAAAATACTGTAGATGACCAATGAAAGTCCTGTCACTAAGGAAGGTCCAGAGCCATTAAAACACATTTTTGCAGAAGGGATGTGTTACTATGCAGAACAGCTGAATAAAACACTGTCTTTCGGGTGACGCTTTTATCGTCTGCAGCCAAAGCTACAAACCTGTAACAGTTTGAGTAGCCCTGCAAGGTTTTTGTTGTGAAATGTACTGTAGTGAGTGAATTATTGAACATCCAAAAAGCACTACGCCAAGTATATGTTGAATTATTGGTACAGATCAATAACCCTATCAGCTCTCTGCTCATATATATTTGGTCATTTTCTGCTAAAGAGAGGAAGGGAAATTCTTCTTGTTGCTCTTTTAACAATCAGTGGGACAGGTAGGATGGTTTAGATATATGGTGGATGAGAGGAGGTGGGTATACTGGGAGAAGAATAGAATACACCGCCGTTCTCGATTTCTCTGACTATACCCACCTCCGAGGTGAGATGGATGGTGCTGGGCGTTTAGCATTCAGCTGGACCTTTCCTACATGCTTAAAGACAGGGCGGCTGAACAAAAAGTTCAGATCTGTGCCCTGGGTGGCGTTCCAGTTAATCTTTTGTTGCAGATCCTGGTGATAATGTTCTCAGTGTTTCTTTCAAGACAAGAATAATGTACAGCATGCACACAGTGAATTCTGCCCTGCAGGGTTTACAAATGTATCACGGCCCAACGTTGGAAAGAAAGTAACTGTCTGTGTCGTGAGAGAGAACAATTTTTCTTATTTTGCTTTTGTGTAGCAAGCAGCACCTGGATATTTGGATTGAATATCAGTAGGTGTATTTAGAAAAAAGAAAAAAAAAGGCCTTCAAGACTAGTTCATAACTTGTACCTGACATAAAAAGCAAAATATTACCTTATATCAAAATAATCTATTGCACACATGGGCAACAAAGGGCTCAATAGCCACATTTAGCCTGTGAACCATATGAGTCTGGCCCTAGACATTAAAGGGAAACTACTAAAGGGAAAAAAATTAACAGGAAGTATTTGGTTAATGGGTGTTTAAGTGAATTACTTGGGAGCAAACAAATTTCATATGAATCCATGTTCTATTCACAATAGAACATGTTTAAACTGAGGAAATGTACCATTTCAAGAACATAATAAGGTCATTTTGAATTTGATGACAGCAACACGTGTCAAACTGTTGTGACAGGTCCATCCATATTTTCTGCTGAGTAGGATTCCCTCGTCTTCTAACACCTGTAAATACATATACATGTCTTTCCAGATGTGTAAGAACTGATGCATCCCCATGTCATCAGAAATGCTGGCTTTAGGAAACAGTGCTGATAAAAAGGCACATGGTTCCTCTGCTCTTTAGTCCAGGATCTCACATCCATGTTTTTCATAAACACTTAAAAACTTTGATTCGTGTGACCACACGACAGTTTTCCACTTTGCCTCAGTTCATTTTAAATGAGCGTTGGTTCAGAGAAGCTGGTGGTGTTTCTGGATCATGTTCTCATACAGCTTCTTTGCATGATGGAGCTTTAACCTGCATTAGTGGATGGCACAGTGAACTGTCTTCACAGACGATGATTCCTTGAGGTGTTCCCGAGCCCATGCAGGGATTTTCGTGACAGAATCATGCCCGAGGGCCAGAAGATCATAGACGTTCAATATTGATTTTCAGCCTTGACTCTTGCACACAGAGATTTCTGATGAAACTCTGATGGCTTTATGCACTTCAGGTGATGAGATATTCAAAGTCTTCACAATTTGACATTGAAGATTATTATTCTGAAATTTTTCCACAAGTTTTAGAGGTATTTTTTTCCCATAGATTACTGAACCTCTAACCACCTTGGCTTTTGAGAAACTGCCCCTCTAATGCTCCTTTTATACCTAATCATGTTACTGACTTGTTGCCAATTAACCTGATTAGTAACAAAATGTTTCTCCAGCTGTTTCCTTGTAGTACCACTTACTTTTCCAGGCTTTTGTTGCCCCAACCCAACTTTTCTGAGACAAGTTGCTACCATTGAGTTTAGAAAGAGCAAAAACTTTTGTGAAATAATATAATTTCTCATCTTAAACGTTTAATATGTTCTGTAGAATATTGGGATTGTGCAGTATCTTAAGTGGCAGATCATACGCTAGGGGGAGCAGCCTAAAGGAGGAGATGATGTTTCATGTCTTTGTAATAGGAAATTCTTGGTTTTAGAAAAAAGGGCCTTTTTTTCTGCCTACCAAAATTCATCAAGTTTAACATAAATAGTGGTCCTTCTCGCACTTTATCATTGTACCTCCCTGTGGGGGGGAAGAAAAAGAAAGTTGTCTAGCCCTGATTTAACATGTTATTGGAATTAAAGCAATGATTTATGAACCAAGCCTAATTTTTATGTTCTCATTTATTACTTTATGTGACTGAAAGTTACATATTTCTCTGCAAGAAGGAAATTGCAGGACTTTAAAGACAATTAATCTGCATGTAGAGGAGCACGATTGTAGCAAAAATTATAATCCTGATTATTTTTTCATTATTTAACATGTTAACTTTCCTTTTGAAACATCACACGTTTGTTGAATTCAAGTGTCAAATTCCCACATTACATTGTCAGGTAAAGCCCATTTTTACTTTAAATGAGCTGGGTGCACTGTTACATCAGGAGCATTTTGTTTTGTCCAAGCACTATTGATAAATTAACATGACGTTACATTAACATATATCTGAGCTCTTCACACCCCAGCAGAGCCTTATGTGGCGTTTATGATTGATGTGACTTGAAGAGAGACGAGGAGTTCTTTGCTCCTTGCAGCTGATATCCATATGATTGAGAGACGTTAACGACAAATGTTCCTGTCAGAAGAAAGAAAGTCCTCTTCATTTACATTACATTTGCATGTTTTTTATGCTTTGTATAAAAACTTTTTTTTTTTCTGTAGAAGGAGGGTTTCATTACTCAAGCTTAAAATTTTGGTAAAATGTCTAATGGTCAGACCTCTGTAAAGTCAATTAAAACTGACTTTGACTCACCTGTGTGTGCCAAAAGCCAATTTTGAGCCAGGAAAACTCAACATTTATTTAAAAAACAAAAAGAAAGTTACCCTGGGGCTGCTCAATTATAGCAGCGATCCTAATCAGGTTTATTTTGCTCAGTATTGAAGTCCTGATAAAACACAATGCCTTCTTTTAACTTTAAAGAAAAATTTTATTTCTGATTTTAATCAAAGTTGTTCTTCCTGTCATCCTGGATAAACTCACCTCAGACTGAGTTTGGAGAGACGCGCTAAAGAAAAGACAAAAAATGTCGGCCACAAAAAGAATGCAGAAACATCGTGTTTTCATCTGGATAATTTATGCTGATAGTCATTGGAAGACATCATTGTATTTGAATTTTGATTATTTGGAAGAGTGTTATTTTACTGCAGTGTTTCAGTTGCAGGCCCTTTACACTTTCTCACTCCCTTCAGTATCCTGTCCTGATGATAAAAATCTTCTGACCAGCCCAAATGGATGGGGGGGGGGAAAAACAAATCTATCTGCTGTTAGCACTTTATAAACAAACTGTATAGGACTTCTCTCCAACACCTGCTCACATTTGCTTATCAATCTGCTGCACAGCTATACTTATTTAATTTTTACCTGGTGCTACGTTTATTTTTATTTTTCTGAGTGAAGTCAAAGGCAAACTTTTGTGCCTGTTTCATTATAAACCTAACAGAAGCAGAATCACTAGTTTGTCTGTTAGAGGTCAAAAAGAGAATTAATGTGAGTGTAAGTGTGTCGCCACCATAACTGCTAAGTTGGCAAACGTTTTTAGCTGAAGCCGAAGCTCACATCTTTCTCTTTGTAATTTCAGTGGACAGAGTTCACAGATCGGACGCTGGCCAGGTGCCCACACTGCAGGAAAGTGTAAGTAGCTATAAGCAAATCATCCATTGCACCACTCTCCTCTCACCGTACGCAGTTTTTGCTTTTACACCGTTTGGCATTAAGCTGTAAGGTTTTACTCAGACACAGTAACAAAAAGGTAATAAGCAGTGACTTCAGGGACACTTTAATTAAATCTCTTACTTCCCGTTTCCTCACAGACCTCAATTAGTGTTAAATGTCATGAGGCTTCTGATCTGTCACATTGTATGTCCATATATGTTTAGTACCTCAGGTTACAGATTACTGCATCACTGTCTGCATGAGCTTCTTAACATGGTGAGAAATGGATGCAGGATGCTAGTATCTATTGCAATTGCATGATAAATTTGAAATAATATAGGATGCAGTTAAATACATGTTATTGATTATACGTTTAAAAAAAAAGAAACTGAATAATCAGAACGGATATACAAAGCAAATAGCTGCCTTTTGTTCTGGTACTGAAGAGACGTGCCAGTATGTCAGCTGTCTTGCAGTGCACAGGTGTGCAGGTGCAGTTTTTGTGAACAGATTTAGTCACAAGACTGTAGTTTGTCAACACAAAAGCATCTACAGAACCTCCATTCAGTCTGGACAGGTGCGTTTCTGCAGGTTAAAAATGAAGAATGTAGAAATGCAAACTAAAATGAAGCTACCAAAAGTAGTTATTGTAATTGTTTTTATAATGTGACACAAAAGGAAATATTCTGGTGGAAAAAAACAAACCCAAAAAACCAACACACACAGTTAATGATGGCTGAATTATATTTAGCTGCTCCAGTTTCGGGGTGATATTGTTCACGCTGCTTGCTGTCACGCTGTTGAACCTGACTGGAAAACCTGAATGTGACAAAGGTAGCAGCGTTGTCTCAAACCAAACATGGCAAATGATCCAAGGTTGTTGCTCTAGCAGCCACAGTTTGCATGCATTCATAACTTGTTGAGGCACTGTCCACACGCCCAATACTAAATCCTTTAATACTGAGGAAAATTTTAACACACATAAACAGCAAACACATGTAATTTTAATGCCAACCTACTGGCTGAAAATTATTCAGTGGCCCCTCCCAGTCTGCCGCTTGGGCACGATGGCAGCCATGGAGGGTGACAAGTGTTCTACATTTTGCATAATCTGGGTACTTGTAGTGTACTGCATGCAGTCTATTTGTGAGGGTGAACACACTAGTTGTACAAACCTGCCAACATTAGGTTTGAACATCTGCATGTTTTCACAAAAGTGCATTTTCTTAAGTAAATAAACTCAAAGGGAGGTCAGTGATGTGTGAGTTAAGTAATATTGAATATTACTGTAGTATCTCTGCATACTGGTCACGCAGCCAGCTGCACAGACAGCCTGGTGTTATTTGGCCAGCTCAGAGATGGAAAATTAATTTCACTGTCCTACCTTCCTAATTCAATATGGCAGGAAAGAGGCGTTGTTTGTGTTTCTAACATTTTGTTTATAAAAAGCTGGAATCGGTGAATATCTTTGTTACTTCATCGAGGTCTGAAACTCCCTGTTTCATGTGGCACATGTGGCTCTAACTACCATTTATTTGGTATGTTTAAAAGTCTTTTTTCCCCTGTTCCTTCACAGTAAGGAGGGCTTAAGTGCAATTGTATTCTAAGTAAAATTGTATGCACTCTGTGGGTTGTGTATGTAGAGTTTTACTGAGAGGCTGGACATTGTGGCAACTTGGGTAGTTTTAGATAAACACAAAACGGTACTGATGCAGATATTATTCCTAATAAGTTTAAGGGTCATGCAAATTACTGGAGTTCCTTGGGGAAAAACTGGAGATATTAAAATAAAGAGGACAGCAGTTATGAGTAAGGAAAAGACAGGAAGCACTTGATATAGTTAATGGCTGAACTTCTCACACTATGAGTCTGAACAGAAAAATACATAAACCTGCAGGGTTTTTTGCTGCATTTAAATAAGCAATATTAATTTCTATCTCTCCTCTACAGGTCTTCAATTGGTCAGAGGTATCCACGGAGGCGGAGCTTGTGGTGTTTTCTACTCTGCTTGCTATTCAGCATTTCAACCGCCGGATTGATGGTGAGCACACGCCGCCCAACGCCAGTCTGACACCCACATGAGTCAAGGAGCTGTTGTTCAGTATTAAAAAAGAGATTATGAATAGCTGTCTGCCGGGCATTTATCTTTTTAGAAAATGGTTCTCATGTCCTTCCTGTTTTGTTTTATGAAGCGAAAAGTCCACAATTATAGATAAAACAAAGGTAGCAGGGAGAAGCAACATGATTGCTATCTTTTCTTTTGTCGTCGCTTGTTTAACATAGAAGGTTGGCGCCTCGCGGCTGCTCTGCAGACACGGTGTGACAGGCCTCTATTTGTCATTGAGAAAAAGCACAAACACAACCTGCTTTAACTGTAAGCTGTGTCAGGCTGCGACGCTGCCTTCAACACCCACAGAATAACAAAACAGAACATTTGTGCTGAGTTCTGATCTCCTGCTTTGCCTCGTCGCTTCTTGTTCTCTCAGTTTGACGTGTGCAAAAATCCATCAGAGCTCACGGTGCTTTTTAGAATTTCTGTTGTTGCCTGCATTTAAGTGATTGTAAATAGATGCTGCAGTGGAATATTATCAGAATAATAAAGGAGATAACAGCCGTTTTAGAGAGTCTAGAGTAAATGAGGGATGTAAAAGTCTAACAGTGATGCACAGAAGGTCAGGACATTCTGCTTTCTGAACAGCAGAGGGCGCAAGATGAGCATCAAAAGAGGCTGAGCATAAGAGGGTTGCATGCCTGGCAGCTTTAAGAACCGTAATCCAAACATTAAATGTGCTGCATTGAAAGCATTGCGTAATGCTGGTGTTGTGGCAATAAATGTCACGACGTGGAATGAGGTTGTGTTTTATGAAAAGGTGTTTTTAATTATATGAGTGGTGCATGAGCAGCAAGTTTTGACAGTTTAATCTTTAGGGGTGTTTTGCGTCAATAACCTTTTAACAGCAAGAACCAGAGACAAGTAACCGATCAAGCTGACTTTCCAGGCTGAATTTTAATTATGAGTTTTAAACAGAATAGTTAAAGGGAAAAAAGAAGTTAAGATTCAACTCTGTGACGGCTTTGACATCCTGGATTTTGTCTTGAGAGTTGCCTGTTAAACTGTAAAAACCCTCTTGAGAACGACATGAATGATTAAACGTTCAGACATCGTTTATAGAAGAAGAAAGATGAAGCTTGAAAGCATATTGATGTCTTTTGGCCTGCTTGAACTGTTAAGATTACCTCATGATTTCTATTTTTATCGAGCTTTTTTGGATTTCTGCTTCTGGCCCTGAACATTTGGAAGCATAATAGTGTATTATAGATGGTAATATTAAGTTTAGATATTCTTGACAACAGAAACGCCTCTAAATCATTTTTCTTTTCCTGCTTCTTTTAATACCCATGTGAATTTTGCTTGAGTGTTTTGACTTTGAAAAGGGAATTTATATTTCCGTACTCCCAGAAAATCCCTGTGGGTTTTCTCAAAGTCACTTTTGCCATCTTCATTAAATAATTTTCTTCTGAGCAGCTGCACACTTAATACTTGATGGCAAAGCTGTTTTCTCTCTTATCTCTCAGTCACTCCTACGTATTGAATATTAGCTTCTGCTTGAAAAATTGTGGGGGAAAAAACCTGTCACTGCATTAGTGTGGTGCTGGTGAATTAATCACTAAGTGTGGATATGGGGCTAAATGTTAACTGGTCTTTGTTTTTCTGTCCTTGAGAGGAGAAATTGTGTTGCTGCCAAGTCAGTTTAAAAGCTGAAAATCTGATCGTTTTAGTTTGGGCTGCCTTGAAATTTCATTTAAATGTATGATATTTTTCTTAGTTTATAAATCCAGCGCAGTTCTTTTCTTTACACATCTGTAAAGTCACCCTCTTCTCTTCATCTTCCCTTGTTGAATGGCGGTTTCCCTTGCAAGACAGACTACACAGTCTAACCTAATCTAAAGCCCAGTCTATACTACTTTGCTGAGTACTCGCTGCAGTGGGCGACCTGCTTGTTTACATTTGTCCTTGTCCACTGGTGTGTCTGCATCACTCTGCCATCACGAGTAAAACTAAAGCTGTCTATCTTGGTCTTACAGACAGTAAATCTTGAGCAGCTGCTTTTATGGAAACGCAGGGTAGCGAGGAAGCTTGAGAACAGACTGTGATGTGTGCACACATTTTCAGAGCTATGGAAACAAGAAAAGTGGCACACGTCTACACTGACAGACTACTATCTATTCCATTATCATAATTATCAGTTACAGGCCCATTATATTTTATTTGAAAGCAGCTTCCTTGTGCTAATGAATATAGTATGAAAAAGACCTGTTACACCGGACTGTGATGCAGTTTAATGTAGTATCATAATTCAGGCATAACTCGAGAGACTTTTAAAACGTAGGTATTTTTGTTTTGCTTTTTGTTTGATTTATACTCAGAGTTCAAGAAAATCCACTTTTAAAGACATTTCTTAAGGTTAAAATAAATGTTATTGATTTAAAGGAGTAATCTTGTAAAGTCTCAGTAATCCAGTCCAATTTATTGCATTTCGGTGTAGTTTCGTTTTTATACCATCGATTCAAAATAACAGTCCTACCAAAGTGCTTTATATTGGAAGATAAAAATACTACAATATTAGTAAGTAAAAAAACAACAACCCAAGAGCCAATAATAATAATAATTGCTGATGATTAAACACAGTAGTGGTGTATAAACACAGAGCAGTTTCCAGGTTTGTTTTGTTGTTGTTGTTTTTCATCAACCTATTGGCAGATTTATGTAAGGATTATTGGACATGATAATCTCTGCAAAGTCGTGGCGGAGATTACTTCAAACTTGTGCAGATTACAGCAACAAAACTGATCTGAGGATAAATGCAGGAAACCTATTCAAACGTACCTGCAGACTAGGCTCCTTCGTTCCCTTACATTTAGGTTGATCGGCGTTTTCTGGCCATCCAAAATTCCGTCTGGGTCGCACGTAATCCCAGAACTGGAGTTACAGTCAGTAACTTCAGTTTTTTTAGCAGGACTTTTTTGTTGTGGAGCCACACTTGTTCCCACATGGACACATTTTAACAGTGCATTATAAATATCTTTTGTGTTTAATCACCAATAATAATAGGAGTGACTGTTCCACATGTTTTTGTTTTTATTTTAGGATTTATATAAAATTGGCTTCTTCTCATCCTTTTGTTTTTCTGCATGGCCGTCATACCTGCATTTTCCACCTAAAAATCTAAATAAATAAACAAGCTTCTCCAGCCTTATAAAAAATGCCTGGCTCTGCCACTGCTTACATGTCCCTCTTGAAAGGGCTTTGTGGGGAGCAGATGGATGCCTGAATGCTCCCTCTGCTTGTTGTTTCTCTGCAGGCTGGAACGTGGGTGAAGGCTCAGACCTACAAGGGAATCTACGCCTCGTGGGCCGTGCTGCTGCTCCTGGTTCTCGTCACCCTGGCTCGGGCCTTCTACTGGGCCTGCATGAGGGTCAGCCAGCCCCTGCAGAACTTCACATAAAGCCCCACCACCACCAACACCTCTCCATCATCTGCCGTATCTCTCTTTCCAAACCGCCTGGCCGGAGGAAAGTTGGCTTTAATGAAGAAAAACGAAACAAAACACGATATTTATTTAAATCCCTACTACAGAAAGAAACAGTTCTCCTCCTCCTGTCCCTTTCCCTTTTAGTCCAACGTGTTTCCAAAACTGGATGGTGGCGGCTGCGACTGCTATATATATCTATCGGTAATTATGATGACGCGTATAGCCTAATGTACTGTTTATCTGTTCTAATCTCGTGGCCAGTGTGGGGCTCATTTTAACTTTTTTTTTTTAACACAGTTTTTTTTGCTCTTTACCCCTGCGCTGTTTTTCGTCTGCAGCGCATCTGCTGCACTTGCGACTTCTAAGACGAGGGCTTAAAGTTAAGTCTTAGATGTGATTATCGGGCCGCCTTTAGTTTTTTGGGTGGCAGGGGGTACTTGCCCTTTCTAATCCTAATTTGTCATTAGGTTGAGTATTTCAGCATTTAACATTTCCTTTTAAACTGAAAAACAAAAGTCAGATGAAGCTAACAAATTGATGCCAGTAAGAAGATAGGCGGCTGGAGGGACATCAACCTCCTTTTGTGAATCTAAAAGATCAAGTAGGTGTTGAAAAGTGTCTGAAAAATTGAATTCAGCAGCGTGTGAAGGTAGGCTATGATGTTTCTGAACTTGTGTTTATGCTGAATTATCCCCTGGGACTGACTTTGATCCAAAGCAGCTTGAAAGCCTTAAAAGGAGGTGTGATAGAAGGATTCAACACTCGCACGTACGCACGCACGCACGCACGCACACACACAAACATACATACACAGCCACATTAATGCATACCATCACACAACAAAAGCAGGATGCTCTTTTAGAGTTGCACCAGCTCAGAAAGCAGTTTGTCAAAGGCAAACCAGCCTCCGTCTTCAAAGCCAGACCTGGAGACAGATTTCCTCCACACCGCGGTTTGTTTTTTTCAGCCGGGAAAGAAGTGACACGCGTGAAAGTTGTGGTCCGACAAGAATGTAACCGCATTTGAAAGCTTCTTTTTTTCTTGGAGCCAAAATCCAGCCAACAGGTTTGTACCAACTTCTCTGCAGTCAAAATAACATTAACAGCAGAGCTTGACAGAATCCTTCCTCCCCACTTATTCCCGTTTCCAAAAGATACGTGCGTGCGGTTTGCTCATGGTGCATTTTGTACAGCGTGGCTCTCTGAAGTACAGAATACCAAAACAAATAAACCACAAATGGGTACTGACTTTTAGAATACTGATATCTGCCTTGTTGCATCTGCAAAACCCTTAGAGTATATGTGGAGTTTCTTTTAGACGTGTGTTTAGTTGTTGAACCACAGGGACAGGATGTTTGTTTTTTGTTTTTTTTTTTAAGTGCTGAAATCTGGGCTTATTCTGCAAAAATACAGGACATGAGAGTTTCACAGCTGAGGGTAGAAACCCTTACCACTTCAAGATCTGCGTCCGAATGCATCAAGTTTCACATAAGTCACCTTATTTCAACATTAAAAAAACCACGTCGCTTTGCTCTTTTTGTGTTTTGGGACAGTTCAGGATCACTTAACAGTACACACGTCGCTTTTTTGGTCACTGAAGACGGAGGCTGCTACTGGTGAAGTTTCCACATTAAGGCCAGCGGGAGATGTTACGTGGAAAGGTCAGAATAGGTCCGTAACACAAACACACACTATGAATACATTCTCACACAGTGCTAGTCCGTAACTCGTCTGTGGTTCTGAATCTGAATGTGGTAATAATTCTTTAATGATTTATGTTTTGTTTTTTGATTGTAAATATATTTGTTGTATGATGGAAGTGATTAAACGGATTCTGTTGCACTCTGAGCTTAACACTACTGCTGTGATCGCTGCTCAACTTTTAATTGTTCTGTTTGAGAGGGTTATTTTTGCAGCTCCTTGAATTGTTACATATTTAATAATTTTTAATTTTTTTTTTTTTTGTGATCAACTACTAACCTAATGAGCCTCTGGACACACGTTCGTGTTCAAAACATAACTATTAACATACCAACAAAACAACACTGAATCACATTCCTGAGCGATGGCATTTCTCTCTCTCTCTTACTCTTACACACACACACACACACACACACTCTCAGCACCTTAGCCGGAAGTAAGAAACACTGCATACAGCAAGAATGAAGAGATAAAGTTACCCTGCTAGACTGAACTGAGGTCAATATGGATGCATCATGTTATTTATTATACGCACTGCAAACTAGGATCAACTTAACATTTCAGCTTTTTACAGTTTTACAGTCTTATTTATTGTGAACGCTGTGGGGTGTGGAGGAAGGTGATTTCATTTTCTTGCTCCGAGGGCATTTGTTGTTGTTTTTGTTTTATTTCTGTTTGTTTTTTCTTTCTTTTAAAGAACGATCTGCCTGTTTAAAGTTATGGTCGGTGCATTAATTTTTAAGACTGTTGGAAACAAAAAGAAATGAGATAATCGAAGGCGGTGCAAGATGACTTGTTTAAAGGACCCTTTTTTGCAGTGGAGTGACTGTGTTTTACCCACGACTGCAAAACAAATTAATCATGTTAACGCCAATAATCAAGAACCTGGCTGATGCTCTTTTCGGAGTTTGTTTACACTCGAATAAAGACATGATGATGTACAAAACTGGAGATGTGAGATCTTTTTATCTACCAACATAAAATTTTCGAATGCCTTTATTCTCTGCTCATGTCTTCCAAACAGATCTGGGGTTTTGAAAAGAGGATTTCACTGCTCGTGCTTCCTGGAATAATCAAACCGTTTATAGCTTAAAAAAATCAAAGAACTTCAAGGCGCTCTCTTTGGAATAACATTTACAATGGTTTTATTTTCATGCCATGGTCATGTTTGTAAAAACGGATTAGTGCTTTTATAATATCTGCTGGGAAAAATGAACGTGTCTCAACTCTGAGCCATCAACGGCATAATTCAAAAGAAGCTGCCTCAGATGGGACGTAGCCTTATCTGCTTCCATTAATGTTGCATCACACTTTTTCCCAGGTGAGGCCCAAACCAGAGTTATTATAGTTTATTTTTTCTCTTTCATTTTGACTTTTTGGTTAACATTCAGTTTGCTTTCAGTTAAACTCTAGAGTGGATTTGACCATTTGAGTTCAGTTTCCATTGCTTAACCCTATTTATTGTGTATCATGTCAGATTTTTAAAATCTTAAACCCCCTCATATGTTTTTGTTTAAGAAAAAAAAGCTATGAGCAAGTCAAAGGAGCTTGCAAAGAAAAGAGTCTGGACTTAAAGAAGTCCAGACTCTTTTCTTTGCAAGCTCCTTTGACTACGATGACCTGGATGACTGAGAACCTTCACAGACAAGCTATGAGCAAGAAATTGCATCAAAAATGCCAGCTGTAGATCAACACTCCAGTTTCAAGACAGTTCAATTTTCTGGCAATTGTGTCATGATTCACAATTTAAAGGGTTAAAATGTTTAGTTTTAGTTCAGCTTTTACTTGTTTTTATCTTTACATTTTTATCATCAATATTATAATTGAGCTGTATTTGTCAGGGGCAGAATTTCAAAAGTTTAGAAGCAGCGTCGCAGTACAAACACAACACTTTGCGAAGGCATTCGACTCACAGTCACGTAGACATCCCACATGTTCATAAACATGCCCATCAAAGCCGTGACTAAAACTGGTTAGAACTACAGTTTCCTCTATAATTTTATTGTATTTTTATTAGATTTTCCGAATGCACAGTACTGCTTCTCGTATCTTGCCGTAGAGGCAAACTTGATTTTTAGAGCAATAAGCTCCCCTTGCACCCAACACACTTTTATTTCTGTTTAGATTTGAAACACTGGGATATACTGGCATTTTCAAGCATTACACATAGTGCTGATACAGACTGTTTATTTACTGGACACTGCAGTGTTTCTCCAGGATCATTCAGACTGGCTGTGTGATGACTCAGGATACAGCGATGCCAGTATCTGCACATTTTTCAAGCCTAAACCAAATAAAAGTGCATTAAACTAAGCAGGAGTGGGAGGAGGGCTTACTGCTCATGAAATCAAGCTTTCGAGTCGATAGAGGCTCTTTGGGAATTTTAAGATAGCTTGTTAATTCAGAAAAACAGCAGTTTGTTATTTATTTATTCATTTATTTATGCTTGGCCAAGTGAATGTATTATACTTTTGTATGTAAGAGACTAAAAGGGTGTTGAGATATAAGATATCGGAAAATGGCATCCATTTGGCCCAGAGTATTCATCTTATTTCAATTAAAATTCTATAAGCAGCAAAATTTATTCAGAAAAATAAAGTCCTCATTTAAGCCAAGATATTTAGTGGCCTTTAATTTATAAATCCAGCTCCCCTTTGGTTAAATCTTCACTTCTTCTTCTGGAAAGAGGAAAATGCTTAATTCCAAAGGCTTGTAACGTGGATGTGCTGCTAATATGCAGGTCCAGGTAGTGTCTAGCCACGGGATAATTAACACGTCTGGATGTCTTGCTCTTCTAGTGTAAAAAAAAAAACCCTTGCAGTTAGTGAAATAATTGGTGGTCTGGGGTTTGTTTAGAATCACCGACGTACACTATTCACCTTTGCACATACACGAGATATTTGTATTTATGTACTGTTTGGGTTCTGGGATAATGATGGAAGCAGAAACCCGTGATTAAAACTGTCATCCTTTCCTTTAATTAGGATCATTCCTAGTTATTAAAAAGAGTGAAATCAAAGCATTCCTCTTTTTGCTGAATCTAAAGGTCTCCCGTTTTAGAATCACTAATTAAAAGCTTTGTGCTGAAGCCAAATTAGTTTTATCTTCTTCTCTCTTACTTTTTTTTTTTATTCTTACAAAATGCTGGAAAGAAGCTCATCATTTTCTCACACAACTTGGCCCCTGTCGGCTTCTCGAGTTTCATGCGGATATATTTTTTGCCTGGACACAAAGAGATGGAGAGATTAAGGACACTGAAAAACCTTTCAGAAACCACAGCTCCCCAGAGGGCCGCATGAACCACGGAGGCTGGAGGGGAGTAGACAAAAAAAAAAAGCAGTGAAGAAGACAATTGCACTCATAACCTCCTGGTTTTCAGGCTTTAGCCAACTTTTATTCTGTAACACAACAACTGAGCCGTTGTCTCACATAAATACGCACTCCTACTCAAAAGTGCTCCAGGGCCATTTTATTGTAATTGTATTGACTTAATTTTTCATTCATGAAATTATACCGCTCTGCCTCCTCGGAGAGCTTTACAGTCTCTGTTCTTCACTTTTGTTCAGTCGTTGCCATCTTGACAGTTTTCCCTTGTGAGGTGCTTCAGTGACAGCTTTGATGATTTGGGACTAAAAAACAATGAAATAACAGGAAAGAGAACGCAAAGCTGTAAATCATCGTATTTGTTCTACTTTCGGATTATGAGGGTCAGCACTGCACTCAAATCAGTTTGCCTTGTACAGCCGCCAATGTATGAAAGGCACTGTTATTTGGCTAATCCAGTATTAGGGGAAAAAAAGAAGGGAAAAAGACACTTATTTTATATTAGCATGGTGGGATTGTTTTAAAATGGAGCAATGGAATTAATTCTGTATATTCAATGTGCATCGTGCACATTTGACAGAGCTGCTTTTATTTTGGGCCAACATTCAGAGAGAATCCGCAACGAAGAGGAACGGCAGCCTAATAATTAGAGCATGTGTCAAAGTACTAATGGCATTCTGGCTAATTGAACTGTTTTCATTTGAAGAATATTTTTAAACACTTAATGTGTCTTCAGGGTGTGGGGAAAAAAGGCAAAATCATACCACTGTAATTCAACATTGTAGCCTCGGGGGACCAAGCTATTTTAACAAACACAATGACAGATTGGGGTCTTTTATGACCCACGTTATGCTATTACACACAGTGTGTTTTAATGCCACTATTTGTGTTTTACATTCACCAACCACTTTATTAAGTAGACCTGCTGAATTACTTGTTGATACAAGTGTCTAATCAGACAGTCACATGGCAGCAGCTTGGTGAGTTCAGGAATGTAGACGAACTGCTGAAGTTCAAACTGAGCATCATAATGAGGAAGGAAAGTAATTTAAGTGGTTGTTTACATCAGACGAGATGGTCAGAGTATTTCAGAAACTGCTGATCTACTGGAAATTTCCTGCACAACCATTTCTAGAGTTTACAGAGAATGGTCCGAAAAAGAGAGGATATCCATCAAGCGTCGGTTCTTCAGGTGATGTCAGAGGACAGTTGAGAATGGCCAGACTATGAGCTGGTAGGAAGGCAATAGTAACTCCGGTAACTGCTCATTACACCCGAGGTAAGCAGAGGAGCATCTCTGAATGGACAAGATGCGAAATCTTGAAACAGATGAGCTAAAGCAGCAGAAGACTGAAAACTCCTGCCAGCTAAAAACAGGAAACTACAGTTCAGTCTCAATTTCTGCTGTGACATTTGGATGGCACGGTCAGAATTTGGCTCAAACAACATGAACACAGGGATTCAACCCGCCCTGTAGCAACGGTTCAGGGTGGTGGTGTAACAGTGTGGGGATAGTTTCTTGCAACACTTTGAGGACCTCACTACCAACTGAGCATCATTTAAACCCCACTGCCCACCTGAGTATTGCTGTTTACTCCCTTCATGACCACAGTGTACCCATCTTTTGATGGCTGCTTCAACCAGGATGATTAATATGATAATATAATTATTGTTTTCAATCATGTTTGTGTAAAAAAAAGACTTAACTCACTCATCACAATTAATTGAGGCAATTATAGCCTCGCTTTGGAAATGAAATTCCTAAAGGCGTAGCTTTTGTTAGCTATAAGATATTGTAAACATTACAATAAATCAACAATAAAATTAAACACTTGCACACACAAAACAAGAAAAACATTTATATATTTTCAGGCCCTTAAATGACTCAAATTATTGGACAAATGAAACAAATATGAAAGGTTGCTGGAGAAGTAGTAGCAGAAGTATGCTGAGGTCACTTGCAGGTTAAAATCTCAGCGAAGTCAGGAGTAATCAGTGCACAGCTCAAAACTGATCCAAGTCTTTATCTTTATCAAATAAAGCAGTTTTAACATTTTCCACCTAAAGTACTATATATTAATACTGAATATTTACATTTTCAAAACAATATAACATACAAGCGCAGAGCGTCTTAGTAAGGAGGTGAGCCCTGATTACCATCAAACAGCTTGAAATTGTTTCTTTAAGACACTAGAACTCTGCTCCATTCTTCCAAGAGAGATTCCCTAATGCGCCGTGATGACATCGATGGTGTGCCAATGTGTCAAAACCCTCGTGACAGACATGTGTCTTGGCAGGATAAAGACGATCAGCTTTCCACTCAGTTGCAGTGACTCTTTCTTTTAAGGCGATAAGTGAGCCCGCTCCACGCCAGCAAAACGCTTTCAACAGAGCCACCAGATCACCTTACTGCAAGGGTCAAGGGTTCAGGTTTTGTTTTGATGTATGTGAAATGATGCATGAGGAATATTTGATTGGTACAGCCAGGAAAACAAGAAGTCTGGTGATGACTGATTGATTTCTGTCTTCCAACAAGGCAAACATAATGAAATAATGCACTGCCTGCGCTCACACATTGTTTGCGCTTACACATAACACACAACTGATGGGAGACAATGCAAGCGAGGGCTTAAAGCTGAGACATATTGATGCATAAATTAAATTAAATACAGTCAAACAGAGACAAATGCGATCTCAAAGCTTTAAGGACTGAGTGCCAATTAACGGAGCCAGCATATACATTAAACAAAATAATTACAAATCCATGCTTCATTTTTCTTATTATTAAAGATTAAAATAGCAGAAAGCTTCCAGAGCTGCACACAATGATCACAGTGATTTTTACATTTGTTGTCACATCCATAAAGTCCTCTTGTTCTTCAATATCTGTTGCTGATGTATCAAGGGCTGATATTTGGCACCTGTACGCCTGGGTCTTGGCTTGGATTACTATTATCATTATTATTATTATTTATAACGTTTATCAAAGTCTCTGCTTTCAAACTGAAAGTCCATTCTCGCTGTTTGTGTGAAGTGCACCCAAGATGAGATTCATTTCTCCTCGAGCTCTCCTTCAGGTCCATGAGTGATCGCCCTTATTTCCCATCAGGCCTGTGATCGATTTAGTAGTCACTGCTCAGTTAGTCTCTACTGTGCCAAGTTTTCTGCTTTCTGCTTCAAAATGCGGGTGTGCTTCCTGTGTAACGAAGGTTTGGGGGTTTTGTGTTAGTTGTCCTTTTTTGGGTCGGTTTTGAGATGTTTAATCATCATCAGGGTGGATTTTTCAAATGGTTCCTGAAAGATGAAAACAGTTTTTTGTAATTTTACAGCAAGGATTACAAATAAATCCAGGCGGCCTGTATGACGCTTGGGTGATAAAGGTTTTAAGCCTATGAGGTTTAAATGGTAACCCTGTAGAAAGGCACAATGGACATAACTTAGGAAAAATGTAAATAGTTTTTGATGTTTGTCAGTTAAAATTATTATTTTCTTTTTTGTTCCCTGATCGGCAAGACTTGGGAGAACAACTTAGTAAAAACAGAAGAGTTTGCCCGGAGTTCAGATTAGGGGTTGGACCGTCACCGACGACGATTTAGACCTCAGAGGAGGCACCAGGATGACTGACACACTCGCAGGCCTTATAAATTATTACCACAGGCCAACACTGGCCTGCGGGCCACACTTTGAGACTGCTTGCTTCAGGGAAAGAATAAAAAAAGGGAAATCTAAGTGATGCCGTCTTTGTTTCCTGAAGATTTTTTCACCTTTCCTGCACAATTTTCTTCCGCCACCTTATCTCCTGCTTTATTTAAGAGGTTATGTGTTATTCCACAGACACACACACACAAACACACACACACAGGATGTATCACACACACTCACAGAGCTTCTCTTGCACACTCTCAGTGAATATTGCAGCAGTTAAGAAAAAAGGCAGTGCCTCGCTAAAGCCTTGATCCCTCTTACTTCTAACAGGATTTGACCCTTAAGACTTGGAGCATGACCCTCATCTGCTGCAATACCATCATCCTGTTTAACATACACTCTCACTATTGTCCTCCTGCCCTCACTCACACACAGTTCACACAAACACACACACGCACGTCTAGAAGCCCACACAAACAGGAACTCTGAGACATTTCAGGGACTCAAACCTTCACTGCACTCCAGCTCTACATACTCCCACACACACATACACGCACGGACACACTGTACCGCATGATGTAACACTAGCTTAATTTTACGCCTAACACACAACCTGATGGATCCAGTTAAATGTAAATCGCGAACAAGCGCTCCTGGCACTACAAAGAAAGAGGAGCGAAATAAGGAGATGACAAGGGATGGAGGACGGAGGGAGGAGGATGGATGGAGAGGTTTCAGTGTGGGGAGGAGGGAGAGGGGGGTAACTCTCTGTGAGAGGATGATACGATTGAATGAGTGAGAATGAGAGAGACGAAGGGGAAAGCGAGGGAGAGAGAGAGGGAGGCAGTGAGGATGAGAGGATGCAGGGAGATGAAGGAGAAGGAGAGATTGAGCAGGCAGCTAAGCACCAGATTAAACTCTGGGGTCGTCAGCTGTAAAACAAACAGTCCTTTTAGCAGGGATCAAATCCAGACTTAACCCCCCCACCCCCCACCCCCCGTTCTCTCATCCTCCTCATCCTCCTCATCCTCTGTCCACACGCAAACACATACACACAGAGGAGATAATGCAGCTTGCTCAAGTAGAAGAGAGCAGGGGGAAAAAAACAACAAGGATGACAATCTTGGTGGAAAGCAAATTCCCGTCTCAGGACCCATTTTTGTGCGCCACTACCTAAATTGCTCCTCAGGGAATGTGAAGTCTTATTATACCCTGGCAGATGTCCTTCATTATATTTGTTTTGTTTTTTTTTATCCCCCTGCACAGTTCCTCTTGGTGATAGACTGGGCTAATATCTGGCACAGAAACACTAGAGAGTAAGCGAGGCAGAGAAGGGGGTTTTCCTCACATAGCTCTGTGTTTATATTGCATCTTTACTGTAATATTCCCCAGACAGTGCTGCAAGCCTCAGTTCTCTTTCTGTCATCTGCTTCTGGGTGCTGCAGTCCCATCAGTCCGAAGGCTCAATTTCCAAACTGTCAGCTTTTATACTCACTATGAGGCCACTTCCTTTGTTGTGTGTTTGTGTGTTTATGCGTGTCTCCAAAGTGTCTGTTTAAATCCACTACTAACAGCAGGTTTTTTTTTTACTGTCTATCAGCTGTCTTTGTTAGGACTGCTCTGAAGTTGAGTATTTTTGAAAAGTGGGGTTATTTACACCATGCCTCGTGGTATCATAAGGCAGTTTAAGAGTTAAAAAAAGAAACAAACTTGACCCTCACAATACACCTTTCAACCAGTTTGAGATGAAAAAGGATGGTCTTTTTTTGTGAATCATACATAAAGCTTCTCTAACAAAGTTAAAAGATCTGGAGATCTTTTAACTTTGTCTTTAAAGTGCCTTTGATTGTTTAAAAGGGACTTTAATCCCACAAGGTTTCAAAAACGTTTCAGATTTAAGAGCAAATATAATTATATTGACTTTTCTATCAAATGTAACCATTCAGTAGTTATTTGCTTAAGTATGATAGCCCCAGTTGTTCCTTTAATTATTTTTTGAAGGGGTTTTAAGTTGTAGATCACACAAAAACAGCAAAGTGAAGGCATCAGTTTGATGTTCATGTTCATGGTGTTAGTTTCAGCTGTTACATTTTACAGAAAGAGCAACTCAATAATGAATCAAGACAGCTAGGCGTAATAGATAATGAAATATAATTTTTTTAGTAACCCAATTTTTTTTTGATTGAGCAAACAATATTTAAACTAATCACAAAGTTTGTTTCAAACCAAGAACAGTGTTACAGCAGTTTCACTTCACAGCGAGAAGGTCCTGGCTTCAAGGCCTTTCTGTGTGGAGTTTGGATGTTTTCCCTGTGACTGTGTGGGTTCTCTCCCAGTACTCCAGCTTCCTCCCACACTCCATTGGGTCAGGTTAATTGGTGATTCTAAACTGACTCTATGTGTTAGCCCTGCAACAGATTGGCGACCTGTGACCCAAACACCCCATCCACCAAATTGGATAAGCAGAAGAAACTAAATGTAGCTTGCAGTGCATTTTGTTAAATTTAAATTAGTGTAGGAACGGCAACTGTCCCCAGGTTGGTCCCTTCAAATCATAGTTTACTGCATGTAATTTCCATTTTCTTAATTTAACTAATTATACTTTTCTGGGAAATATGAAGCACAAAATGAACAATGGCATGTCCCCTATTATCTCATCCTGTGCTGCACTTTAATAATAATAATAATAATACTACCAGCCGGCACATCTAAAGCTCATTAACATATTACATCTTGTAGAAATA
This sequence comes from Rhamphochromis longiceps, assembly GCF_057381845.1. Classification (NCBI taxonomy): domain Eukaryota; kingdom Metazoa; phylum Chordata; class Actinopteri; order Cichliformes; family Cichlidae; genus Rhamphochromis; species Rhamphochromis longiceps. Next base: position 8,850,318 of record NC_140574.1, read on the forward strand.
TTAAAATGACGATATGTAGTTTCAGGCTGAGTGCTGTATTTTAATTCCTTAGAATTTTATTTGGCCTTGTTGCCCGGCAACCCCACTAACAAGATTCCGAAACTCAAAGTGACTGTTGGTCGCTAGGAAACATCACATCACCAAAATGTAATTTTTATATTCCTTTCTGTGCGTGTGTGTATCAGTGTGAGTGTGTGTATCAGTGTGTGTGTGTGTGTGTGTGTGTGTGTGTGTGTGTGTGTGTGTGTGTGTGTGTGTGTGTGTGTGTGTGTGTGTGTTAATTAGTGAGCCTTAGAGGTGATGGTAGGAGTATTTTTTAACATTAGCTGCATATCTATTGCACCAACATGAAAGAAGTGTTGAGCTTTTCATCTCACAGGAAGAAAGTGAAATTACTTTTTTAAGACCTTAAAAGCAATTTCTGGATTCATAAAAAGACAGACTTTGACAACAGCTTAGATCTAATTAAAAGCGAGCCTTTAGCTACTTTAAATGTATCTGTTGCACAAAAGTTGTTTCGCTCTTAACTATCCAAAGTTGGATTAATGTACTTTAAATATGGAGGAAATCAAAACCTTTTATTCAAACCGAGTAAAACATGCTTAGACAAATATTAAATCAAAAAGCTCTGCTCGCATCATTCAAGCAAAAAACTTGTCCTTTAGGAAAATTAAAAAAGAATTTAATATTAGATGAAATAAAAACAAAAAATAATGAGTCATTTTCCAATAAAGTCTTTTTTGGGGCTGTTCTTTTTGCACCATGGATGAACCAGTCTTTACTTTTGTCAAACCCCTTGGGGCCTGTTTTACATCTCATGTGAGATCAAACCAGATGTCCTAGAAATAAGTTTATGTGCAACTCTATTATTACCTTCAAAGAAATGTAAAAAGAAAAGCCTGGCTTGATTAGGAAATATATTTTAATAAATTTAAAGCCAGGAAGAGGTGGTTGGGGTTGATGGAGAGTGTGCAAACATGAGATTGGATCATGTGCTTTTGCTTTTGTAACAAAAGTACTTTGGTTAAGGTTAAAGGTTAAAAGATCACATGTTGTGATTAAAGTCACTGTAGATTTTTTTCCTGTATGGAACCATACCATAATCTTTTAAAGCATTTGAGAAGTTACTCACTCTGCTCTGTCAGAGTGACCTCACTCATCAGCTCACCAAACTTTAGTTTTGTGTATTTTATAACATGAGACTTATGGCTAATATCAGTGTTCAGGAGTCTATCTGATCATTTTCCACATATTTAGATTTCATTTTAGATTTGCAGCACTGTGAAGGACACTGAATGTCAAATCCTCATTGTTTCTCCCTCCAAATACAGACATTTTTATATCGTAATGTAGCTTAAGTGCAATGTTTGCACCGGCTATTGCTCATAGTAAAATATAATGGCCAAAACATTTCCAAAGCCAGCTTAAAGTAGTAAACTAGTATGTAGTCTGTTGTAATAGGCTAAAAAAATGTCATCTCACTTCTGTTTTTTAAGGTTGAATTGAAGGAAAAGGAACTGAATGGGTTCTCGTATATGTGCAATTATCTATGTGTGTTTGGTTTCAAGCTCTGCATGTGACCCGGGGTCCTCAGGCTGCTAAAAGCACAACATTCAACTCAATTAGTGCTATGCATAATTGATAGCTGTCTGGGAGAGTATTTGTATTTACACTGGAATTAAAAGCCTCCGGTGTCAGCTATCACATCTGAGGGACGATAAGTGTATGCGGGTGGGACTGTGTGTGTGTGTGTGTGTGTTTGTGTTTTGTGCAAGGGATGGGGGACTGTATAGGGATGTATGTGCATCACAAGCCTAAGCAGATTGTTGCTGGGAGCTTCTCTTTATGTCTTCTCTCCTGCTGTATAGGGAACACTAAATCACAGCTAATCCACCAACAAATGCAGCAGCACAACATTTTGTTCGGGTTAAGTAATGTAGGATTAAGTCGTAACCCAGTTCTCACAGACTTGGCAAAATATAGATTTGGATGCTGTCTGTGTGTGTGATTGTCTTGAAAAGAAGCTGATATCAATATACAATCTTTCCAATACTCCATTAGCATAATTACCTGATTAAGAAACAAGTAGAAATCTTCTATACTTAGCTACTGCCGTTCACTAGCATAAATTGTGTATTAGCATAAAAAAAGCTATCCTAGTTCTATACACTTGTTACTGCGAAGTTGCTAGGCAACAAGCTGATAATAGCGTCTGGTTAAAATGTAATTCTGTACATACGTGTCCTGTCAACATAAAACTTGTCATTTTTTTTTTGTACAGATTTGCGGGTTTACCCTTAGGCTTACCTATGAGCAGATCTACACTGCTTTCAACTGTTTCCAGTTATAGCTTCATAGCTATAACTTCATATTTAACAAACACACTCGAAAACAGAACTGATATTTCAAGATTTACCGATCTGTCAAAATGTTCTCCTTAATGATGCGTAAACACAAGCACGGAAGAAACTAAAAGGAAGGTTTCAGTTATAAAAAGCATGTAATTTTCCTTTTTGAAGTTAAAAGAAAGGGAACAAAAATGGAATTAATATTAAAAATAAGTCAAAATGACTTATCATCTGTACCTTACATCTTTGCTTTAAAGGTTTTGCGACTTTCAAGCACAGTGTTTCACTTGCTTGGTAAAAAAAAAAAAAAGAAGTTTTGTTCTGTAAAATTATTTGAATTCTTCCAATTATAAAAGTTATTTGAAATGGATGTATTGTTATTAAAAAAATTGAAGTAAAAAAACAGATTAGAATCATCAAAGTATTTAGAATTTACGGTAATACATCTTCTAAACCATTTTAAGTCGTTTTATTTATTTGTCTAGTGTTGCATGCTGTAGGAATGCCCCCTCACCTTCACAGAAGTGCGATAAGTGCTCGAGGCCTGTGGGACCAATAGCAGGACATTAGCTTGAGCAAAATGTGTCACCGCTACCTCCACCTCTACACCGGCCTCCTGTGCCTGTGCGGCAGAGTATTGAACAGCCTGTTGACCTTGGCCAAAGTCACTCCTGTCAAGTGAAAAGCGGCTCTCGTTGACTAAAGTGTGGCTCCGGTATTGAGTTCATCACCTATTTGATTCAGCGAGGAAAAAAAACCCTTCTGTCACCTTCAGTCTGCTCAATCATATCTCTCTCCTCAGCTCACTTTAATATGCTCCAGTCATGACACAGAAGAAAAGTACCTTCACCTATTTCCTAACACCTTATTTTCTCGTGCTTTTTAGTTCCGACCCACTCTCACATATAATCATCTAAGCACTGTGAGAAGCTGTTGACCTCAACTCATCTGTGCTTACAAGACGTAAATCATAAGTAAACCATATAAGGGTGATAAAAAAGACTATGCAAAAAGTGATGTTTTAAAATTACAAATTTTATATAAAGCTCTTAAAATGAAAACTTTGCAATAATGAAAACTTTGCAATAATATATATATATATATATATATATATATATATATATATATATATATATATATATGTATAAAGTTTAGCTAAATAACACATTGTGGTCCATATATGACTTCCCTTGGAAATTTGAATGATTTCTTTTTGTGGAATTTAAAGGTGCACTTAACGGCTCTGGCAAATTATAACAATCATTTGCCCCTATTTGTTTTTACACAAATTAACATGTTAATATAGTTAAAAAATAACTGTTCGATGATGATCTATCAGCAGCTAATCAAAGTTGCATTTCTAACTCATTAATGAGTGATGGTTTCATGTTTTGGGAGGGTTTTCTTCATTCACCATCAGTGTAATCAACATCTTTTTGTCATGCCCCAGTCTTCCTAATTCTGGGGCTGGGGGAAGGAGGGAGTAATGTTGTAGGAGGGAAGGGGGAGGTGGGAGTGTGTGTCTGTGTGCGGTTAGGGGGTGAGATGAGATAGAGGGTTTAAGATTCGGTCCATCCATCCTTCAGTCCTCCCAGATTGGAAGTGGGCCGGCAGACAAACTGATCATTGTTACTCATCTTAACGAAGAGTTTTCCACTTTGGCTCCAATCAAGGTAACAGGACCAATTGCATTATGATTACACTTGCACGGGAGCTTCTGAATTAGGCTGCTCTTTGTAAACAAAATTATTTTTTAATGATTAGTTAAATTTTGACCTTAAATTCACCTACTTAAAAAAAAACCCTGTGAAAATGTTGTGCTTCTCTGAAATAATGATTTCAACTAGTTACCATTAGATTTATGGTGGAGTTAGAGTTGCATTTTTAGGCACTTGGTGCTCTTATGGAGTAAAAAATTGTAGTTAACCACCAAAACAACCAATAAAAAGGGGAGAAATTTAAATATGAGAGCCAAAGTCTGCATAAAATTGCACAGAAAGCTAAACTAAATTAACTCTAATTCATCTGCAGTCCTCTTTTGATCCCATGTTTTAGTTTGTTTTTCAATCTTGAAGCGGAACAACTTGGAGCTTGTTTTTGTCTAATCATCGGCCTTAACAAGTGAAACGACTTTGGCTCGTCTCCTGCGGTTTCCTGATAATGTCCCTGTGACCCTGCAGTGATCATGTGTGAGAGCAGTGCTGCATGGGAGAAGGAAATAAAATAAGAGCTGAAGGCAGACATCGTTTTTTTTTTGTTTTTTTTTGTTGCTCCAAGATAAGAGGATATTACAGCCGATGGAAGAGGGCTTATAGCAGAGGAGGCATCATTCAGTTGGGGGAAGAGGGTTATGTGAAGTACTTCTTGAAGAGATGAGTTTTCAGCCTTGCAGGGAAGATGGTGGGTGTCTCTGCTGCTGTGAATCGCCTGGGAAGGTCATTGTGTCTGTGGGCGAGTGATGTGTGTGTGTGTTTATAGGATGAAATTATAGAAAAATATAGAGTATTAAACAATGTCTGCAGGTAAAAATGGTGCTTTCACACATTTAAGCCACTGTAAAACCAGCTATTGAGTCAAATGCAATTCCAGGCACATTATAAACTGTCAGGGCATACATACACATTATATTCATTTACTTATATTGATCTAATATACAATTGGGAGATTGGCTTTGCCATTGATTTAATTTGTGGGTGATGGTGAAAGAATAAGTTGCTGCAATCAGCTGCATTTGTGCTTTGTTGTGATGGCTAATTTCACACCAGATGAGAGGTAATTAATATTTTTTATAAGATATTTTCTTCTCGTTTCTCACCCATCAGTCCAGTGAAGACACTGACGAGTTTTATCTGTTTGTATTTTGTAACAGATGCAGTGCAGCTGCAGCTCCTCAGTCGGTCACCTTTCCTCACCTTATTGGAGCAGAAGTAAGACCGTGTGTGTCGGTGTGCGTTCGTCTCAGTTATTTACATATGTGTGGGTAGACATTTGTGTGGGATAGCGTTCATATTTATGTAAGAGTTATTATGTATTCATTCGGTGCAGATCTTATTCGGATGCGTGATAAAAATAGATAAAACTGCGAGAAACAAAGGAATGATATGTCATCATGTCAGCGCCAGCAAGTCGTGCAGTCTTGATGCCGCCTTGACCAATCAGCAACTGATACAAGCTGCTCCATTTTGACCTTCGATATTAATATTTAGTCTGTACTTAAGTTAAAACTGAAGCTATAATGTCCATGAGCATACCAGCGTGAACATCTGTCAGTTTTATTTCCACCATCAGTTTACTTACTCGGGGATCTTTTAGGACATTATTCTAGTTAAGCAGAGAAGCTGATTTTGATACCAGTAAACATTCTTTTCAAGGAAGATTAAGAACAAGACAGTGGAGCCAAGAGGGAGTCTGACTAGTTGACTAGAAGTAAATAAAGTGAAGAAGATACTAGCCTACTCACAAGAGGACAGAGAGATGGTCTGTGACCTCATCTCCAGTGATGGGCAAATCCTCTCCCTCATTACCAGACTCTGCTTCCACTACAGAAAGCTTTTCAATAGTATTGAGGAGATCCTCAAAATATTCTTTCCTCTGCCTGGCTACCTCCTGCTGTATACAGTGTAAACAGGAAACTGTTTCCTCCTCCTGAGTCACCTGACAGTTTCCCAGAATTGCATCAAGACTGAAAGTCTTTCTCCATGGTTTCACCAAAATCTTCCCACATGCAAGTTTTTGGCTACTGCCAGAGCTGCACTGGTTGGTCAGTACCTGTCAACTGCCTCCTGAGTCCCAAAGGCTAATCATGCTCAGTAGGACTTCTTCTTCAGCTTGACGGCTCTCTCTTCATCTCCAATGTCCAACATCTGGTTCTGGGATTACTTCCTAGCCAAGCACTTTGAGGCCACAACTCCATACAGCCACCTCAACAATGGAGGTGCAGAACATGATCCATTTGGACTTTATGTCCTCAGAGTCCCTCAGATTGCTACTGAACATCTATTAACCTTCTGGTGTACCTGAACCTATATGTATAGGTTCAGTAAGCCTGTTCAGCATTCTCCCCCACTATTTGATTCAACTCACTGCAAGCTGGAGTTCAGTTCACAACTCTGCTGTTCTTCACCCAAGTGTTCAAAACCTGAAACCACAGATCTAAAATTATGATTGGCCTACAGTCCTCATGCCACCTGCAAAGAACACTCTTAACCTCAGCCATGATGCTTATTATAGACAAGCTGAGGTTAATCGAAGAAGTCCAACAATCCTCAAGATACTGAACTGATAACTAAGCATACCCAACACTGCTCGCTGCCTCTCAACAGGAGCAACTCTAGAGTAGTATGGAGTCCAGCCCCTCTACAGGCTCCAAAGCCCAGGCTGTGCATTGAGGCAAGACCGACTATATCTAGCTGGCATTTCTTGGCCACAAGCGCTAGCTCCATCCCCACCAGAGAGGTGACACATCAGAGCTGTTATTTTAGAGTTTATTTGCTCAGTTAAATTAAAATATGTTACAACTTAATCATCTAGTAATCCATTTTCTAACTCCCCCCCAAAAAACTTGGTCTTAACTTTTAACACTTCAGTTTTTACCAGCTTATAAACTATATTACGTATTATCAGTTACGAACATATTTGGTAAATGGGACATTTTTATCAGCCAACAAGTTAGACACAGCAATTCATGCATGTATATAGTATTTGTATTTGTATTCTATTTTTATCTTATTGTATATTTATTTTATTTTATTCTACTGTATATAGTATTTTATTTTATTCTATTCTGTACAGCTGTGTACTGTATTTATTCTTATTGTATTCTAATTTTTGCCTCATAACTTTTGCACTGTCCACTCCTGCTGTGACAAAACAAATTTCCCACGTGTGGGACTAATAAAGGTTCTCTTATCTTATCTTATCTTATCTTATCTTATCTTATCTTATCTTATCTTATCCTTCCACTTTCTATCAAGTTCAGGGTCATGGAGCCTTTCCCAGCTGCCAGAGGATGATAGGCAGTTTACACCATGGATAGGCTGCCAGTCTATCACAGGGCTAACACAGACAGACACACAACCATCTATGCTTTAATGTATTCACGTCACCTTATTAATTTTGTTGAAGTTTACAGTCTTGTCTCAAATAGCAAAGCTTCAGACAGATCCAAGGACAATCTATTTCCTTGTGGAAGAATTTACAGATAACCAGCTTGCAGTAAGAAACCTCTGTAACAGATGAGCATATTTCTGAACCCAAAATAATGAGCTGAGCTTGAATAAGCTTGAAATTATTTTCTCATAGTCGCAGAGTTATTAGTTTGTGCTCACAGAACAACAAAGCTTCACGACCACCAAAACAAATGATGAGAAATATTCATTGTTTGTGCCTGTATTTTTTTATGACATGTCTGGATGAAACAGAGATTCAGTTAAACTCCTCTACGACCAAAATCCCATTTGCAAAAATCCATACAATCATTGTGGAATAAAGAAAAAGAAACCAAAGCCTATTGGAGTCACGATCTGATATGGTGATAATAAGATGTTATATTAGGAGCTTCTTTTCATGATGTGCAGCAATTTTTGTTCCAGCAAAAAACAACAACAACTTCCACACAGCAAACTTCATATATGTTTGTTTAACTCTGACAGAGAGGTGATTTATGGCAAATTAGCGTATTAGCATGTAATGTAACGTATGCAGTGGCGTTTTTATTCTGTTACATTAATAGCAGTTTTGAGCTTGTCACAAAGATTAAAAGAATAAAAAAATCCCCAATCTGAACAAAACATGAGACACATTACCTTCTAGATATGAATCAAATAACAAATATTCATAATTAATCATTCCAATAATTACGTCTTCTGTCTTTTTCAAGGTTTTAGTACAAGAAACAGCCACACTCACTGAATCTAACTGGATAAAGTCCACTTACCAGTAATGTGTTATTATGATAGTGTATTTGGCATTAAACTTGCAGTCTTTGTAATGGCCAACAGGGGGCGACGTGTGTGGTTGAAAAAATACATTCATTGTATTCAGTCGGTAGAGAAACAAAAAATAAAAACCTGTCTTAGTTTAGAAAAACATCTGACTTCTAAAAAATAAAATCATAATGGTCAATTAAATGCTCAGCTCGTCCCATCATTTATATACAGTTTACAGCTCATGTTTGCTTACTTCTCACCTAACTTTAACCAATAATGCAAGATATTAACCCAGCAAATCAAAGTGTGATTTGTAGCTTCCTGAGAAAAATGAATGAGCAACCTTAATGGGGACTCAAACACACACCACTGAATTTTAGATTGCTGACTTTCCTTGTTTCCTAATTGCTTCTCCAGCAGTGCTGTTTCCTGACTGGGCCTACAAACCCACGTGGTCGCCCGGCTCCCGACAGATCCAGCTTTGGCACTTCCTCCTCGAGCTACTGGGCCGAGGCGAGGGCGGGGCCATCGGCTGGGGAGGGGAGTGGGGCGAGTTTGTCATTAGGGACCCTGAGATGTTGGCCAGGCTGTGGGGCGAGAGGAAGGGCAAACCGCACATGAACTACGACAAGCTCAGCCGGGCCCTCAGGTGGGTAAATTAGCATCAACATATTCTGAAAACTTAAGATTTAAAATGAATTTAAGACAAGTAATGTTATAATATACATATTTTCTCATTTAATTTGATTTTGACTTTCCTGAAATTTATTTAAGTTTATTTGAATTTTCCCTGTAATGAAGAAAAAAAGACTGAAATAAAAAAAGTTATACAAACAGACTATATATATATATATATATACATATATATATACATATATATATATATATATTTAACTGTGAATATGAGTAATCCTTTCTCTCCGTGCAGCTTCCTCCTCAGGCTCCTCGTCAACACATGTTGTCAAATTAAATTTTCAAATCTAAAATGCCCACAGATGCAAATCATGCCACCTGGAAAGCAGCAAAGAAATCTAAAGTGCCCTACAGGAACAGCAAAGCGTACCTTAGACACACACTTCAGAGTGTAGTCTTGACAGAGAAAACATTTTACTTCCAGATACTACTACAACAAACGCATCCTGCACAAGACCAAAGGGAAACGATTCACCTACAAGTTCAACTTCAGTAAACTCATCCTCGTCAACTATCCGGGATACCCACCGCCAGCACCACCAGCACCACCAGCACCGAGCCATCAGGTCATTCATCACGTCTTCACTTCATCTTAAAGGACTTTGTTGTGTGGAAAACTGGCTTCTGGGTTATTTTACACTTTATATAACACTATAAATACAGTGGAGTGGAATAGAACCTGTCATTTGGCCAGTTTTCCAAAAAATGAGTCCTTTAGGAAGAGTTTCATTCCTCAGCACTTTGAAATAAATTAATTACCTTATTTGATATATAAAAAATGAACCAGCTCTAATAGAAACAATTGCCTCAACTTTATCATTTAATATGAGTTTGGCTGACTTGAATAAAAATCATTAGTGAAATTTTATCATTTAATGTAAAACCAAGCAATTGACTGGTCCTCTAAAGTAGAAGGGAGTCAGTGTGTTAAAGTTATATCATGTTCATGGGCAGCGCAAGGGCTTAGGTTACCTGCTAGCCTTTAAAAAAAGCACCAGACCTTGTTTAATTATTTGATACATTTTGTAGGAGTGGGGATTAGTAGGGAGGCGCTTTGTCTGCTGAGGTAGAAAAGCGCTGCATGAGCAGAGTCTATTTAAAAAAAAGTCCAGTTTTGGAATTAAACTCTTAATGTCATATATTCTAATTAAGTTTTTCAGATATGTGTGCAAAATATCAGGAACACCATACTTCAATTAACTTGATTAATGTCTTCATCATCTGAAGTCCCTTTTTCCTTTCAGCTCCAGGAGCTTTGATCCTCCGTACATTAAAAATAAATTAATCTTCACCTGGTGTTTTTGATGTTTTGTGCACTCTCTGTCTGTCTGCACTCTTTGCATTTCAACCATCCTTCCATCTAATTCTTCATATACCTCCATCCCTCCAGCTCGTCCAGAGCGGCTCTCTTCTATTCCCTCATCTCGCTGCTGACAGTGGCCTTCCTCTCTGTGGAAGAGCAGGGTCAGTGATGGACAGAGGTAAGGCACGAGGTCTACAGAGTCCAGCTAACACAGATGAAGACATAAAAAGCTGTCTTTCACTGCTCCCTTGCCACAAGGGGTCATTACAGCGGGTAGCTCTGCATGGTTGATATGGCAGAGTTTTTACACCGGATGCCCTTACTAATACAATCCCAAAGGGAATTTGTGTCGCTGGCTGAAATTTAACCAGCAACTTTTCACTCGCAAAGCAAATGTGTCAACCTAATAATATACCACTGGAGGCACCAAGTGATTACAGACACATAATATGAGAAATCTGGCTCTCAAAGAGTCCCAAATTGCAATCTGTGAGAGAATACTTTGAAAAGTCTTTAATCATCTTTTATTTAGACCTTAGTGGTAACCTTGGATCATGGTGTGGGCGTTAAAGAGGCTGTTTTTGAATGGTTTAAATCATATTTAACAGGCAGGCTGGGTGTTTTTTTTATTTATCTATCATCACCTTCCCTCACAGGTGGGATCCCCCAAGGGTCCATTCCCAGTCCAGTACTTATTTCACTCTCTATGCTGCTGCTAGGATCAATTTTCAATAAATATGGAACTTAATTTCACAGCTGTGCAGATGATTCCCAAACATATCTGCTCCTTGAAATGTAAACCACAACCCCCTTGAAGGTCTTCTTGGACCTCTTTGATGATATAACACTGTGGATGACACTGAACTTTTTTAACCTGTATGAGCCGAAAATAAAAAGTGGTACTTTTTGGAGCCCCTAACCTTCACGCCTTCCTTAACAGTCATCTTGACCTTTTTAAAACACCCTTTTGCAAAGAAACAAATAAATGTTATCGTGTGAGCTCGTTTCTTTTTCTCCTTCACTGACTTTGAGAAAATAATTTATGGCTTCATTTTGTTTAGTCTTTATTCGTGCATCACCCTGTCTCCAAAACACTGTAGCTTGACTCCTGAAAGGCACACATTTGCTAGGCGAACGTGCAAACTAATGCTCTGTGGAGCTACTAATGAGACGTGTAAAATTCATCAACTCTCTGCTGTCCCAATAACTGTAGCACTTCTCTTATTAACATCAGTACAAAAGCTGTGCACTGGGAGCTTCGTAGCATATCATGTGCAGGAAGGCCAGTACTTTTGTCCACATAATGTAATTCAGTTGACTCGGGACTACTTCTACCTCTGGATTAATACACATTTGATGTTCTTGTTCTTATATATTCATAACTATTTTGTAATTATTCTTTCCTCTAGTGCAGGAGAAGGATGGTGTGTTTAATGGTAAAATTGTATGTGATTCAATGAAGTCTAATAAAGGCTTTCGAGACCCAGACACACTCATCGAAAGGATCAGTAGGTTTCATGGACTTTACTGAGAATTCTCCACTTGATTGTAATCAAGAAAGCTGTAATTGTAGTTTTAGCTGGACTGACATTACCTTGCCTTTCCACTGTCCTCATATTCACTCACTTTCACATTACACAACTCACTATTCAGTTGCTGTAAACTGCAGATTTTTAAACTCCTTCAGCTGCATTTAGTTCAATTTCCAATGAGACGTCATTTTGATGGCTTGCCTCTTCTGTAATTTAATGTATTTCAAGGTGAAACAGGGTGACGTGATGGAAAATAATGCAAGGAAGGAGTTCGATCCTGACCTTGAAGACTTTTCCTCCAGAGTGAATAAATTCATTCAGCTTGAACACGCATGAAAGAAAGTAAATGCTAAAAAATGCTCTGTACTTTGCACCTTGGAAGTTTTAATACTGCACGTTTCCTAGAAGATTGAATTTATGTGGGAAAGATGTTAATTTAATGTTCATTTACATGTCGTCATCCCCCCCCCCCCCCCAAAAAAAAAAAAAAAAATCCAGAAACTTGCGGTTTTACTGTAATATCAGTAAATAGCTCATAATTTGACATTTTTAATGAAGATTTAGACTCAAGATTGCTGTTCTTCTTTGTGTTTGATCTATTATAGACTTAAAATATTCACTTTAAACAGTTAGTTTAAATACTTAGAACCAGTTTTAGGTTCCCCCTGAATGGCTTTAAAGCCCGTTCAATGCATCAGAGTAGTGGTATTAATAAATCACTATGTGTTTGAGCTCTGCATGTGTCTCAGGGGTTACTTTTCTGATTGATTTGACTCTCACTCTGATTCCTGACAGCGACTCAGCCTCTGCCTCACCCCTTCCTGCTCCCGTGCTGCCTTCCTGAACCGCTCCCCGTGCCTCGGGCTCTCCACGGCCCTTTCCCCGTCATCTCCACCCCTGCACGGCCAGGAGTCAACCTGAGGGAGCTGGGGGAATTGAGCCTGAACGCTCGCTGGCTGCACAAGAGCCCCGCAGGGTGGGATGTGAACCATTACGTCAGTCGGAGCCTGTATGAGGGAGCGAAGCAGACCCAACTTCGAGATGAGGAGAAGGCAGCAGGGAGACGGTTAGAGTGACAAAGAGAAAACAAGCTGCAACAGATGGACTGCTTTCCCTCCTCAAATCTCTCAAACACAAGCTTTTTTGTGTGTTGTTTGAGCTTGTTGTACAATAGTTTATTATTCACTACCTGTGGTTTAAAATGCACAGACTTTGTGGGCTATTTATTTAGTTGGACCATGTTGTCTTCTTCTTCTTCATTTTTTTATTTTTTATTTTGCATAGAAATATTTATGAATCCTGCTTTTCTTCTGTCAGCACTTCACGCCACAGTAGGGGAAATGCACTTGTAAACAATTAACTACATGACACTTGTGTTTGGGTAAATAAAGCAGTGCACTCAGCTTGCATTATTTAGCTGTTTGTCTAGCATTTCACCAGCCCCCTGCTCCAGGCTTCATGAAAATAATACGAGCTCCATAAATGATGCATTCAAACAGGCCCAGGGAAAATCCTCTTGAAACGGGGGCTTTCGTGTAGTCTTTGCAGTGTCATTTCCAGGAGCCGGTGTTGTTGCAGTTACCACCCCGACACAACAGGGGGCAGTAGCGTCCTTGACAACTCATGAACCTTTCACTACACCCCATTTTCCCGGGAGAGCGCCTAAGCGGAGAGATGTAAAACAGCAGAGGTGCCACTCTGATCAGTAAAGATAGTACGCGTTATATTTGAGCTACTATTTATTTTTCCTGATATTAAGTTGTAGATTTTTTAAGGGGTGTTGTTAATATTGCTCTAAAGCAACATTATGGAGCCTTCAGAGGAATCTACATTTGAAGCATTTTGTCACTTTTTGCTTATATTTTGTTGCATTTAAGTTAAGGTGTTGTTTTTCAAGATATATTCATTTGTTTATTATATGTGTTATTTTTTTTCTTGGAGCATTCACTTGTACTTCTTTATGTTAAAGGATGGGTATGGTGCTATTACTGATCTGGCCTGCTTGGCATAAAACTGCTGGATGAGATGTTCCCTTTCTAAAGCTTGCAATGACAATAAAAAGAAGCTTAGACACACTCGGGCCATTTTTGTTCTCTTTTAGCCCTGTAACCTTTAAAACTCTTCTTAACTGTAATTTTAAGATGCTGTTTTGTCTATTATTTGGCTTTCAGTGGAAAGCATTTGACAAATGGCACATTCTCTGAGTACTGTCTTTGCTTGGCGCGTCTTGTAGTTGGAGATTACGACACACTCGATGGGCTTGTCCAGTGTGAATGAACTCATTTTTTATATATCTCAAATATCACATCACTTTTTGAGCTACTCTTCATGTAAAACTCAAAAATGACAAAGAAAATGACTGACAAAAATTGGGGAAAGCTGTTTGACATTCACTTTCCACCACTTTCTCACAGTTTTATGTGTATTTCTTTTACTTGTGGTAGTCCACTTGTAACTTTGTGGTTAATTTGGTGACACATTAACCATCAGGACACTCTGGCCCTTCAATAAAAGCCAAGCCTTACTTTTGAATATTACGGATTGTAATAAGTTGAGAAATATTTTCTGAATATCTGCAGAAATGAGATTAAAAAGGCTGTGCAGATCCCCATACAGAGGGCTCATACTATCTTTAAAGAGGGGTCGACACCCCTGGTTTGGAATGACTGTAGGTTTTCAAACCTTTTTTACCCAAGATCCACCAAAGGTCGAGGCAAAATGTCAAGGCTCATATTCATGTCACTAAAAAAATAGCCTCTATCTCTGCTGGTTCTGCTGTCAGATCAAGCCCCCTTTACTCTGCGTTGCTCTACCAGTTTATATAACTGGCATTCACCTCCTTATCAGACTGACCCTGGTTCCCTCATGCCTTTTTAGCTTGCTTGGCACCATTTTGGCAGTGTAAATTGCAGACTTTAAAAGTGTTTTAGCTTTTCAAAATGTTCTCCTCCTCATTATGAGTCATGGCCTCTGATGTGTACTTGCTGGGAAGACTGAAAAACACCAGGAATTAAATTCAGGTACCATTTAATACAGATTGCATCGGGAAACATGCAGCCATTGCAAGAGAAGTCTGACAAAAAATTTAAAGTACTATTTTTTATATACCTGCATGAACATAGCAAACCATTAGCTTTGTTATATTTTACTCATCTTGTCCATTCCATAGTGAGTTGTATACTATCTTAACAGTAGCGTAGAAGCTTTGACTAAGCACAGTCACATCTTATTAGTAGCAACAGAGTAGTTTTATTCAATACATGTTGTGTAGCTACAGTAAAAATATATTTTTCTTTGGGTAAACCAAGTACGTGAGTGCGCATGCGTACCGAGCGGAAACCGCTCGCTTTGGGCTCCCGTAGCGAGTCATCTTCTCCTCTGACAATCTTTGGCTGAGATACAACTTTTGGCGCCGAATATTCCAAGTTATTATTTTGCCCCTCTGCAGCGCGGGAGTTGGTGTTTTCGTGTGTGTGAATGTTGGAGTTTTGCTGCGATTTAAACGTTTGTTTTAACCGGGTATCAGGTGAAGGAAGAGTTTAAAAACAACATGCAGCGGAGCATCGCGTAAGTGCAAGCCAAAGTTTGCAGTTAGCTTGGTGGAAATTAGCGCTAGCTTGACGATGCTTGTGTCTGTGCACTAGAAGAGTTAGCTGTGTAATGAGTGGTGATCAGGCGGGCGGGCGGGGGGTTATGTGTGACTTACAGGGGGTTACACTAAAAACAAAAAAACAAAAACATGTCCGTTTCGGTGTTAATCGGACTACCTGTAAGCTAGCTTTAGCATGTTTTTATCTGCGTCACTTGTTTGGAAAATAGGGTAGTTTTATCTCCAGCACAGACACAGACGATATCATAGCTATATAAGTATAAATGATCTTTAAAGGCAGGTTATTTTCCTGCCTTATAGAGGCTGTGATCAGTGGAGCCACATTGCTCTAACACTAGATAGCAAAGATGGTAATCTGTGATTCAGCAAGTTTCTAATTAACAGGCAAACCTTTTTCTGTATTATTGTAAAAGTGCGGTCTTATTACCGATTTTTATTACACTTTAATGCACTAAATACAGACACGTGTTGGTATAAACATGTATCAAGCCAGTGAATGCTTGTGTGGTCTTTTTACAGATCCTTCTTTCAGCCCAAGAGCAAGGACATTCAGAAGAAAGCTGCAGAGGAGCCTGTGAAAAAGTGAGTTAAGACTTATCTAGAGTCTGCTGCCTGGAATCACTGTTAATTTAGCTTTGACACTGGGGTGTTTTAAATCTCTCAGATCAATTGAATTAATCTAGACACAAATTATAGTTTGACTCCACATGTAAGCATGCCTGGTCTGTATATAGTTCAGGCAAAGAGTAGGTGTTACCTTATTTAACTAAAGCCTAAAACCTGGAAACAAAAGAGTTAAAAATCATGATCCTGGTGTCAGCTTTGATGTATATGTATGAAAATCCTGCACCTCTTTGTTTTCTTTAAGCTTTGAACATGCTCGTGCTACTTCTGTGAGGATAGATCAGTTTAAAACCTCAGGTTTACCTTACATAGTAATTGCTTGGCCCAAAAAGTCCCATCTTATTCAAAGAATGAAGATTCAGACTTTGCATAACGTGATCACGGTGCAGTCAGTTAAAACTTCTGCATTGGCGGCTGCTGCTGTAAAACCTCGACTGTTTAAACATTATACATTTTTGTTAAACCTTCAGAAAAACCCTTTTGTATATCTTTTCTAATTAGACTTTTGTTCGTTAGTTTTACTGTGGTTATTTACACCGGTTTCTCTTTGTTTCTCATCTTAATTCAAGCCACAGCTGAGTGTCTTTGATTTTTAATAGAGGTGCAAATGCACACCTATTTCTGGCACTTGTACTGGGAAAAGGACTGCAGAGCAAAAGTAATAACTGTTAGTGTTTTTTATTAATAGTTATTGTCTCAGATGTCTTGTTTTCATAATAGTTACATAGCCTGAACTTAGAAGAGTTGGCTTTTGTTTTAGTGGAGTTTAATGTACTCATTCATAACATAGTCACTGCATCAAGGCCAATTTTGAACCCTTAAAACTTTTAATTGGGCTGCAAATTTCCTTATACTTGGACAAACAGGGCTATTTTAAGGAATAAACCACATAATAAAACTGTCATATTATCAGAAGGATGGAGATTTTTACTGCCTATAATACAGTTAAAATACCTGCATTTGTATTCAGGCAGAAGCATAAAGCGAGGTGGCTGATACGGCGCATACTGATACCATTTTCAAACATATTTTTGTGTTGAAAGCCCACCCACGCTAGGCGTATGTGCAGTTATCTTCGCTGCTGAGTGAAACGTTGTGTCCAGTTGTTCCTATCAAAAGATGAAGAGACGAGAACTTCAGTTTCTCATCTCCGAGCTGCTTTGGTGATAAAATGTTCATTATCTCTAGACTCTTTAATCTTTTAAGTACGTCTTAAAACTCACTTTAATTGACTTTCCTTTCTGTAATGATCGCCTCATCATTGCTTTGACCTCTTTTTACGAGTCTTACTTTGATTTTATAGGTTTTCTTTTTATGACAGATTTTACTGTTGACTTGATCCTGTAAAAATGCCTAATATCGCACCTTGTGGGTCAACATTACCACATGAATTAACCTTAAAGTGTTCTTTTATGCTTTTCCTTGTTTTCTGTTATTAATATACTGTTAAAATGGTGGCTGTTTATATCAAATACAATTAGAGTTTTGAATAATAAAGTCAGCGTTCATGTAAGTAGTTCCTGTAAACCGGCTCTTTAAGCCTTCTGTTTGTGATGGGCGATCAAGTCTCCTAAAGGTGGCCTTTTTAAATATTGCGAGTTTAAAACAGTTTAAAACTTAACAAGTTTAAATGAATTTGTCAATATTATATGAAGAAACAATGGCTTTATGTCCTAAATATCTACAGAGAGAAGATATTTTAGCTCAAGTTGAACAAGGGCTGCACTGTACTTTTATCTAATACTCTGTAAAGGTTTGTGTATTCAGTGTATCTTTAGCAGTCAGGCAGGTTATTAGTGCTTGTTTTTTAGCATAGCAAAAGACCAAGTCTGTTGAGGAAATTAGTGTAGCTTAAAAAAGAAGTATCACAGTTTCACATATCTGTAAACAATACACAAGTTAGCAAAAAATACTGCCCCCTGGTGGTCACAGCTTTAGTTAAACTTTGCAGAAGCTCATTGCAAAGTGTACCTTTAAAAATATATAAATAAATGTAAAAGGAGTGGGAGACCTGAAACAGCTTGTTTCAGACAGATGATGAGCTCCAAGGTCCAGGTGAAGCTAAACAAACGGGGTCGAGTGTAACCAATGACCCAATTGGTGCTATACTGCACCCCCCCCCCCCCCCCAAAAAAAAAAGAAGATATATAGATATATATAGACATGCTGGCCTGTTTGGGTCAGTGATGGCATGTCCAGCGTTCAGCTGTAAAGCACACTGACTAAAATAAACCCTGAATGACGAATACTTATTTTTCTTTGTTTGTTTTTTTCAGTGTTTTCACATTAAAATGTAAATAAAAGTCATCAAACAAGCTGTTTGCACAGCTTCTCTCGCACAGCTGGTCCCCTCTCTCTTGGAAGCAGTTATTCCAGCAGCAGAGTCTTTATTAATTTTAAAGTTTTAGTTGCTGATTATTTTATGCATATAGATTATCTCTAACTATAATAAATAAAGTCTCTTTCTGTTTGTTTGTGAATTCTTTCTACACAAGCAGTAGTTAAGTATCCAGACTTCGTACACAGATGCATCTTAGGACCCTAAAGGTTTCCATCTATATCATATCCTATGTTGTCATCGTGATGTCTGGCAACCACCCACCAAAAATGCTTAATTGATCTATAACACTTTATAAAAGCATCATTTTAATTCTGTGATGGTGACATCTGATTTATCACAATACATATTATATCATGATGCTATGCAGGTTGCCTGGCAACCACCTAACAGTGGATTACAGTGACAGTAGAGCAGGGCATGCACCGTTTAATATAAAATTTATTTTGATTAAAAAAACCGGCCGTGTTAATGTAGATTCATTATTTATAAATAATAGGCTATATAATATGTTGACCTGTGAATCATGCAAAGCTACTCAAGTAAAAGCACAGAATAAAAAGTATTGAGATGGAAATAAGCCCAATAGGTCCCCTTTAGTGCTTTATTTAAAATTTGTGATATCTGTTGTGTGTTTCTGTGGTTTATCTCCAGGCCTGTCAAGAGTCCACTGAAGGTGCAGAACGGTGTTCAGGAAGCAGAGTCGCCCATCAAGAAGGTTGTGAAACGCTGCCGTCAAATCCTGGACAGCGATGATGACGAGGCGCCAGTCGTTAAAGAACAAGTTCCCAGCAAGGGACAAGGAGACAAAGAAGCTCCTGGTAAAACAGAAAAGGTAAAAGCGACATGTGGTTTTATAACTGGGACGTCAGAGTTCATTTAATCTGTTGCATTCAACACATCAGCTGCAATTTGTGAGTGACGTTTTCACCAATAAAAGACTGACAGATTGATGGGATGTCATGGTGCTAAAGAAAAAAGCAGGCATGCTTTGTAGAAACACTAAACAGTGTGTTACCCATCAAATGCTGAACGAGTGTAATGAAGTCTCTTAGGGCTCCTGTAGGCATATCAGTGCCTATTGTTGGTTTGGTTATGGGGAAAAACAATGCTACACAAAAGCCTAGTAATTGTATGGTGAATCACAATGTTGAATACATTTGTCAATAAGCCATGTAATGAAAAGACCTGATTATCAGCTTTGGCTGTCTTTCAGCCACCTGTTGTTTGATAAACACTTCACTTAACCAGCCTGTTTATTTTGTTTGTTGTATGTTAGCAATTATTCACTATTTGTTGATTGAGGGAAGTGATTATGATGATACATGATGTTTGTCAGGCTGCCCTCACCTCACATCCCTTTCATATGGGTGTAATTATTAATTTTTTGTGACAAGGTACTAATATATCCACTCTTGCACTCTTTGCAGTGGAGCAGCTCCCCCGCAGATAAATGCAGGGCAGCGACTAAAGATCACTTTCATCAGTAATTAATAATCTGATTTGTTATTAGTCTATAAAATGGTAAATGAAGTGTCAAAATACCTTAAGTAATCTTGTGATGCCAAATTGTTTGTTTGCTTGATAATAACTTGGTAAATAATACATTTTCTGCACTGTGCAGTATGGTATTGAACTACTTATTGTTAGGGTACATGAATATTAGAAATAGCCTGCAATGTTGGAGAAACAGCATGTTTTCTCAGGAAACCCTTCATGTGAACGCCACCTTTCCTTCTTAATTTGTAGTGATATGGTTTTATTTGAATCCAGATGTGTAACATCATTAGTTTGCTTGATTTAAATGTAGTTTTTGCTGTTCCAGCTCTTGATGGTCGATGCTTAATAATGATCCGGTTTGCCTTTCTACAGCTACCCCTTGCTGTGGCAGAAGCTGGCTGTTTGTGTTGCTCTTGGCTTTCTGTTTTGACTTCTTCGCTCTTTCCAACTATTATTATATTTTTTTTATGTTGTTGAGGCCAGTTGGTGGGAGATGTGACCAATTCAGTGAGCTGCTGGTGTCTTTATAAAGAAGGGAACCTTCAGCTGGGGAAAGGGGATGAAAATAGTTTAACAAATGATTTTTATTTTAATGTGATTGTTATGTGAAATTAAACACTGTTATTCACGTGTTTATGACTTTTTAACTGTTCAGACTGGTTAATGTTCAATATTGATCAGGTTTGCTTTTATCTGTTTGTATTGATTTCTTTGCTAACGTTCCAACTCCTTTTTAAGACTTCTATTTTTGAGTTTTTATTCTGAGGGAAGTTGGTGGGAGACCAATTCAGTCAGTCCATCTCCAGACTTAAAAATTCCCTCCTCCGTGATGTAAACTAGTTTTAAAGCATATCTCCAGTACCATTGTTACTTATAATGATTAGACAGTATTTATTCATGTAATTATTTATTTTTATTTTTTTGCTGTTGTCAAACGAATTGATGTTCAGTATTGATCAGGTTTGCTTTTATTTCTTGCTCTTAGCTTTCGTTTTCACCGTCTGTGCTATAATTATATTTATAAAACATATCTCTCCTTTGAATGTAATACAGAACATTTCCATAAAATAAGGAGTGGAAAATTTGAATCTCAACAGAAATCTCCATGTATTTCATTAATGTCAGTAACTATAGTATTTGCCTTTCTCTTATCTTTAATGACAGCAGCACTTAATCCAAAAAACTGATTACCTCAGCCTCGCTATCACCATTTCACAAGGACCTTATTGTCAAGTCAGGAGTGGTGCGTTGACAAAAAAGTGCACAGAAAACGTCATGCATAAAGGGCCATCTGAGGCAATAGAAAGTCAAGTGACTGGACCTGCAAAGTAAATGGGACTCTGAAGTTAAACCATTAGCATTGAGACTAAAGGATAATGCTATTGAAGCCAACAGGATGAGGAGGAGTTCAAATGAGAGCTGTAAATACATTTCTCTCACTTTTCTCCAACCTCTCTTTGTTCCTTTGCGCTATATCAAAGTGAAACTGAACCATACAGCTACAGCTGCCCTCAAATAGCATCAGTAAGCTTGTTCTCTATTTTTGATTGTCAGTGTTGTGAGGAGAATCCCCGCTGATGGGTGCTTTGTGACAGCATGAAGCAAAATTTTCACTGAAGTTTTTCATCTGTTTAAATTGCTGCAAACTCTGATTTCCTCTGTCAGCTTTACCTGGTATCTATTCACCTTGGTTCACCTCATTTCATAGAGTTTGTTTGAATGTAATGTACCCTATATAGACGAAGGTATTAGGTAGAGCAGGGCAATATGACCAAAAATATTTTATCACGATATACATTTGAAAATTTGCGATAACGACATAACTGACGATATAATTGACACTAGACAAAATACTTTACAACTCCACAACTTTATTAGTGCAAAAAACCCCATCAATGTATTTTCACTTAAACAAGCAGCTGTTTTTTTATGTGTGTTAAAGTTATATAAAAACGTAACAGTGCAAATTCCTTGCTGACAGTTTAACCAAAAGGCATTTCCAGTGGAAATTGGCCGACATATCCTCAGCATAACCATGTATAATATCCACAAAACTTAAAGAGAGGTTATACACACACAATACGGTAATATTATGTCGAAGCACAGTACGTATCACTCCGCGAGGCGCCTGCCTACGATAGCCGTAATGCTCCGACAATCCATCAAGCAGTGCGGGTTCGTAGCTTAGCAAAGTCGTACTAAAACATTTGACAGATTTTCGCCGTGTACCACATAAAATCGTTTCGAGGTCAGTAAACACAACCAGAACTCATACATAAGGCACATAAGGGATTATAAGGGGCTCTGTCGATTTTCAGAAAAATCAATCAATCAATAAACTTTAATGTTACTGCCATAGATTCATCAGTACTTTTTTTTTTTTTGAGAGGAGGGGGGAGGTCGATCTTTCACTGTGTTTGTTTGTTTTTTTTTCTTTCTTAACCTACCCCAACCATTTCACCTTGTTTCCCCCTACAAGATGTGATTTAGAGACCCTTCCATCCTCTGAGACTATTGCTAGACGGCCTTCTCTTGACAGGACTGTTGCTGGAGGGAGTTTTGTGTTCTTTATTTAGCTAATTCTGTTATCTGTGACTTTGCTTCTCTGTTTCTCAGAGAACAAAGCCTTTCGTATTGATCTTCTCTCAGTGCGCTCACTTTTCCTCGGCCTGATCGTGCTTTGGATTCAGCTGATCCAGTTTCCACAGCGGTCCATGCTGCCCTCTTGCAAACCTTCACTCTAGTCTTGATTTGGAGCCCTTAGAGCCTGTCTTGGATCAGAATAACCATTTTTACTTCTAAAACTTCTAATTCTCAAGCCATGCCTTCCATTATCACAGTGGTGTTTAAACCCCTTTTAGAGATTCACTTCTTACCATAAGTCTGGTGCCTTCTAAACATGTTGGCTTCATGTCTAAATGAGCACCTGTGTTAATTTTTATGAGCTACTAGGTCAAAATATTCTTCATCATAAAGATTTACAAAAGTCCTAAGATGGGTCCTAAAAAATCTTGAAGGATTTAAGGATACTTTTAAAGCATAGGTTATTGGTTGCCAAAACGTAGTTCAAAAATTAGAAACTGCATGTCTTCATCAAATTACTTTATTTCACATTCAATAAACAATTTCAGCAATAAAAAACTAAATAATACACAGTACTCGTATTCCTCAGCAGAACAGGCCACATTTTGGATGAGCCACACAAACAATCCACAGCGATCCAAATGATATTGTTGCAGACAGCTGGACAATTGTTGCTGTCACTTCCTTTTCATTTTCAGTAATATCTGTGGGTGATGGCGGCCATGCAAACAAACCATGATCTGCAGTCATTTTGCCTGTTCAAGCTGTTGTTCATGCCGCCTCTTGTCATAATGCTTACCATCACTCGTGCTTGTGTCTTTCAGAAGGATGATGCGTTTAAAGCCGTTCCCACCCCCCTGTCTCCACCATCGACCCCAGCCACGCCTGTAACCCCGACCACCCCTGCCACTCCAGCCACCTCTGCTTCACCGGGGACCCCCAGCACTCCCAATTCCGTCTCCCCCACTGGGATCTTCAAACGCAAGACTGGTCAGCATCTGAACAGATTTTTATTAACTTTGTCTTAATTAAGCTGTTTCAGAATTGTGCTTTTCAGCTCATTTTCCAAACTTGCACCATTTTGAACTTTGACACCAGCAGAGGATTAATAGCTTTCCTGCCTCGAGCTGTTTTATTTGATTACTTGTTAGCAGGCGCCTAATGGCTCCAAATACTCATTATTTCACAATGAGGGAGAAAACAGGAAATTTATCTCGAACTGAATGCATAAGAAGTTTGTTCACCAGAAGCGGCGAAGTTCATTTTTCACCCTTTTCTTTCATTTGTCTTTCCACACTCTGGACTGCCTTAGATTGACAACCACAAGACTAGACCGTGATTGCGCTATCATTAATCATCATCATCTGCTGCACCATGAGTACACCCTCCTGGAGCCTATATCATTATTTTTCTGCACGTCTTTGCACTGTGATAATAATATTATTACTGCTATGTTGTCTTAGCAGTGCATCGTTTGTGCTGACTGGGAGTTAATCGAACCAGCAGAGCATGTCGTCCTATTATTGCAGCTGATTGTCAGTGTTTATTTGGGTGCTTTCTTGGGTTTGCAAGCTTTAGAAACTTTGGGCTTTTTAAAAAAAAAAACAGCATAAACATATGTAGTGATCATTATTTTATAGCCGCAGTTGGTACACAGCAGCTTGAATGTTTCACATCTGCAAGATAAAACTGAAAGAGAGCTGCTGTTTCTTGTTTGTAAATTCTTAATCAGATGATGTGTAAATATCTGCATTTAAAATGAAACAGAATGGCCTAGTTATTTATTTTTTTTATATGGCTCTTTGTCGTTGCTGTCTTTCCCATATAACACCAGATACGTTGGAGTTTGAACAGAGAATTTAAGCTGCTTAGAGTTTTCTAGCATTCCAGCTTTGTCTTCATTTGAGAAGCACCTCCTCTCCCACTTTGTTTCCTTCATCCTAGTTTTTGCAGCAGTAAAAGTGTCTCGTTCTCTTCTCATCGTCCCGTTCTCTTTGTCTTTGATGACTGCAGTGTTTGCTTTCACCAGTGGTGCGTTGCCACAATAAGAGCCCCGCCACCATCACTGCTGGAGAAAACATCACATTAAAGTAACTCCCTAATTCGACCAGAAATTGCATTCTTAATGTCCTGGGTTAATGCTTTCATTATAATATCCAGAAGAAAAACATCAGCACTGCTACCTGTGCTAGAACCTCTAACAAGGGCCAAAACAGAGGCGGATGTGTTACCAAAACTGAAATTGCCCTCGAGCACCACTGCTGCATAAAATTGCAGGGTAATTTACACTGGGACCGTAAGCTGCTGTGCTGCATAATATTCTTCAGGATGGAATTAGTGTTTTCATTAGCAAAGTATGTATCTATGATTCTCTCTCCCTTTTTTTTCTCCTTCTTCTTCTTGCCCTACATCTGCAGCAAGAGAGCAGACTCGTCCTGTTTTCATCTCCTTATTCTCTTACTGTTTGATCCCGGCATGATTTCAGCTGGGGTGCCTCCCACTTTTTTTTCCTTTCTTTTTTTAAATCATGTTCTTTTAATGTAATGTCTGTCCTGATATGTGCAGCAAGGAAGATGTTCCCTAAGAGGAAGCTCAACGAGAGTGGGAGTGGCAGTGACAGTCAGAAAGAAGAGGCAGAGGTCAAGGAGGAGCAGGGTCAGCAAAACAAACGGCCACGTGTGGAGACCAGTGCCAGCGGTGAAGGTATGCTTTCGCTTCTGCTGCGAGTCTGATAACCAAGTTTGGCTCCTGTACAGGTTTGGAAAGTCCACGTGGGAGGGGAAGTTGCACAGACACATTGGCTATAAGGGAGAAAAAAATCAGCATGCTATATTAACAAACTCGCACATTATCATTACTAAAATGCAGTTTTGGAAACTCTCAATTGCATCCTGACTAAACACATAAACAATACTTTTTGTTTAGCAGTGTCACACTACCAAACAGCTTATTTTCTTGCTGTACATGGTCTCATCCAGCCATTTGTTTCCAGAAATTTTATGGCCGATTGGGTTGCAATAATAAAGAGCAACAACTTGGATAATTAATTAGATATTAATCACCAGGCAAACACTTTTCAGTTCCAGCTCCGCAAATAAGTGTTTCCTCTTTATTGAATCATGAATTTGAAAGATTTGAAGTGAAAGATTGAACATTTTCATTGCTGTCTCTGCTGTCACAGGGCTCTGGTAAATTGTGGCATGTGTTTTGTTTCATCATGGCCTTTTTCTCTGAGCTTAACGATGAGTGGAGGAAAACAAAAAAAATGTAGCCTATTGAATCAAACAAAGTAATGTCTAATTGTAGTCCTATAGATGTATGTTGTTCAGAGAATTCTGGTACAGTGACGAAGTGACAATTTCTGATACTGACAGATAATCTCAAACAATGCAGAAGTGTATTTCCTTTAGTTTTGACTTGTGGTTGAGGACAAAAGCGAGTCACACCCCACAGGATCCCACACAGTTTATGGATGTCCACTTCTATCCGGGCCAGCTAATGTTAGTTCATAACTTAATGCTCAATTCTCTTCTGCAAATAAAGGGCTAAAGAAAAATAGTGAAACAGCCTTCGTGCTAAAACTGGATTACATAGGAGCGTATATGTTCATCTTTTATGTACAGACTACTGCGAGCATGTTAAACTCATTTTACAGCTCCACTAGTTGTAGTTTAACTACACATTTAATCCCTGAGATATCTCAGTATAACAAAAAGAAGTGCAATTTCAACTGTATGTCTCAGTTTTGAGAAATGCTTATGAAGCATATGAAAGAAATCTGTCAGCACATCTCTTTGGATTCAAATAAATAAGAAATTAAGAAGATTATGTAAGAAATTAATATTTCAAATGACAGAAAATGTTTTGGTAGCTCATTGTCCAGACTGTCCCGTGATTATAAAACAGAAACTTTTTGTTAATTTACAGAAAATGTCCTTTTTGTTCAACTGCGTAGTGACTTTACTATAGAAATGTATGTTTTTTTTTTTAGATGATGAAAAAAAGGAACTTGTTGCCATTTAATTGTTAATTTATTACTTTACTGTATTACAGAGATGTATTACGAATGACCATGAGGGAAGTCTTTATCAATAAAAAAATAAAAGTTGCAAAACTTTTGAAAATATAATTAAAAATAAAAAAATTATGCCCTCCTTTACCTTTCCTTATTCGGTGGGCCGATTCTGGCCCCTGAGCCTTATGTTTGACAGTCCTAATCTACTGTTATAGTGAAGTGCAAATGGAGAGAAAGGCAACAAAAACAGCCTGAGATTCAAAGGATTGAGGATAAAGGGTAATGATTTCAGTCTGTTACTGCAACTGTAGGAGCTCTGCACTGTGATAAAGCAAAGTTCATTTTTACCATCTGTGAGATGCAAACTGAGAAATTCACCATCCACGGAGCCTGTTTGGCTTTGTTTAATCGGTTTGTCTAAGTTTTGACACAGACGCTCAATAAAGGCAGAATTATGAAGAAAATGGAGCAGCCCAAGAGTGTAGCAGCCTCCACCAGGGCTGAAAATTCACTCCAAAACGTGCATAAATTGATATTAGTCTGTGATATTTTCTTGAGAAGATGAAGGCTATTCAAACACGATGCAATGTCCAGTTTTGCCCTGTCTCACAATTATAAGCAGTCCTTCTAAATGGCCCTGAGTTCAGATCTAATTAATCCTTAGATGTGCTAAATCCAGCTTCTCACAAGATTTTTAAGTGAGTCTGTCCGTTACCTTTTTGAGTAGTCCTCCTAACACACGAGCAAACAAACTGAACCAATCACATCACCAGAGCTAAAAGGTTAGAAACAGTCTCAGAGCGGTTCATTCCACATGTGTTCTCACTACTGCAAATACTCTATTTGGTCTAGGTTAGGTTGCTGCATAGGTAGAGCATCTTGTACTTTCTCAGCGTGAATCCACATGTGGTCAGTCACACATCACATGCAGTTTAAATCTGGGAAATGGCAGGTTAAAGGCTCGTATTGGACAATTGAGAAAGAGCTAAACAAGGTTAAAGCTGAAGTGTGTTTGAAAACCACTTTAGTGTGTTTGGGGGAAAAAACAAAACCAAATTGACAGCAGCTCAGCCTGGTGCCCCCCCCACTCTTTTTTTTCCACAGACAGGGAAATGGCTCTCCTTCTCTTTCTAAAGTTGTCTAGTAAAGTACCAGCTGTGACTACTGGGTTTAGCGGTCCATTCCACCACTTACTTTAACGTTTGAATGAGAAAATTAAAGTTTCATGCCGCCCTCCTTACCCAGCCAGTATCATGACCCCAGCTCTGACTGCTGGGAGTCGGTGCTACAAGTTTGTCAATAGTAATTTCTCTTAGCTGCCTTCTTCAGGTGAAAATGAAACCTCAGAAATAAAACCTGCGGCATTTACTGAAAGAGGCTCTTACGTCTTCAAACATGGGCTCACAAAAAAACTGGGTTGCCCTCAGTAAACCTGCTGGCATTTTTCTCTTCAATGACTCCACTCCCTTTCTGTCTTGCCCCTGTGTAGGTAACGCAGATGAACCCATGGAGGAGGACACAAAGGAAGAAAGGGGGGAAAAGGCAGCGACCGAGGCTAACAACCCAGGGGACGAGGAGGTGGAGAACAAGAGCAAAGAGGAAGAAACTGTAGAAAAAGAGGAGCAGGTGGAGAAAAAGAGCCCTGATGAGAAGGAGGAGAAAGCTGAGGAGGCGGAAAAGAAAAATGAAGCAAAGCCGAAGACAGATGATGATGATGAGAAAGGGCCTGCTGTAGCCAAAACGGAGGTGGTTGAAAAGGACACGCGAGGCACAGAAGAGAGCCCGAAAAGTCAAACGGTGAAAAGGCAGAAAGAAGCAAAAGAGCAGAAAGATAAGGAGCCGACCAGGAAAGCCCCCATCAGCAGTTTCTTTGGTGAGAAGGAATTTGCATAGTTCTTTGCTTGCATAAAAAAACAGCATGTGAATGTACTGTGCTTTTATCAGTTTGGAGAACAAGGTAAAATAAGTCTCCACTTCAACCCCTGCATCACCCTCACCTTGTCTTTTATTTATTTCCTTCAATAGCTCCCAGAAAAGCAGCAGTGAAGACGGAGAAGCCGGAGAAGAATGAGGGGGAAAAAAAGACGAGTCCAGAGAGGAAGAGGTCAGAGGAGGAGAGTAAAGACACGAAAGGGTAAGACAGTCGCAACAGGAGGTTACAGATAGCTCAGGCTTGATAAGCCTGCCACCTTGCTTGCCTGTTTGTTATCTTGCTGGAACACTAAACTTATCCAGATGTTGGCCTGTTCAGCTGAGCTTCACCCCTGACCCCTTCTTACTAAAGTGTAAACTGTACGTGCATGTGGGGAAAAGAAGAAGGATCAAAATTTAGTGACACGGTGTAGAAGAGCAGACGGAGAGCAGCTATTGAGAATTATTTCCATTATATTCTTCAGTGACTACCTAATCATTTTATTATGTTGATTGATGGTAGCTGCCAGAGAGGTTATATTTTATTGATTCAAACTAGGCACTCACACTGCAAAGAAACACTGAATTCAGTTCCTTTATCAGTTTTGTAAAGATATAGTAAAATGCATGGTTACTTTGAGCTTTGAAAGAATAAATGTAGAGAAAAGATGGCTGTGAAGGCACAGCTGGGTGGGTGGATGAGAAATACTGTCTGCTTTTGAGCAGTCTCTATCAAGACTTGTAGCCAAAACAGGTGAAATGATGCTGTCATTACATTTTGTTGGCGTTAACTAATAGGGATCTGCAGTAAATGCGAAAAATCCAATAGTATATGACATTGATACCTTAAAAAGTGAATGAAACCAAGGTTATCTCTTGCACTCATCACTACAGCGATGTGCTTGTTTTGTTTAGGAATGTTCCTGATGATTAAGTGTCAATTACGCGAGAGGAAAAAAAAAGGAAAACAGCGATTGACTGGGTGATTATTCTAGTCCTAAAAATAACAAACAAATAAAAAGAGTAATAGGATTAGCAAAATAGATTAAAATCTGTCAGTGTATATTTATAAATGAGTACGCTTTCTATTCTACAGATTTCTATTCAAGGCTCAGGAGGCGTTGATGAGTGGGCGTTATCAAGCTTTTTCTTTAAATACGTATAAATGTTTTATCTAAGTAGTCCCAATTATTTAAAACAGTTGCTGTCGTGTTGAGCCGTTTTCAGTCTGTGAAATGCTGACTTATATAAATTTGCTAGTGAATATTAATACCAGCACTGTTGTTTCATTACACTACAGTTGTACCTTTTAGTCTACAGTTGAAAAACATGCTTAGGAGTGCACCACCTCGTCAATATTAAACGGGCTGTGTCATCAGGTTCTGCTGTCCTCTTTCCTCTTCCTTCCTGATTTAAAGAGACTCGCTCGCTGTGAAGAGGAGGGGGGCCTGGCTGGTTGCAGCTACTTGGTCTCAACTATAATTATGCAGAGCTCTTCAGTGTAGAGCACACAAGTGTTGGGGGTGAAGAGGGGAGCAGATTTTGTTGCACACACGGATAACGAACACTATCATCATCATCGCAAATAAACTGTAGTCCAGAGTCTGTTAGTCAGCTGCGACGTGTGTGTGTGTGTGTGTGTGCCCCTCCTTCATGTAAACAGACAGTGATACACAGTGCAAAAGAGAAGCAAAACTCATCATTGAGACTGGGCTTAAATGGGGTTCCTAATGCAGTGTGTGCTCTGCATTATTTAACGTAATTTCTTCCTGATGTTCCATTACCAGAACTATAACTGTTCTCCAGTGACTGCCTTTCTCTTATTTTCTGTCTATTCCTCTTGTTTCTATATATTCCTTGTGATTCTATATATATTTCACCTGTTTATTTATTACTGCTGTCTTACTATTTATATTTTATACCTGGTGTGGAGCACCCATAATTTCATTGTACATGTACAATGACAATAAAGGGCTATTCTATTCTATCCTACAAAGAATGTGATTTATTAGCCAGCAATACTCCATGCGTCCTTACCAAAGCCCATAAAGCTGGTGAGCAGTCAGTAAGGTGGACTCAAAGCAGCCTTTTACATTTCTGACTCAATACCGATGCCTTTGATTTTGGGATCTGCCCATTCTGATTTCTGATCCAGTGTCAGTGTTGAATAATAAGCACTGTCAGGAGTTAAGAGAGCAGAAATCTTTCTTTATGTGTAAAACAGCATCAGGCGAGACTGGAACATTGTTTTCTTATTTTTGTGAAATGAAATGTGACAAATAAACATACCCAAGATACATATTTACCAAACCGCTATCTTGTATAGTGTAATAATACATGACAACAGGACCAACGCAGGCGTTAGTTTAATTTATTTGCCTTTGTTTCATTTCAGCTCGGTGTGAGAGTCATTAGGCTGCTCCATACTGCTATTATTTACAACTTTTACAGTTGTGCTAATTTCTCCTTTTCCTGCACCACCTACAATGAGCAAACACCGTATATGATGATTGTTGTATTCTCAGCTCAGGCATGCACTCCCTGCTGCTGGAAACCAATCGGTTTCTCTTTATTATGATTGCTTTTGCAATTATTCAGTCTCCCTTACAGAAAGCAATGCATTTACCACATGTAAATAAGCCAGCTTGTCATTTTGAGGTCATGTTAACTATTCAAGATCCAAACTATTTTTGGCTGTGGAAAGCAGGGAATGCATTTTTCATCTTCCTAACTATTTATTTTTTTATCACTACCTTGTGTGTGACACTCTGGGAATGACAGGTATTGCACACAAAAGAAAGTTCACAGCGTTAGTTTATCTCTGTGTAATGAATTCAGACAATGATATTTTGTTTGAGGAAAAGAAACTCAACATCTTGTATGTTACTGCAGTAAAAGAGAGACGGTTTAAACTTGTAAACCATCCCAGTAGTTTGGTTTTTGGAAGCAATAACTGCTGACAATGGAAACACTTTTCTATTTAATATGCAGAACTTTTTCTGGGTTTTTTAAATATCTACTTGCACGTTCAGTTCGGATAAACTTTGCAATAGTTCAGCTTCTTTCTTTGTGAGCTAACCAGAAAAACTACTAGAATATCTTCCAAAATATTCTTCACATTTTTAAAGTGTTTCATTGTTATGATAATTGTGTGCGTGACTCTCTGCCTACAAAGGAATCTGAGTTGGCACCAGTGACTGCAACAGCTGTTGCCGTCATTTAGTTGGACACAAATGTGCTCTTTCATTTTATCTTTTAAAATTTGTGTTATTTCCTCAGTGAGGCAACCTCAGGACAAACAAACTATGATCCATCGAGACCAAACTATCATCCCGTGGACAACGCTTGTTGGAAACAGGGCCAGAAGTAAGTCACCTATCTGCTGCAAAAATAGGAACCCAAATTCTCTGATTGAATGTCTTGATTGAAATTCATATGCATCTTTAACTGTTTCCAGCGTGCATCAGTTACTGGCACCTCTCAGACATATTTTATCACTGCTTCTGTATACTGCTTTTCCCTGTTTCCAGATGTCTCCAAAATAATATAATTTCTTCACAGGGTGGATAGCCTCTCTATCCACCCACCAAATCCAGTCGCTTGGACATCAGACAGTAAAATATAAAGAAGAAAGACAGAAGGAGGAGGGGAGCATGTGGGATGATCAACTAGCTTTGCATAAGGCAGAAATTATGAGAATTTTATGTGAAGGATCATTGGGAAAAACAGCCGTTATTTTAACTAGGCAGCTGCCTATTTTTTCCCTTTACTGGAGAATTTGTGTAATCCTAAAGTAAATACAGAAATCACAGCCTGCCTATGTGCCTAGACCTATTTAAACAAGATGCCCTGAGATTGATTATCATGAATTATGCCAAGCAGGGTAATAATAAAGCTTGGGAGTGCAATGTGGACAGGAACTATAGTCGAATGTCCACCTGTCTCTTTCTCTGCTGATTATTTGCTTTTACTCTCCACTTCTGGCTGTCAAATAAAAGACAAAGCTAATCTACTCACTAAACAGGCAAGATTTGGGATGCAACGTTTTCACTCAACAGCGATTAGAGTCATCACACTGTTGGTGGGGTTGTTGTTTTTTTTCTCCCTTCTTCCCTCTGAGCCAAATTGAAGCGAACACCAGCCTGTTTGTTTTTTTGTGAAGATCTGCGAGTTATTTATAAGGGGAAAAAACTGAAGGAATGAAAACCTTCAGGCCAGGGAAGTGCTCTGACTTAGTAATGGGTAATCACAGGGAAATCATGGAATTTTATATCAAGGTCACGCTGTAAGGCATGCTGCTTATGTGCTCGGCTTATTCTCGGATCGACTCCTGTACAGATTGTTTTAACCTGCTTTAAGCCGTGCGCAGGTGAAGTCTGCTGCTTCTTAAAGCTAAATATCAGCCTCTGAATTAAATTGTGTTCTTTTCTGAAATTGAATAAACAGTTTGAGTGTCAGAGCTTCGCAGTAAGGATTAAAAACACATTAGGATATAGTAGCTTTATATCCAGAATATATGCAAAAAATTATAAAGATAAAATTATATATATATATATTTTTTAAATTGCACTTCCCACCATATTTCTCTGTCAAACTAATTGTAACGACACACTTTTCTCCACATGCCGTTGTCACCTTCGCCCCCTTGCTGTCATTTTTGTGCGGTTTTTGATAACCTTGAATCAAAGCTTATTCTACTGTTGCATTAATTGCTAGTCGCTCTGAATAGCCGAGTCAGCTCAGCGCCGCGAGTGTGAAAATCTGTCCGTGTTGATGCTTTGCCTGCTAACTACGTGTTCATCACTCTCCAGAGTGCCCTACTTGGCAGTGGCTCGCACCTTTGAGAGGATTGAAGAGGACTCTGGCAGGTAAGACCTCCCAATGGGGGACATTTTTCTTTTAAATGCCAGAATGAGTTGAACATCATTAGTAAGAAAATGATTGCAAGTCTTTCAAAGCACACACACGTATTGCAGAGTTTCTCTTTTTTTTCATAAAAATACCATTCAGGTTTCCTGCTGGGAATTTCTGGAACTAAATTAGTTAAGTGCTTGCCAGTCAGGAAAAGTGAAAAAATTTGAATAATTCACTGGTTGTGTTGGGAACATGAAGAAATTTTAAAATGGGTCACCTTCTAGGATTGCTCAAATATATTGTAATGTGGAGTTATTATGCTCACTTCCAGCTGCATATTTTTATTCTTATGTTTTACTAAAGTAGTTAAAATAATCCTTATTTGCCTCATAACGAGCTGCGGTGCTGCTCCTCAGTTTGCGCTGTCTAAAACGAGCATTTTAGCCCCTCTCTTAAAGGCCACCCTTCATTTAAGCCTCGTTTCTTTTAATTGGCGGATTCTTGTAAACAGAAGGTTTGAACAGCAGGTTAGCAGCTTATGTGCTCATGCCTGATGTGAGCATATTGGCCGTCATACAAGAGTGGGGTAAAAACAGTCTCAGTTTTTAGACGTCAGGCTGCTCAGAGGGGTGGTCGCGTTTAATATGAAAGCCAGTATTGTAACTATACCTGACAGAATATAAGTCTACGTTTCCCCACCTTAGTTTCCATCTTTTGTTTTGTAAACCTGGGTTGGTGTAAACCAGCTAAAACAAAAAAAACCCCAACAAGAAATTTCATGTTATTTTTAGAAATCCTACATTTTAAATAATGGTTTGTAACCTTTGTATCTTGCTAGTTGAAAACATTTTTATCTTTGAAGGATATTGAATGACATATTATCTGAAACTGATGTATAGTGTTTCATAAGTGAACTCTTCATCTGCCTCCCAAGCCCCTATTTCCGATTAAAACCTGCAGACTAATCTCATTTCCCACCTACCAGTATTTACGGGATGGCCTTAAAATTCGTTTAACTCGTCTTCCCTGTCTAACAGCAATCCTGTTGTCATTTCCTAGGCTGAGAAACATCGAGACACTGTCAAACCTGTTTCGCTCTGTGCTGCTGCTCTCCCCAGGTAAATGCTATTTTATCTCTGCCATAATGCATGCTGATGTAGCTATACAGGCAGCTGGCTGCCAGCCGCTCTATCAAGGAGATGATGTTGACGCCAGTTTGCACACAAAAGTGGGAGGACGTTGGCCGATGTGTGTATGAGAATGTGGGAATCTGATGGTGTTTGTGTGTGTTGTTCTGCCTGTGTTTCATTGTGTATATAATAGTGTTTGTGTCAGGCCTCAGCAATACAGTCATACAGCAATACAAAAGCTGCAGGCATTAAATGAGCTGAGGTAGCTAATTAGCCTACTGTTATGCTGACTGCTTTTGTCCAAATAGAAACAATTCAATGAGCTCAGATGGGGAAAAGTTTGCGATTACATGCAATCTTTTTATGACACTAGCAATTGAATGCCGTAGGTTGGTGAAAATCACAAATTTGTTGCTGTCTGTGTACAAAGAAATTTATATTTAGAGTCCACCCAGAGCCTCAGAAATTTAAAACAAAAATTCAGAAATTCCTCACCACATAGAGATGCTTTAAGAATGTAGGGATATAACCAGCGTACAACTAGTTGGCAACCAGTTGAGTCAAGCTCCTTACTGAAGGAGTTGGGCTGACTGGCACAAGCTCAGATTCATTGGAATATATTGGCAATTTATCTGCATTTATAAATTGGGATCGCAGTTATTTGCAAACATTTACCAGTTTGTCTGTGAGCGATTGCCGTCAGTCTGTGTCGGACTACAGTTGTTTGGAAACAGGTGGCCTCTGACCAGGCAAGCAATTGCAATTGAAAGTGGTTTGCTAGAAGTTAGTCACTGCAACTATTAGGAATTGGTTAAATTTAAACTGCAAAAGAGAGATTCATAGATAAATAGAGAGAGAGAAATATAGATAGATATAGAAATATGAATAGATAGATACATAGATATTTTTACTTTAGTGTGACTGAGCCATTAGTGGTTATGGTAGGCGTAATTAGTCATACTTGTATGCCAGGGTTTTTTTGGCTATGAATGAGCCTTTATGATTACATAAAGTAAAAGCAGTGAGTCTCTGCACTTTCCTTTTATTTTTGACCATTTGGTAAACAAGAAATTCCTGTATGCTGAAAAAAACCTGTTAAATGTGATTCAGTGGTGTAGCCTGAAAGCATCTCTCTCTCTTTTCTCTCATCCATTATGTGTGTGTAGAGCTAGATCTGCAGTATGTAGCTCTGCTGTTGTCTGTCCCAGAAAAGTAGGGTTACAACTGGTGGAGTGCACTATATTAACCCCGTAAGCCCTAAGCTGTTGTTTTAAACTTCTACCTGGAAATTTTATCCTTTTTTTGCCAAATTAAATCAGTAAAAGCCACAAAGATATTAAAAAATTCATGACTTTTGGCCTTTGTGGGCGAAACACATTTCAGAGAACTTTGGCTTGTTCTGTCAAGAATGACTTAAAAAACTCTTAATATTGACAGATTTTCTGCCACATAATGTACACTGTAAATAAGAGAATTTAAAAAAAAGCAAAACACTTACACATATCAGTGATGCTAATATTACTAAAAACTTTCAGCTGCAATTCTACCAAGTTTGATGCCCGATAAATGAACCACAAGAAATTCTACATCCAGTCTAGTCATGCCAGTAGTTGGTGGAAACTCCATCCAGGGAATTTGTCATACTTGCCAACCCTTAAAAAATAAAAGATACCTGCTACATTTTTATAACAAATCCAGCCAGCACCCAGAACAGGGGACTCTGGGGAGGAAGGAAAGATTGCTGGTTGAAGCCAAAGCTGCCACAGTCAACAACTTTTCTGGTGGAAACCCCTTAGTCTTGTGTTGCCTGTCTGTATGTATTTGAATGTGATTTTGTGGATGTTCATTTGTGCGTCAAGAGTTTTGAGTGCCCACACTTGTGCCGCCTGCTGTTGTCTCAGAGTGTGGTTGTGTATTTGAGTCGCTGCTTGAGTGTGTCTATCCATGTGCCTGAGTTTGTGTGTCTGTATGTGGGTTTACTGTGCCGTTTTTGGTGGTATCTGTTTTTATTTGTGTGTATGTGCTTTTCTTTGCAGACTTGTCTGGAGGTGTGTGTGTGTGTGTGTGTACGCTGCTGTGTTTGGAGTATAATAAAGCCTTCATATGTGTTCTCCTTCCTAGATGACCTGCTCTGCTGCGTGTATCTGTGTCTGAACCAACTCGGTCCTGCCTATCTAGGGATGGAGCTTGGTGTTGGTGAGACGGTGCTGATGAAAGCTGTTGCTCAAGCCACTGGTAATAAGCGCACACACACACGAACATGTGGAAGCACTCTGCTGCACCCAAACACTTGCTTGTGCATTCCCAGCCTAACTGCTGATGCCACCCTTCTCTGAAGCTCATCAGCCAGCGAGGCTGCTGCTATTTACCGTTTCACTCTTGTTTCCAGGGCGACAATTGGACAAAATCAAAGCAGAGGCACAGGAGAAAGGAGATTTGGGCCTAGTGGCCGAGAGCTCCCGTAGCAACCAGCGCATGATGTTTCAGCCGGCCAGTCTGACAGCAGGGGGCGTGTTCAGGAAATTGAAGGAAATTGCCAGCATGAGTGGGAACTCGGTGAGCCACAGAATAACATTTTCATTAGAGGAGAGCAGTCTTGGGAAAATATTGTTTTCGCTCTATTTGCCTCTCAGTATTGAGGTCATGGACGGGAAAAAGGAAAGGAAATGTTAATGTGACGTATCGAACAAGAAATTAATAGTTTATTTGTCTGCTTCAGAGGGGCAAGGTTAATTTTCCACCATTTGAATAAGTTGTTACCTGCCTTGATTCTCTTGTACAATTAGTTGCTTTTCCCTTCTTGGTTGCTGCTGGGTCATTTTTTATTTTTATTTTTTTCCTCTGTATTGAACATGGAGTTTGTACTTGCTGGTGACCTCAGTCTTTTTGCATTCTGTCTCTTCTCGCTCTTCTTCTGTGAATCTCAATTTCCTCCCGCCTGCCTCAGGCCATGAATAAGAAAATCGACATCATCAAAGGCCTCTTTGTGGCATGCCGCTTTTCAGAGGCCCGCTACATAGTCAGGTAAAATAAGACTCTCTCTCACACACATGCACACACAGCCTTGGCTGCACGTGTGACCACAGGCATACATGGGCGTCTGCACATTTATAGACGCAGAAATGCATAATAACTCCATAACCCTCTGTGTATACGTTGGAAGTGTTTAGCCATGTATATAAAAGATGAATGTAGCCTTGGAGTCTGAAAAATACTGCAGAAGCAGAAATCTTTTAGACCTGCATTCTTTCTAATGGTTGCAAAAAGGAGCTTTTAGCAATATTGCCCTAATTCTCTCTCAATCACTAGATCCTATCTACAGTAAAGCAGAGTGTGACTGTATGATTATGGCAAAAAAACATCACAATCAACGTCCATTAGTGTTATTATTAAGTGAAATCTTGGATTATTTAACTTGATTATTCATAAAGAAGAATTTTCCTTTAACATTACATCCTTTAGTGTTATAACTGAATATAATGCACATAGGAAAAATAAATGGGGGCTTGGGAACTTCCATCTTGCAATGTCTTTATGTGCAGACAGTAAAAAGAGGAGTAGGGGTGGGAGGACTTGATAGCACAGTTAGGGCAAAGGTGAGTAGGCTATCAAGTGACCTCTTAGTGGTGTGCTGCCAAAAGCCAACCGGGTGAGAAACCTGCCACTGGGTCACCTACAGAAAGATTCTTCTAGGTGGAGCTTGTTGACCAACGCGTTTCTTGATCCAGGTGAATAGACAAAATTGTAACTGCCTTTTTTTTTTTTTTGATAATTTGAAATAATTAAGTTTGCATTACGCCTGGCTTTCTCAGTCAGGTTCACTGCTAACTCCTGAGGTCTGGTTAAAATAGAAAAAGGGGAAAAAACTCAAGTCAAGGCTGCATCCTTTATATTTTATTATTATGTTTTATTTTCAATCTCTGCTTGCAGGTGTTGTTCAAGGTAGCTAGGTACAAATAACTGACTTGACTTGGTGCAAATAGATGTGTCTTCTGACTGCTGTTGAACTTTTGGTTCTGATGGACAGGTCTCTGGCTGGAAAGCTGAGGATTGGTCTTGCTGAGCAAAGTGTGCTCTCTGCACTGAGCCAAGCTGTCTGCTTGACCCCACCTGGACAAGGTAATTTTAAAGGAAAAGTTCTTTTTTTTTTTTTTTTTTTTTTTTTAAACAGCCAGGTTTCCATAAGTATATGAAAGAAGAAGAAAGAAAGCTTTTTTTCTGTTTCAATCATTCCTCCTGTGAGCACTCACCATGAAAAGATCCTTTCCTAGTGAACTTTTGGTTTAAGTGGCTGCCAAATCTTGTACAGACTTTTCAAAATCAGAACTTCTTTTACTCTGTCTCTGCATCTCACCTGAATCCAGCTGTTTTACAGTCAGTGTGGTGGTGGCTTGAAATCGCTTGCATACTCTGACATTTTACAATTCAGTGCCTTCCCTCCCTCTGTCCTTCCCTTACTTCCTTCTATTGACACTTAATAAAAATTTAAAGACATCCATGTTTCACTTTCGTTCTGGGTTATGCTAATATTTGGCATTAAATTTTAATTTTATTTAATTTTACTAATTTGTCATATGAGTTTTTCAAATCCTATTTTTTCTTGCTCTGTTGCACATATATTCAGAGGTTTCTTGCCCTATGATGTGTACAGAGCTTTGGTTAACTGGTTGGTTTAATTTATAAACGAATTTGTTACATAGCCGAGTACCTTCTGATGTAAATCATCACTCTTTGCGTTACACCAAACTCAAGAAAAGGAGAGAAGGGAGGTTAACAGTGAAAGGACTAAATATTGAAATGATTTCTACTTGATTTGCGAAACCAAACGAGTTTACTGTGCCACACTGTTGGGGCTAATAGAATCCCGATTGCCAGTCCTTGTCAGATTGTTCAGTATCAAGCTGCAGGCTTTTCAGTTTGTGCAGCAAATGATTCGGGAGTTGTTGCATTGCTACTAAACTAGGGGGGGGGGGGGGGAAGAATAAGATATGAAGTATGTCATCCCTCTGTGCCTTACTTGCATTTTGAAAGCTTTAGGCATAGTTCATAATAAACTTCTCTGCACTGAAAAAACAAAACAAAACACAGATTGGGAGGTGGAGGAGGAGATTATGGATGGATCAAAGCACAATCAAATTGGTAGATGTGTCTTACACTGTGATCAAGTACATGTTTCCACCAACGATAAGCTGTTGTTGAGCCATTTCTTCTCCCGTCCCTTTCAAGAACCAGCCAACATTTCGGCAGATTTGGGAACCAGTCGTTAAATAGCATTATGCAGCAGAACTTGAGTGATTTTAGTGGGAAGAAGATCACGGCAGGCGGATTCTGGGGGTTGAATCTGCAAATCATTT
The DNA here is from genome assembly GCF_057381845.1 of Rhamphochromis longiceps. Taxonomy (NCBI): domain Eukaryota; kingdom Metazoa; phylum Chordata; class Actinopteri; order Cichliformes; family Cichlidae; genus Rhamphochromis; species Rhamphochromis longiceps. The sequence continues at coordinate 8,890,040 of NC_140574.1, forward strand.
GATATTTTTGTTGTGGTAGCTTCTTAAAGCCACTGATGTACACAATTCCAACTTTTAGCCCGGTAGTTTTGGGAATTTGCAAAAGGGCTTAGTTCTGATTGTTTGAGTCTCATGCGAACTTCAGATCAATGTATATTTCAAATTCATATATTTTCTCACACGGTGAACTTTGCATACTTGAAATGGTTAAAATAATTAGATTTCTGGTAGTATGATCCAATTATTCTTTGTAAAAGTTGAATCTGAATCCTAACTTGGAGGTGACAACGATGGAGGAGGAGGTGGAGTGTTAGAGCAAGTAATCATGTGCTTTATTTTTAGGCTAGTCATTAAATCAGCGTTAAAATATTCTTCACATGAATTAGAGCAGTCATAGATCAGCTTCAGCTTGAAAGAGCAGTGTACATCATCCATGGATTTGAAATATTTAACACGTTTTCTGACCTGATCTGTTGCTAAATTCATCTCTTTACGATGAAAGTTTTGACAGCCTCGCTTTACCACCTACTTTCAGCGCTCTTACTAACACTAGACTTATTAAAATGAGTTGCTTAGTCACGACTGGAGGTGTGCTTTAATAAGAGTCAATTAGACCAGAGGCTCATAGGGGAAATTTGCATTGATCTGTGGCCTGGTCTGGAAATGTTTTTCTTAACATTTTTATTTATTTATTTAGCCATTGCTTAATCAGGCAGGTCAACTCAGAGCAAATTATTTGTTGGGCTGAAGAGGCTCATGGTGATGAATAATTTAACTTAATAAATTATTATTCAGTCATAGTTTAAATGTATCATAATTATTAATGTTATACTGGGAAACAATATAATTAATTTGGACTTCACAGTTGGAATTAAATCCAGTCTTCACTGTTCATTGTTGAGCTAAATAAATAAATAAATGAATAAAAGTGAAGTGCAGCAATACTCAAGTAATTGCTGCAAGTCTTGTATATTTCCTGGCCTTTGAAGTGCTTCTGAACTCTCATCCAACAAATGTTAGGTCATACAAATGTTCAAACACTTGCAAAGATCTGTTTGAAATGCATTTTTCCCCCCCCTCTTTCCTTATAGGTTTTCCTCCCACTGTGATCGACGCAGGGAAGGGAATGAGTGCTGAGAGCAGGCGGGCGTGGATTGAAGAGAAGAGCCTCATTCTCAAACAGACTTACTGGTAACTGAAGCCTCAACAAACACCCTTGTTTCAATTTGCACTCTCTCCTCGGCACCACCACAATGCCTCATCGCCCCCTTTAAGTCCCGTCCCTCATTCTCCCTCACATTCCTTTTTTGAACATATTGATTTTTTTCTTCTCTTTTTTTGGGAGGTGAGGTGGGGGATTCTTTCCAATCACCCTGTCTCATGTCTAACTCGCTGCCCTGCTCTCTCCCATACAGCGAGATGCCCAATTACGATGTTCTGATCCCCGTTTTGCTAAAAGAGGGCATAGACCAGCTGCCCAATCACTGCAAGCTCACTCCAGGTAAGCAACCAGTCAAGAGGCAGAAAGGTTGTAAGATCCAAAGCAGTGATTGGTGTGTGTTTATTGATCAATTCAGTGGAGGTGAGTCAGTTATTTTAGTTAAGTCATTTATCACAGAAAGATAGAAGATACCCTAAACTAAGGATTAGGTCCCAATTATACTCTTGTCAGGCTATTTGTGATAAGGAGACTTGGCACCAACGTAGGAAATTAATACAAGCCACCATCTGAACGATACTAAATTGGGAAACTAAATTGGCCGTTGTTGGTCAGTTAGAGCAATCTAGCCGCTATTTTGGCAGGTAAATAATTGTTCTTCAGGGGCCTGTTTTGTTCTGAAATGTGAGATAGTTAAAGGAGCTGGTGAGTGTTTGCATAACACCAGCCAATTTGGACAAAATGTTGCAGTACTTTCATATTGGGCTTCTTGCTCTGTAAGCTGCAATTAAAGGAATTTGTTTGGTATATTTTCATTATATCATGCTATGTCTGCTGCTTTTGAAGCTTAACTTAGCAGCACAGCCCAAGGGAATGTGAGTCAGAACGTTAATATTGAGGCCAAATGGGAGTACAAACAAACTAATTTCGACTGTGGTTTTGTCACAGAAACAGTTGTGGGTGTGATGCTGATGTGTCATGTGGGAATGTGTTGTTGAAGCCAGTTTCACATTTTCTTGGTTTATTTTATTTAAATGTTTTGTTGCAAAAGGATACGAGATTCTTGGAACCAGAAGCTCTGTTAGCACTAGCCCTCCTAGTGTTAGTCTTTCTCTACACAAGAACCAGAAAGAATAGTCTTCGTCTGGTTGTTTTTAAGCTGTTTTTTAGCCGTTTACTTACTCCAGTTCTCCCACTATTCACCCTTTTTCTTCCAGGTGTACCACTGAGACCCATGTTGGCTCACCCAACTAAGGGTGTTGGCGAAGTGATGAAGAAGTTTGACGAGGCAGCGTTCACCTGCGAGTACAAATACGACGGGGAGCGTGCACAGGTCTGTGTTTGTGCAAAGTGACAGAGTGCAACTGTTTGTTTTTCTTGTATTTGGCACCAGACATATGCCTGCTGAATTTTGCATGCATATAGCTTTTGGCTGTGTTCTTTTGAGTATGAAGTATTGCTGTTCTGTGACTCTCACTGCCTGTTCACTTGACAGTGTGTATACGTGTGCCTGTGCCTATTCTTTTAAGATAAATAGTAGTGCTGCTTATACCTTGGGCCTGTGGGTAGAGTGAGCTACTTCTGCCACTGTGGGCTAGAGGGGAGGAGGTGGTGGAAGGGGGGAGATGAAGAGACATGAGGCAAGAAGGTAGAGACAGAGAAGACAAGAGAGATCAGAGAAAAAGGGAGTCCAAACCACAACAGGAGAGAAAAGAGGGTATGTGGAAATTTCGAGGGAGACGTACAGAAACGCAGCAAGAGAGAGATTGTAATGTAAACCCCTCCAGCTGTATTGTTAATTTTGGACAGTCATGCCAATAAAGTGCCTTTGAACTGAGTTGAATTGAGAAGAAGAAAGATGAAGAGCAAGAGGGAGAAACAGAAACAGAGGAACTGGATGCGAAGAGGGAGCGAGCCGGCGAGCAAGCCGTATGACGTCCTCTTCTCTCTGGCCTCACTGCAGTGGACTTTACCTTAAACGGCCAGCAGGGGGACTCACGATTCACTACTCAACCTTCTGTGTGTGTGTGTGAGTGTGTTTGTGTGTATGCAAATGATTGTGTGGTCAGATATCGCAGCCAACAGAAAGTCAGCTTTGCTCTGTATGACAGCTGAAGAAAAAAAAACCTGTAAATGAGCAAAATAATTAGATGTCCCTGTCTGAAGGTTAAAAAATAGACAAAATCTGCAGATATCCTAGGTAGTTAATTTGAAAAATGGGGGTTAAACACATGGTAATGGTTAGAAAAGAAATGAGCTGAATAGAAGAGACGTCACGAGGGCAAAAACGCGGACAGTTGTTGTGCTAATGTTCATATCTCTGAGTATTAATGAGCAACAGTTTCAATTAGTTTGTGAAATATCAGTTTGAGTTTGAATCCCTAAATTTATCTAAAGCTCATAATGTCAGTGTGAACAGACATGCAATAGATGTTTCTACTAGAAAAGCTAAATGACCGTAGAGAAAAAGTGACTGTTGAGTGGATAACTTGGAAGCATGTGAGTTAAGCCACACATGGCCCCACATACACTTGAAAAGAGAACAGACTACTCCTGCACACAAGACAGAAAACCCAAAGGGAACAATCATACTGAGAGAGTGTGAGAGATCAGCCTGACGATGAGCTGACCCAGCACTGTGTGTGTGTGTGTGTGTGTGTGTGTGTGTGTGTGTGTGTGTGAGTGAGTGAGTGAGTGAGTGAGTGAGTGAGTGAGTGAGTGAGTGAGTGAGTGAGTGAGTGAGTGAGTGAGTGAGTGAGTGAGTGAGTGAGTGAGTGAGTGAGTGAGTGACAGACAGACAGACAGACAGACAGACAGACAGACAGACAGACAGACAGACAATGGCTTATTTGTCGTCATTGCACTCGACACAGTATGGGAAACTTCAAGATATAAGGAGCATCAGTCTTTGTCTCTCACCTGCGTTAAGATCTTGTCTGTCACTCGACTAACTCAGTTAGCTGATTGGCAAATGCAGTGAAAATAAGTTTATTACCAGAACAGATTTTCCAGCTGAAATGGTAAACCCACTGTGGTTCATTTCCCTTGGTACTAGTACCAGTCGGAAAAACAGGCAGTGTTTTGCTCCCTAGGATGTTAGAGGCATTCAGCTGTCGCCCAGCAGTACAACACAAAGGCTTTTTATTTATCTTTATTTGGCGTGTTTAACAACACAGCAGCAGTATACTCATGGATACAGCCTGGTCTGTACTCTGTGTATGGCTTATTTAGTCACAAATACAAAGCGGTACTAGTACAGATGAAATGTTCTACAGTTTTACTCCATGTTTATGCACGCTACTGCCACCTCAAGGCCAACTTTACCCAGCGTTCCAGCTAAAAGGTCTGACTGGGAAGTCAGAATTTATGACTTTGTACTTCAAATGGAATGTAGCATTAGTTTCTTAAAGGGGAACTATTAGGCTTTTCCTTATTTTCTGAAATATGCATACTGTTACACTGGTAGATTTTCATGTTAAACATGGACATATTTTCAAATAATGAGCTCAGTGTATGCACAAGTAATCCCTGTGAGCCTAAAGCCAGGCTTCAGATTCTTCTAAATGCTCTATCTCAAACAGTTTAGTCTACTTTTGACTCTGTTTGATGTTAGTGGATCTCCCTACATCTCATATCAGGCACACAGCTATAGCTGAGAGTACAGGAGCCCCAGAAGAAAGCTGGCTTAAAGGGAGACGAGCTAAAACGGCTTGTTTCATACGCTGGATTAACTGAGCGGCTGCACCTAAACAAAGGATAAAATAAATGAAGAATATTTTGAACTGAATCAGTAAAATATAAATATAAAGCTACAACTTAATATATTTCCTCTGCATCATCTTTTTTTCTTTGTTTTACGTGACACTTGAATCAAACTAGACTGTCTTGCATTAGCAGAGGAGCAGCTGCTAACATTTTCCACATAAGATGTGTTTATGCACATTATGCGGTGAACTGCAGATAACCCGTGTATTGGAAGAATTAAGAGCCTAATAGACAATTACTGTAGTTTTGTATATGAAGCACAACACAATAGTAAAAGTAAAACACAAGCCATTATGTTGCATATGTAGACAGCTGGATTGATTAAGCTAAGGTGTTTATCCTGTTGCATGAGATGGACTGCTGAAACACATTATGTGTCAGCGTAGCTGTCTTGTGATTTTCTGCCATTTACTTGCTCATTTGGTCATTTCGGTGACCTGACAGTTAATCCATTAATCTAGAAAATAATTGGGAGACTAATTGTTGAAGCCTCAGTTTAATGATCACCCCTACACTAGGTAGGAAAAACCTTCTCCTCTGAGTGACCATAAATGTTGTCAGCTGTATGTTCCTTCAGAATACATATTTACATAAAGATAGTCATTAGTCTGGAAGACTGAGCCGATTAAGATAAGATAAGATAAGATAAGATAAGATAGAACTTTATTAATCCCTCGGGTGGGTTCCTCTGGGAAATTCGACTTCCAAAAAGCACAGCAACGACCGAAATTACAGTTACAGATTACCGGAATAGATTGACAGAAAACTGGTGCTAATTGGTCAGGAATCCATCCTGTGTGCATGTATGTATTGATAATGCTTGCATGATTTCATAATCTTACTGTGTGGGCAGTTGCTCTCTTCATTCCCAGGACTTATTTCTTCATTCTGTCCCCAAAGCTCCCACTTAATTGGGCAAAAGGAGCATTTGAATTTTAAGTAATATCAACTAAAGCTTGGTGAGCTGGTCTTACTAAATGAATTGAAGGTAATTTTAAATGATTTGGAATCAGTAAAATCTGACTGTGAATGCTATCGTGTCTATCTTTGTGTATTTAGTGAGCTGCCTGTCCCAGTCAGAACACTTTCGCACAAGAGATTTTAAATGTATCTTCTGCATAAAGAAGGATAAATGTAGCAGGCACCTCATGTGTAGACTGAATGTTTTCCTTTAAATATCCTGTTAAACAACATAAGTTATGATTTTATATTTGCCCGAATACGTTTGTCCTATCTGACACTTCAACTATTATACTGTTATCTTGGCATAATAAGAGCCGGTAATGAATTCCACCTACACATGCATCTCCTGTGGTTAGTTGTTAATAACAATAGCTGTTGTTCTTCCTCCTTGAGGTCCATGAATTCTTTACAAGTCGATCCATCTGTATCTGAATGCAAGATCAAGTCTCTTTTTGTTGTTGTTGTTGTAATTTTACATGTTTTAACCAACACATAAATCATGCTGTTTTGTGTTTATCTATTTTATTGCGACTTTTTTTGTTTTCCTCTACAGATTCACATTTTGGAGGGTGGCGAGGTTCGAATATTCAGCCGCAACCAGGAAGACAACACCAGCAAATACCCAGATATCATCTCCCGCATTCCCAAGGTAAAACACTTCGACACCGCAGCTCAGCCCTTTGGGAGAGAGGAGAGTGTGATTGTCAAATGAGGCCTTTTACAGCGTAGCGGATAACAGCTGAACACATTTATCCTGCTCACTGCCTCGTCACTTTGGTTCTTCTTCTCACCTATCTCTCATCTGTCTCGTTTCCATGTGCATACTTCTCCTTTCTGCCTTAGATTTGTCACAGTTGGAAACCCCTGTTCAGTTTATTTGTTCTTTCCTGTCCTTACTCTCCCTGCACTCATCGAGAGCTGCTGCTGGCCATTAGATTTCTTTTTTTGTTTTAAGTCTACTGAGTTGTCCACTCAGGATGGGAATTTTAACCAGCTTGTCATCTCTCTAATAGATGTCAAAAACACACATTGTTGCAGTTTTACCTTTAAATTTCAGCCGTGGGAAGGCTTGCCAAATTAGTGAGGATCTGCTTGAGTGGGGAGTGAGAAAAAGAGCACCACTACCTGAAACTTTGGCACTTGGCCTGAGGTTATCTGAGCATGCTCACTGCTTCAGTGCCTGCCAAGTGTGTTTTTCTGCTGTAGTAAGGAACTGCAGTCAAGTACCAAATGAATCTACATCAGTTTGCACTCTGCTCTCATTTATTTTGTTTTCAAGCCTTTTGTTGGATGCACAGCTATTATTGAAATGTCATTGACATTAAAATAAATTCCCATCTGGTCTGTGCTAATTAGAGCAGATTATCGAATCAGATGAATTCTCAGAATAGATGTGTAATATTTCTAATGGGTTCCTGTGCAAGAATTTATTAAGATGTTATTAATTACTAGAGCTTGTTAGTGGAAACAGGTGGTGTTTCTCACAACAAATTCAGGAAAAAAAATGGCAACACAACACCGGTAGCAAAAAAGCAAAAGAATCACATCATGTCATAATTTTGGTAAATTTCAGTTTAAGTATTTTAGTTTGCAGGTCAGACTTGACCTTTTGTAGAGTTCACACTTTGTTTCCTCATGTTGCAAGGTATTTTGTGGTGTCAAGGTTGTCATTAATTAGATCCTAGACGTATTTTGTTGACTTCAAGGGGAGAATGCGAAGATGCAGACCTGAAGGTTGCAGTTGCAGGTCAAACATGCAACTAATTTTCCAGTGTATGACTCATGATGGTTCACAGAGGTCATGTTCCCTCCGGACGTCAGTACAGTCAGCCGTTAATCGTTCCAACCTGTGAACATATCATCAGGGAATAAGCACCCCCCCAAATCTAATCAGTGTCTTGTGTTAAACTGATTGGCTCTTTATGTGCGGCTGTGTTTTGTTTTTAAATGCCTCTCTGAGTTCATCACCGACTAAATCTGTGCTGCTTGAGTTTAGTTTCACTTCTACATTTTATCTATAAGAAGATATTTATAACATTTATCAATGATAATATCTTATTCTTTATTATTTTGCTGATAGAATCCAAATTTGTTTTCTCTAGAGGAGAAAAAACTGGACCTAAAGAGGTGTTTAACCCTTCAGCCACAGAAAGCTGAATTTCATCATCACTCCACCTCGTGGGTGGTGTGGACACCCAAGTTTGTTATCATGATTACTCAAGAATGAGGTGACGTTGGATTTTAAAATTGATACAATAGTTCCATCTACCCAAATCGCAGCGACCTCGACCTCAATTTCATGGTCAGAGGGCAACTTTTCAGAAAAACTTTTAGGCTTTTCACATTTCTATCATAGATGCATTTACTAGGAGCCTGAGGGTCAACACCAGCAGCCATTAGTATTTTTGAAGTTGATACGGTGGGGTAATAAAATTGTTGCTCAGCTTCAATTAAGCTCATTTGAGTAACTGAGTTTGACCATCTCCATTACGTTCATGCTGTTTATGCTTCTTAAAACATTTTCAGTGGTTTGTCTGACTAATAGTATGACTTGCTTTGTTGTCCACAATATTGAAGAAGTTTGTGCTTCTGGAGTCAAATTCCTTAGTAGTTTGTTCTAGGGCTGGGCCATATTATACCGTTCACGGTAATACCGGTATAATGTTAGGCAACGATAGGAAAATGAAATATCGCGATAGAATGGGAGTAAAACGCGCATGCGCAGTGCCTTTGTTTTCATACGCACATGGCCGATTGTTGAGTGAAACAGATGAACCAGAATTGGTTTGTAAAAATGGTGCAACTTCCGTGATGTGGAACTGGTTTGGTGTTTGTCCATCAGATACACAACAAAGCACATTTTTTTGCAGAACATGCAAGCAGCCGTTGTTATTGTCATATTTGTCGGACTAAGATGCTCTTAAATCTGGGAGTAATCTGGGTCCTAAACTCCGTATGCTTCAGGTCAAACAACACTGCAGCATCACTTAGAGTTAAAAACTGTCTAAATTCTTTCATCTTTAATAAAACGATCAGCATTGCTGCTTTACCAGGTGTAACTATAAAGTTTAACTTCCAGGCATCCATGAAAACAAAAGTTATTACATTTAACGGAGTTAGAAGTTAGCAGGAAGCTAGCGGAAGTTAGCTCGCTAGTTTCGCTAGTTACCTAAGCATGATATTGCATGTTCTGACTGAGAGATTTCTGAAAAAAATCAAACGTACAGCTCTGCTATCACTTCCAACATAAATGAAGACAGGAAACTAAACAGCAGCGACGTTTGCAGGGTTACTGAAGTTGGGCTAGCTGGTATATAATGATGTGCTACGTGATCGCTAGCGACACAGCTATGTTAGCATAACATAAACAGTGAAGCTGGAGGACGAACACTAACACTTTTCCACTTATAAAAGTTAACGTGAAGGTTCTTCATGGTTAGAGACAAATGCAATCGCATGGCAGGATGCTGTAAACGGACCAAACTTCAGTCAGGAGAACAACTGAGATAATCCATCCACAATACGAGGTTAGTCATTAATATACTGCAGCAACATGGGAATAGAGCAGCTGCCAGAGAATTCAACATTAATGAATCAATGGTACAGAAGTGGAGGAAGCAAGAAGAATGAGTTTAATAAAGTTTGATTTATCTGACTGCTTTGTTTCGCTTAATGTGCCTTATAATCCCGTGCACCTTATGGTCCGAAAAATGCGTACTGCACACTGCAGTTTAATGTTGCAAAGCACCTCTTTTTAACTTCAGTGGATATTATACATGTTATGCTCAGGATATGTCAGCCCATTTCTACTGGAAATGCCTTTTGGTTAAACTTTCAGCAAGGAATTTGCATTTGCACTGTTACATTTTTATAAAGCTTTAATGTACATAAAAACCAGCTTCTTGTTTAAGTGAAAATAAATGGAAGGTTGTCTTTTTGCGCTAGTAATGTTGTGGAGTTGTATTTTGTCTCGCATCAATTATATCGTCGGTTATATCGTTATCGCAAATTTTCAAATATATATCGTGATAAATATTTTTGGCCATATCGCCCTGCTCTAGTTTGTTCCATAGGTCTAACAAGCAGACATGTTTGTCTGCATTGCATTTCTGCACTTCATGGTAAAAGCTCGCTAACATATCTGGCTGGTGTCCCCATCTGGTCCCAGGATACAGCTTCTGACTCCAGAAATGTAGCATGGCGGTGTCCACGATGCTAAAGTTAAGGTTTTGAGAATGTTGAGCCAAAACCAATGGCTGATGTCACAGTGCCTTTACCCTCCACAGTCTTTGGTCTGAACACAGTGTAGGAAAACAGCTGGTGTGCATAACCTCCACTTCCACAAGTTGGACAACATTGCTCAGCTTTGTGCAGCCTTCAGACAACCATGTAAAATTCTGGTTTAAATGAAATAGCAAGTTTGGAGGCATATGAGCTTGATGAACTGGACAGATTGGAACCAGTTTCCTAGTTCTCGATTCTCATCTCTACAATAATTCTTTCCCATCGACTGTTGGCTGCGTCTGCCAAATCAATTTTCCTGTTGACTCCTGGGGGAGCATAGGTCCGCAACAACACCACGCCAACGGACTCTGTTCTGGGCTGCTCTCTTTAGCTGGGTCCACGTCATTCCGACGGCCTTCACTTTGCTCTCGACAGATCTTCTCCACGTCTGTTTGGGTCTCCCCACTGGCTGCGTCTGCCAACAGTTGATAAATTGTCGATGTGCTTATACTTACTGACAGGTAGTTCTAACTTGGGACACAGGAAACTTGTGGGGTGTAAAGGGTTAAACAATAACAATATTTGTATTATATGTTTCACTTAAGACCACTTAATTTACACTAACTTGCTTTACATAACTTCTTGATATCCTCTTTCACATTCAATGCTTTCCAACGACGGGGAACTCTCACGTCTTTGTGGGTTTAAGTCACAACTGATTAACTTCATCCCTATTCAAATGGTTGAAAGCTGGCTGAGAAGCATTTGCATGATGTTCCTATCTTTCTCCTCTTTCATACCCTTATATCTCCTTACTGTCAGTTTTCTAGGAGACCCTTTTCACTTCAGACAGTTTGACTCATCAAGCAGGAAACGCTTAGGTGGAACTAACATTAACGGCTGCTCTGGTCCATTAAGTAGTCGAGGAAGCCTTTCCAGTCGGTGTACAGTAACAAACCCCGGACCCAGCTCATCTAAGTGGCATAAAACCACCGTTAATGTTATCGATTATATATTATATTATTATGTGGTTTTCCTGTTTTGACATGTTATATTGTCAGCTATGAAAAAGATCTATAAAAAGTCTAAAAAATCCAAAAAGAAAAGCTAGCAGACTGCTGTGAAAGAGCTTTAGGGATTAATTCTGTTATTTAAAATAAGATTTTTTTCAAAATAAGATTAAAGTTATTTGACCTTGTTTAGTTTTAAGATTTTAGATTTTAAGATTTTGTTCACATAAACTAGCACAACTCTGCCACATGGGAGGAAAGTAAAATCTCTTTCCTCATCCTGCTGGACAGTAGCTTTTTGCCAACATGACTCAAATGATAGCTCATATCTCACCTCAGTCAATCTAACCTCTGTATCCCATCTTCTCTCATAACATCTGCACTCTAACTTTCCCTCACACCGACTTTCATCTTTCTGATATTTTCCTCCCTTTTTTTTAATAACTTTAAAAGCTACACGGATCTTTGTCTCTCACACTCACCTTATTGCTCTCTCCGTCCACTTCCCTCATGTCTGCCTGTCTAATCATTCCCCGCCTTTCTTCTTCATTACGTCTTGATGATACTTGTTCAATTCTTCACTACTCCTAGCTCGCTCTCTTCTTTTTTCCCCCCACCTCTCTTTCTCCACTCTTGTCTTATTCAGCCTCTCTTCCTCTCATCTTTTTTTAAGCTTTGATACTACCTGTCTGCAATTTCACCTTTCTGGTCTGCCTCTCTGCCACTTATACCCTTCTCCTCTCACTCCCTCTACACTTCTTACGTATTTGCTCTCGCTCTCTCTTCATCGCCTGCCGACGATCTTGACTGGTGCCTTCTCTCACCTTTTTTGTTTTTGCCTTCGGTTTCTTCTCATCCCTGTCTCCCTTCTCACAATTTCTTTCGCACCATTTTTTTCTCCCTTACTTTTAAAACATTTTCTTTAACTTTTTTTTTTGGTTCCTTCCTCCCTTGCTCCTCTTCCTTCGCCTTGTTCTCTTTGCACTCCCCTTACCAGCATTTCATGGATTATTTTCAGACTTTTTCTCCTTCTCTGTCACCTTTCTTTCTCACCATTATTACCTCCTAAATTGCAAGAGGAAACAGACATAGTGTTAGATTTTGGCGTCTTTGCTTGATTATTTGGATGCCTCGAGATAGATTTGAGAGATGACATTGCCTTTCTATCTTTTGAAGTAATTTTCCTTTTTATGGGTTTGTGAAGTTAATGGTTCATAATTTAAGATGCTGAATTTCTTGCGGTTTGAAAATGGCTCATGTTGGTTATGTGAAGTTTTTGTCTCAGAAATTGATTACTGATCATTAATGTGGCAGACAGTTAATTAAAGAAAATGCTTAGATAATCATTTACATTGCCTATCTTGACATGATTTCGTGGCAGTGTGTTTGTGTGTGCCAACACACTTGGTGAGCACACTGAGTTAAACTTCAAACTAACTCAGGTTGCCTGCATGGAGAAGATGGTTTGATTAGATTTTACAGCACCTTGCTGCATTATTTTGCATTTTAATAAGGGAAAACCAATTTTCCCCAGGCTACCACAGAGCCTTAAAGTTTCAAATTATGAATTAATATTAATACATTAATATTAATACAGATGCATTAATTAGTAATTAATTCATTACTTAGCCTAATAACCTTATGAGGAGAACTGATTGTGTTTGATATTTCAGACTGTTTGCAAACAAGCTGTTACCTCTAAAGTGTCTGTTACGCTTAGCTTTGATTAGGTGTCTGATTACCTTTCAGATTTCCTTCGCTAATAAGTTCCCAGTCTGATTCAGATTAGAAATGTAGACATTTCGAGGTATCCTACAGGTTCCCAAATTGACCAGGAAGTGAGGGATTAAAGCCTCACACACGATTTGGTGGCTCAGCTAATTAGCAGCCGCTCAGTTTGCTCAGTTTGATCTTGGGATTCGGCTGTGATGGTCAATATAATCTGCCCATGAGCTAGACGGTTTATCCGCAGCTTAAACCCTATCAGTGTCTTCCTGCACAGGGAAATAACTATCAGCTGCCAAAGCCTTTAGTTAATGCATAAATGATAAACAACAAACTGCAGAATGTTTCTGGTGAAACTTTTGACCAGACGTGGGCGTCCCACCAAAAGAGGGGACGTGCTTAACAGTTTGGAAACTGTCTGAAAAGAAGAGACTTCAGTTATAAGACATGACTGCTCAAGATAGCAATACATGTAGGGCATAAAAAATGCTAATGTGCTGTCTTCCAAAGCATTTGGCAACAAATTGGGGGCAGCTGCGGGTCCTGAAACGACCTGAACATGTCTTCGGTATGATTGCCTCTGTATGAGACTCAACTTGGCGCTTTTCAAAGACATGAACAGAGTTTGAATCTCTGAGTTTGTCAGAAGATTGAAAGTCTCATTGAAGTAAATCCAGCAGTCTTCTGTTTGCTACAGCAGATGTTGCCTATATGCAGTCTGGCTTTTTTCCCCCCTTCATCTATAAAAAATCTTTCTCATCTTTCTCATCTCACTCTTGAGCGCAATCTTTTATCTTTTTGTTTATCTATTTTTCTTTGTTGCTCTGTCATGGTTTTTCACGCAGGTGAAGAAGGACTCTGTTGTATCTTGTGTCCTGGACTCTGAGGCGGTGGCCTGGGATCACGAGAAGAAACAGATCCAGCCCTTCCAGGTCCTCACCACCCGTAAGAGAAAGGTATGGACAGAGCGGGATGTAATAGGGAAGAGGAAAGGGAAATAAAATGGCTGTGGTGTCATAAAGGCAGAGAGTAGGAGATAATGAGAGGAGAAAGGAGGAGGAGTGAAAAGGTTGAAGAGAGAAAACAAGACAGAGATAAAGACTTGAAGGTAGAGTAGAGCGAGATAATAGTGTGAAATGATCCGGCAGACTGAGGGTGATGGACGGAGGAAAAGCAGACAGAACGAGGGGGAGACTGATAAGTAGGAGAAGGAAGAGTCAAATGGATCGAGAAGGGTGGTGGTGGTGGCTGAGATTGCAAATGTCAGCAAGGTGTTTATTCAGTTTTGATCAGACTAACGGCCTCTTTCCACTACACCAATCACATTAGAGTGAAACTGCTCTCTTTACTTTCTCTTTGTATGCATGATGCCATCCTTGTAAATTAGGAAAAGAGAAATGAGGAGGAAAAGACAGAGAACATGGTGATGGAAATTGCTGAAAATGATTATCTTGATGACTTTTTCTTTTTCTTTTCTTTTTTTGATACTGTTACTGCCACCATGAAACTATGATTATTTGTAATGACGGTTTGATGCACATACTGATTGTTTTGCCCTTCTGGCATTCTGTAACATCTCAACTGCTTCAATACCACAAGCATGCTTCCTGAATGAAATATTTCTGCTGAGGAGATGAAACCAGATATGCACTAATTAAACATTATTAATGAGCAGAGAGGAAAGTAATGAGGGTGTGAAAAGAAGAATTAAAGAGAGAAAAATCCTTCAGGTTTAAAGATTGCGGTGTTTTTTTTTTGTAATTTTTTTATTTTTATTTTTTTAGTCGTTGCTGTTTAATTCTTCCATCCAGTCCTTATCAGATCACTCACAGAAGTTTGGAGAACTGAACCTGCAAGTCACACTTTACAAAATTATCTAATCTGACTATTTTATCTATCTAACTAATAATTACCTGAAGGAAATGTTGATGAAGCTGAGTATGTATTTCATCATGAGCTTCTTGTATGTTGGTGACAGATGGATGAAAGTTAGTTGCAGTTGGAATTTGGCACAGATTTAATTTAGTGTCAGTTTGTACTTTAGTACTGACATAAATTGGTAGGTTGATGGGTTACATAGTTAGTTGTTGTAGTCTATGCCTTAAAAAACCCCATAAATCTTTAAAATCACCATGCTTAGGCTTGGAGGGGGTAATTTAGGCCACGTGGGCAAGTAGGCTTTCAGTACACTGATGTTAATGATCATGATGATCTGTTTAAAACAACAGTAGTTGGCTTGAGAATAAACTTAGGAGGCAAAGTTTGTTTAAAGAGTGTTTCATACTTAAAATAATCAGATGCCTTTATGATCAGCTGTGGTATTGATGTTTTCTTTTCACGTATATAAACACATTTGAACAGTGGTTTTTAAACTTTTTAACCTTATTTTGAGATGACTTAAGAATATTTACTTGGAAAGGTTATATTCATCTGAAATACATAATGACTATTAATGAAGTATCCCAAATAGGCAAACTGTGGCTTGTTATCAGAAGCCATCAGTTGAGTCCCAGTGGAGTTCCAGTTGTTAGTTAAGCGAAGTTTATTATCTTTATCAACGCTGACTGATCAGCCTTTTCTAAGTATGGTAGCACAGCTGAAACCGTTTCTGTTGTGCATCAGCCTCTGTGGGTTCAATTACAGTCCAAAAAAAGAATATTTTTATAAAAGTGGTCAGTGATTTTGTTTTAAGCCTGCCAAAAACCTGAAGATTTCATGCTGCCATGGGTACTGCTCCCTTCTCAAATTCGCACAGTCTAACCAGAATAGAAGGAGAACTGGGAGACCATAATGCACAACTGAGGAAGAGTCTGTAGTCTCAGAAGCCGACACCTCACAGGTCCACAACTGGCAGATTCATTAATGGTAGCCATCTGAGTCAGTCTGTGCCACATTGCACTTCTTGTCATGTCACTGCCATCGCAGAAAACTGGGATTGTTTGAAATCAGGAGTTAAGAATGTGTATTGCTGTGATTGCATGCAAACAAATGCTCCTGAAATCTCCTCTGGAAAGTTGCTTTATTGTGCTACTAGTGGTCAAAAACTGCACAGGAGTACCCTTTTAAATTTTAATGATGCAACCTGATTTCATACATCACTAGTTTGAAACAAGCTAGTATCTAATAAAGAATGGGTTCACAGACAGAGTAATGGATTTGTAAATCGCTTGTGGAGCCTTATCCCCGGAATTCAACATTCCTTGGGTTCCATCAGGGGTGTGCTGGAAACACAGTAATAAGGTCGAGTTGGGAAAGTAGAAACCAGCAGGGGTAAAGAAGGAGTGGAATAAACAGGATGAGGTTCTAGAAAGGTGAGAGTGGGAGAAGGAGAAGCAGAAGAGGTGAGTGAAGTGAGCAGAGGAGCAGGAAGTAATAGGCTGAGAGAGGGCGAACACAACAGGGAGGTGTGACGCTGTTAAGAGGAAGACGGGAAGGCTGGGTGGTTAACTTTCAACACGAACGGGGAGAGAAATCAAAGAGCTCTTTGTAACAAGTCCCAAGGTTGGTTGTAGCGATTTGTGAATAAGATGCGTCTATTTGCATATTTTTGTCAAAGGGAAAAATATTAAAATGTATCCATGTGTGTTGATGTCTCCCTGCAGGATGTGGATGCATCAGAGATCAAAGTCCAAGTGTGTGTGTACGCCTTTGACCTCCTCTACCTCAATGGCGAGGTAAGGCCTAGTGATGATGAAAATGTTTCCCAGAGATCTCTTAAAACACTCCTGTTTTCTTTCTTTAAACCGCTGCGCGTGTTTATTGTTTGTGAGTACCCGCGTGCTCGTCGCCCGCCAAGTTGCCAGCATCGTCCCTGAATGCCAATGATGCTGCTTCTGGAAGCCGTAACTACATAATGATTGTAATGCTCATTGTAATTCCGACGGGGTGTGTGTGCGTGTGTGTGGGTAGGTGTGTGTCTGTCTGTCTGAGAGTGTATGTGTTGTGGGTGGTAACTGTGACTGAGTGTGGGATAGAGTATATGTTTCTATCCAAATAAAGCTTAGTTTTTAAGCACATTTCTTAAGACTGCTAAAGAAAATCCTAATTACTGTTTCCATCTTCCGGTGCCATGTGAGTTTTCCCAAGTGGACAGAAACAAAATTATGTAATTAAAAGACCAATACTGTCTTCTTAAGTTGTGCCATTTCATTGCTACTTCCTCCTAATATGGCATTTATGCAAATGTGATGAATTATTTTTTCTCTGTATATGCATACTTTGTCTTCTTTATGGCTGTTGCCCTTTATTTATTAATTTCTTTTTTCTTTATCTCTCTCCTCGATTAATTGGAAACATCCAATTGCCTTTGCCCTATAGTCCTTGTCATTGCTAACACTGTTGTTGTCCTGGGAGGGTTTTTTAATGCTATTCACACCAGCTACCTCCCCTGCTAAGGCCTGACCAACCAGCAAGAGCTATTAGTCAGCAGTCGCCACCACACAGGACACCAAGGTCATGTCCTTGGTGCTATTTTTTAAATTATTTATCTACTTTAGGGACCTAATATTACACATACACTGCATATGCTCATTTTGTTGGGTTCATATTTTTAAGGCAAGAATATAAAAGGAGGGAAAATAAATAAATTTGTGGTTTTAACGCACTGGGGTAAACGGATTTGTATGACTCATACAAAGCTTTCTATGAGCACTGGCTGGCAGCTGTACAGCAAACTACTAGTTCAAGTCCAGCTTCATCTGTCTCATTATCCTTTGAGATTTCTCTCCTTTGGTGGATTTGAACTTGCTCTTTTTATAAATAGGTCTTGATTCCATGTAGTGACACAAGTCCTCCTGAGTTTGAACACAAAATACTTCCCAAACTTCAATTTATCACTGGCAACACAGCCTCCATAACTCTTGTGCAGAAAGGAGACAGAAGAACGGCACAGAGAATGGGGGGAAAAAAATAAACTTTGTAAAGAGTCACAGAAATTCTCTCTTTAGATAAATGTAGATAATTTTGTAGATATGGCAGATTGGCAGAGGTCAAGGAGCTGTTGACAACTAGGCTAGAACTTCTCGCAATAATGGATATGAATTAATATGTTGTTTATTTACAGATGGGTATGTTCACTCTTACTGTAAAACATTAAAACATTTACAACCCTGTGGGGCACTGCAGGCATGGCACTTAGAATTTGAAAAGTAAAAAAAAAAAAATAACTGTAAGAATCTACGATTTGCTGATGAATTGTGTTGACTTGCATTTAAGTAAAATTCAAGAATGTTGGAGGGCTTGAACTTTTTTCACCTTCTGAAATTGGGCATGCTAGAAAAAGTTTGAGAACCCCTGGTGTACATGATGAAATGATAGTGAATGTAGCACCAAACTTGGCCCTTTAAAGTCTTCTCCCCCCTCGTGCTCGCTGCTATATACTGCTATATATTCTTGCAAAATACCAGGTGCATGTCCAACAACCTCTATGCCATAGCACACTTCAGCTTTGTATTAATGCATGTCACCATGTGACAATATGCCAAAGTCCTATTTCAGAGCAATGACATGTATAAAGACAAGAGCATCATTAAGGATTGGCATTGCCTAGCTGTTGTGCCAAGCTACTGTCAGAGTGTATAAATCCATGTGCTGCCAACTACAGGCAATTGACACATGTCAAATGACAATATAGATGTAAAATTTACCTCAATTATAATCAAAAAGTCAAAAGTAGACATAATGTGAAGATGTTTAAAAAAATGTAATTCCAGTCAAAATCTGAACTCCTAAGGATATCAGCTTCCCACAAGCTTTTGGGGTTTCTGGTCAGACAGAAATTGCAGCAGCATTTCAGTGCTGCGACTAAGCTGAATAAAATGAAGCATAAAAAAAAAACCTTGCAGTGTCATCATTAATTGATGAAACCTGCATCTGTTGACCTTTAATGTATTGTCCTCTTGTCAATGCTGTATGTGGGTGCTTTGCTGCTTTAGCCAAGTGTTGGCTGACTTGTGATATTTAGGAGAATATGTGGCCTTTTCAGTTATTTTTAACGGATAAATTAAACTCTAGTAGATGGTTAGAATCATCCTCACAAAGAACGTGTGGAACGAAAGGTTGGCTGTGCCGTAGCGTAGCTTGCACCAAACTCGTTACGTGTCTCTACCTAGAAATGTTGTGAACCAACTTTTGTAAAACAAAATGTAAAATGTAATAGGCTGTAATTATTTTGTTAATGCAAAAGCAGCAGCCTTTTGGTCTGCCAGTATGACATTTCCTTGTTTTCAGAGCTCCACCAATCTGTGCGTAGACGGTTCTGTTTTCTGAGTTGCAGTAATTTCAGTAAAAGCAGTGATTTTCAAATAAAGCTCACACCTGTCACCTCACAGTTTTTTGGGTTTTTTTGTCAGTCAAATGAATTAAAATAAAAGTTCAGTATCAGTGAAATTCCCCCCGACAAAATATACTTGTTCAACTTCACTCCACATTTTCCCCTCCCGCAGCCCGCTGGCAGCGGCCCTCCAGTTCCCTTACAGGTTGAGGAAAAATTGCAGTAAGCCTCTGTTTATCTCGTACAAGCTTCAATCGCCATTGATTGTGGAAAAGTATATATATATGTAAGTGCAAAAGAAAGTCAATACTGTAGCATAGAACAATCACCGAAGGTGTAATTGCAGAACGTTGCAGGCTGCTTCGGCCTCATTATCTGCATACATTTCGAGTAAGGGTATAAATCGTGCATATGACTGCATGTTCTGCAGATTTAAAGCTGCTCGTGTGTGTGGCTGTGCGTGCACATGTATACGTGTGGGTGTTTGTATGTGTGCCCAAAGCTGCCGTGGCTGTGTGTCTGTGAGTATACTCTGAGACTGTGTGTTTGTGTATGAGTGGGTAGATGGTTGAGATGGCATTTCATCCTTGTCATCGCAAGGCTCCGAGCTATAGAGAGAAAATGGTTGTAATGATACAGTTTTGCCATTTGTAATTGTGTATGTGTTTCTGTGTGTGTTGTGTTTAGTCCCTGGTGCGACAGCCATTGTGTCGGCGTCGGGCTCTACTGAGAGAAAGCTTCTCAGAGGTGGAGGGAGAGTTTGTGTTTGCCCGATCCATCGACTCCGACAACACCGACACCATCGCCGAGTTCCTGGAGCAATCTGTCCGAGGTGTGTGTGTGTGTGTGTGTGTGTGTGTGTGTGTGTGTGTGTGTGCGTATGCGTGCCGGTTAGATGGAGACAGGCTTTCTTACTTGTTTTCCTTCCTGCTGTCTCTTTGTGTCTCATAACTTTTTTGTGTGTGCACCGACTGTGTACTTTTTTTCCTCGCCTGCTGTCCCTGTGCATCTTGAACCTTTTTGTGTGTGTGTGGGTGTGCTGTGCGAGAGATTCATTTCATTTGTGATTTTGTGCGAGGGCTTTGTGTGTAGTAGTCGTCCTTTCCCTGCATGCCGTCCCTTTGTTTGGCGTGTGTGTTTGTTGTGTTGTGTGTTTGCATAAGAGAGACAGGACTTGTTAGTTGTGTAATTGAATTTTCTTGCGTTGTGTCTGTCTGGCTCTGTTTATGAGGAAGCACATAGAGCTGTGTTTCCCGTGCGTCTCTTTGAGTTATACGCCAGTGTCCTTGTCCACTGGCTGTCTTTGTGTCCTCAACCTGCTTTTGTTTTGTGTATTTCAAAAGAAAACAAAGACCTTTTATGTATCTGAAAGATAATCTCTTAATTTCCTTTCTGCGTAGCAGGACTCGTGAGTTGGAGTATTAATCTGTTTGTGTGTTTAGACTCCTGCGAGGGCCTCATGGTGAAGACTCTAGAGAAGGATGCCACCTATGAAATTGCCAAGCGCTCTCATAATTGGCTCAAGGTGTGTGTTTATGTGTGGTCATGCGCTTCAGTTTTGTTACCCATTAATCATTTACATTCACGTTACACACACACTGCCTAACAACGTGGATGTGCACTTACCCTATCATAAAGTTATGACACAAACACACATATATAGAGTGACTATAGAAAGACCATTATTTGCTTCATGGTATGCTTGGAAAGCCCCAACATTTGCCAAGTAAAATGCCAAATCGTACTTGATTTAAAGGTAAAGCCTTCAAGGTCATCTTATCTTGCACTCCCCGGAAGTCCCGTTCTTACCCTGAACCGCAGACAAGCCCAAAACAAACAACTTTCACAACTTCTTTGTCAAACTGACATGACTTTCAGTCGTTGGATCAGTAATGGCGATGAGAGCTAAGACTCTGGCTACAACCCAAGCAATTTTTAAAGGTTTCCACTTGAGGAATCTGCAGTTTTTCAAGCCCACAGGTAATATGTCAGATGTAGAGTACAATCAGAAGCTTGCTGATTTGATATTTGCTGTTTATTTTTGTTTTGTTTATTTGCTTATCCCATCGTGAAGCAGCCATCATCTGTCTTTCTATAATTCAAAAGAATCGCTGCTCAAACTGGAAACACAATGATCACCTAATTGGTCTTCATCCAAAAACAATTATCTTCTAATGAGTCCAAGCTGTGCTCAAGATCACTTTTGCCATTTTACAGGCACTTTCCTCACATAACCTTCATGCACACGATTTACACTTTTACCAAATTCTTACTCCTGATCTTTTTAACAATATTTAATAAAGCTAACATAGCTTGATTCTGTTGGATTTTTCATATTCAACAAACTTACAGAAATGCCAAATTATTTATTAGCACATGTTGCATACAGATGGAGATGAGCATGATCATAGATGAGGTGATCATGTTGGTTGAGACCTTAATATTACTAATTATACTTTTACTATTATACTAATACCAATAATGACCAATTCCATGAGGTGCTAATGAGGAAAATGAATTACTATGTCACTGATTTATAAGTTTGATATTCACATGGATGTGGACTGTGACTTCATCTCTAATGGTGAGATTTTCAATGCCTAGCTCTGTTCAAGTGAAAAGATTAATCAGAAACATGAACTTTGCAGCAGCATCTGTAAGCACTCAGCATACCTAGACAGCCTTCGCTCACCAGATTTGCCTTCTTGAGACCTTTTTGAGACTTCCTTTTCTCCAAAATGATGGTCAAGTTTAACGAGCGCCATTTTTTCACACTGGAGAAGTTCCAGTATACGTCATAGAAGCGCAAGAACAAGGGGAGGGAACGGGACTGAAAGAGGGTGATCTCAGAATGCCTTTAACACCAAAGGTGTGCAGAGGTGCACGATGAGACAGCCTTGAAGGGAATATCTGCCGAGTCGAAATAACGTTTTCGATTTTCAGCATCAAAGTCTAGGATTTTTTTTTTATCCGTACCTGGTATTCTAATTACAGACATTTTTTTTTCTCAGGTTTCTGCTCAGAAATATAAACACAGATAAGTGTAACAGATTTTGAATTTGGGGTTTTTTTTTTGCACACCAAAGTTGATTACACTGTTGTTTAAAACGGTTTCATCCTAACTGAGTTTGAATTTCTGGAGGACATTTTTAAACTATCAGGTTTTCAACTAATTCACGCAGCATTCAAAAACTGTGACGGTTCATACACTATAATATATATATTTTTAAATTGCAGACATTTAAAGTCGCACATTTTATTTGCCTGTGTTGAACAATGACCAAAACCTGGGGTGATTTATACATGAATGTATTTCTCGCTTGCTGTTATCCTCCCCCAGTTGAAGAAGGACTACTTGGAGGGAGTTGGAGACACAGTGGACCTGTGTGTGATTGGGGCCTATCTGGGGAAAGGAAAAAGGACAGGCACCTATGGGGGCTTCCTGCTGGCTTGTTACGATGAAGAAAATGAAGAGTTCCAGTCCGTCTGCAAGGTGTGTGTGTGTTTTTTGTCTTATGTCTATGTAAAAAAAAAAAACATAGGCATCCTGTAAGGAATATCTTCGCTCTATAAACATCTTTGAATGGCCTTGCATTCCTGGTGTTCCACATTAAACGTCTCCAGAGACACTATTTTAATATTTTCATCCAGAACAAGTGTGTCAACATTTCCAGGCAGCTGTTGAGTCCTTCAACTCAAAATGTTAATCAGTGTAATTAAATTTTGACCTGTGGCTTTTGATGCATGTAAACGTGTGATGTGTGGGAGGATAGTGAGAAAAGGTCTTTAATAGTGCAGCTAATTTTCTGCTTAAAGATAATTAATTTTGACGTATTTTATTGTTTGTCTTCTGTGCAATGCATATTTCACATCTTTGTATTAAGGTGCTCTAGAGTGTGGAGTGTTAATTAAGTGCGAAGGTTTTTCTGTGTGTATGTGTGCTGCTTTTGCCTCTTATGTGTGTGGGAGCTGTGTTTTTGAGTCTGTTTCGTGCTTTGAACTGTCGTGCTTCCCCTCAAATCCGAGTTAGAGGAAAATCGTTGTGTCCACAAGTGTGGAGGTGTGACTGGATGCATCTTGGAATAAGGTGTAAGCATATATTGGAACATGCGTGACCACTTCAGTGTGTGTATTTGTACGTGTGTGAGATAATGACAGTGTGAACAAGTCAGAGTATCACTCCAGCACAGAGCATAAATTCAGCCTCTCCTCTGTCCTCCTAAAACCTTTCATCACCATTTTTTTTCCGTCTCTATAACTTTTATGTCTTTATCCGGAGAAAAGGGATTTAGAGAGCAGCGAACACACACACACTCTTTCTACAACATCTACTTACACACATTCACACCTGGGAGCTCATTGGTACAACCGCAGCGTTTACGCTTTTGGCCCATGAGATGCTCCAGTGGAGCCGATGGAGGTTAAAGCGACCGTTAAAGAGCCACGTTAACTTTTTGGGCAATGCTGGTAGTTTTCTCTTTTTCAAGCTTTTTCATCTGTAAATGGAGTTCATATTTGAGGTCACTATCCTGAGTAAGTACAGCCAGGCAGATGTACAGTGGGGGAAATAATTGTTTGATCCACTGCTAAATTTGTAAGTTTGCTCACTTAAAAAGAAATGAACAGTTTGTGATGTTTGTAGTTGTTTCATTTTAATGGGGCGAGAACATCAACCAAAAATCCAGAAAAAAAACACGTAAAGGTTATAAATTGATTTGCATGTCAGTGAGTAAAATAGGTATTTTGTCCCCAAGCAAAACATGATTTAGTACTTGGTGTTTGCCAGTGAAAATCTAATTGATTCAGAGAAGGCGAGGGAGGAAGTGCTGTGGTCAGATGAAACCAAAATCAAACTCTGCCGTATTTGGAAGAAGAGAAATGCTGAGTACGGTCCTGAGTATGAAGATTGTCCTCACAGACAGGCACGGAGGTGGAAATGTTATGCTTTGGGGCTGTTTTTCTGATAAGGGTACTGGACGGAGCCATGAAAATCTTGGCTGAGAACATCTTTACTTTACCCAGAACACTTTAATGGGTTGTGTAACAATGACCGGCATATCGCTTAACATATTGCTAAGGCAGCAAAGGAAGAAGAAGCACATTAAAGTCATGGAGTGACCTCTGCAAACCTCAATCCTATAGAGAATCTGTGGACAGAGCTGAGGCTTTGATTTGCCAAGCGACAGCCAAGAAGCCTAAAACATTTATAGACTTTCTATAAAGAAGAAAGGGCCAAAATCCCTCCACAGATGTGTGTAAACCCACTGACTAACTGCAAGAAACAGCTTCCTCGCTGTGCTTTCCAACAAGGTTTTTTCCAAAAAGTACTGTTTAGTTTGGGAATCAAATGCTTATTTGAGTCAGTGATGTGCAAATCAATTTATAACTTTTATGTAATGGGTTTCATTTTCTAGATTTTTGGTTGGTGGTCTCTCTATTTATTAAAATGAAACTACCATAAAAATTAAAGACCATTCATTTCTTTGTAAATTGAACAGTTCCAAATTCGGCAGTGGGTGAAATAATTATTTCCCAAGCTGTGGATAACAAAAGATGGAGTGAAAATTGTAGAAGAAGTCTGGTTTTTAGCTCTTCATTGATTTTTCTATCTTTTCTTTTGCTCGTGTTGATTTTATTTGTAGTGCTTGAAAATGTTTGCATGTTCTCCCCGTGTTTGCGTGGGTTCTCTCCGGGTACTCCGGCTTCCTCCCACCGTCCAAAGACATGCAGCTTGTGGGGATAGGTTAATTGATTAATCCAAATTGTCACTAGGTGTGAATGTGCGAGTGAATGTGAGTGTGAATGGTTGTCTGTCCCTGTGTGTTAGCCCTGCGACAGACTGGCGACCTGTCCAGGGTGTACCCCGCCTTTCGCCCTATGACAGCTGGGATAGGCTCCAGCGCCCCCCGCGACCCTGAAAAGGATAAGCGGAAGCGAATGGATGGATGGATGGATGGATGGATGCTTGAAAATCCTTCATTTTTAGGAGAATTTTTCAGTACATTGTCAGTAATTCCTTGTTTTAGTTTTCCAGTTCAAAGATCCAAATGTCAAAAATGCTGAATGAGCCACAGAGGTGACAGGTTTACAACTATCCTGTCAGCTTGGCCTGCAGCGTCCAGTCTTGCTCATATGTTTTAATCCTCCCAACTCTTACTCTCACTTGTCCAGAGTTTGGCTAATTTCAGATCAGATAAAATCTCCAACTGTGTATTGCACTTGCCCCCGTTTTATTTGAGCTCATTTATGTGAAGAACAAACAATTACATCTATAGCTTCTCTTCTCAGAAGGACAGGTACAACACACACACATCATGCCCTTGTGTGTCCTGGCTGAAGAAACCTGTATTCACACCTTTGACCTGTGATGACATGCGTTCGTATAGCCCCTCTCGTCAATCATCCCTCAGTTCAATAGCTGCTCTTCACCAAGCCAAGCTGCGGGGCGGAGGAACCTTGTGTTGGACCTCGTTCCTCTCCTTCAGGGAACAGAAGATACAAAAGTAACTGTCTGTTCCCTTTCAGCTGATTCACTCCGTACAACACATATAGTATGGGACATATATACATGCCCTGCAGAGCAGCTACTGAACTGGAGTTGGAGCACCAGCATCTTAAGGACAACATGAGCTGTAATGTACAAATGATAAAACCAAACAAAAGTGTGCGGTGATGCCCAACTAGCTGCAGCACAAATATCACCTACAGTTACAGCTTTAAAAAGAGCCTAGGAGTTTGCCCTGGTGGAATGAGCTCCTATACCCTGGGGCGAAGCGAGACCCTTGGTGCTGTATGCCGGTGAGAGAGCTTCTGTAATCCAGTGGGACAGCCTCTGTTTACACAGAGCTCTACCTCTGGCTAGATACGCAAAGCATGAGCTCGATGAATCCAGCTGTGACGCGGAGAATCTGTTGTGCTTAGACAGCAGTGTTGCAGGGCCACCGGCACCATGGTCGTGGGGCAGGGCCAGATAAGCAGCCAGGGACGGCTCCATGTATCGTCCATAGTGACCGTGATGATCACTGTTGTGCATAGAGAAACAGCGTCTCAGAGGACAGGAGCGAACAGTAGATTTCTGCTTTCCTTGCTTCTGTTTAGCATCCATACCAAAACGCAAAGCAAAGCACTGCACAGGAAGACTCTAAATTGGCGCCTTGCGGGCAAACTACACACCAACTGTGCGGTGGAAGCTAACACCAACAGGGTTAGTTAAACTAACTTAAAGCAGTCAGACAACAGAGATAACTAGGAGTAGATAGTTATCCCAACTCAGTAGAAATGTTTTTAGCGAGATGACGAGGATAAGAACTGAGGGATGACTGTGATGACATGGGGTATATGTGTAGGCGGGGCGTGATGTCCCATACAATATGTGCTGTACTGACTAAATTCTCTGACATGCAACTTGGCAGTTACACTTTGTGCTTTTCTAAAGTCATGTTGGAGCATCACCTCCTCCATGCACAGTAACTTTAAAAATATTTTTAAAAAATACACGGGGACAGTCTTCAAAAGCCAGAGCCAAAAACTGTATAACTAAGTTGCAAGCTGACTGACTGATGTTTTGGCACTTATTGAGCTACTTGTTATATATCAGGCTTGGAAACATTTTGGACTTTGTAGGCAGTGTCATTCATTTTCCATTTTTATTCATGTTGACACATAAAACATGGGAAAGAAAGATGTAAGTGTTGCTGACACTCTCACAGACGTAAAGGCTTAACAAAGCCAATGTTTTCTGGACAGATGCCTTTTTTTCATTAACAGTAAATTTCAGCAAAAGTTCTCAAAGACGAAGGGCGTCATTTAAACCATGTTTACAGAGGAGGCCCTTCAGTTGACTGAGGCAGTCAGGCATTACTTTAGGTCACCTGTGTTTACAGGGTCTTTAGAAAGTCTTAAAATGACTTTAACAAGTAATCAAAAGGCCTAAAGATTATTAAACTGTCTTAAATTTTTTAGGTCACCATGAGAATTTTCACAACTCAGTGGCACTATTCTTGCCTCAAGGACACATTAGATCACATATAGCTGCATTGTTGACTTATTTTTAGGCTCTACTTCAGAAGGAAAGTACCAAATCAATCAAATGACTCATTTAACTGTCTTTGGTGAACAAATGCATTGATATCAGCCTAACCAACGCCAAGAGAAGTGGGGGTATTGCCAGTGGTGCAGCACCTCCAATTGCAAAAGGAAAACTGGGGGTAAAATAAATTAAATTAAATAAACAAAAGTACCTTTTGTTTCCCCCTTATAAAAGCATCATGGTTAAATGACGTTACTGGACATCCCTAGAAGTGGTGCATTTTTCAAAATTAGCTATCAGCCAGTACCTCTCACTAGCTAAATGTCCTCATCGACATTTATTGCCTAAACTTCTGAGCACCAAGTCACATTTAGAGTATTATAACCTGCACCCAGATGAAGGTCAGACTTTGGCTTATGAGCTGCCGCTGTGCAGTTTAACATTGTAATCAAGCAGTAATTTCACAGTTCTGCCTTTGTTACCAAAAGGGTACTTATAAATTTGGCTCCATATTTTGATAGGTTTTGGTCAGCAGTGCACAAATAGTTTTATTGTATGTCTTCACTGCTTCGTCTTAACAAACCTCATAGTATGACTGATGTGTGTGTCCGTCGTGTGCAGTTTACTTAGTGTTCTGTTGTGTGCAAGCCACTGTATTTTTTCTCGGCTGTTCTGAGCGGTTCAGTTCAGTTTTGGGTGTTTTGCAGGACTGATAACCTTTGTAACACACTACAGCACCCCCACCTTCAAGGCCCTTCCCACGGCTCTAAGCGAAGTGTCTGACTGTAAAACAGTCTTAACATTTTTCCTGATTTCTTTTCCACTCATTTGCAACTTCTTTAAAGGGCATTTAGCTTTCAAAGGCTTTTTGTTGTTTAAGATGACCAACTTTAACTGTGGTTAAGCTAGACTTGTAGTCAAGACCGCCTAAACCAAGAGGGTATCGGTCTCGAGACATCCAACTCTAGGCTAAGCTGATAGTTCACTTTGAATGTCTGGGCTTAATTGAAACGTATTATTAGATGGGTCTGAAAGTCATGTAACGTGTTGAACTTGCATTTCAGTTTGAGCAGCACTCAACTCCTGCAGTTGTTTTTGTACAATGAAAGAAAAAAAATACTTCAGATCATGTTTCCTGTCTAAACGTCTCACGTGGACAGCTATGTTCAGTAAAGTTGGAGTGTACATACTTTTTCACATGTGTACGAGATGAGTGAGCACATGGAAACACGCCGTTAATCTTTTCTGCAGTTGTCAGTGTGTGCCATGTGACTGCAGCATCCACTTCTCCTGTGTGCTGCACTCATCTTCCTTTTGCTCTCCAGTGTCAGCTAAACAACAAAGGAATAAATGTTTTGTCTTTGACATTGTACACTTCAGTAACCCTCTCTGTAGCCGAAAGCAGAATCTAAACCACATTTCCATCTCCCAAATGTAATTTCACCTGTATGTCCTGTGAAGTGTCCTTGAGTGAGCAGCAGATTTGGGAGCAGTGCTGCTGCTGTGGACACACAGTTCACACAGGCTGCTGTCACAGAGAAGAAAAGGGACACTAATGAAATGGAAGGTGACAGCTGAGAGATACATTTAGCTATTTACAGTCATTTAAATGATTAAAACAAGTGCTTGTAAAGTAATTGTGCACAATGAGAAACCAGCACTTATACACAGTTAAGACTGACTCAGTGGTAATTTGTTAATGACCAGTACTGAAATACTGTAGTATTGAGGAAAACAAGATCTAAATCTCAGTCTTCTCCACTTTATGTCGACAGTTTATTAATGTAGCCTTTAATCTGCTAGGTTTTTCTAACAAATACTGGTAGTTATGTCAACACGCATCTCATTAAATGATTGTTTGTTGAGTCTGTCTCTGTGAGCCCATTAAAATACCTTAGAAGTGTATTTACAGTTTGCAGTCTTTGGCAGGAGCTTGATATTAGGCAGGCAGGAATGACTCAGAGCAGCAAGCTGAGAGGTTTTCGTCAAAATAGAAAAATAAGAAAGCGTATTGGAAAAGAAAAGTGCTACCAAACAAATAGGACCTGAGCCACACAACCTTTTCTCCACCATGAAGAAATTGAAAACACACACACACACACACCTCACAAACGCAAAATTCCCACATACGGGAGAAAGAAAATAGGCATGCAGAGCGTGCAAGAGACGAGGACATTGACGCACAGCTGTCAATGTTTAGTTTTGGATCCATTTTTATTAGTTTCAGTGTTTGTTTGTTACTAAAAGTAATATTAGGGCTAGTTGTCAGGGGCAGGATTTAGACCATGTATTAAAAATACAAACATTTTGTAAAAGCATTTGACATACAGTCGGTCTCAATGAACCGATGCCTCCTCGGGCATGTTTGGCAAGGCGAAAACTAAATAAAACCCATAGATTTCCATCTATTAACTCTGAGCTATTCAGTCCATCACAGGGCAAATGTGGATACAACCACATGTACCCACATTCTCACAGATGGTCACATAAGATATATTAACTTTCCAAGCATGGCTTTGTGGGAGGAAACCACAGGGAACCCATTCAGCCACAGTGAGCGCTCCATACTCCCCTCAATTGGATGGGGCATTCCCAAGCAGTCGTTTGAATCAGGAATTTTCTTGCTGTGACCGTGCTAAGTGCTTGTCCATGTTGCTGCTCATGTACTTCATTTCCACCTAAGTCAAGATATTTTTTTAATCTTCTTTGGTTTTTGTCATGTTTTAATTAAATATATTTTTTAAATTTGCAACATAGTGAGTCAGTGGGCTTGCAATGAAGCTCACAGTGATCTCCCTGTGTTTTGAGTTATAAAACCAAGAATTAAATCATCAAATTAAGAGTGTTTGCATAATGTAGTGGTTTAAATATTTATCTAACAAACAAATCCCTCTGTGGCTGTGACAGGAAGGGCATCCAGCATAACAATCGGGCAAATCAAACATGTGGACCTGGCTGTGGTCATCAAGAAAAGGAAGCTCAGCCCAGAACTACCAAAATATAATAATTAATTTTGCTTCGTTGTTGTTGTTGTGTTAAAAAATGTGAATGTTTGTGAGCATTGCTGTTTGCTTTTGTTAACTTGCGCACAAACCCTTGTATTGATTGGATTAAGCTGCTGGGAGACTCTGATTATCCACAAAACAGACTAGTTGTACAGTAATTAGCTTACCTCTACTTCATGTGGAACAGGTGCTCTTAAAAATACATTGCAGTCGGCTTGGTAGAAGACTTGGCCAGCACAGATAACAAATGCATGAACACATGCTTGGATTAACCTCCAAATCTTCTTGAATGCTATAAAACACACAGTGAAGCCTATCATGGAGATCTGCAGAATACATGCAGATCTGTAAGCTGGGAAATCCTATATTTGCATGACACACCAGCCTGTTTTCCTCCCCCCTTATTCATTGGATGATTCTTGTGCCTCAGCAGGCTCAGGTCTTTTGAGAGGTGACATGTTGCTTAATGTGAAGTAGGCAGACAAGATGCTCGTGGTGTAGGGAGGGATTTTCTTGCTGTTCTCTGTTTTGCAGCGTGCTGCCAAATGTCTGCTGCCTCATGTCTGCTGCCTCACACACATCTAAGACGGAGTGTGTGTGTGTGTGTGTGTGTGTGTGTGTGTGTGTGTGTGTGTGTGTGTGTGTGTGTGTGTGTGTGTGTGTGTGTGTGTGTGTGTGTGTGTGTGTGTGTATAGATGTGTGCGTGCCTCTTATCTCCTTTCGTCTCTTCCAGATCGGGACAGGCTTCAAGGATGAAGATCTGGAGCAGCATTACAAGTTCTTAAAGGTAAAGTGTCACAGCAAGGCTGTTGCACTTACTCTTTAAACAGCCACACTGTTGTTTCCTTACATTGATGTCTTGATTTTTTTTTCTTTCTTCCTCTTTTTTAAATCGCAAATGTACAGGAGCCAAATATTTAACTGTAGACTCAACAAGATTAGCTTTGTGTGATTTCAAAACAATCTTTATTTGTCTTATACTGGGCCTTGGTACAGTCTTTTCAAATTGGCTTTTTTAGTGCTTCCTTGAAGCTAGCTTTGCTCTGATAGACTGTCCCTCGCAAACATAAGGTTTGAATGGCCGGCTTCTCCACTCAAAGCCAGAGCTGTGTGCCTGAGGAGACCATACGAAGTATATATATATCCCATCTAACAGACTTCATTCAGAGATAACAGATGACAGTACTGTGTAAAGACATCTGAAGCTTCAGCTTTAGGATTACTTGAATTCATTGTTTGATAAGTACTTACTTGATGGTAACATAAACACAGACGCAGTGAATTTTAGATCAAAACCACAATGAGGTATTTGGGGGGTTGAAGCCGTGAAATTCCACAACTATACATTCATAGATTATATTCTCTGTTCATTCAGTCTCTTCAGATATGAACCAAGATTTTAGTATCAAAATAATAGGACCAGTGTGCAGATAAACTCCTAAGTTACAACTTCATTTTGTAAACAGCACCTCGAGGATACCCTTAAATATCCAAAAGGAGAAAAGTAACAGGAATAAGATCAGGGATTACAGATGTTTTCTACCCTCTAGGCTTATACACGTGTTACATCTTACCTAAAATAAGTTGCACGTGCCTTTCAGAGGTGTTCATTTGGTGTGTTTAGGAAATGCTGGGCTGGCACCAGGAATCACTTCTGTTTTACCAATGAAATAAAATGTGTTTAGTGAAACTGTGTTGGCGTGCTCTGAAGCTGGTTAATGAATTTCTTTTTCAATTTATATTTGAAGAGGTTTGCTCCAGAGCAGCAGAGCAGCAGAAGCATTTGAAGAAACTTGACAACTGCTCTCTGAAAATGATAGCCGTTACGAGAGTGTGAATTCATTTTTGTATTCTGCTGGCTTTATCAGCTAAATTTATTACTTCTTTTACAGGAATAAAAGAGACGGGGTTTTTAAAATACAGTCATCTATTTATAAAACAACGTAATCGTTATTTAATACAGACTGAGCAAACCTGGTGAACACCGTGGGGTTTTTTAAAACATCTCTTTTAGAGATTAAGGGGTTGAATTTGGTGTAACAAACTGCTGCACAGTGTAGAATCACTACAGTGAAGCAGTGATTTAGAAGGTGGTGTAACCTTTTTTCTTTTCTTTTTTTTCTTTGTGAGACCAATAGAGCCTGCACTGTGCTGCTTTGTAATGAAAGTGATGGATGGTGAATTAAGGAAGGCCAGTGGTGTGGCCGTGTTGCTTTAGTTGCAGCAGTGCTACAAGCCGAAGGGACTCGAGACGGGGAGACGATTGGCTCGGTTCACAATCCCCTGGGTGGCGAGTTGCTGTGCTGTAACACCGGGAGCTGCTCCCCCCATTTTTCAGTCTAATCTTTATTCTGATGCTTGAAAATGATTAAGGGTAGTAGACGTTAGAGGCTGACTGATAGTGGAGTTTTGGGGGCCTGATGCAGAATCACGTTCGTTATAGATTTTAAGCAAAAGTACAATTTGACATTCAAATAAACTCTCCCAGAAATGATTTGGGAATGAGTTGGCACTTTTGAAGGAAAGATGCATTTTGTAACAAATGGCTAAATGAGACTCCAGAACTTTGGTGTCATTGATCTGAACAAAGCAGCTAAGCAGTGGTGACACTCACATTCAGTTGTTCGTAGCTTATTATTAACTGAAAATTACATTTAGGCTTCAAAAATCATAGAAGTGGTGTCAATTTGTGAGGAACAAACTACGTAAGTACCATGAACTTTTATTTTCTACATATTTTCTACATTAATCCAAAATGGTAGTGGGCAGTAAAGCCCAATTATATCATGAGATTTTGAAAATTTGCAAAAACCATATTTATGACAATAGAGGGGAAAGAATTTAACATTTCTTTGGTGATCTTAGCTCGCAGGCAGCAGCTTTTATGTGCAAACAAAATGAAGGGCATTTTCCATCCTCCTTTTCCATTGAGTTACTGTCATTGATGACGGACTACCTAATTTGAAGTGTAGCGTTCACAGCATTAATGTAGCAGTGAGACAGCCTTATATCCACTGACATGGCATAAGTCAACTGTAAGTACAATTGTAGTCTCGACAGTGTTTTCTCCAGAAGTTTTAAGTAAAAAAAAGAAGAAAAAAAAAAGAACAATGCAACTGCTTAACACAGTTTAACCGGAAAAGCAACTTAACCTTGTAATTCCACAGGAGCCTGCACAATATGATCACATAATAAAGTATAAATCTAAAAATAATTTTTACCCAGGGTGTTTTAACTTGGGTTTATTTGAGCTGTTTAACCAGTTGCTTAAAGTCCTGCGTTACCGCTGTGTAACCGCATTAGTAATTTCCATCCACCATTGGCTCTTCTTGCCATATAGAGTGCAAGGAGTGAGTGCTCAAGCGATGCTCAGGTGAGTGAATGTTTACTTTTGCGTCACTGCTCTTATTTCGCTTTACCTGCCTTCGTAGCCTTGTAGTAGTCGGTGGTGTTTTTGCCTCAAGTGGTGAAACAAGTTCACTGTTCCCATTGTTAGCAGCAACATTTTTCTTGCATATTGCGTTATCATGTTATATTGGATGTCATTGAAGAAACTCCCTTTTTAAGTACTAAAATGACACTGCTCTCGCTCTCAGACATGCCTGGACTCTGTTGTCATCGTCGTGTGTTGCGTCACTTTATCATTTTATGTCATTATCATGATGTGACAGGTTTTTTTAACAAGTTAAAAGTATATTCATGGATAGTGTGATTCTGGCATAGGGTGGAGTCCTAACTCACAGGATGGCCTGCAAAAAACATTCCTGTAGCACTCTTTTTTTAATCATTATTAATATCACGCATTCTTTGTGTTTTTCTTGTTTAATAATACTTGGAAAATGACTTTTGATGCCTTATTGTCACCTTCTGGTGGAAGCAATGTGTTATAGATTCAGGTACAACCAAGGGACAAATACGGTTTAAAATATATAACTAAAATATACATTTCAAAAGTTGGAAATCATCAATTGAATTTCAGTTTCTCATTCAGTGAACTGATAAAATGTTATTATTAGTATTCTGATCACACATTTCACATTATAAGCCTGGAACAGAGTTGATACCTAAATGCAGCTTCTGCTCGTCATTGCTGATCATGTGCTTAAAATGTTTTTAAGTAGAACTTCTTTTATTTTTTTTCAACTTACCGTTTCACATCATATAAGCCAAAATGTTCCACAGCAGGCACAAACTGCACAGTTTTCCCAGCAGTAACAACTGTACTTGATTATATAATTGCCACTCCACCTTAAATAAGTCACTTTACATGCCCCGAAGATGAGTTCTTCACTTGGTCCTCGGTGGTGTAAATACATTTAAATCAACATGAATAATTGCATGTAACTGAAATAGCTCACACACCTTTTTAGGCTTGTGTGATGTGTAATTATGATGCTCTGGAAGGCGTGTAAAATTGCAATATTACAGTTTTATTAACTCCACCTAATACTTGACCCATCTAATGATTACAATAATAACTCTATCTATTATATAGCTGTATCTGTGTATCCCCAAGTATAACTGAAAGGCCACAGGTTTGAGCTCCGACAGAACTCAATATTTTATAAGACTCTACACGCCTACCAGCTCATGCATTGTAATTCACTCTGTATTGGAGTGTCACTTGAATGCCCACAGTATAAATAATGTGTGCGGGGAAACAGCACCGCTACAGCTGGAGCTTTCTTTCCCCCAGAATTATTTAACTATGACCCAGTTCTGTGGACACTGCAGCAGTCTCGTTAACATTAAACCGTTTCAGAGGCACATTCGCTGAAATGGCTGTTTCACGCCAAAACAAGATGGGTATCATTTTGTAAAAGACTGACACCTACGCTGACAGAATGATTGCTCGTGTCAAAGTTAAAATGGTACTATTAAATATTGCAGAAGTTGGCTCTTTTTATTTTTCTCGGTCGCCTCGCGGGAACAGAAACAGTTTGGCGGTGAAGCCTGCGAGGTAAATATTGAGTTTAAAATAAGGAGAAAAAAAGTGCAGTATATCAGGCTGCTTCTAAATGAAATCTGTCGTGTAGGTGTGTGATAATGTGTCTTTGAAATCATGTTGCCCCCACCAAGAAATATGGGAGTGCTCAGACTGTGTCTGCCTCTTGGGATGTGGTTTTTGAGACACGGCACAATTCAGCAGGGCAACCAGAAGCGCTCCATCACTGTCTTTTTTACCAGGTTCTCTGTACATGCATTGCCTATTTTTACACTGTGCATATTTGCATGTACACTGTACGTACACTCTAGTTGTTTTCAGATGTGGGATACATAACACTGCTGGCTTCATCAGTCTGTTCAAATGATGGCAGTCTTTCATTTCGGCATGAGTCACTTTTTTCATGCTTTCCTTTAGACACCCACGGCATTGGGTGCATGCGTGGGATAAAGTACTCTGAAGGAGATTTTAACAGTATATCAGTTGACAAACAATGCATGAGGTCAAAGTTTTATTGTCATGGCTGCTATATTTCAACAGCTGCTTTAATAAGAAGAGTTGCTGCTTACTATATTTAAACATGGAAAGGAGAATATCGGCACGAATAGAAACTTACCAGACTTGAATTTGCCCAAACTCCTTTTTAAGGTCAGCTATTTGGGCCATTTTAGATGCTTCCTTAAATCCCACTATGCACCTAAAACTCTAAGCAAACATTTATGTGTAAAGCCAGGACTTTTTGAATATACCTCGTATTGAACTCTATGCTGTTTTTAAACAACAGCCAGTGCCACCCAATGCTCCCTTTCTAGACAGCCCTGTGCATAAGTTCATGCAACTGCTGGACTCATATTGTCATTTAAGGTCAACTGAGCACCTGTTGGTAACAGTTGTTGCAAAATGTTGCTGAAGTACATTGACATTCCTTTGCTGGTTGCCTTATTGCTGCTAGTCTCTTCCTGTGTGGACGCTGCTCTATTGATGGATTTTGTTGCCGTCTGATGCTGCAGGGATGTAATAAACCTGAACTAACTGACCTCTAATCCAGTTAACTCGGTGTATATGCACAAACTGAGGGCATATAAATTGTCTTATGCAAACTGGCTTGGTACTGAGTGGCGTTAAAAAGTCAGATGCTAAAAGTAATCTGGTAGTGCCTGTCTGATTATGTGACTACATGCATTCAGTTTATGCTTGGATTCCAATCACGACATTTTATGTGTGACCGAGTGCCCTGCACAAGCTGTCCATATCTGAAGAGTTTTGAGTTTGAAACGTTTATATAATTGTACTGTAAGAAGAACAAATTTGAGTTCTTTTGAAGAAGTCACCATTAATTCTGGGTACATATTTCTAACATTTATCTAACGTTTTATTCTTAAGTTGGATAATTTAGTGATTTAATCATTAATTTTTCATTTTATGTTCTCTAGGAGCACATCCTGCCCAAGCCCCGTGCTTACTACCGCGTTGACCAATCAGCCGAGCCCGACGTGTGGCTGGATGCTGTGCAGGTTTGGGAGGTGAAGTGCGCTGACCTCTCACTGTCTCCGGTCTACAAAGCTGCAATGGGAATGGTCAGTTCAGTGTCTTAATCCGCCCTCCATGTGTTTCCACTGATAAATTCTGCCTGTTATGCTCTGTTGCCTACAGTGAAAAGTCATAATTAGTGCCTCTTAATTGAGTTATTAAAAATGTTGTAAAAGCGTCCGGTTTTAATAGAACAGATACTTGTTTATTACCCGTGGTTTGGCTGCATGTTAGATGCAGAGTCCCTCAGCGCAAATAAAAAAGGTTTGCCAGAATATAGCTCCCGTTTTAACAGCAGGCAAAGTAAAACAACAGTGGGATGGATAAAACGCTACCATTAATTAAGAAAAATCTGGTGTGAAATTTGCCAGGTGTTGCGTTCGTTCTCTCTATACATCGTATTTTTTTAAACAGTTGAATATCAGATGTTTGGATGAGTAACCAAAAAGAGGATTAGCAGTATCAGTTCTTTTAATACCGTGATCCCCAGGATGGTTTTGACAGGTAATTTGTAAGATTACCCTGAGGCTTCACACATAATGTGGCTACAACTTTCTGCGATAGTCAGTAGCTTGAAAAAGAGTGTATACTTTCTGAGATATTAGAGCAGTGCAATTTGATGTAACTAAAAGTGCTATGTGGATTTGCTAATGATGTTCATCCACTCTGTGTACGTGAAGCTCGAGCAGCTCATGTGAACAGCTCAGGTACTTATGAACAGAATGGTCATCATGCTTTGCTGGGACCCTCGCTAATTCATGTGCTGTTATGGTGGTCTAAGCCAGTTTCCCAACTTTTTAAAAGCCAAAGTTTCAAGGCACAGCAAAAAAATAGCCTGTACTTACTGCAAATTGTACGAAAAGCTTTAAAGATTGAATTGATAGGTCAGATTATTGTCAATGTTGTATACTTATTCGTTCCATTTCACCCCCCAAATTTACATAAAAACCCTTTCACATTTGATAAACTGTAAGTACAGGTCTGAAAATTTTTAAACACACCCTTCACATTCACTATATCTGCATTGTCAAGCAGCCTTGGTTGAAAATGTACAGTACAATTTCTAAAGCCAGTAAAATACTAAACAAGGCAAATAATTCAAAGAGGTTTTTGGAACCGGAGTAAAAAGAGTTGATGTTTCCAAACCTTGAGCTAGCAGGGCTTGAATATCTTTCAGTGCATGTTAGTCAACAAAATATCCAGTACGTGGGGTATGTTAGAAGTAGCAACAAATGATAACTCAGTATCACAGGTCGTTTGCTGGATTTAATTATAATTCTTGTGATCTGCTTTTCTTCAGGTGGATCCAGAGAAGGGCATTTCTCTGAGGTTCCCTCGCTTCCTTAGGATTAGAGACGACAAGAAGCCCGAGGACGCCACGGCCGCAGCTCAGGTACATTAGATCAGTACTGGTCCCCCCTCCATGTCAGATCTCTTATAGGACTAGAAAATATGAAGGATCATGAGGTCAAAGAAGGAAGATCGTGGCCTAGTAAAATTCAGTCATACGCTTGTTTGACCGTGTTGTATAGAAAAGCATCATCATCACTACGGTCGCTTCACAAGAGCTGTCCTGTAAAATTTCATGGGTGAATAGCACTCCAAGGACAGTCTTTTTTTTATATACAGGAATTGGTTTATGTAATGGTCTCCTGCTGCATGTCGAACAGAGCTGTATTACAGTCAGTTAAAGCAGTGTTGGTTTCGGAGAAATATATTGTGAGGCAGCAACCATGATTTGTACTGTACAAACTACAGGACAGTTCAGAAAAACTAATTTAAGTAGACAACACCAAGCTCACCAGCGCAAACCATTAATTGTGTTGTTTTAGTCTAATGGTGGATTTGTGTTTGACATAACTCGCAGAAAGTTTTGCCAGAACACAAATCAACTTTCAGCGGTTTGCTGCCTGCCTCTGAATGACCTGACTGCTGACCCATGAGCATATAAAATTCTTATCACTATGCTGACCTGAGTTACAGGACTGTATATGGACTGTATACTTTATACAGTAAATGTCATGTACATACAAATATTTTTATGTTTTGTTTTTTCTCCTAGATTGTACTATTAGTGAAATAATGGTAAATATTGATATATATTGGAATATTACCATAAAATACTGCAACTTGTACTTAACTATTTTATGTCTTGGGGCTAAAACTGCCAAATATTTCTTCTGTAATCCCTCTTATATAGTGCCAGTGTATATACAAGTAATCAGCTTAAAGCTCTAAAGTGCTTTTCTAAAAACTGTGTTTTAGACAGTTTTTTTTCTACTCTTGCATTTGTTTTCTGTTTGTTTTCCAGTAATACAAATATGGGTTTGAATGTGAATAAAACAAAGTTGCTCTTAATGGAGTCAAAGTATTAAAAATATGGAGGTGGAAATGAGCTTAATAATGAACCCTTAAAATGTGAAATGCACAAAATAAAATAAAGTGTCCAATTCTTGTCAATTAACCTAAACATTAGGGTAAGATACTTACCAAAGATGTGATTTCATGCACTTTTCAGACTTTCAGCTGTTCTTCAATTACAATGTCGACGTAGAAAAGATCAAAATAGACATGAAGGTGTTTTTTGTTTAATTTACTACCTTGTCTGTTGGGCCTATGTGTCTGAAACCAGAAGTCTCCACTTCTGTGTTAACATGCACCAGAATGTCTTTATGATGTCTGAAACTCGTACTGAAGTCTCCATGTTTATTTCTTTCTGTATTCTCAAAGTTTTGTTTTCTGAAGGTTGCTTTCATGTATCATTCATAGCCTGACTTATAGAGCATCTTTTACCTGAAAACAACATTGATATTTTTTATGTCCTCCTCCTGTTGACCGTGTTTTCTGATTCACGGCATGATATAAAGAGATCCCCTACGTTCAAAACCGTTTGACTCTAACAAGTCAACAAAATGAAACGAGATTTTTAAAGTTTGATTCCCTGCTAAACATTTTACGACATGATTTCTTGCATCATGCATCGCCTTAGATGCACCAGCTCTGAAACGCACGCCGCGCCTCACCGGGAAAATCCATGCCAGGTTCATTGTAGTGTAACACCACCTGCGCCCAAACTTGTGTAGCATTTCTAAAGACTGAACTACAATAAAATGTTAATATTCACTAAGTTGAATCAATGCCCATCTGTTACTTATAGAGTGTAGATATAGGCGTTTACGGCAGGGAGTCAAGTCAGAACATCAGCCGCATTAAAATGATGCTTCTGTCAGTTTTCATCAGTTAAGATGCACACACGCTCATTAGCACAGCACATCGGTTCACGTTGCCTGACGTAGCGCACGGTTTAAATAAAACTTAACCTCATTCGAGTCGGAGGGAATTAAGAAAACATGAAGACCAGCCAGAACATGTTGGATGCAACCACTTTTGGGCTGAGAATCAAAGCTTTACCTTGATCCTGCGGAGGAGAAATAATGTGATGTTTCATTGTTTTCCATCCTCACTGTGCCACCCTGCTGTACTGGTACTGATACTGCTGATTCTGGGTGGGCCTGCTGTTCGCGCATTATTCATTGTCCCGCCTTCCTCCTCCCTCGCCCCCGAACTCCGATGAGCCCAAGTGAGCGTAGCCCCCGTCTCGCACTCAGCAGCTGGGAGTCACCAACATCAAAGCCCAGCATATGAATAATCAAACTGATATTTTTAGCTTCTCCTCTTCATGTTTCTGACCTCACTTCATGATAGTCTCTCCTTCACTCCCTCCCTCCACCCTGCTTCCCCTCTTTCTCGCAAATCGTCTCATCTCCCTTGTTCTCTCTAAACATCTCTCTCCCTCTCGATCTCTGCAGATCGCCGAGTTGTACAAGAAGCAGCAGCAGATTCAGAATCAGGGGGATAAAGCTGACCCAGAGGACTACTACTGATCGTCTGTAGTCATCAGCAGGGAATAATAAATAATTGAATTTTAAGTCTTGTAATTGTAAATAGCTTCTTTCTTTCTTTGTGTACTGTTGAATGAAAATAAAGGCACTTGCCAGTTTTAAGCGTCCTGTGTACGTTATTGATTTGTTGAGGCTGCTCCTTTTTTACTTACTTTGATTTCCTTTTGAGAGTCAAAATTGCGTTAACATCTTGCCACATGCGATGCACATAAATTCCTAAAACCTGCATCGATTCAGCAGTTACAGCATACCTGCCGGTATCAGATTCCTATCAGAAATTCACTCTGCACAGCTGCCAAGTAAACCCAGAAAAGTAAGGTTTGCATGCAAATATTTTTTTAGACTGTCCTTATTTCTCCTCAAAAAGGCAACAGCAAAGTGTGTGGTAATAATAGTACGAGCCAAAGAGATTGCCAACTGCCTAAAATGTTGTTAGTAGCTGACGATGCCGGAGCTGACAGTTGCTCAAACAGCAGGACAAAAGCGAAGCACTCACAGCTTGCATTAGATGATGGAAATCCACTAACTGTCCAGCATGAATCAATCACAGATGTGTGGAAGGAGAGTCGCAGCGGTTTGAGCGCCAAGGATGGGTGATTATGACGTGGAGAAAGAGGATTGTGAGTTTTCTGCACAGTGATTCCATGTGCGAGGCAGCGAGTGCTCGCGGAGATTGAACTACTTTGGTATTTGTGAGCTGTGAGCACCTCAGAATCTATTTTAATGCTAAACAGACTGAATGAGCGGGAAATATTTTGACATTGACAGACGCTCACTGCTTGAGAGATATGTTTTGCGAGTCACACATCACGCAAGGGCAACAGAGCTGCAATAAGAACGGAGGGGGAAAACTGTTGAACTGCAAATAAGCTCTTGTATCTGCAAGCATGTTGGCAGCAGTGCTTACTGACTAAGCCACAATATTGGCTCTAGGGGTGGTAATGTCAATCCACCATAAACTCCCATTCAACAGTCATCTCAGGGCATTTTCCATTGTAAGGAAAAGGTAAAGAAAGATACTCGATGATCCCCTGTGAGCTACGACATCGTCCGCGGGCGGGGAAATATAAACTGCATATCCTGGTGCATTTTATGTGTTCGATATGACTGCTTCCTGTTAAAATGGAGTTTTTCCTTCCCACTGTCATCAAGTGCTCGTTTTGGTTTCTGATATGATTGTAGGGTCTTTACAATAACAAGCACCTTGACTGCTGTGTTATTTGACGCAATATAAATAAAACTGGATTGAATTTACAATTTCTAGTCTATGAAAATCAGAAATTCAGTCATTCAAATTATTTTAGAGTTAAGGTTTTTTCGCTGGACACTGTAAAAATGTCCAGTTCTGAAAAGTATGTTTGTTTATGTGCTGAATACTTAGAGCTTTGTTTTAACATGCAGTGCAAAAACTCAAAATCTTACCAAGTATATTTGTCTTATTTCTAGTCAAAATGATCTCATTACACTTAAAATAAGACACAATCAGCTACTGAGCAACATTTCAGTAAGGTATAGAAACATGTTTCAAGACAGTGAATCTTGAAACTAGAGAAAAATTAGAGAATTTTCACTTGTTCCATTGGCAGATTTATTTCACTTAATATAAGATATTTTACCTTGAAACAAGAAAAAAAATCTGCCAATGGAACAAGTGAAAATTCATTTTCATATTTGGTAAGATTTTGAGTTTATGCAGTGAATTACTGCATCAGTGTGACGTGGCATGTAGGTGATCAGCTTGTGGCTCTGCTCAGATGTTATTAAATCCCAGGTTGCTTTGATGGCGGCCTTCAAGTCTTCTCCGTTTATGGCTCGTTTGTTTCTCATCTTCATCTTCAGGCGACTTGGTTAGTCAATTTAAACGTATTATTAATATAGAGTGCAAGCTATTGGATGGTAGTTTTGGCACTCTGGGCAGCTCCCCATAAGGCTTTTCAGCAGATGGAAGCATGAAGTGTTATAATATGTTTTGTTAGACAGTTGTGTTGACATAGCCCACCAGCACCACCACATGCCATAGTGCCCCGAATAACAACAGATTGCCGGAATTTCTCACTAGACTTCAAACACCTTGGATCCAGTGCCTCATCAGTCTTCCTCCAGACACCAGGGCCTTGTTTTCCATAACACAAAGTATATTTTTATCTGGAAAGAGGACTCTGGACCACTGAGCAACAGTCCAGTTCTTTCCCTCCTTATCCCAGATAAAACTTCTGACATTGTCTGTTGTTCAGCAGGGGCTTTAGATTAGGAAAGCGACAGTTGGAGCTCCTTTCCTGAAGACTTCTGAGGCTGGTGGCTCTTGATGCACTCACATCAGCCTGAGACCAGCTTTTGACTCCATGTTTCATGACGATCCTCTCAAGCCTGCAGTCGACCCTTTGCTGGTGCAACTTTTCTCTCACTCTTTTTCCTTCTAGTCAACTTTCCACTAATATGCTTCCATACAGCCCTCTGCCACCAGCAAGCCTTTTCACCAGTGCACTTCTGTGGCATACCCTCCTTATGACTGACAGCTCAGCATCACATGATCACAGAGTGTCTTTGTTTTCTAATTCAGATCCATCCTCACTTCTTGTTGGTTTCAAGCCCCAAGATGCCAAAGCCTCACAGTGAGACCTTACTAACCAAAAGGTGACATCGGGATGGCCAGGTTTTATATACAGTGTGATGTACAAAACCAGGCTCAGGGGAAACCGCCATCTGTCTCTGCTTGTTCGGGTGAGCAGAGAAGAAGAGGTGAACAAAGAGAAAAAGAGCATAACAACAAACAATATAATAAACAGGGAGCAGTTTCAGGGGCCATTTGCTTCAGATTACCAAAGGGGACACGAAGTTGATTATATGCAGCAGTGGTATATAAATACAGGCTCACCAGCAGCTTGAGCTTGTAGAAGCATGACTAAAGGATGGTTCAGTTCCAAGAAGGAAAGTTTGAAGGTAAATCTAAAAAGTAGAGAGGGCGCTTGTTTTCCAAACCTGGAAACCGATTCCACAGAAGATGGGCCAGATTGCTGGAGGCTCTTCCTCTGAAGTATGCTATGGGAATAATAAGATACTGTGAGGTCTTTAAGATAAGGTGGGGCTTTGCATGTGGTCCTGAATAAAATGCCTCAACAGATTAGGATTGATTGCTATAAAATCTACTACAAGTTAAACTTTTTTGATCACACTAAGAAAAAAAAATCACAATAGCAATATTACTTCAGTATCTAAAAAGCATCAACAGCTTTTCTTGTGTATTTTTAAGCTAATTATACTCAAAGTGCAAAGTGAGATTGCCTCTAACCATCACTGTTCAGTTTTAATCTTCCTAATAAGCCTGTCTTATTGGGGTGATTATTGTGTGGGAGGAAGCCAGAGAACATGCAAACTCTACACAAATGTGTCCCAGAGGATTCAAACCCAGACCCTTTGGTGTGTGAGGCAGCGCAAACCTCTGGATCACGCTGCTGCTCAGCCCCCCACAACAAAAAATCTATTGACTTTACCTGTTTTGTTGCAAATTAAAGCTCTACTGCTGTTGGATGGATTGTTGTGAAATTGGGTTCATTTTCCCTTAATGATGAAGTGTAATCACTTCATTGATAATGCTACTTTTCATCTTGTCTGAATTTGAATTTCCAATGTGTTTTATGACTGAGGGGGAAAAAAGTGATTACCCTCAGCTGCACTTTTAATTAGCAAACCTTTCGGTCTGTAATGATGAACATATTAAGTATTATACCAGCCTGCTTACTGGCATGCAGATGCCATCTAGCTAAAGGCACCACTGTGCATCCTCACAGCTTCTAGCATAGACTTGAAAAATTGTGCCAGTTGTGCAGCATCTAACGCAGCATGTGGCACACTAT
The DNA here is from genome assembly GCF_057381845.1 of Rhamphochromis longiceps. Taxonomy (NCBI): domain Eukaryota; kingdom Metazoa; phylum Chordata; class Actinopteri; order Cichliformes; family Cichlidae; genus Rhamphochromis; species Rhamphochromis longiceps. The sequence continues at coordinate 8,934,401 of NC_140574.1, forward strand.
TGTCAGTGTATTTACATGCAGAGTGGTTTATATTTCCCATAGTCGAAAGCTCTTGAGATCGCTATTTGTTATGCTTTCTCTGCATGCAGGTATGCATACTGCATGGCTGGTGGTTTGCCTATTATTTGTGCGTGTGGGCCGTGTCCTGTGTCTGCTGAGGGGGAGTTTGAGAAGGACACCATTGTGGCTGAATAATCATGGAAATACCAAATCCAGATTTGCCTGCCTGTTTTGTCTTCTGTTTATCTGCAGCACATTTTTCCTCCTATTTTATTCAGTCGTCCTTTTTCTCGTGTAAATACTGAAATGTTTTAGTCTAGTTTCTGCTTTCAATGTGTCGTCTCTCCTGCACATGAATATCATCATCACATCTCATCTTCAAGGAAAAAAACAAAAAGTAAGAACAAGGGCTTGCCGGTGTTACTGAAATCTGAATTTCAACCAGCAGTGTTCAGCTGTGCTGTTGCTTTAGAAAGGAGCTTTAAACATCCAGTTTGAGGGAAAAAGTCCCAAATGGGAATCACGCAGGCAGCAGAGCGTGGAATACTGAGAAAGAAAACATGTAATTAATTTAATCCCATATTGTGTGTGCTGTATGATATTGTCCATTGTTGTGGGTAACTGAAGGTTGACGTGGAGAGTGTCTAATTTGTGTCATTGTGTCAGTGGAGAGGAAATGATCAAATCTCCTCTTGGTTTGCTGTTGGGTCTAAATGCCTGCATGCTGACACTGTTCTGCATTTGTTCCCTTTTTTCTGCATGTCTGAACGAGGCTGTTTTTGTCATCTTTTCATGAACACGTGCATGTGTGCGTGTGTGTGTGTGTGTGCGCGCCTGGTTAACTGCCCGTGTATTTGTGTCACTGATGTTTACCGAGGGGGGCAGCTGGCACGCAGCGAACGCCTGCAGGGCATTGCAGCACAGCGGCCTCCATCTCTCCACTGAGGTCTCAGCCCATGTTCAAACAGCTGTGCTGTTAGTTCACATCAAGTCACCCGTTCAGACTGGACCCAGGGGGCAGTTGCTGCAGACCTACCTGCTCCCTGCCTCTGTTGAACTGTTTATCCACATGTTAAGAAGTGACTGGAGGCTCTTGGATGTGAAGCATGATTTGAAAGGAGAAAGGATCTCTAGGCTTGATGCACATGAAAGGCAAGCTGAAGATTGCTCCTGTGTGCTGAAACTGTCCCTGCTGTGTTCCTCTTTAAACTTTTAGGAAGTGTACCCTAAAGCCAGGATTATGGATTACCTCCAAGTGCACGGGGGGAAGGGGGCCTCTATAAAAAATGCCAGGTTTCACCTTTCTCTGTCCTTTTGTGTCCCTCTCTCTTTCCCCACCCCATTCTCCCACATAAGCTATCTGTCTTGTTCACAATAGCGCTTTCTCCACCCTTAGAACAATGTGTTTGTTCTCCTCCACCTCCTCGCCTTCCCTCCATCCCTTTCTATCCCTCCGTCCATTTGTTTGGTGCTCTCTGTGACATCTCTGCGATGCCAGGCCACGAGGGAGAGCGGGAGGGACAGTCCCTGCCATTGTCCCCGGCCGAACCCACGGCATATCAATAGTGTTTTTCTTGAGCTTGAGCGCCCAGCGTTGGCCAGTAACCTTTCGGATTTGATGATGTCAGGCCCCCTCTGTTTTAGGCCCTTTATATGATTTCCCTCGTCCTCCAGTCTCCACTCTAACAGGGTATTAGCTCCTCAACACCAGAGACAGTGCAGAATTGTGCGTGCAGTGTGACTCATCAGCGCACTTCATCAGCTCATTTTAACTAATGCGAGTTGGGTTTAACTGTGCCAACAAATCCTTGAAATGAAACCACAAACAGTGGCGTTGGTAATTGTCTGCCAGTGTTTTTTCTTTTCTGACACGCCATGACAAATCACTGCTGTGCTTAAATTATTTAGATTTAAGCACAAAAACAGACCTAATTAGGGAAAAAGTTTAGCAGCGATATCTCTCATGGTTGAGCAGCATCCTGAAAATCAGACATTTGTTGACTGCCCCTCCACCACCACCACCACCCACACTCAGTTTTTCCGTGCTCAAAGTGGACAAGGGTCATAATTTCTGCTGGTGCTTGAGATCTGTGCCACTTGAATGTAAATACATTACTGACTAAGCCCCCCCAGTGGTATCCCTTGACACTAGAGCAAGCATAAGTTGAATGATGACATGTTCATAACCAGCTGCTCACTGTCAGTAAGACAGTGGACACCACTGTCCTCGAAATAAATAAGGAAAGACAAATAATAAAAGTACCTCCAAATAAGGAATTAAGTTGTCTGCAGCAGACCGTTGTCCTCTCTTTATCCCTTCTGGTTTTGCTTTTTGATAGCGTCACTGTTGGTAGCATGAGTACCAACAGCCCATTGAAGCACAGGAAGTCCAGCCCATCCAGATTTCTGCATCCATACAGTGTGGGAATGATTGGATCCCCTGCTGAATATGTAAGTTTGTTCACTTACAAAGAAATTAACAGTCTAGTTTTTATGGAAGTTAGAAACACAAGTTATAAACTGATTTTGGTGACATTAAGTGGAAGAAGTATTTGATCCCCTAAAACCCAACCAGATTTCTGTCTCTCATAGATTGCTCATATAGTACAAATATTGTAACTGATTAATTGATTGTAGATACTTCTGGTCTAAATTTGTTATGTGTATACGGCACATCTGTCCACAGAATCAGTTTCCTCCATTTCACCTTCATGGGCAAGCCCAAAGAGTTGTGAAAGGATGTCAGGGGTAAAACTGTAGGCTGGACTACAAGACCATCAGCAAGAAGCTTGGTGAGAAGGAGACAACTACTGGTAAGATTATTTGGAAATATAAATATAAAATGACCATTAAGTATCTGAACAGTGTGAAGGAGAAACCAGGAGACTAAGGTTACATAAGGTCCAGCAGCAGGGCCAGTATCTGCTCCATCTGTGTGAGAAACAGCGAGAGAGCTTCCAGAGATGTGCAGGTTTCTGATCAAACAGCTTGAAGGCAAAAGGGGGTTTATTAAGGTGTATCTAATAAAGTGTCAGTGTGTGTGAATTTTCCTATACAAGCTTTGTAAGCACAAAATATCTGTTTTTACCCTAAAATCTAGTTTTTATTTCAGTTAACTAAAATTGCACTTAGCTTTATTTTTTTTTGTTTTTGTTAAGTTTTGATTAAGTACAATAACCTTAATAGACTTAGATTAACAACAGTGGATGCCAAGTATAACAAACGCGACTTACATTCATACCATATCGTAGTTAGTTTAACAGCATTTTACTAACTAGGACATATAAAACATCTCCATGAACAGGAGGTCCACAAAAGCGATACCACATACCTCCTATGGAGAGGCTGTGATACATCACAGACATCTGGACTCGCAAAGCAGTGTGACTCTACTGTTTTTCAGCCACGATTTTATTAGACATATTTTCAATCTTAGTGACTTTTTTTTATTAAGCACAAACAGTGAAAAAATACCAGGCAATAAGGGAGAAAAGTTGGAATACTCTCCACAAAATTAAAAATAAAAAAAGAACCTATGCATGACTGAACTTCAAATGGCTGAGGCGTCACTGTGAAATATAACCGTTGTAATCCTTTCCTGTAAATGACACTTGTGTGTAGATATTCACATTCATCCTTTAGTCTCTCTGCTTGCTCAGACATCAAAGATTTGTTTCAGAGTTTACACGAAAAAAACAATTTTAATGAGTTATTCCCTTTCATCATGATAAACTTCCTGCTTTTCAGCTGGTTTTTATGTGTTCAGGTGTTACATCACAGTTTACAATTTTATCACATGCTGTGGCTGTCTATACTTTGGACACAGTTACATATTTGATGTTTTCCCCCCTCTGTTTTGACAGTGTAAAACAATGCTGCTTATGTCTGCGATTCTTCACATCACCTGAGTCATCAAAAGAGATTTAAAAAAACATGTATTACCTTATTTTTTTCTTTGAAATCATCTTTTTTCCCCGTGCCAAGCTAATGTTGGTACAGCACAGCAAATAAATCCCTTTTCAATGGCAACAACAGCGCTGCCAAGTAAACTGAAACAGCAGTCCATCATTACATTAAGACATGAAGGTCAGTCAGTCTGGAAAAAAAGCACCTCAGGCACCACAAGCATCACAGTGGTGCTTCCCTGAGTTCAAGTATCTTAACCTCAACTGCTAGGTGAAGTCTGTGTGAATCAGTCTGTCATACTCTAGCTGTTGCAAGGAAACCACTGCTGAAGGACATTAAGAAAAACAAGGCCAATAAACTCAACAAATACACATTAGATGAGGTGGAAATCTGGATTTTGGTTTGCTGAGCATCTGCATGTGTGCTTCACACCATGAAGGACAGAGGATGAGCTGTAATGGTGTGTGGCTTTTGGGGAGGGGGGACTTAGCAGGTGAGACTGCTGGAAATTTATTCAGCATTCAAAGCAACACTGTTTTGAGCAGCAGGGCTACAGCAACATCCTGCAGTGACACGCCATCCCATCTGGTTTGAGCTCAGTGGAACCATCAAAACACACCCCTAGGCTCTGCAAGGACTATTTGACATGGGAGCGGAGTGGTGGAGAGCTGTGTTAGACAACGTGACCTTCACAAACACCAGTCTACATCCAGTAAACAATGGAAACCAGCTAGCAAGTGCTCCAAATTTGTGCAAACCTGTTGGTCGGTCGGGTGTAGTGTGCAGTTTTTGCATCTTCTTCCAGTGCATTTGGAGGTTTTCTCAGAGTGCTTGTTGCAGACATGCATGCAGAAGGTGACTGATGACTCTAAACTGGGCATAGCTGTGGATGTGAGCATGGAAGCTTGATTTCACTAGTGATCGGTGCAAGGTGTGTCCTCCCCTCTTGCACAGTTGCAGTCAGTTGTAGAAAATATTTCCCTGCTTTCTGATTTATTTATTTGCCTATTTGTCAAAGGTTACCTGACCCTGTGTGAATTAACTGTGACTAACTACATTTATTGAAAATCTGAGTTGACACACACAGGCCTCATTATTGCGCATCAATAAATCATATACATAGAACCTACTAACAAAGCAACAAAATATGACACAATGTAAAGAAACAACTGAGAAACATCCAGTCACATCTAGTAGTCTTGAAAGTCTTACAAACCCATTTTAATGCTTTAGGACTCTTGCAAACCACACTGAGAGATATTATCCACAAATGGAGAAAACTTAGAAAACTTGAAACAGTGATGAACCTTCCTAGGAGCGACCTACCAAAATTACTCCAAGAGCACATCGACGACTTATTCAGGAGGTCGCAAAGGAACTGCAGACTTCTCGTGTTTCAGTTGACAATATGAAAGAGACTGAGCAACAATGGCATCCATGGGAGAGTTCAAGGTGAAAACCACTGCTGACCAAAGAGAACAAAGAGGTTGATCTAAGATTTATAAAAAGAAAATGACTCAACAATCTGTGAACTGAAAAGACAGAGGTTTAACTTTTTGGAAGTTTTGAGTCCTGTTACACGTGGCACAAAACTAACAGTATTTCATTAAAATGACATTATATCAACAGTCAAACATGGTGTTGGTAGTTTGCATGGCGTGGAGTTGCTGCTTCAGAACCTTGAACCATGAATTCTGCTCTCTACCAGAAAATCCTGTGGAAGAAAGTTCAAATGTACTCGGGTTATGTAGCAGGACCGTTACCTGATACACACCAGCTTGAAAGCTCTGGCGGGCGTCGTCAGTCTGGACTTTGATCAAATTGAGATGTCCCGGCATGTCCTTAAACGTGCTGTTCATGCTCAAAGAGTGGCCCAAAATTTCTTCACAGCAACGTGGAAGTCTCGTCAGTCATTCCAAACGCTTGGTTGTAGTTCTTGTTTGGCAAACATGGCACAGACAGCTGTTAGGTTTAGGGGGTGATTACTTTTTCAAGTAGGATAGATTTGGATAGCTATGAAGAGTATGGAAAACAAACAACAGTTTCGCTAAAGAATTAGAATTTTTTTTTCTTTGTAAATCCAATGATGCTTTCATATCATTGCACATTTACAGAAACAGTGAAAATAAAACCATTGACTCTAAACTGTAAGCAGCTGCAGCTGCTGCTCTATGAAACACACTTCCCACTACTTAGAATAACTTCTCTAAATGTCAAAGATTACTAATGAATGCACACCTATGTCATACTTTTGGTCATCTACTCTTTCTTCTGTTGACCTTTTTTTGTTGTTGTTGTTGCTGCATCGTTAACCTGCCTCCTATTAGAAACCCATGGTGGAATAACACGGCTGTATTTATATTTAATCCTGCCTTCTAGCCTGAACTTTTGACAGTTTTCTGGCCAATTGCTCGCCATGGCTCATTTGCCTTATTTGGTTATGGAAATGTTTCGCTTGATTATTCAACCCCTTCAGCGAAACTGCGAGTCGATCCAGTCGCTAACGAGACCGCTTTGTGATGGGTTTATGATGGCAGCAGTTGTTGTTCCCCACTTCTCAGCGCTTCACTTTGGCCCACACTGAGATGCTTGTGCTTAAGGGGTTGAGATTGCAGTGCACTCCATTGGATCGCTGTTGACGGTCATTAGTCTTTTGACCTTGGTATGAACCAGCCTCTGTGGTGTGTATCTCTTCTGTCTTTTTCCCATCTCGACCGGCAAGAAACCCTCCAGCAGTCCCATCTTAAAGCGGCTCTTCATTCGCAGAAGCCCTCCACATTTCGAAAAAGACATCTGCACATCTGCCAGCCTGCCTTGTGATCAGTGCTGCACTCAGCTGTGACAAACATACTCCACATTGCAGAAAAATTAGACATGGATAGAGCTGACAAGTGCCCCTAACATCTACAGCTCGGGATGCCTTCCCAGCCTGTGCTTATCTGTGGGCTTTTCAAAGTGTGCTTGGTATGTTCTTTTTTCCTCATTCCATTGGAAATAATTTGATGTCAAAGGAAATGAGAAAATCACAAGGAAATGTGCTCTATAAATTTATATGGGTGTCTAATGACATGCCCTCACCAAATACAACTGAGGCCACTGTCTCCACCCGTGAAAACAAGCTTGATGGGTTACACAGGCAGACAGCTGAGATGGTTTCATTCGCACAGTGGCTAAAGCCTGAGGTACTTTGCGTATTCAGTCATCTCTAATAACACCAATTGATGTGAAGCCTTGTCCACCTCAATATGACTAAAGTGCAGCTGAGGACTTGTGTATAATTTTCCTAAAAAAAAGAAAAAATTTTAAAATTGGTCTACAGATCGAGTTTTCCCCGCTGTTTCCCGCTGGTATATCTTTTCCCTCTCCTCTACCTCTCCTCTCTGTATAATTTAGCAGCAGATGAGCTCTCCCTCTCCTGCATTAGTGTGCTATATCACTGCCAGCTAAAGGAATGGAGGCCTTCGCTCTATACGTGATACAGTTTCTGCCTGCCAAGCTCAGCTGCTGCCGCTGCCACCATCGCTCGGTGCTGACGAGTTTGGGTGCTTGCCACATTCTGCACCTGCCAGACTCATAAAGAATCCCCCTGTTTCTCTGGGGCCTGAAGGCAGGATCTGCAATAATTGTTAAGGATGTCGCGATTTAGACATTCAAGCCAAAGCTTAGACAGTTGATGGCGCCAACAAGTTGGCAGATGATCCATTTTGTTCAGCTGATCCGTCAGGGGGGTATCTGAGGAGTTAAGATGAACGAGTGGCTGTCACAAGTGGCAAAAAAAATAAATAAATGTATGCTGTCGTCTGAAACGTGAGAGACAGTTGATCTGATGCTCGGCGCTTTGCTGCTCTCTTGGCTTTGTGCTACCTTGCAAAACGAGAGCCTTGATTTTTATCCCAGAAAACTTGGATAAGTGGGCTCAGTGTAATAATGACGTGAAGTGGGTAAAGTGGACATCCTTGTCAAGTGCCAGCTCTTCTCTCTCATCATATACAAATTCTAAAGAGAGGCAGCAGGACTTGAATCAAGGTTGATATGATTTACACTTCAATGTTGAGTGTATCCAGCTTGTGTGTTTGCTGAAGCTAGAGGAGAACTACTAATTTGAGCATGTATTCACTACAAATATGCCAGCGGCTAAATGAATCCATATTCATGACGGGTGACAAAATGATTGAATGAAACCTCCAGAAATCAGACTTTTTAAAAAATTTTTATTTCACTCTCGCTCACACCGTTGCTCTCCTTCTCATATTTTCCTCACCCTGCGCCTGTATCTCGCCGCTGCCTCACTTTCACGTCGGTGCTTCTTCTCTTGTCCTCATATCAACCCATCTATATATAGCATGTCTCTCCCCACACTATACTGCTGTCTGTGCCACTGGAAAACTGAGGAGTGGGTGCTGCGATTTCAATACGCAGCTTTGTCTGGGCAGGGAAAAAGAAAGGGAGAGGAAGAAAGCCCCATTGACAGACAGGCAAACACCAGTCAGGCCCTGTCCACTCTCTCTCCTTTGTGTTCGAGTGCGAGACGTCAGCAAATGACAGGAATCTGAAGAGGGGGAAGAATGAGAGAAAATAGTTGGTGCATTGTTTGGGCCACAGGGTGAAAGTGCAAGGAGAGGAGAATGAGGGGTGAGGCATGGGGGATGGAGGAGAGAGCCCTGGACTGACCTCTCTGCTGGATCTCTCCATGTTATACTAACATGCGAGCAGTGATCACATACAGAGCAGCCGCATATGGTCGCGAGTCCCCGTCACACGCCTTTACCTGCACCTACACACTAAGTGTTAATTAGCATCTCCTGTCAGCTCAGTCACATCAAGGTGAGGGTTGAATGTGACACATCACATTCATCACTCTGTAATGTCGCACATACTTTGCAAATTCGCCCCTAGTTGCCTATTGTTTATCCAATTAATTCACCAACTACTGTACTGAGGAGGTGTCTGTCACCTGCCTTTCTTTTCCACTTCAAAAGACAGCATGCGCTCATTTATTTCAGAGAGGGAAATGGAGCGAGCCGGGAGGAGGGGAGTGTGAGGAGAGGAGGAATGGGCCGGGCTGAGGCCTGAACGAGGGGTGTGGTTGGGTATAAAACTTGGGACAGTGGGTTTTCTGTTGTTGTCCTGTTTTGAAGCCCTCTGTCCTGGCATCCTGCACCCCTCCACTCTCTTTTACCTCTTTCTTTCTCCTCCTTCCACTCACGCTCCCTCCAGAGAGGGACTCTTCCTCGACCGACTCCAGACGGGTCTGCAGCATCAGTCTTTTGGGAGCTCCGTAGAAGCCAGAGACCATGCTGACGTTTTTGGCGCTGACGTCGGTTGCCCTCCTGGGAATAGGTAACAAAAAAAAAAAAACGGGGGGAAAAATGAAAGAAAACATCTTCTTTTAAAGTTTTAACTTCATTTTTGAGGACTTCTCTAACAAAAAAAGCTCACACTTAACTTAATCTACTGAAAGTGATGATGTAGAAATGATCTTTCTATTGATGTGAGGATATGGCAAAGTGGGTTTTTGTCTGTTTTGTGCTACCTGAAAACTAATAAACTTGATGACAATGAAAAAGGTCTAATAGCTTTGATACTGAATCAATCTCAGAGTGCACTCTAATACCTCCCACTACACTGGATTAACACTTAGCTAAAGCATTTTAATTGATATCTTGGCATTTGCTGTATTGATTTAATCTAAAAGGCCAACAGTACACCTGTAGAAGATTCAGTCTCTTTTTGCATGCATTCCAGTAAATGGGTCAGCACCGTCCATCTGTGCTTCTCTCTCGAAGCAGGTGTCTCCAAGCATGTAACTTTAAAGAGCAGCAGCATTGCAGCTTTTTAACTGAGAGTTTTTGCTCTCGAGGAGGCAGCTTTCTAAACTCCGTCGGAATTTTAATTAAAAACGTCAAGCGTGATTTCATTGACAAGTTTTGCGGGGGTTGGCTATTGCTCAAGGATGTGCACAGCGAAAGCTGCGAACTTTACTCCCTGGGTGTTGAAAACTCCAGAGTGCTTAAGGGCATTTGTGTTGATACAGCAGTGAGAATACTGTGACTCGTTGGTGGCGCGGTCCAAGGGAAAGTGAACAATACAAAAAAAATGATACTGCTCAGCGGCGAGGCTGTGCAGCTCCAAGGGGCTTTGGTAGTTGTTTGAGATGCTGAGTGCATTTTTGGAGGAAGTTAAAATATTGAGTTTTGCAGCCAAGACTGAATTAACATAGATCATTAAATATTATTCAAGCATAAACTGTGCACATGATTAGGCCAACATTATCCATACCAATGGAGAAAATGAAGCTCCCCCTTTCAGAGACAACCCAAATATTTACTGAGTGCAACTCTGAATCAATGGCACATTTGACCCCACTTAATGTGCAGTTTGTCAGTGACTATCTGGATGTATATGCATGCACCTAGGATTATGCTAAAAGAGGACTACTTTGTGTCTATTGATAACAGTTCAGGTGTAAAAATATTCACAAAGGTACTCAAGGTATTCTAAGAAACAGTGCATGTTAATTTTTTTATACCAGCTCACACTAACAACTATGTACATGTGTTTTTGTAGTTACAGATTTAGATTCCTGAAGGTCAGCTCATAGTATCAAAAATAATATGAGCTCCCAGAATATTTTGTTTTATTCTATGTGTGAATTAACTACTTAAACCTGCTTTGTGTCTCCCAGTGCCTGAGCAGTCCCAGGCCATAGCGATTTACACTGGCTGGGAGCGGCACGCCTTGGTGGGCTCTGACATCCGACTCTCCTGTTCTTTCTTCTCCTGGCGCTGGACCTCGGAGGACGTCACCTTCTCCTGGACATACAGGCCCGATGGCTCACGGGACTCCATCTCTGTAATACTCAAATTCACACACATATACACACGCTATGCAAAATGAAAGGTTGTGTGTTTATAGGTCGGCTACTTTGAAAGGAACAAGCAATTCAAGTATAGTCGCATCAAAGCTGCGCTTGATGAAACTCCAGCGAAACGTCACCGAGTGTGGTATCTATAAAGCCATTGTTTCCCTGCCCACAACAGTGTTGTTTTCATCTGCAGCATGCAGCTGTGTCAGTAAAACATCTCTTGTCCAGAATTATACAGCAGACAGCCAACGATAGCGTCTAGCTGTTGAAATAATGGAGCATTTGGCAGCTAAAGAGCCAGATGTAAATCACTAAAGCGGGCTGCAGCAGGAGAGCCTTCCCTCCTTTTTTGCTATTTGCATGAATGACATTCTTATGTTGTTTACTCCCACTGTTCTCACATTCACAAAGTCATGTATAAATATTTAGGAGGGAAGTACACAAGTCTGCTGCACTGACAGAAAATTAGACTTGCCAACAATGTCTATATTTTCTGCCAAAAGACTTTTTATTGTTTTCACCATCTCTGTGAAACACAGCAAGCAAAGGGAGAAAACCGATAATAGGAAGAAGGTGTGGTTTTCTTTTGGAGGCCACGCGATTTGATTTCTCTCGGGAGATGTTCTTTAATCTTCGGATGTCTGTATTTTAAATGTCTTCCAAAATTCACAAAGTGATTTGTAGAGCACTGAGGGAGCGCGGTTATCCAAAAACAAATCCATGTTTAATCCAGCAAATGCAGTACTGTGCATATCTGAAATGTCATCATACACAAGTACTCAGTTTACTCTAACATCTGCACTAACTAAAAGCAACGTTCTCTGCTAATCTCCCCACTCCTCCCGCTGCATCACCTGCCTCCTGCTCTTTAATTTCACTCTCCCTGCCCTTATCATCCTGCCATCTCTCTATCTCCCCATCCTGACTGCGCCTCCCTCTGTCCACCTCCCTTAATCTCCTCCTCCACAGCTCTACCTTCTTTGTCCCTCCCCTCCTCTCTCATTATGTCCTTCCCTCACCTCCTTCGCCTTCATCTGTCTCCCGCGGTGGCCTCACTTTGAAACTAGACTTCTCTTCTTCTTTTATTTATTTTTTTCCTCACTTATCTTCAGTCGCTCATTTCTTTCCCTGCCTGGACAGATTTACAGTTTCATATCTCTATCTGTTGTCACGCTGCATTTGTCCCTTTAAAATGTCATACTTGATTTCTGACACGTTAATCATATGAAAGGTCCTCTTCTTTTCACGTGGGACTTGGTAACAGCAACCGCAGGCCTCAGGTCTTTATTTATAGATGAAACCTTGAAAGACACATTTGACCTTGACCTTGTAAAATCCAGAGCATCACCCTTATTCTGCCACTGTGACCATTTAATGTTTAATAATCGATACTTGGTGACGGCGTGTCATCATTTTAAAAGTTATGGCACTTCTTCCAGGAAGAAGAACCAGAAGCCATGACACTATGCAGACATCTAAATGCAAAGCTCTCCTTTGCTTCCGGCTTTTAAATTGCTTTACATGTAAAACTACCTTTGACAACACTGTGCAGTCAATACTGCAGTTTAAGCTGGTCCAGCAGGAGTGAGATTTACAAGCCTTCAATAAGCTGTAAGCTGCCTGGTTTGAGACCATATACATTAACCTGTGTGTGCAGAGCACAAGATGTGCACAAGAAACAGACCAAAACTATTAAGAAAAAGTGCTTTGTTCCCAGTAACAACATCATGGCTAACTGCAGTACCACAGTGATTAGTGTGCATCTGCTTAATTTAATACAGTGAAACAGGTAGCTAGCTCTTGCTCTGGGAGCTGTGGTGGTGGAATAAATCAAGAATGGGCTAATTTAATCCAACCTACTGTTGTATTATTGGGAAAGATAAGAACCTCTAAATAGGGCAACCAAACAAGCACAACGTCTGCATCAGAAACAGTAAACTGGCTAACTCTGTCAGTTAAACTATCTATAGGTCACCGCAGTCAGTGTCAGCAGGCAGCGGTAATGACTGTAGACTTGCTGCTGCAGTAATGGCAGCACGCTGAATGGACTTAATAATTAATAGGTTATAAATGCAAAACAATAGACTGCTCATATGTTTCACTGGGATTTGGTCCACTCCCTGGAATTCCCCAAACTCCCTCAGTTATCAATTATCCACCATATATTAGTTATAAATGTTGTATATGTTTTTCGTGCGGTAGTAATTGGCGTCACATTTGCTACACCCCTCAGGAGCTGCTTTTGAATATTATTTTCTGGCCCTCGTGTAAAGCTGCTTGCCAGTTTTAAAAGCTGTGCCCTATTTTTTTCTAATGCTCCATGAGTGTCCCCCTGACAGGTGCTTCGTGCATCTCTATATTTTTTTAAAAATGCACACAAATAGTGGCAAAATTTGTTATTGCAGGAAATCACAGGTCTGATCTGCTGCTCTACTTACTAAACATCCAAATGCAGCATTAGTCAGAGTGACAGTGTGTTGACTGTCCTTTGTAGATCTTCCACTACACTGGTGGTGCTGCCTACGTTGACAACAAGGGTCCCTTTAGAGACAGACTGGAGTTTGTGGGAAACCCAGGTCGCCGTGATGGATCCATCCTGCTCAAAAACCTGGAGCTCAATGACAACGGCACCTTCACCTGTGACGCCAAGAACCCCCCTGACATAGTGGGCCGGCCTTCCAGTGTCCGACTGCTGGTGTTTGAGAAAGGTGAGACGTCCTGTGGGGGGTTTGTCTCCTAAATTAAATTCCTGCTTGCTAGATTCCCACCCGCCCTGAATGCTATATTTCAGTGATTCTTTTTTTTTTCCATTGAAAGTGAACTGTTCTCATTTGTTTTAATCATTTGAAACTCTGAAATTAATCTCAGTTCTCGCCGTTCATCCGAATCAAGTGACTGTCTTCAAACCAGTCGTTGCTTTGCCTCATTTAGAATTCTTCGCACCTCCCATTAAATGAAATCAATTACAATTTTATCTCTTTCTCTATTTGCGATTGCTATCACTGCCTCCCTTTCACTTCTTCTCTCCCCCTCCTTCTCAGCTTCTCCTCCCATTTCTCTCTTCCATCCCCTACGCCATCGTCTTCCACTTTCTCCCTCAGCACCTCTCTCCATGACTCTCTCTCTGATCTCACCTTTATTCTACCTTATCTCTCTGTCGCTTCATCTCCTTCTCTACCTTCACTGTGCTGGTATCTTTAATCTTTCATTCAACCTTTATTTTATCTTTTGCTTTACTTTTCTTTCCTTCTTTCATCTCTTATTCACTTTCCTTTTAGCTTTGTTTACCCTTTCCTCTCCTACCAATTTCCTCCCACAAATGACAGCATCGTTTCTTTTCCATCTCCTTTACTATTTTTTTTCTTATGAACACTCCTGACTTCAACCTGGCATTTGCTTTCCACTGCCACTTTTCCATCTTTGTCCTTTTTGACCTTTCCTCATCTGCTTTTTCCTCTCGTCCACTCATAGTGCCCATCCAGGCTGGCGTGATCACAGGAGCTATCATCGGGGTGGTCCTGGGCCTGCTGGTGCTCATCGTGGTCATCTACTACCTGATGAGGTTCCTGGTGGCACGCCGAGTCTTCAGCCTCAGTGTCAGGTCAGTGCCCGGCCTGTGGCCGGCGGCTCTCTGCCAGTCGGGTTTTTGCCAGGGACTGGAGCTGAAGCCGGAGCCCATCCCTGGCATGGACACCTGCGTGGCCAAGCTGGCATAGCTGCTGTACCACGATTTGATTTGGTTAGGTGTGCGGAGTTTAAAATTGAAGTTAGTCAGCTGTAAAGACACAGATAATGATCTCTCGATTTAGATTTAATCTAAAAACAGTACTGCTCAGGTCCAAGGCGAGATGATTAAAAGTAGTGAAGTGAAGGTTTCTGAGTGGATTATCTACTAGATCATGAAAATGACAGATTCATCATCTTGCTTATACCCTTCCAATCTTCCAGTCTTATGAGATCTTAACACATCTAGCACCTGGGGGCTGTGCTTGAGACAGGGCCAGTAGATTAAGTTGATGTTCTTTATGATGGCTGCCAGGCAATGCAGCCCTGTGACCACTGGAGGGAGAGATAGATTCGACATCCTGACATTGTCTTTCTTTTGTCCCCTCCAGCAAACATGGCAAGAAAAAGAAAGAGGGTTCACAGCAGAGACAGGCAAGTTTCTCCTTCTACTTATTCCACATGCCTCTCTTCCTCTCCTTCCTGCCCCCGCTCCTCTTCTTCCTCTGCCTCCTTCCAGCCCCACCACACACACAGACACACACACAGACCGGCGCATATACACATCCAGCCGACAACACCAAAAGCAACAGATTGGTTTGCTGTCACATTCAGGCGCTAATAGTAAAATGATGTGCTTTTGGAGAGGTTACAATGGCATTCAGTGTTTGAGTATTTGGGCTCAGGAAACATGTTGTCAGAGGGAATATTCATCTCCTCTGTTGCAGTGCAGCAACACAATAGCACACATCCAACATGACAGTGCATAACGGCACAGTTTCCTAATCGCATTCCCCCGATGCCAGTCCAACCAGCTCGAGTATGCCCTCACACTCAGCCGGCTCCTCCTCTCAGCAACATATCAACAACAAAATAACATGCCATTCAAAGCCGGGCCCGCTAACACTAATAACAGTGTTCAAGCTGTTAAATTCTTGTGTCGTCTCAGCGTTCGTGGTGCTTTAAAGCCCACACCGTCACACCTTTCTTTCTCGTGGTCCTCACCACTGCTTCAGCTCCCTCGGGGGTGGGATGGGAGGCGTCCTAACACTATGGTGCCAGTACACAGCTACGGGGCAAAAAACAAAAAAAAAAGAAGGAAAAACTCAAACCAGTGACTGTGAAATGGCCGAGGCCAGGTTATGGCACTAATGCTATTGCCTTACTGAATGGGACTATGATTGCTCGCAGTGGGGAAATGGACGGGAGCTGCTGATTTTGCTCACTGGGAGTCAAATGAAAATCACGGGGTCTATTATGGTCTGGGCTGTTATCAGTGGTTTTACGCTGCTGCACGCCAAGGAGTTGGTGTATTTTTTCCCACTTCTGTTCCTCATGGGGGTGTGATAGCCTCAAGAGGTGGATTAATCAGACATTTTGGTGGCTTGTATTCTTTTGTGCACCAGGGCAAGTTCTGTTTGATTACTCTGTGGTAATGTGGGGGCTGCAGGGTTGTAATCGACTGTATGCTTTGCATGCTGATAATAAAAAAAGAAAAAGAAAAAAATAGAGAGACAGAAGTCAAAGGATTTGAGTTCAAGGCGTTTTCAACAATCAAGACTCGGCTTTGAAACGAGAGACGTGTAAAGATATCCGCGGCAGGAGATCAAAGGTGTTATTGTAACAGCAAGTCATTTAGCCACAGGTAGAAGCAAACTGTAAAGCGGTGGCGGGCTCCGGAGTGCGCCATGTTGCCCCTGTAGCGTAAACCTAGAGGGCGACACCGGCAAGGACCGAGACTTCCTCCTACCTTAAACAAGTGCACTCATTCTCATCTCCCCGGAGCCCCGCTTCCTCCTTCTGTCTTCTTCTTTCCTTTCTACTGTCATATGATTGTCAGGTTATTCTTGAGCTGCAGTCAGTTGCTCTCAAGTGCCTGCGGCGGATGACAGTGCATATATGAATAAATAACTCGCCGCCAAAAGGACACTGAAATATTTGACAACGTTGTCATTTGCAGTTACTCTCCTGCAAGTCTCTGCTTGGAAGAAAAATATACAGCGAAAACAGCTTTTCCATCTGAGCTCACTCTCCAGTGTGTTTTAGCTTATTTATTTATTTTGCTCCTCTGAGCTGGTTCTGGTCTTCTAGCTGCACCACACACAGAGAGGACTCGTGGGAGTTTACAGTGCGCTCATAAGTGGTTGTTTGATCAAATAGCCCTTATTAGGAGGCTCTGCTGACATGACACAATTTTGCATCAGCATCGCCGTCTTCGTCGCTCCTCTGTTTGCTGGGCTTGCACTACAAATCTCAAAAAAGGCTTTTGGGCAGGGAAGTGAACAACAGGGTGAGCGAGACAGAGAGACAAAGGAACCCTGTGGTGCCCGCTACTCCCCATTAGGTGGAGTTGTGGAAGAGGACTTTACCCTGCAGCCACACACATAAGAAAGCTCACAGGATTGAACACGCATACACACACACGCACTGTACTGGAATGATAATTGAGTGCACTCAGTATCGATCTGAGCACAGACACACACACACAGACACACAACCCACCCATTCTTCTCCACTCCCCAATTGCCTCACTTCACTCCACTCCCTCTCTCGCACACTCTCTCTCTCATTCAGATTCCTTTTATCCGGTCCCCTGTCTCCCACTCTTCAGTCGCATCTTCCTCTTCTCTCCATGCCTTCGACTACCTTGCTGACCATGAGAAGCATCTATCTGTAACTCCTTCTTTGCTCTTTCATTTTTTTTAACTCCCTCTCTCTCTCTTTCTCTCTGCCGATTGCCTCCTCACCCTCCACTCCACGCCCCGCCGCCCCCTTCCTCTCTCCCGTTCCAGTTTCTCTCCTCTCCCTCCTCAAGTATTCTGGGTTCTGATCAGCTTTGGTTCCAGACAGAAAATCACTACCTCTCGCTCTTCATCTACCTCTCAATCTCCCTCCTCACCTGTCACCTTCTCTTTTTAGTATGCAGCACGGGACGCAGCCACTTACCTACCTATCTACCTCCCCGCCAGTCCCTCCTATTTTGCCACTGTACCCACATTTCCTTTGAAGTGTGTGCAGCCCCTGTAACGAGGGTGGTACTGCGTTCTGCATAAGCAGGCTGGAGTGTGTTTACGAAGCAAGCCCGTCGTTAGCGTGGGAGCTATGGAAAACACTGCAGTGCAAAACTCGAGCCTATCGTGGGATGCATAATGGTAAACAATACAGTGATGTATGAGAGAATGTAAGCATGATCGAAGATAATGACACCGGACGGCCCTTGCAGCTTCCCTGTCGAGTTGGTTGCACTGTGTGTCTCAACTGCCGTCTGTGTGTGCAGCTTCTGCAGAGTGCGTAATTAAAGAAGATAAATTTTGTAATGCAATCAGCGGGGTATTATTACTGGGAGCTTCAGTGGGTAGAAACCGCCTCTAGTGTGCTTTCCACTGTTGACTAACCTCACGTATTAGAGGAGAAGTATTTCAGTCTCAAAGCCTCATATCCGGCACGCTTCCCTCTTCACTCTGTTCTCTGTAACACGACAACACTGTGCTGACCCGGGGTTCAAAAGGAATGGCATTATAAAAACCATTACATACGAGCAAAGTTTTATTAGGCTCCATCAAAGCATTATCATGCGCTTGTGATAGTTTTCAATAGGTTAACTCAGGGGTTAATGCACTGGAATACAGTTATTGTAAAGTTAAGTGTTGCCTTGACCTTATCTCCACTTGGTCAAGTCTTTCCTCCTGGATTTGTTGTGCTCAAATGAAGCAACACTTTACTTCATTTTCCCTCTCTCCTCCTCCTGCGTTTATAGATTTCTTATAGGAGATTTTTTTTTTGAAAACACACAAACGATAAACAGAAGGACTGCCAGTAAAACTGCAAAGTTACATAAGCAGAAGCTAAATAAAGAGTTTGGCTCGTTCAGGTTTAGGGTTAGAGTGTGTTTTAGCCACAGGTTAAACAAGCGTGCTCTCAAACTAGAGCATGTTACTTTTAAAAATTAAGTGAAGTGTACCTAGCTCTCAGTTCTTCTGTTATGATGCATAACTTAACCTTAACCCAAACCCTCAAAGGGTAACCGGAGGCCTGGATGATGTTAAGAGATTACGCAGGCCTGTCCCTGACCACAGCTACAGCAAAACAGTGTTGAAGATTTATAACGACTATTCCCCTGCACACTTTAGTTATTATTTATTCAGTAGCTCAGTTAGATACTTCAGAAATATTTAATTTTCTGTTGCCACTCTGACCCTGGAACTGCCCTTTTTAAATGTGATGGGATGCTGTGCCTCAAAGTGCAGCTACCCTGGAAATGATTTAATTTTTCTGTTCTTGGTGTAACTGTAAAAGTCTAAAACATATACCAGACATCTAGTATTTAATGGTCGAATGAAGCGTGTCTGGGATCAAAACATGTTTCATATTTAACAGGCTAACCCCCCAAGAGATGCATTTCTTTTCAATAGGGTCGTGCAAACATATTGGATTTTCACCATTTATGTATTTGAACAACAAGCGAAACACATAAAAACGGGAGAAGAAAAATGACAACAGTATAATTATTTATAAGTCACAAAGTCAGACTTTAAAGCAAAATTGTCTCGATTTTAATCATGAAAAAGCATTCTTTTAAAAATAATTAAAAAGAGTTCAATGCGTGGCGTTTAACTGTCCCGGCTCCATCTGCAGCGGCACTTTCAACAGTGTTTAAACGGCTTCCTCGCATTGAGCTAAAGGTCTTCACTCCGTAGTGAACTCCAGTCAGAGGAATAATGTTCAGCACTGAAATGTAACCTAGATGAAAACACTTTCCAGCTAAATTTGAGACATTTGTAAACATTTTCTTTGAAGGATCCAGCGGTGGCTCAGAAGGAATAGCAGATCGTCCACTAATGAGAAGGTCGGTGGTTTTATCACCGGTGCCTTCAGTCGGCATGCGAAAGCGTCCTTGGGCGAGATATTTCAAAACCCTGAAACTGCACCTGATGTGTCATTTATGTGTGTTTGATAAGTGAAAGTAAAAGTGCTGTATGTATAGTATAAAAAGCACTGCGTGAATGTGTGGGAGTGAATGGGTGAATGTGGCTGGTAGAGTAAAGGGATCTATTTTTGACCGAGACAAGGACGGCAAACAGTTAATTCATACAAACCAAGGCCAAATTCAAAGACACTGGATATGTAAATAATTCAAGGGAAATATTTGCTCAATAGCCAATCAAAATCTACTCTGCATGTGTGTGTGTGTTTGTCTGTTTGTTAATCATCAATTGTCACTCAGTTGTCACAGGTGTATGGAGCCTACCTGCCACTGGGTCCCATCCTAACGCATGGTTACCTGTTTTGTCACCCCCTTACAGCTCTGGACACCGCCCCCCCTCACTTGCTACCCCCTCCCCTAAAAGAACTCTCTCTCTACCTCCTCACCCTCCTCCTCCTCCTCTTCCACCTAAATGTGTTTTTCTCTCTCCTCTTCACATTTCCACCCATCCTGCTAACCCCATATTTCATCTTCTCACCTCTAACACACCTGTGTCACCCCCCCCCCCCTTCTTTTCTCTCTTCTTCCTCACGCTCCTTTCCTCCTGAAGTGACTCTCCTCCCCTGTTCTCCCCCCAATTCCCCTCTCCCTCCTCCCCCCACAGGGCCCTGTGCCTCCCGCCGACCCCTCCAAGGTGAAGGCGGCCACCTCGGAAAAGAAGAAGCAGGAGTCACGCAAGGATAAGAAATAGGATACGGGGAGGGGCTGGGGCGGGTTCGCTGACCGGCTGCTCCAGCCCGTACGCCAGGCGGTGGGGAAGGCCCAGCCCAAGCAGCAGCAGCGAACCATAGTCAGAAAAACAGAGAGGGCGGGGGGAGGAGGAGAGGAGGGCTCGGGTCGGGTACTGATGACCATCGAGCTGGAGCTGACTCGCAGAAATGGTGAGGAGGGCCCCAGCGGTGAAGGAGGGACAGGGAGGTCCGAACCGCTTGGCTTCCTCTCCAGGCTCGCCAATCAGCTCACCTTCAAATAACAGACCACGAGAGAGGGAGGTGGGGGACCCATCGAAGATAAGAGAGTGGGAAGTCTATTGAGAAACCACAAACCTGCTTTCAACCCACAACGCTAACCTGAGTCCCTGAATAAATGAGTCAAATCATAACTGCTCCTGTCACAGGCTGATGATTATAAACGCAGCTATACTGGCTGAGATCTTAGATGTCGTGATAATCTCTTACACCAGCCAGCACCCCGAGTGCTTTTGTCAGGTCATAAGATATGCCATTTGAAGCGAGACCCTAAGACGGCTTGGTTTGATAACAAAATCTAAAAAGCTGCTCGCTGGGTTCTGCCTTTCTGGTTCCTTTCATTGTGATCCTATCCACCGAAAAAAAAAGAAGAGCTTTCTCCAAGTGCGTCCGATACGCATCACGAAGCCCTGGCTGCAGGGACAAGCCAATTTGCTTTTTTCAGAGGCGACATGTCAAACTCCAACTTTCTCACCTCACACTGATCTTCCTTCTCTTCCCCTCTCCTATTCCATTTCTTCCTCCTTTCACTGTGAATTTCCTGACTTTCTTGTTAATTCAAATTACAGAAGTGATTTATATGCTAACTGCTCTATCCTGTTTCTCTCTCTCTCTCTCTCTCTTTCTCTCACCTCCCTTCCCTCTTTTCTTCCTCCTGTAGATAAAGGTCTGACTTCTCCATGACTGCCTCCAATCCTCTAGTCTGCTCCCTCCTTTTCCGCCCAGCCTGATGCAACCCCCATTATTTTCTATTATCTCTACTCTTTCAAGACAGCACTGGCTGTAAGAATAGTCCCACTATATCAGCGGCAATGGTGTCAAATAATTTTCACGACGCCTCGCCGGAGATCCTGTATGCGCTCATTGGGCAAACTGTAAAACTGTTTAGGGCCTAACTATGTACATAACTTCCTTAAGAGGAACCTGAAAGATATCCCCTCGTGTTTAGAGTCCCCTGAATGTCCCCGCTTAATGTTTACAACTCAATCACACACGCACTCACACACACAGACACACACACACTAAGCGGAGCTGCGAGTGCACTCTGGACTTTAGACAGAGAAAAAGCGAGACAGAGAGGGACAGGAGAGTGATAGTGGGAGCGAAATATGATTCCTGCTCTCAGCCGGCGCAGATAGAGGTTCAAGCCCTCGAGCTCGGGGTGATTCAATCCTCTCACATTTGAGCTAATGGAGGTTGTCGCTGTGTCCCTGCCCTGGCTAAAGGGGGCTATTTCTGGTCCTATAAGAGCGTACGGGCTTACTGTAACAGCTGCACATTTTTCAGACGACAGGAGATTGGGGGAAGGGGGTGGAAGAGAGAGGCGAGCAGAGCAGGTGGTGGTGGTGGGGGCCCTGCTGTGCTGTTTTGCGCTAAGTGCATGAGGCGGTTTGCTGTTGACTCGACGGCCGGGGACTGACAACCTGGAATGACGTCACGGCCCCCGAGGCTGGCGAACGCTCTCACGAGTCTGACAAAAGAGCTTACCAGGAAGAGGTGCAGCTTCAGAGTTATTTTAGGTCCAGTTAATCCGCTTGCACGTTTCTCCTCGCCAACCCAGGGCTAATTATTTTAGCGTGTGCTGGTAACAAGATATCTCTCTCTACATCTCCCTCCCTGCCTCCTCTGCGGTCTCCTCTCCTCTGTTATTCGCTCTTCATGTCAGCCCCCATCTTGAGAATCATCTCCTCTCTCTAAACTCCCTGTTTTGTTCTCGCCGTCCTTAACGTCTTTGACTTCCTTTATCTCTTCCTCTTCCTGCCAGTTAGTGAGTCTGCACTGCATTATTCCCCCACAGAAAAGGCCTACACACAATCCACTCCACTCTTTAAGCCTCTCCTTATCTGACTGCCAGGCCTACAGCTCAATGCTCTGCTCCTCTCTCTTCTGTCCTTCCTCCTCTTGCTTCTTCTCTTTTCTCAACTCGGTGATGGACATCTCTCTCTCTCTCCCCTCCCTTCGTGTTCACCAGTGATCGACCACCGCCCTCTCGTTTGCCCTTCAAGCACCACCTCCCTAAGGGGCACGTCCCTTTGCCAGCCCTTCTTCTCCGGCCCTTTACTGTCTTTTTTTTCTGCTGGTTCGAAAGCCAAAAGGTTCTCCTCTGCCCACTACTTCCAGAGGAAGGAAACGGATGGGCACAAATCCGCCTTTAGTCCTCACTGAAGACGCCAAACAAAAACTTATAATCTAGCTAGCTCTTTTCCGGTCGCCATTGCGTGTTTTATGTATATGTGTGTCTTGTTAAAAGTGTTAAAAATTAGATTACATATGAAGTTTAAAAAACAAAAGCAGTATGTCACCCCAAGTAAAGCAAATGTTTCTGAGGCTTTTTTACATGTGTGCAAGAAAACACATGGAGAACATGTTTATGGAGGCAGGGAGGAAATGTAATGTAACTCTTTGGAATATGTCATATTTCTGACCTTGTGTGTTATGGAAGGTACTGTGTGGCTGTCTCTATGGTATGTTTTATTCAAAGATGAAGGGAAATCAAGGTTGTTGTGCGGAGTCAGAGAGAAGATGAAGGGTGGATAAGGGTTTGGTTAGCCCTAGATGCAGCGCGATGTGGCTGGGAAGGAAAAAAAAAGATGGGGGGAGAAGGTGCTTGCTGTGGGAGAAATCTTTAGAGGAAGAGACTTATCTGGTGTGTTAAGCCCAGCCAAAAATCCATATGTATCACTACAGATAGAGCCTCCTCTTCCCCCAGAGCTTTCTTTTAAAGGTGCTCCTTCCCCAACCCTGAGCCAAAGATGGACTGCGATTGGTGAGCTTAATATGCAGGGTGGAAAGCGTAGACTTGAATGTTTCTTTAAAATTCATAACAGGAATGGAGGTGCTAAAATCCACATCGATATAACTGGTTTCACTAGTCGCTGTTTAACTATCCAGTCAAATGGATTAGTTAGAATGTTTTCTTCTTTTTTCAGCAAAGCCACACAGACACCTGACGTAAGACAAACAGCATTAAAACTGCCTTTTAAACACACGTTTTGTATGTATTTTGAACCGTGTTAGTCGTAGTTGCAGAATAACATTCCTTCATTTGAAATGACTGGAGCTTCTTACATTTTTTTACATTTATTTTAATGCTTGTGATCATTTTCGAACCACTAACAACTTTTGGTGACTGTAATATGTTGTAAAGAGAACGTAAATAAAAATAAAATCCCCACGTCGCCAGCTGTTGTCAACAGAAGACAAAAGTAAACCCAGCTGAAAGTGCCTGCCGTGTCTTTCTTTCTATGCCGAGTGCTAAGCTTTCTGTAAATTTGTCACGTACGTCTCTGCCAAGACTCACTTTTATGAACTTTTCAAAAGACGAAGGTCCTTCCAAAATGATATAGTTACCATTTGAAATATTTGAATATGCTTACTGCTGGCAAGAGAAGTGAAACTCATTATAGAACAGCACTAACCTTATTAGCTATCTGAAAGCTTTTTGCATTTTCAGAAAGACCATTTTAGAGGATGTAATCTGGCGGTTTTAAATGCTGCACAGTGATCACCAGGTGGTGGTTTTCTTGTAAGTACAAAAGGAATTCAGTTTTGAAATTAAACTTTTAAGCTTTCCTGCATGATGGTGGCAGGTGAGCGCTAAAATGGGTTCTCCTCATCATGCCCTTTGCAATCCTACAATCAAAAAGGAATAATGATAAACAGGAAATAAATGCCTAGCAACCATTAACCACCCTTTCACGAAATGGCAAAATAACATACAATTTTTTTAGGGGATTTTTTCCCCTGAATTAACATGCTGGTGGGATTTAGTGAGCATAACCTTTTCAAAAATACTTTGCCTCATTATTCACATCAGAGTCTTTAACAGATGTGCGGTGACTTGCCCGGAGACAGTGTATGACTGACTGGCCAATTGGAGATCATTGAATGCTGCAAATGTAGGTTTATTTTGGATTATTCAAACAACCATAATTAAATGTGTTAAAAATTCAATTTAAAGCTGATGCAGATGGAATTTTTGTATTATCTTGTGACATTGTGGAACAGATGCTTATATGCTGTGCTTCCCAAAGTTAAACTGGATGGATGATAATGCACTGTATAAGCCAGACTTTAGCCAGAAATTAGTTGTGGAGTAATAAAGCCAGATCGCTTGCCTGAGCAACCCAAAGTTTCCAGACAACTGAGTTCAACTTCAGGGATGGCTGAAGTTGCTCATACACTCTGATATATTTTGTTGTTACACCTGTTATGAACTGTAGTGAGGATTTTAGAATTACTGCAGAGCATGTTGTGGCTTCACTCTCTCGGGATTGGTGGGACAAAAGTGAAACAAAAAGACAAAAACAAAATTTGACTGTTCATGGACTTGCACAAAGTTGCAAGTTTCTTTCTGTTTGGCAAAAATGTAGAGGATGCAACCATGACCTGTAAAAACGGTCACGTATTCACCAGCTAAAGCTGCCTATTTAGAATTGACAAACAACTATGTTGTAAAATATAAAAAGTGTATATTATTACACTAAAAGATATCTGTAACTTTAACAAAGTATTAAAAATAAAAGAGCAACATCAGATTTTATTTAAATGATTTAAAGTTGACACAATAGCATCAGCACACTCCTGCCTGTTGATATCCCCTTCACCAACAAATAAATTAATAAATAAATGAGAATTAACTCACTCATCAATCAAAACATACAGAATGCCTAAATATATAAGTAGAAGGTTGACAGGCAAATATCGAGTTAATACATGGTAGCTTAGTGTAGAGCTACAAATGTCCTTATAATTCAAAATTTTAAGTTAGGTTTGTTGAAACTTAAAGGCGGTCATTCATTGAGTTGAAATTTTAAGACAATAACTCCTGAGTTTTGATATAATAACAGAGAGGGAGGATGGCTAAGCTGTCTGCTAACTTGGTTAGCAAGGCACCTTCACAGATAACTGCTAATTACAGTACAGTAGCGCTAAATTGCTAATAATACTCAAATTTTACTTACCAGAACTGAGCATCAGAGTTGTTATTTAATCATGTGGTACAATAAACATTGCAATAAGCCCATTATTTGGGAGCTAACTGCATGATAAATGCTCGAAACAAACATGATTACGGAGTAGTAGCATCTTCAGCTAATGTGACGCAGGTTTGCGCCTAGTCAGGACCCACCTGTCATTCAAGGTAGTAGCAGCATTTCTATGCCCTTCAAATTGAGAAATTTAGGCTTGATCAGATTTAAATAAATTAGTTATTAAAAAATTTCCCCACACAGCCGTGAACAAGAAAATTGATCAAAGCCCCATTTTTGTACCAGGCTGTAAATATGCATCTGCTTATTTACACAGGAGTCTCCTGGGATTAACTCCCTTGCCAAGTAAAAAGACTAAGTATGCACTGAAGGCATTATCTGCTTACACTCATGTATACCATTTTTCTATCACATTTATCAGGTGCTTGCCACAAAGGAAGCAATGCTTGTTAATTCAACTTTATTTTTTCGAATGAATCAAAGTATCTGTGCGTGTTTATAGCTCTCTTTTATATTTCTTGTAATTAAGTCCAGTGTGAAATTCTAAAGGGTTTTGATGTGTGAGGATTTCATTTTTGCACATATTTATTTATACGTTTTTTCTGAATTGGTGACATTTAGTACAAAGATTTAGGCCATCATCAGTGAAATATACAACCTCCAAGTTAGATTTAAAGATACTTTTTCTCTTAGAAGGTTACTCGTTTAATTGACCTGTACGATCACTTCTCTGGCTTATGTCTTAGACACTTTAATAAGAAGCTTTATCTACACAGAGTTTTATGCTGAACTTCAAACAACCATGCTAATATACCATTAAAAATAAAAGACCTTTACTGCAGAGAAACTCATTGTACAGGCGCTTAGACCTAAAGTACAAAGTTCATACAGGATTAGATGCAATGCAATGTAAGCAGACACCAAGCATAGAATCTGCTCTAAAAGCAATTGGCAAAAAGTGATAAGACATTTGGTGCACATTAGATACAAGATCATCTGCAGCATCTGTTGTGTGGGCGCAGTGGTCATGACCCACCTTATGTAGTAAATAACTTGGACTTTAAGCTAATTTAAGTGTTGTGTTGGCAGTGAGTCACATTGATTTCATGCACAGGACAAATGAAGAAATCATTTCAGCGCTATACAATAACACAGCAGTTTCTCACTATCATTACTGTTCACGAACAGCTGGACACTGTGCTTCCCTTTGCATGATAATGAGTCTTAATGAGAATTCTTAAGGGTCACTAACGGTCCCTCATTATGATGTTTGTTAGAAATGCTGCATGATATGCTGCTACCAAGGTTTCACTTGTAGTGTTGACACGAGTGATTGAAGAGCCATTGTTCTCTAAGAGGCCTTGTGTGTTGTGACAGGAGGCAGTGACGTATTAAGCAGGTGCAGGTACTTGCCGTGTGTGCGTGGGACCATTTGCTCACGGTAGGGTGGGTGGGTGTGAATATGGAGAAGCCCTAATGGGGAGAGCCAGTGGAGCGGGGTGTATGGGTCAGGTTACCCTGACAGGAGTTTTTGGTGGTGGGGGTGCCAGGCCCAAAAAAGCCACCAGTGTCTTCCACACGTGGGAGGAGAGTCTCAACTGTGGCCGGGGTTCCTAAGTGCTGTCCTTTACATTACAACCCGCCGACATCTGGACGTCCAACATGGGCAAAGGGGTGAGTTCTCTTGATTTCTGAAGCTTTTCTTTCTAATATCAGCGAATGAATGAATGAACATCGCTCATTACTTACTGTAATATATGTGCAATGACAGCATATGGTGTGGACATGCATCACAGACTTTCCTAAATGCGTCTTCAGCACTTGATGTCTCGAAGTGTCAGAATGATGCCTTTTGAAAAAACAAACAAACAAAAAAAGACAGTAACATCTCAGGATAATGGCTTTCCTCCTCAATAAGTTTTGTTCTCGGCTTGCTGTTTATTTGGGTAATTACGTAATTTTGCTTTTATTCTCTCCATCAGGCCCATTCCATTTAGCTTTATGGGAGGACAGCCTGGTAATCTTCCTCACACACAGTGGTGGGAAATTGCTATGCCAGACACATTTCAGGCACTCCGCCGGCTCTGTGCTCCCTGTTTGGCTCTTTCTGATTACTTTTTCACTGTGTCACTTGCTCACACTCTCCTCTCATTCACGCTGTATATCCCTCCTTCACTGACATGCACACGTGCCACCAGGAGGAGACTGACAGCGGCAGATGATTTCCATGATGCACACTTCTTCCAACTGTTCGTGACACACACACACACACTCTCGCTCGCACTCATAAATGAGGAACTTGCAGTATTAGAAAAAGATATTTTCTCGTCAATATTGGGTGAATGGTTTGCCAACAGTGTCAGGAGATTGAAATAAACAAGGAAACACAAAGTCCATTGTGTTCACATTGATGCTTGCATTCTGTCGCTCTGAATGTAAATGGCTGGGCACAATGTGCCTACCAAGCAAGTGACTTTTCCCACTTATTTTAGGTTTACGATGATACCCTAATGTATAGTTATTGCACTCTTTTCCCCTAGTGTGGTGCCGAGAACGGAGGGAAGAGGAATAAGAAGGGAAAGAACTTGGATGAGCTGAAGAAGGAGGTGGCCTTGGTAAGAAAAACAAGCTGTCACTGCTCCATCTCATACTCATTCGGCACAGTGATTGATTCCAATGCCGCTGCTACCAAATGATCCCCAAATAGTGTTACTCCAAAGACACCAGGTTATTTAACAAGGCTATAAATGAAAACGGTGACCCATAAACAAAATGGCAATCCAACATGTTTAGTGCAGTCAATTGCAGACTAGTTGTGAGCCAGTCTGTCCTCTCCTATCTGCTCAGCCACCCTCTGGCTGCTCCTCTTTGTACTCGGAAAGATACTGAATAATTTGTGGGCCACCAGCAGTGTAGTGCAGAGTTTCGTCTTGTGCAGAGCTGTAGCTCTTTGAGGTGCTGTCAGAATGCAGCCAAGCGATGTCCATGAAAAGTGGGCTAAGTTTTGCCTTTTGCTACTTTATCTCTGATAAAGTCGCTCTTGTCAGTTATCAGATTGGCTTGTGACTGATTAAAGAAAAGAATCCCTTTGATATTGTCAACACTTAGGAGAAGTTTTGTGTTTAATTTTGCTTTGATCTGTCTGGCTCATACACTTCTTTAGTTACTGATTTCCTGCATTTTTTCCCCACAGAAATCATTTTCACCACCACCAGACAATAGCTAATCAATACTAGGTTTAGGTGCTTATAAATAAAACAAACTATTTTTTTTTTTTTTTTTTTTTTTTTGGGTTGTATGGAAGCCCCAAACGCAATTTCATTGTTCTTGACAATGACAATAAATAAATAAATACTAAATACTAAATATCTAATTTTTTACTTGATTGTGGCCAAATTACTTGCAGCTAGTGAGGCGGCTGTTGGTGAGGAAAAATATGGATTTTCCCCTGTCTTACTAAGAAATTCACCCTTCATCCTGT
This sequence comes from Rhamphochromis longiceps, assembly GCF_057381845.1. NCBI lineage: Eukaryota > Metazoa > Chordata > Actinopteri > Cichliformes > Cichlidae > Rhamphochromis > Rhamphochromis longiceps. The sequence continues at coordinate 8,963,319 of NC_140574.1, forward strand.
GTGAATGATACAATCCTGACAGCTGATGGCTGAAGTTTTTGTTGCTACACTGCCAAACTCCATTTCACCCACAGTGGAAATGTCTTGGGATTGGGCCAGTAGCAGAAATGTGCCACCAAACAAGAAAATTTAGTGGGTTTCTTTTCTTTGCAGCAGGAAACAATCAGTTTTTATTGGTTTACACACTCAAGACACAATAGAGTTTACTCATCTGTCTGTCTGTCTGTCTGTCGGTGATGGATCCTTGTTAGATACAAACAATAAACTCTTTTATTAGTGAAAGACAGGGGTTAATGGGTTAATGGGGTTAATGGGGTTCCTTATAAATAAATAAACAGTGCTGTAGTGCACCTGTGCTTTGCGCTTGTGATTCTTGAGGCTTCAGTATCAAAGAAACATTTTATTTTTGCAGGATGACCACAAAATAGATCTGGATGATTTGGGGAAACGATATGCAGTGGACCTCAGACTGGTAATGTCAGCCACACACAAACTCTCTTAAGTACACATGTACGCTTGCACACAAGCACACAAGAAAGAGCTGCTGTAATATCCCGTACAGAGATGCAATCTCTCGTTGCCCGGACTGAAGAGCAACATCCAAACGGAGACCAAGCATTACTTTGGTCAACATAGGCTCTCCCCAGTGTCACCTCTTCATCTTTAATCCGTTGCACACTCAAATAAACTTACACACTTCAGGATAAAAACAAATTGCAGATAAACCACATCATTTTTTTGCTTTCACCACATCTGCTGCTGATTCTAATTGTAACATTCCAGGTGAGGTCAATAAGATTTTATCTTTTTATCTTCTTTTTTAAAGATGAGCATGGAAAAAAAATCAAAGCTCTACACCATGGGAAATAGTGCAAGATGTAAAAATGTCAAACATTTGTCAAGCTCCAAAGACAATCAATCAAAGTCAATTAATCAGATGTGTGATTATCTGTTCTAATTAAATCATAGCACTTTGGATATTTACACGGGATTTTGCTAAATGAGATATTGGAAAAAAGAAATTAAGAGGAAAATGTTCAATAGGTACATCCAACAGAGCATCTTAGATGAGCATCTTTTCTATGCTTGTGATGTTAAATAGGCCAGACGGGGACACTTGATGTTCTGCAACTACAGCTGTAAAATTGCTTTTTAAGCCAAGGTGAAAACTGGGCCATTGTGTTGTAATAAGATTGCCTGTGACAGCAGAAAGACATTTATTCCTAAAAATTGCTCTCCCCCAGGGTCTGACCAATGCCAGAGCTGTAGAGAATCTTGCCAGGGATGGTCCGAACACTCTGACTCCTCCCCCAACCACGCCGGAGTGGGTCAAATTCTGCCGCCAGCTCTTCGGCGGCTTCTCCATTCTGCTGTGGATTGGGGCCATCCTTTGCTTCCTGGCCTACAGTATTCAGGTGGCCACAGAGGAGGAGCCGCCCAATGACAATGTGAGAAACTGCTTGTAAAACCTGCACACATATGGACCTAACATATTAATCACACACTCAGAGTAAGACGTGCAGAAAAGCAAAGGCAGCTGCAGTTATAAAATACATTATATATACGGATGCAGGGTGTCAACTCAAACACCTGCATACAGCTCCTTCAGATATATAGCTACACAGAGCTGGAAATGCACATGTCCATGCATAAGAAAGCATCATTTTAACTTCTTCTAATCTTGTTCAGACAGATGTACTCTGGTTATGTGGAGCACTTATCTAATTCTAATTTTATATGAAATTTAAAGTTTCCTCCAGGTCTAGCAAATTTTACAAACTTTATGGATTTTCCTGCTTTTTCTAACTTTGGTGGGACTCAACATCATTTCCCATAAGCACAAGTTGCAGAGTTGTACCAACAATCATATAAATCAAATCAGTGTTAGCAGAGGTGTATACAAAAGGGGTGAGAACAGTGACAAAATTCATCTGATTACATCACACATCCTTTTGACCATTCTGTTAGACCCCTCAAAACTCCAGTGGGGATAAAAATTAAATATGAAATGACTGCAAAGAAGATTGCAGTTATGTGAAAAACTAAGTATGCCATTAAAATTTCAGTAGGGATTAAGAGGGTGAGTAGCAGTCCTGTGATCCCAATCGGATACACTTGATTATTGATGAGCAGTAAATGTGACCACCTCCATAAAAACAGATATTTTGGCAGTTTGCTGGTCTGAGGTAGGCGTGTGTTAACATAATGCCACAGTTTTCCCAGGGGTGGATGTCCCAGCAAATTCACCCAAATTTCAGACTGTGAAATGCTAAGGGAAAGTCCAAGAGCTACATTGCCAACTTTGCAGCTGTAACTTAGCATGTTAAATGTCAAAATTCAGGACAGTACCATTAGAAAAACACTGAACACCTAAATGTTCATTTGGCTTGTTTGAAAGGGTTGCCAGGTGCCTCCTTCCTCGAAAAATAACATGGCAGCACAGCTTAGCTTAGCTTTGCAAAGTTGCATTTAAACAACCCACAAGACTTGTGGAATAATGTCCTTTGGACTGACAAAACTAAATGACCATAAGGCACAGCACCACATTTGGAAAAAAGCAGCACAGTGCAGGACTGGTTATGTTTATGTGGTCGTTTTGCAGCCATAAGAATGATAAGGTTATACAGATAACTGTTAGTTGAAGTTATGGCTGCTACAGGTGGTTCTACAAGCCACTGAGTCAGGGGGTGTACTTTTAGGTTTTCACAGGAGTCCTGTGAAAATGTTATTTTTCACATGACTGTTTGTATAAATACAGAATTGTTATTAAAGACATGCCTCACACCTTTCAGCTGCTTTGAATCAAATCTTAAACCAAAGGCTAGAGAGTAAAGAGATTTCAAAGGACAAGCTTTTCCTCTGCTTAAAGTGGTATTTATCTATCTAGATGGTTTGGGTGTTACTCACTGTAGAGATGTCTGCCTTCAGTTGAGTATAATGGACGGAGATGCCATTTACCTTGCACTTCACAAAATGAAGAAAAAAATCAAAAGGAAAAAGTATCACATCACAAATTACGACGTGGCTACATACTTATTGTTAGTCCAACTAAGGTGGATTTTTCTTTGGCTTTCTTTTTCTGCTGGTTATATTTTCTTAACATAACCTTTACTCAGCAGAGGTTTTTGTCTTGAGATCTTAATCTCCTTTTTGAGTTTCCCATAAAAACCCAACTGGTCACAGGGACCAATACAGAGACAGCATACATGAAAACCAACAGAATAAAGAATGAAAACTGAAAAGGAACAGGGGGAAAACTCAGCTTCTAAAGTGTAACATGAATCCAAAAATACTTTTTAGAAACAGCAGGATTAGGTCCCCATAAGTACAGAATATCGGTTACACCGTGACATAGAGTCCTTGCCTTCTTCCGAGTGTGGCACAAAAACAACCACTGACACTGGCATTAGTCCTAGCAGTCGCACGAATAAACACCCAGACCAACCACTGAGCAAACAGAGCCAAGCACCACCCATGCTGCACATTATGGCTCTCACTCATTATGCAGTCTGCATTAAGCTCTTGCATAATATACAGTAACGTACAGTAGAAAGACACGTGCACATTAATCCCCCAGCAGTTTAATCTCTCCATTTAGCGCCGAGCATGTACAGCTGGATGCTCCGGTAAGCTACTTCAAAGCCCTGACAGCCTGCAGCTTCGGCACTTTGAGCCTTTGCAAAGTGTACTGGCAGCTATTACAGAAGAAATTCCACCTTAAGTGTACTCCACATATGGTTGTTGTCAGATGATAAGTTAATTTTACACTACTTTGATGCATTTTATTGACCTGAAGAATTGCGTTTCATTTGAGAAAATGGTCCAGCGGGCTTCTGAAAGTGCCGCTGAAATAACGCAGTATATTTCTTGGTGTTAAAATTCACATTTGGGAAAGAACCTGTTGATTTAAATGTCACCTGCCTTGACAGCTGTTGTTTCTATAATTTCCATGCAGCTGGTGAACAGAAATATTTCTTTCTGAAGTGAGAGGAGGTAAAAGAGCTGTACTAAAATCTGCAAAAACTCACATGGAGACAAAATCAGGACCTGCAAACTGAACACTGAAATTGAGAAAAATGTTCTAAGTACTGACAAGTGATTTTTCAGCGGATATGTTTCCCGGTTCAGAAGATTTTTGCACAGACTTAGTGTTTTTAAAAAAAGAAAGAAACAATAACCCACTGAAGTGTAAAAGAGCAAAACATTCTGTTGTTGCTGTCAAATGAAAGCGACACCTTCCAAAAAGGAAACTTTTCAGGATTTTGTCATTTTTCTTTCCAGGAGTCCAAGACATACAGTACACCAGCTGGCAGATGCTTTCATCCAAAGTGCCTGGCTGTCTTGTTTGCATCAGTGAGAGCTGAACCCATAACAGCCTTTTCACAGTAGACCTGAAAATAGCCACCAAAAATGCAATAAAAATACACCAGAATGAATGTTTCCTGCTTTTACATAACCATAAGTCTAAAAAGCCAGGCTGTAGCTCAGTGAGCGTCTCTTAGTGGCCTCGCAGATTGGAGTTTCAGTCCTTGGTTTTCTGGGTTCGGGTGACAGATGCTCACTTGGACTGACGAGAACTGAGCTGTCCAAGATAACAAAAATAGTACAGAACATTCCGGCTCTGGGATGACTTCTTCTTTTTAAATCTCTCACTAAGTCTGTGAGCTTCCCCCAGGTTTTTCCCTCTGAACTCTGTTCTTGCACATGTACATTTAAGGTTTTACTGTTTTAAGACCCGTTTCAAGCTGATAAATCCCCATTTCCTGCGCTTAAGTGTACCTTACATGAACCAAACTAAGTTGATAAAGACACCATCTCCCCCTGTTACATGGCTTTCCTTCCGTTTCAGTTATATCTGGGTGTGGTGCTGGCAGCTGTGGTGATCGTCACCGGCTGTTTCTCTTACTTCCAAGAAGCCAAAAGCTCTCGAATCATGGAGTCCTTCAAGAAAATGGTGCCACAGGTAAGTTGATGCATTTGGTGTTTGTGTAGTCTCAGAGCTTTCTGAATCAATAAGCCGTCCCTCAAGTAGGGCTTACACACTCACTTGAGTGGAAACCTAATAAGCTTGCACAAAGGAAGAATAAATGTTTGAGCCAACTTTGGATTGTGAGTGTGTTTGCATAAAAACTCCCCTTGCGTTATCCACCTCTAGCACTTTGATTGCCTAATTCTTTAATCTATTTAGACTCTTTTCACACACTTCTCGCGCCTCTTTTCCTTACCTGTCTTCCTCCTCTCATCTCCCTTCTCGTCTATATCTGTCTTTTACATACCTCCATACCCCCTGGCTTCTCTTCTTTTTATATCGCTCCTCTCTCCTCATCTGACTAAATCCTCTCTCTGTTCCCAGACGTTCTCTCTTCCTCACACTCCCTCTCCCTGCTCTTCTTTTTTTCTCCATGCCAGCAAGCGATGGTGATCCGGGAGGGGGAGAAGATGCAGATCAATGCAGACCTTGTGGTGCTGGGAGATCTGGTGGAGATCAAAGGGGGAGACCGCGTCCCAGCTGACCTTCGAGTGATCTCTTCCAGCGGATGCAAGGTAGGGGAGGGGTGCTGGGCCCGTCCCTGGGGAACCTGGAAGTCGCAGTGGGATTACAGTAGCTCAGCTGACTTTGGTATTTCTACCTTATTTTCTCTTTTTTCTAGCACATTGTTTATCATAAAGAGCATCTGAGCATGCAAACATTTGCAGGTAAACGAAGTACAGGTGACTTGGACGGGAATGATAAATAAATCAAATAACTCATAAAATATTTGGCCTTGTGATAAACTGTTCACCAGCTGTCAGTCCTTGAAAGATATTTTAGTCTGGATCAAAGTAATGCACCAACCCACAACAATGCTGCAGTAATCAGACTTTCCACCTTTCCCAGTTTCCCTTAAAAATGATTTCAATAATGTTTCCTGAACGTTTTTTTTAAACATCTTCTTGTTAAAGCCTTTTCCCCTGCCAACAAGCAATGTGCAGTTGTACATGCAAAAACTGTTGTTGTGTTAGCTATGACCATATTTACATCACCCAGAAAATGCTTTCATTATGGCTCGCTTCCAAGACACCACGTAATCACATTCAAACACGATGCTTGAGCGGCTAGTTGTCTGCTTCTGATTTGCAGTTTAATGAAAAACTGAGTCAGATTGTTCCTGTAGAATTCACCTCATACTGATGAGCCAGGGAAAGGGCATTTTGTATACATATTTTGTGTGAAAGATTAATCTGGTTTTGATTAAATTTTCGTCTTTTTTTATGTCGAGTCTGAGTAAGGTCTGCGCGCTCACTTGGACATTTCTTAATATTTTCTGCATAAATATGACCTAAAGGTTCATCTGACTCTGACAAAGGTCTTAAAAGGAGATAAAGAGGACCAGTTTAGATAACTGAAATAAAAAATATCTGACTTGGTCACTGATTAAACATAAACTAAATTCTTCATGGCATGGATTCAACAAGGTTTTAGAAACACAAGTGTCTATCTCAGGGCTTTCCACTGACATGATATTATTATGCATTACTACTACTACTAATAATAATAATAATATTTCAAAAATAATAATTTTTGAATTTTTTATTTCAATAAAGTGAAAAACATGGAAAAAAAACCCCACAAATGCAAGAAGACAAAAAGATGTGTTGGCTGCACATCCACAATCCACCACATCCCAAAGGTGCTTTGTTGACTTGAGATCTGATGTCTCTGAAGCCCATTTTACAACTCTTTGTCATGCTGGACAAACCGATTTGAGATCATTTGAACTTGATGTGATGCATTCAGCTTTAAGCAGCTATTACCAGCATGTCTGGCACCAACAACTGTGCCATGTTCAAAGTCACTTAAATGAACTTGAGCAGGTCATCTTGACCATACACCAAGGTATTGGCTGATTTGATATTTGCACCAACAGTTGAACAAGTGCACCTAACGTTGTGGTCAGTGAATATACGTTATATGTATATTTTCTACAACACTTCTCATTGAACCGATCCATAAAGCACTGTCAGAACAGCCTTCTTGTTCAAGCAGTTGGTAGCAAACATGCAGATGGGCATCACAAACCTTACAATCCTGTTATATACACCAGTGTTGTTTAGTTAGTCTTCTGATGGTGGAATCATTAGCCACTGTAAAACAGGCCTTTCACATTGAGTTCCTTTGTGACCGACCAGGCAGACTACCAAATGCCTTTAACTGTAGTATTTTTTGTTTTGTTTTGTTTCTTGAGCACACCTGAAGTGAGCAACAAAGATCTTTAATTTCTTTTGTCTGTCTGACTACGAAGTTGTCTAAATTCTCCAGAGAAGGATTATACATTTCAACATTTTCCCAGTCTGATGATCCTGAACATCCGTTTTTCTCAGATCCTCCTTTGTTTGAGCCATAATACATTTTCTACATGGGGATGGGAATAAACCTACCATGAAAACAGGGCGCTCACTCTCACCTAATTGTCATCCCTGATTTATTTCACCTTTAAATTGAATGCTACTCCTAGAGTTTCACACACCTTTCTCCCTCACTGATATGTAATATTGTATCATTTTCCTCATTCAATAAATTACCAAGTCTAATATCTTACCTGTATTTAATTGGGTTTAATTTATCTGCTTTTTATGGCTTGTGTGGAAATCAGATAATGTTGTAGGTGCTACCGGTATAGAAAATATCAAAGACTTTTTCTGCAGCTGCACTTGCTGTTGCCGAATAGGGTGAAGGTTTCTCTCAGTGGTTCAAATTTCTACACCGTGTTGCAGCGAGCACCTAGATCAGAACACAGTTTTGACAAGACAAGAGCGCTATATCACTTGTTGTTATAAAGTCCTTTTTTTCCATTTCCAGTCTGTCAGTTTCACCTCTTCAGTCTCTCTGATAACACCGCGCTCACATCCATTTTCTCTCTCTCCCTGTGAAGGTGGACAACTCCTCTCTGACGGGAGAATCTGAGCCTCAGACGCGCTCCCCGGAGTTCACGCACCAGAATCCTCTGGAGACCCGCAACATCTGTTTCTTTTCCACCAACTGTGTCGAGGGTCAGTAGGCCACATCTGGCCAAGATTGTCTCTTATTGGCTCTAAATGTCTTCCTTTAAGCCATCTGGAGATCAGCATCATTTTTGCTTTACCACCCATCGGTGAATGTGTTCCAGTACATGATCCGTACACTGCACCACGCAGTGTGTAGCTGCTCATGCAGAATGCATGAGGATTAGTAATAAGCATTTCCATCTGAGATAGAATCACTGGGAATTTGAGTGGTCAGTGGCTGTCAGTCATAAAGTTTCAAAGGGATTTTATCAGATTTATCAGATAGATCTTAGAACAAGATGTACATTAGAAGAACATCTAATGGTGATGGAGTTATTATGAAGTTTTAGAAGCTAGATTTTTTTTAACAGTTCTGAACACTTGCATGTTATCTTTGAAGATCTGCGTTTTGGCCACACGTTTGTGGAGCCATTTCTGACTTAATTTAAAGATTTTTTTTTTTTTTATGAAAGTGAAGTGTTAAAAAAGTACATCCTACTTATCTACAAGCTCAGAAGTGTCTGTCCTTGTTTTTGAAATACACATTTGTTTCCAACTAATTGAACATTAAACCAGTCAGAAATGCTGTAATTTAATGGAATACCTGTGTGGGTGTATGGAGGCCCATTTTCAGCACTCTTGTGTTCAAATGGCACATTATGTTCCCTAATGCAGGTTTAGCATGTTAACGGGCTTTGATTACGTTAGCACAGCTGAAAGATGTGCTGATTAAAGAAACAATAAATTTGGCTGGGTGTGTGGAAGATCGGCTTTTATGTGTTCAGACGTAATGGACATTCTGAAAGTCTTTAAAATCGAAGGCTATTCAGTTGGAGGCCTAAAAAGAAACAGGATTGCATATAAAAGGTGTGTACTGCAAAGTGGCCCTAACCAGAGTAGAACAAGACGTGGGAGAAACTGAGCAAGATTACAAGTATAGTTTAAGAAGCACAGCTCAGGTCCTCAAGAGGAAGCTTCATTAAATTGTCCCCACCAGATTGTGCTGGTTTGTAAACGAGTAGAGCACAGTTGCACAAAGCTTCTTTTTTTTTTTTGGCAATTTAGCACACAGAATACTCTTCGTTTCTTACACTCTGATGAATTTCAGAAGAAAGTTATTTTTTGAGGGACATTTTAAGGCTATAATCAAACCCACAGAGGGTGATGCTACAGACACTCAACACGATATTTCTTTCCTTCTTTAATCAGCAGAACAGTTTTCAGCTGTGCCAGCATAATTGGAAAAAGGTTTTCAAATGATAAATTAGCCTTCAAACGTGATCAACTTGCATTAGCTACCACAATGTGCCAGTGCAACACGGGAGTGACAGTTGCTGAAAATGGACCTCTGCATGTCTATTCGATTAAAAATCATAAAAGATTCACATTTAAAATTCAATTAATCATTAATTTGCAACATCTGTGGTTTGTTATCGTATATAACTAAGTGTGTTTTTCTGCAAAAATCAAAGACATACCTACATCCGGAAAACAAACTCTATCAGAAACTGTGCTGGTTGCCCAGAGTAACTCACAGTTTTCACATTTCAGAGGATAAGGTAGAGTCTGCTTATCTGGATTCTCTCCTCATCCACTTTCTCGAGCATCTGCTCAGTCCATCCAAGCACCCATCACTGGCCAACACCTGTAATTCACCTCCATCTATCACTGCTCTACAGCCAGTTATGTCTCGCCATCGAACCTCCTCATTGTTTACACATTAGAGCACGTCGTCTGCAGTGCCCACGGTATCCACGCTGTTAGCATTTGTTTTCCCCTGCGCATATGACTCTGAGTCTCACTACAGCAGTGAGAGCATCTGGTCACCCAGCTGAAAGCTGTAACTCACACCTAGTGGTCTGTAATTTCACGACCTCTCATGTGAAGAGCTGTCTTAAAAAAATAGCCATCATTTGAAAAACCGATGCTTCTTGACTAGCGACTGCAACAAACTGATGTTGTTAACTACTGAACTGATGAATCATCCAAAGACTTTAATTTAACTTTTAATTGCACAAAAAAAAAAATGGTGAGTTTGGTGAATGTTTTATATCTATTTAATGCAGAATGTGGACCTCAGGCTTCTGGTCCAGAGCACCTTGAGGCTTTCCTGTGTGCTTCAGCATTTGCATGAGTGGCTAAAATCTAATCACTTGAATATTAATATCAGGAAAACAGAACCATGCATTTTCATTTCCCAACAAATATCTTTGAGTTTTTTTCTTTATTGCTGCCTGATTCACTGACAACCAGGAACTACATTTCTATTAAAAGATCAGATAATACCTCACACATACTGCTTAGGACACATATTTACAGTACTGTGCAAAACTTTGAGCCACCCTTCATTTCCTAATATTTAACTTTTTTTTAAAGCCTCCTAACACTGATCTACGAATCATTCAGGCATAAAAAAGGCACCTAACTTTAAATTTGAGGGATGAAGCAGTGCTTTGTTGACACATAACAAACGAACCAAAAAAATCAAATTTAAATTGGGTCTTTAGACACTTTGCAAAAGCACATACTTGCATTTCTTTAGATGAACCAACAAAAAATGTCAAACATAACACGGACTGACAGCCGTAAAATAGTATTGTTGCACTAACATTGTGATTCCCAAAGAGCTATTAGCTGAAAACTTGGCATATCTGTGTAAGATGTGCAGTGAGTCCTTGAAATGTGTTAGGAAACTGGACAAGTGGAGGACAAAGAAGTGGCAGCCTTAAAAAAAATCATCTACAGCAGATGAACAGTATCTGACAGTCATGTCCTTAAGAAAAATAATTCAGCAAAGACCTGGCAAAACCTGAGAGATGCATCTGACTCTTCAGATGATCCATCTACTGTTCACTGAAGCCTCATCAGAAATGTCTCTGTAGAAAGGTGGCTGTCAAGAAGCCATTCTTAAGGAAGGAAAACAGGGAGGAAAGGCTGAGGTGTGTCATATTGCACGTGTAGTGCACGGAAAATCAGTGGCAACAGGTCTTATGGGAGCGAGGAGTCAAAATTTGACATTTTTGGTTCAACTCGTCATTAACAGAAGAAAGCTTGCACAAAGGAGTTCAAGCTGTGCTGAAGCATAGAGATGGTTGGACAGAATATTGAGTTTCAAACTCATTAAAATTGTGCAAACTCTTCTTTTTTTGTCTTGCATAGTCTATTTCCATCTCTGCTTCAGGATGTTTCAATAAATCCTGGAAGTATGTCCCATTTTCCTAGAAATATATGAAGAAATGAGAGGTGGCCAGTTTGTACCCCCACCAAAAAAGAAATCACTGACAGCAAGACTTTATAACAAAGCTCATAGCTTCATAGCAGCCTTCCCCTTTGGACCAACCACAGCTTTGCACTCTCACATTCAAACACCTTCACCTTCACTTGTCAGATTTACATGACTAAGCAAGCCATTAAAATGTTCTTTCAGATTCAAAATAATAACTCCCATTTAATAGTTACTGCTGTACTTTGAGACATAGCACAAGAGCATTTTCACACGTACTTGTTCCTCTAGCGGCTTATGAAAACAACTATTAGATAATCTTTTTCATAATTACACTAAAGACTGGAATGAGACCCTGTATTACATCCGAGTAATAACTTTAGTTACACATTTAAAACAAGGATATAACCACTATTTGCTGGAAGGAGGGCCAGTGAGTGAAATCATGATCACATTTTATTTTAATTCATATTGTCTCCACTGTGCAGCTGTTCATGTTTTGCTGTTTTTTTGGTGGCCTATTTTTGTTTTATCTATTGCACAGTCATCCTAATTACAGTATTATGCCCTGCAGAACAGAAATCTCCTGTAAACCAATTTTAACTGAGTCAAGGCAGTTACATTGAACTAATTTTATCGGTAATGTCCCTTTGTGGTAAACAGAATGACTGATTTAAATTTAATGACCCCCTACTGCAGGTACAGCTCATGGCATTGTGATAGCCACCGGTGACCGAACGGTGATGGGTCGCATCGCCACTCTGGCATCTGAGCTGGAGGTCCGCCAGACACCTATCAGCATCGAGATCGAGCATTTCATCCACATCATCACTGGTGTGGCTGTTTTCTTGGGAGTCAGTTTCTTCATCCTGTCACTCATCCTGGGATACACGTGGCTGGAGGCCGTCATTTTCCTCATTGGCATCATTGTAGCTAATGTGCCTGAGGGGCTTCTGGCTACTGTCACTGTGAGTATAGTGTATCTGAGTGTTTGTGCGTCTCTCTCCCTTTTTTTTGTTTTTTGTTTTTTTAGAACAATAAGTTTTATAATAATGATTTTCTCCAAAATATATCTGCAAGATTTTCTATAAATAGCCGAGCATTTTAAAAGGTTTAATGAGAGTTTATGTCCCTGCACAGCTTCTTTCTGTCCTTGCTGCAATGACACAATGTGCACTTCAGTTTACAATAATCCCCTGTTGCAAGATCACTCCATAATATGCTTCTGGGAAAAGGAAGTGAATGGAGCCATGTGGGAAAGAAAAACTGGCTGTGCTACACAAAGATACAAAATGGTGTTTGAAATGGTAGTTTTAAACAAAGAATATGATTCAGGTTGATTGCAGGGGGGGCTTTTACAGGTACTTTTTTTTTACATCAACAGCAAGATTTTGTTTAAATAAACTGTAAAGAACCATCATAATGAGCAGAGCGAGGCAGGAGCTGACTAGTGTGTGGACTGTAGTGTGTGGGTATGTTGGATTACTTTTTGTACATTTGATTGCGGTCTAGCTTTTGGTTGTACAAGGTATCATTAGCATGATTACTTAAAGCTGCTTTCTTTGTGTTTTTGCAATTTGGAAGATCAGAAACTAGCTTCTGAAATTACTGTAAGAAAATGGAAATTTTTCATTTGTTTTTAAGCTCTGTTTTCTAGCTTTGATGGACATTCTTCACCTGTTAAATATGTATAGCAGAAGTCTGTCTGTGTCTATTGATAATGGGAATTTAAGATCACAGGCAGCAATAATGAAACCAACAAACAAACAAAAAAGACTTAAAGGCTTTACAAAAATTAGGAAAATAGCAGTAGGTGGCATTAATTTCCCACGGGCTTTTCATCTCGAGCAGCTGCTTTCATACCCATTTGATATTGTTGACATAAACATATTGATTAGTGCAGGTTTGCATGTGCCAGTTCCAAAGCCCTGATGGCATGCCTGCTGGCTCACTGTCACGGTTTACTGGCACATCTATGTGGAACCAAGCCATCATCAATGTTATTAGTTACACCTGTGCTTTTCCTATCACTAATTTACCCTCGCTGAATGTTAGGTGTAGGTCTAATGATCTTACAGAACACAGCAAAGTGATTTATTACCGAACCTTGTTCTTACAAAAAAAAAAAGTAGCTAACTTTTTCTGCAACAACAAACAGAGAGCAGGTTGAGGGGGATGCCAGCTGGCATTTTAAATGCCATCAGTCGACATTTCAGTGGTCGCAGAAAATAAATTAACTTCCAGTGGCTGGTTTCTTTAGTTGCATTCCCTTTAAATACATCATACAGTAAGGTATGTGTGAAAATGCTTGTGTGTACATTATGTGTGATATATTAGTTGCTATGTGGGTGACATATGGAATATGTCCACTCATCATATTTTTATGTTCTTGTTCACCTGCTGTTAACTAACCAGCGAGATCCTCACACACATACACACACTCTCATTGAGAAGGTACCCGGACCACGCATGGTTTCACATGCACAAACACTTGAATGCTCCGCTGCGTACACATGCTTTCACAATCATCCATCCTCGCCTCTCCTTTTTCTCCCTCCCCTACTCTTTCTCTGCCCTCACCTCCCACTGTCCTCCCAGGTGTGTCTGACTCTCACTGCCAAGCGAATGGCCAAGAAGAACTGTCTAGTAAAGAACCTGGAGGCCGTAGAGACTCTCGGCTCCACCTCCACCATCTGCTCCGACAAGACGGGCACGCTGACCCAGAACCGTATGACGGTGGCCCACATGTGGTTCGACAACCAGATCCATGATGCGGACACCACCGAGGACCAGACTGGTAAGACTGAGATGAAAGGAGAGGAGGAAAACAAGGGGGAAAGTAAGGAAAGAGAGAGAGAGAGCTTGGAGAGTGAAAGATATAAAGGAGAGATGGAGTGGGGGATGCGGAGGGGGGGGAGTGCGACCACCTGCTGAAATTCATCTGTCCAATGTTCACACCGCCAACCAACAAGGCTGTTCACTCTACTGCTTGGATTAATTGAGCAGCGGTATGCGGTGGGCAGCATAACCCTCAGCTACAAACGTGTCTTTTCCCAGAATTCCTCTGCAAGACTGCTTCTGCGGAACCAATCGGATTCTTGACTCCTGTGGAAAATCGAGCCAAAATTTAAAGAAGCTTTTAGCAATAACCAAAAGGTCTGGCAGGAGAAAAAACAGGTGTTCCATGAATACTAATTAGTCCTGAGTAAGACAATTGTGAACTCATACAAGGAATAGCCAGTGGTGCTGACAAAGGCTGTACAAGAGAAACGAGGCAAGAGCTACAAACAACACAGTGTGTTCAATTTTTTTTTCTCCATAAAGTATGCAGACGATTTTTACAGCTGCTGCAGCCTTTTTAGCCTTTTGTACTGCACCGTGTCAAGCTCAACAATCCCAGCCATAGTGTGTCAGTGTGTTTCCACAATAACGTTGTACACAGTCCAGGAAAATATGAAAAATGAATGCAGGCGCCTGCAGTAGAGTGAAGGTCATTTTCAGTGCAATTGGGTGGGAGGGTTGAAATTTTGATACAAGTCATTTCCAAACACCTTTTTATTTTGAGTCCCTCTAGTTAAAAATGAATGGCATTTTAGAGACTGGGGATTTGAAAAATCACTTTTGTCAAGGAAACAGTGATTGTTCAACTTAACTGACCCTGATTCTATTATTTAGCTACAATATTCAGTTGTACTCTGTGAACTGAGAGTTAAGTCCATAGCATAAATGCTGCATGAGTCCTACTTAAAAAAAAGCCTAACACAGTTCCTTCTCCTATTCTCTCAGGTTTGGGTTTTGACAAGAGCTCTCCTACTTGGACTGCTTTGTCTCGCGTGGCTGGCCTCTGCAACAGAGCTGTTTTCAAACCCGGACAGGCGCACCTTCCCATCGTAATGGTAAAAGAAAGTATATATATATTTATACTGCCACTCACTCACACTTATTGGTGTATTGGTGCCTGAAGAAGTATGTATAATATTTATTTTCCCCCCAATATCCTCTGCTCATCTCCAAAGAAGAGGAGCAGTATTCACAGTGAATTTGGTTCAGATAAAAGAGGGAGAGGCAGCTATATGAATACGCTTTTTGAACAAACAGTGCTGTGTGTGGAGGGCAGAGGTGTAAAGGAGCCAAAGTGCAGCACAGAAGAGGCGTGAAGAATCCAACTAAAAGCGAGCTTTATTAGCAGATAAGTCCAATACAATAAAATCCAAACATTAATCCACAAGGCACGAGGGAGACCAGAACTCTACGGAGGAACTCTGAAAGCAAAGCAGAACAATACAGGACTAAACAGACATAAGCGGATGACATGACCAAGACAAATACAGGGACAGGACAATTTATACAGGCAACTGATTAGGAATTAGACATAGGAGAATAACAAGAAATGGGCACAGACAATCCAGACAATCAGACAGGGAGGAAGTAAAACTGAAAACAAGACACAAAAAACACTAGCAAAGTAAAACAGGAAATGAACCAGAGACGTGAAATAGGAAAGTACATTTTAAACATGCTTGAATTAATTTACACAGAGCGGCAATGCCAGACAAAACAGAGGGCAAGGAAAACTGAAAGTGACTGTACTCTGTGAAGTCAGAAAGCTGACACTCATCTGAAGCAAAATGTGACTCCGAGATCCAAATTATTACAAGAAATAAAAGTCACTATTTGAATAATTATTGAGTTAAGACA
Organism: Rhamphochromis longiceps; assembly: GCF_057381845.1. Taxonomy (NCBI): domain Eukaryota; kingdom Metazoa; phylum Chordata; class Actinopteri; order Cichliformes; family Cichlidae; genus Rhamphochromis; species Rhamphochromis longiceps. The sequence continues at coordinate 8,979,265 of NC_140574.1, forward strand.
GGAATCCAAAATCCTTCCTAAATACTAAAGAAGAAACTGGAGGCCATACACACGCTGAGCAATGACTAAAGCTTAAATACAACAAGAATTAATACTTGAATGATAACAAAAAAGGCAATGCAAGAATATAAAACTTCACCTCAAAATAATCAAGAAGATATACTTCTTGTTTAGCACAGCAGCCAACCGACCAACTAAACAAACAAACAAACAAGCAAACAAAACTCAAAACCCAAGAACCAAAACCAGGGACACTGATCGATTCCTGACTCAGTGCTCTACCAGAATGTGAACACTGGACACATATAATGTAGCACTGAAGACACTATATGTTCATTTATTTAACTTCAATACGGAAAATACATGAACATAGCCTCTATAAATGATGGATGAAGCCACTCTTACATTACCTAACACATAAGTTTGACTCTTGTTTTAAAACCTTAAGTTGAACATTGTTTCCATCACCATCTTCCTTTTTTTTTGAAACCGTATGTCACCAGCTGAGGGGTGGATGTGACACCACACATTCATAAGTTAGTGACTTGTCAATCACAAGTCCAAAGCATGCACTTTTTAAAATATATATCTTATTTTAAATAGAAGCTTACATATTAAAAAAAAAATCACGTTGTATTCAGTAAGACTAGAGACTGAGACTTAAACATGTCAAGGAAATGTTACAGAGGTCATAAATCAAGAGAAAATGAGCATGTTCTCAAACGCTTCTGTTATTACCAGGTTTCTTTTTGCAACCAAAATAGTCACGCACTGCTGGCTGGCAGAAAGAACCGAGGTTCAAGGCTTTAGCCCCAGAGGCTACATCTATCTTTTATATACACTGTGTGGGCATAACCCACTCTCCTCCTGTCTCTGATTGGCTTACTCCAGCCAGTCATCACTTGTCATGTCCAAACCCAGCCAAACCAACCAATGAAGGCAATGAGTATTCACCAATCAAAAACAGGGTAAGGAAGGATGCGCTTCACCATCCTTGGAGAAAAAAATAACCTGCCGTACTGAAAGATAGATGTCGTTTGGGATTTATAAGTGGTTCTATGCAATGCAGCATGAAAAATAGATATGTACCTGCCGCATGTATACCATGCAACACAGCAGCGATCACGCTATAACATCAAGTTACTGAAAACTTTGCATTTATATTTCAGCTTCGTGAATTATCTCTACTCCCTAAAAAGGTGGAGTATACCACTTTTAGTTTAATCCAAGGGCATTCTGAGTGGGTCTTTTATATTTGGATCAAATAATGCATGCACATTATTCATGACATGATTTTTGACAACATGGTTTGCCAGTAGGGTGAACTTAACAACATGTGGGAAGTGTTAGCTGAGTTGTCACTCCAAAATAAGAAGTGGTGAAATCAGTGTTCACTCACTAAAGCTAAAAAAAGATTTAAAAAAAATGTTTGGGTTGCTGTCAGTTTAATTCATGACAAGACTGAAAACTGTTAAACCTATAAGTGCTGTTGTTGTGCCCACAGGCGTAGATAGATAAACTTCACATACACACATTTGTTGCTAAAATAGCTTTAAAGTTAAAGTACAGAAAAATGCAAAAAGCAGAGTCAAACAGCAGCAACTTTTGTAACATAAATCAAAGCACTTGTTACACATCTTAGCCTCTTTTAATGTTCCATGCAGACAAAGTGGTGATACTTCCGATCAAAGATTTATATGCTTGAATATGTGCTTAACTAAAAGTGGCAATAAAGCCATGTAAAAGTAGTATAAGTGTAAAAGACCCTAATAAAAAAAAATGTAAAAGTAAATAATTTAAAATGTATTTAAAGTCCACGCAGAAGAATAGACCTGATCATGTTATTATAATACTTATTACATCATATATCTGGCGTTTGCAGTTTGCACGTTGTTCAAACGGGGGCTAATTTAAACGTTTGCACATACTGCCGGCAATTTAATCTATAAGGTTAACATTGTTAACAGAGATTCAATTTGAAATCTCAATCTGAAAATTTACTGGCGTACATAAATAATATAAATGTAGCGAAGCTAGAAGGAAAACATTTGCCTCTGAAATGTAATGCAGCGTAGGTATACAACAGCACGAAATGCCGCAACTGCTGTTTGCATTATTCAAATATGAGCATATAAAAGATGTATATTTTCTAAATGATCATACACTTTATCTTTAAATGAATCACGCCATCAGCTCCCATACTGAGTGTATTAGAGGTTAAAAGCACAATGTTCTCCTTTGAAATGCGTAACGCTGAAAAGCATAATGGCACTATGCTCAAGAAAAGTGTAAACACTTCAAAAGAAACGTATGCACCGTGCTTTACATTAGAGTAGCCGTTATTGTGTCTCTTATCAGAAAGAGTATTACACAGATCCCTGAGAGTGGAATTTTTTTTTTTACATGTTGAGTTTTCATACCTTCTGCCTGAGGGTATCGGCTCCGGCTCTTTGTACAGGATGTGGTTCGGGTCTCTGGTAATTTCGAGGCTCTCCCTTCTCACTGTCTCTTCAAACATCTCTTGGATGAGACGAGAGGGAAAAGATGGGGCCAGCATGCCAATTATGTTCCCTGCCCTTCTGATCAGATTTTGAAGTTGTTATCTCAGTTTAACGGACTGGTTACCAAACCTTCTTGTTATGCCATACTTGAGCAAAGATAGTTTGTATTCTCTCCTGTGGTCAGCCCATCCTCAGCTGCATGGCAGCCACAGGGGAATGAAAACAACCCATAAAAATAATTTGTCAGTACCACTTGACACTTGGCTTGGCATCTCTCTCACACATAAATACACATACACAGAGGATAATCCAATGCACCCCTGGAAATGACTCCCCCAGCACAGATACACAAACACACACACACTGCTGGAAAGGTAAGTCAATAATATCTCCGTCTTCTACCGACTGCTGCCCCTCCAAACTGTGCTACATTGACCTAAAGAAATTCTCAGCATGGCTCTCAGTGACAGGGATTACAGCTTCTTGACTCAGATGGGAGCAGACGGTGCCAGTGCAGCCTCTGTACCCCTCAAGGTGGGCAGATTTGCTCCTTGGATTAAGTGACACGCGTATATCCCAGCAGCCCTCGAACACAGCAGTCGAGGCTCCATTAACATTACGCGAACAAGTACCCATCTTACTCGGGAAAGGAGATGGAATTTCCATGATCTATTTATTCATTCATGAAAAGGCACAAACAAGGACAAATCTTGTGGAGTGCGTGTCCTTGTTTGGCGGCCGTTCATGAATGAATAAACAGAAACAAAGAGAAATTTCTTGTCTTGGTTTAGCTCCCACTGGTGTATCGGGTGTCAGGTCAATCAGTTTAGCATGGATTTTAATAAATTGGCTCTAAGAGTGGTTTGAAATGCCGTTATTATCATGGAATTTTTATGAAGGTGGATTTCACAGGTTATCAAAAAAGAATTTTCTCTAAAATTATCCAAGTATCACAGCAAGCAACTTTATCAGACAAGTTAAAGCTGATAAACCTCGAAAAACAAAGAAATATCAAACAAGCTGCTTCTAGGAAAAAGAGAATAATACTACTTTGAGACTCGTGAAATAGGCTTTCTTACCATCTGTGTAAAGTTTATAGCAGGACACACTCTGAGACATGGATCTAATAAGCTTAGGTACAACATCAAGTTTGATGTATGCAGATTGTACCCACTGATTCACTCCCCACAAGGCATCAATTCCCACGATATTTCGCTCCATACTACAACCTCCTTGAAAACAGCTAGAGGACACATCAATCTTGTGCTGCCACAGCTCAATAAATTACATTTTTTATTAGAATCCCAAACATTAGGTTTGCTTTTTTCCACTTTGACACCCATATATTTTTGATCAGCGCGTTATCTCCCAGCTCCTTTCCCATTCATTGGTTAGCAGATGTAGATCTTATCAGCAGACACGTTGTAAGATGGTCTTTCTAAATTTCTTTCCCAGGCTGCTTTTAGTCACAGACTGTTATAACAGCCAACTTTGAAGGCCTCTTTGTGTGGAATATTAAAATCTGTTTTCCAGCCATGACCAAAGATATTGCCGCGGTTCTTTCTCGTTGGATGTCTTTCATCTGCGATAGTACAAACACATATAGTGTAGCTTATACTTGAAGATACTCTGTATCTGTCCTCATGTGGAAGCAGTTTACAAATATTAAGACTTATGAAGCTTTTTCTTTTGAATTAAGGTCACATGTAGCTACACAGGAAAAAAATGCCATCAACCTCAATGACCTCAATGAATATGATCTGAGATAATTTGTTATACTGGAGCTTGTGTTTTGTTGGACTCAGTATTTAGAATTAGTAGAATTAATTGGTCGGGGTTAGAAAAAGATCACGTTTTAGATATAAAAGCAACATTAAACAGATGAATTTCTATCGTCTTAAGGAAACGGCTATAAACAGTGGCTTCAGATTTTTAAAGGTCATCATAACAGCTAGGACAAATGATTTAAGGAGCGCTTTAATTAAATATGGTTTACTCAGGCACTCGAGAAAATAACTCCATCAAGGACAGTTCTTCACCACCGGCGACACACATGTGGGTGGTCTGTGGAAACAGAGCTGAAGACCCCCAGCTACAGCTGGAGCATATCTGAGAAACTGGCCCCGCTACAGACTGAAGTGTAAAGTCTTTGTTGCTGCCCTACATGCCAGATAAATAGATCAAGCATCAAAATTAACCTTTTCTTCCTGAATTTCCTTGAGTATATTATTTTTTCACACCACTATTGGAAAAATATAACCTAATAATTTACTCATTTACTACAATCTTAGCAACCAATTTGCTGCTGATTATTGCCAACAGGCAATACTCATGTCACGGTCTGGGGGGCAGACCGTGGGGGATGTTGGAGAAAGGACCCAAACGCTGGACTTAATGAAATGAACAGTGGGTTTATTTACAGTGAGGTAAATGTACACCACACATTGAATCTCCAAAAGTGCTCCCTCGACTCCCGTGACGTGTCTTCTCCCAAGTGCTGGTATCCCGTGCTCTCTGCTCCTGTGCCTTCACACACCCCGTGTGTCTTGCAGTCCTGTGTTCCACTCTCCTGAGGAAAAAAAACACAGACACAGCCGTTATGGCACCAACTCCAGCAGGCATACACTGACCAGCACTACAAACACTGACATGGAGTCTAACTCAACGATCCTGCGCCGGAGGAAGCTCCATCGCTCTGTTAAGTAGCTCCCCCGACGATCCTGATCAGAAGCAGGTGTGTGGTAAGCTAGGCGTGACCAGCAGCTGGCAGGGCCACACCCATCAGGCCTGCAGGTGGCTGTCCTTCATCCTCCAGCCTCACACACATACACACACCAGCATTGAACACAAGAACACAGTGCAGCAAACATACATCCAATACACTAATAACAATAAAGGTCCACACTGTTCACGAACCCCGAGTCCCCGGAACCGGGTCCGTGACAACTCAAATGTCTTCCTCCAACAGTATTTATTTAGAAAATCATCAAGACCTTTAGAAGCTGCCCTTGAGAGTTTACAAACAGCATATGTACCCAACTAATTACCGTATTTCCCGGACTACAAAGCGCACCTAAATATTAGCCGCACAAGCTAAAATCAGGGGAAAATCCTGTTTTGTACATACATTAGCCGCACCTGACCAAAAGCCGCAGGTGTTTCAATGTTGACTTATCATATGTAAGAGAATATGCACAAAGGGAATTGTCAGGAAAGAGATGGCTGTTTGGAGACATCACTTTTATTAATATTTTGAAAAACAAGTTATGGGTACATATTTGCACATGTAGTACATAACAATAACCTACAGCACACCAGAACAATAGATTCGGCCTACCTTTTAGGCTCAGGTGCAGTGACACAGCTTTAACAAGAAGAAAAGTCAGTCATTCACCACCATCTTTCTCTTCTTCCTACGCACTAAAACCACCAAAGTCCTCTTCTCCAGTGTCGGATACAAACAGGCTCAGGATGGCTTCGTCATCCACTCTTCTTCTCTCCTTCGTTGTCACTTTCAAAACCAAAGAAATCCTCATTGTCAGTGTCAGAGTCGAACACCCTCAGAAGGGCCGTGGCGGTGTCCTCCTCTCCATCATGCAGCAGTCCAGCCCTTCAAAATCCGTTGGTGATCATGGATGTTTTCACACTTTTCCACGCTGTCAGAATCCACCGGTGGAGTTGGGCATAACTTGCTTTTTGGGCATAACTTGCAAGTTTATCGCCGCTCATCATCCACGACTCCCGCTGAACGCGTAGCGCTACTTTGAAGTTTGTTTTTCGCGCTACTTCGTACGGCACTACGTTGCCTGGCGGACGGACATGTGACTAACATACCACTCTTGAACCCCGATCCTTCCGCCAGGCAACGTAGTGCCGTACAACAGCGGAACACACAAAACAAATCGTCTTACGATATGACAAAAATCACGGACAATCCATAGAAAAGCCGCACCTGACTAAAAGCCGCAGGGTTCAAAGCTTGTGCAAAAAGTAGCGGCTTATAGCCCGACATTTACGGTAGCTATATTTTTCCTGAAGAAACTGGGCTGTTTTAATAAAAATCTTCCTCATCTTGTAGATTTTTTAAAAAGGGGAAAACATTGACTTCTTTAACATGAAGTTATTAACTTAGACAACAATATTGTGGCCAGCATTGGTAATTCAGATCATACTCCACTACCTGCATAATTAATAAGAAACATAATGGATGTAAAGGAAGTCCTCTCGGGTATCTCAGCTAGTGTTTTAATCAATTAAATAACACATAATCCCAAAGCTTCCCTCCACTGCAGTACGATAAACACAGGCAATGAGACAGACAACACTCATTTCCTAATATGCATATGTTAGTGACTGTGCTAATGTGCTCCTGTGTGTGTTTCCCCAGAGGGAGACAGCGGGGGACGCATCAGAGTCAGCTCTGTTGAAATCCATCGAAGTGTGCTGTGGGAGTGTTCGTGACATGAGAGCTGCAAACCCCAAAGTGGCAGAGATCCCATTCAACTCCACCAACAAATATCAGGTATTGCATGAGACTAGTGTCACGTCATGGCTTTGGGCTTGAACTGATGAGAAAATTAACACAAGGCTGAAATTTATTACTGTGCATTCTGGGTTTTTGTATATATACATATATTAAGCAACCTAAAAATGTAATAGAGTAACTGTTATGTAAATAGATATTGTTGCTCACTAGCCAGAGGAGGTATTTATTTCTAATCTTGACCAATTTTATGTTTATGAAAGCTGCACTAACATATGTTATCACATAAAACTGACTGCTTTTCTGTCAATTTTTGTATTAAAATCAATTTTTACAATGTTTTAACAATCTAGATTTCTAGATTCTAGAATCAGTGTGAGCAAGACTACACAAAAACAAATAATGTCATGAAACTTAGTGAAAGACAAGGACAAAGTCTTTAAAATGTCAGTATGGGTCCAGATCTTTTGGGTTGCAGTTCCAGTGGTTTTATTTTTAATGTATTCATTTTATTTATTCATTCATTTCAATTAAGAGGTTATTCCTCTATTTACTTTAAATGATCTTTCACAGTTCTGTCAGAGCTGTGGTGAGTTTTTCACACAGATTGCCAAGACGTCCATGAGAGGAAAAAAACTGAATTTTTTCCTTATATGCCAGAACTAAATCATGCATATTCATTTTTTAACCTTTTCCTACTGAGGGAAGGCAGCCTGAACATGTCTGCTCTTTTACCAGAGACACCCTGCTTAAAATTCGCACTGCTGCACGCATTCATACTTGGAAGCTGCCCAACAAGCCACAAATGCAGCATTGTTGGTAACAGGAAAAACGGTTGCAGCATTAAAGCAATGTGTTTTATTTATGTTAGAAAGATACATCAGGATTATGAACTGGCTTGGCTGGGATACTAAGAAAGTGCTCTGCTGTTGCCTTTCAATGCACAGAAATCCCATTTGTAAATCTATTGTATGTTGAATATGCTATTGAATTGTAAATGGGTTGGTAACCTGCTTATAAACAGTGCCTGAATAAAAAGGCCTAACATGCCGGGAGAAGAACAGGTGAGAAGACCTGGATGTACATCACTAATTAAAATTTTCCATCATGCTAGACAATATCAAACATTTGCAGAGGTAGCTTCTTATGAGACTGAGCAAAGACAAGCATGCTCTGTAATATTATTTTTTCACCAAAGTGGATTAAAAAAAATTGAGGAGAAGCTATTTTTTTAATAAAATTGAACAAACATTTCCCATCCAGTATCTGTAGTAGAGAGGCAGTTGTGAAAGGTCTTACGTTAATCCACATGCTTCACTCCGTCCTCTAACAGTCAACACCAACAGAGCCAAAAGTTAATACTGAACTATATGAAGCCATCACGCAGAGCATTAACACCTTGCTCAGGGGAAGTGTAACAATTAACGCACAGAGATGTGTGTTCGCTTCGCTTTTCCACACCCAGTCTTTCCCAGCTTGTGTGGAGATTCGAACCAGCATATGAATTGCACAGCAGCAGTGTTGAAGCAAACAAAGTACTTCCCGCATGCATCTTGTGCACCTGTTCCCTGACTTAGAATAGGCACGTCTGTGTTAGGGGAGGGGAAATAAAGCAATTTTGCTCTGGTTTTCTGAGATTAGATATGTTGTGACTCAGATACAAATTACCTTGGGGAATGTGTGTGTGTGTGTGTGTGTGTGTGTGTGTGTGTGTGTGTGTGTGTGTGTGTGTGTGTGTGTGTGTGTGTGTGTGTGCACACAAACTACTGTAGGTATGGGGGAAGGGATAATGCAAGGTGCTACACCAGAGGAATATATGCAATTGGGTAAATGAATGTCCCTTCAACATAAGGCATACATATGACTTTCAAGGTACACTCAGTCAATTCAACCTTGAGATGATTTTTTTTAACCAGTTGGAAAATATGACAGCAGTGAAAACAAAATAAAAAAAATAATAAATAAAAAATCAGACTAACAATAGACAATCCACAATGAACCGCATGTGTGTATTGTTTTTAAAGCAAATCCCACAGTGTCCTCACATTTCCTCCTGTGCGTTTTCTTCTAGCTCTCTATCCATGAAGCGGAGGACAATCCCGCTGGTCATATTCTGGTCATGAAGGGAGCTCCCGAAAGAATCCTGGACAGGTTGGTTAATCAATAATGGATCGATTATATGTCTCAGTAGGAAAATAGCACAAAATTTGACTCGTTTTTCATTTAATGTTTCCTGTTGCTTTGTGGTTGCGGTAAAAAAAGACTCTATCCAGGCTGTTAATTTTCTATATATTGCTTTGTTACTGTCAGGGAAAAGATTAAAATCCAGCAACATAATAAAACTGGTTGTTTTTATCTTTTTTTCATAGGCTTTGTTTAAAATATGGCAGCAATATCCTTTAATTTGTCTTTATTCATGCATAATATTTACAAGTGGGAACAGGTTAAGAAAACTTAACATTTATGCACCCGCATGATTGGGATTCATTTTGGCACTGTTTAACAGTCTGATGGATGCTCCACTGTTAGAGGCGGCAGGGCGCAGAGTCACTAGAGGTGGGCGGTAGATGACCAGGGGAAAAATGTGAAGTTAAACTTACCTGAAAGAACATTTTTTCTTATTCTATCATGTTGACATTTATTTTACTAAAATTAAACTTATTTTTTCCCTTAAAAAAAAAAAGATGATAGTTGTTTTAAAAAACAGTATGACTTGGGGTGGAAAAAGTTATTGCACTTTAACAGCTACTTTTGCAGCAAAAGTTCTACCCGGGGGTAAGTACTAACTACGAAAGTCCCCGGGGAGCTGCATACTTTCAAAGCCTTCTTTCTGCTTGCATTCGCACTGCTAATGGGAAGTCTAACGTGATGTAATAGCTGGCCAGCGGTTGGTAATGCAACATCACCTCTTGTTGTGGTTCTTTGTTTTCTTGTAATCCTGTTTGAGCAGCTTCATTTTCTTTCTGCATTGCTTCACTGTGTGGTGGATGCCTTGTAGCAAGTTGAAGGGAATTGATTTTTTTATTTTTATTTTTTAACGTTTGCCTCTGACAAGTCAAAATCTTGTTGCATTTCCTTCTTTTCATATAGGCACAATAAAGCCTGGATGCCACTGTCAGTTTACTTCTTTGTGTTATTTTCTCCACTTTACGGTTAATAAGAGTTGTTGTATGAGAGTATTGTTTTACCATGGTTTTAAGGGTTTTTTTCATGTGAGCTGTCAGTTCCCTTTTATGCTGAGAAAGTATCTACTTTTAAAAGAAGCAAACAAAACAAAACAAAACCCTCAAAGCAGAGTTGTGAACTACAGGGGTCTCCAGTTTATGCTGTACAGCCACAGAAAAAAAGAGGGCACTACATGTCAAAGTTTGGATTGTGAATAACTTCCTGCTGTCCACATCTCTGCCTAATAATAAGATTAAGCGCTCCTCCAGTGTGCATATACTTTGTATGTAACAGTGGTGCAAAAACAAACCCAACTCAGTGCTGACATGAATATTGAATTTAGAATAAAGCCACAGTAAAGCTGTTGTTGGCTGATAAAAAAACAACTTATCCCTTTAAAGGCGCAAATCTTTTTTGACACCACATATCACATTGTCCATATAGCTGGAGCTCATCCTGCTTATGTAATACAAGCACGCTGATTATTGTAAGCACCGTAGTTCTAAATTTATTATTCATTGTTTTACAGATGCAGCACCATTATGGTACAAGGCCAGGAGGAGCCTATGGATGAAATGTGGAGAGAGGCTTTCCAAAGTGCCTACCTGGAGCTGGGTGGACTGGGAGAAAGGGTGCTTGGTACGTTTATCTAGTGGCACCAAATAAAAGCAGTCTGCTTGGGAATAGGTGGAGAGGAGAAGCAGCTGGACACAGCACTTACTTTTTATAATCGCCTTGGTACACAGGGTAGTTTGCCCTAATGTCCCCATAAAGGTAAAGAATGCTTGCACTGCAAGTTTTTGGCTCTTGCCTTGGATTGGAGCTGACACAGAGCAAACACTTATAACCAATGTTACACAAAATATTAGAAACATTTGTTTGCAGCGTTTTAAGGAGTATCAGGTGAAAATTGAGCAGTAAAATTCAGCACATTTTGGGTTAAAAAAAATCAGTACTGGAAGTTCAGCTTTCGGTGTTTCTAAAGTGTTCGGCATTCTGACTCTGTAAATGTCATCATTTTGACAACCAAGGAGAAAACTTACCTGGCATCTTTTAAAAAGTGCCATAGGTAATAATTATGTGCTATCATCATTTTGTTAGAGTAGGCGTCACAACAGTGGAATATGGAATGGTGCCATTTTAGAGTGAAACTCCTGAAATTGTGTAAATTAGTGTGTCTCAGTTATGCCTTAGGTGATGATGATGATGGGTCGGGTGCTTCTCCCGTTTTAGACTGAGTGTGGTGTTTCATCCAAAGTATCTCACTTTGGGCGATTGGAGAGAGAGATATATGATGGAAGCGATGTGTATCATGAATTAATAAAAATGCCCGATTCAATTTGTGTTGCAAATCTGCGACTTCTGAATCTGAATAAGCATATGGAAATGTACAGGATCACTGCAACCAGATGTATTTTCTGAGGGTGTATTTCATATATAAATCTTACTCACATTTCCTTAACGAGCTTAACTGTAAATAGCAACAGTAACAGTAAAGTCCACCATCAAAAATCAGTATTGCTTATTGTTATATGTTTCCTGGGGGTCGTAAAAAACAAGCGTCTTTTTAAAGTTAAAAATATGTTTCTCTCTTGTTTTTTCAGTAGCTGTAGTGTACTTTGAGATTTCATTTCAGTCTGTTATGAACAATCACCTCACTGATCTCTCTCCTCTTCCAGGCTTCTGCCACTTGAATCTATCCTCATCTCAGTTCCCTCGAGGATTCACCTTCGACTGCGACGACACGAACTTCCCCACTATGCAGCTCTGCTTCCTGGGTCTCATCTCCATGATTGATCCTCCGCGTGCCGCTGTGCCTGACGCAGTGGGTAAATGCCGCTCTGCTGGCATCAAGGTAACACTTTCTGCAGATTAATTTATAGTGCTTCCTGATACTCCTTTCCCTCTGGCTTCATTCATCAAGCTTTTTAAAGAGGGGATTTGCATGTCAAATATCTTTTCAAATCACATAGTGAAGTCCAAATGACAACTGATCACTTCTCAGGACCATGACAGATCATGACCAATGGACAAATTAGTTCAGGCACGGCACAAAGTCAAGCTCAGCTGCAATCCCAACAGATCAGCTGATGTCAGTGTGGGCTGGCATTGACATCAGACTTTTTGCCAGAAGGCTCAGCTAGCCTTCTGGCAAAACCCACACGGGAATGCTATTTTAAGCTGCTGTAAGCTGTCGGAAATGTTCTGCATCTGCAAGCGACTTTGCAGTCCACCTTTATCCCAGGTCCTGCTTTCATGTGTACTGTACATGACTTATTCATTGTCATATGTGTTGCAAGTGATGCCTGTTCTCTGCTATAGTCATACTGCTGATCTCCCCACTTTATGCTTTCCACATAGCTTGTGTAGAGGTCACAGAACAGCAGGCTGCTAAATATATTTCACTGCAGATGGAAAAACCCATCTTCCTTTGACTATGAGTATAGATGAAAATGCTTATGGCATGTTTTGCATAAACACTTTGAAGGCTGGCTGAAGTACCCGAACAGTTTTAGAGTTTGCTCGGTAGTTTATCAGAGCTACTGTTGCAGGTGTGGCTATCTTCGGGTAAGAAGTGACAGACAGTTTTACGAATAAATTATGGCTTTGGGATGAAGAATTCAAAATAATTGGCAAATTGAATTGTTGGCGTTAAAATAAAAAGCATGGAAGGCGATAAAGAATGAGCTGAATATATTCTGATAGCAATTTGTAAAAAGAATCCATTTAGCTAAATGCAGATTCAGTGATTTACTGCAAATTGTCATTATATGTTAATCGACTCCAAATACACAGAGCAGATTTCTTTTTTTTTTTCGTCAGAAAAGTAATAAGCCAGGCCGCAGGAAGGTTAAACAACTTCCAGCAGAGATAAAAATGGATAATGAGGAGAATGAGGCATTCTAACTCAGGGGAACAACTACAAATATGGGGAAAGGATTTTGCATGTTTAATTTCAGGTACAGTAGTTATCACGCTTCTTTTTGAAAGACAACCTGTAATTGGCTTAAAAGTGAACTAGAGGCAGAAGTGACTGAAAATGCTGCTGTATTTATTTTTGTAGAAAACAGCTGGAAAGTTTGTGTTAAAAACATATCTGATAAAAAGTTTAAAACTCAAATGTTTGTGAAGGTTCTCAGTCATCCAAATCATCGTAGTCTAAGGAGCTTGGAAAGAAAAGCGTCTGGGCTTCTTTAAGTTGCTTGAAGATGTTTCACCTCTCATCCGAGAAGCTTCTTCAGTTCTAAGGGTCAATTGGTGGGGAGTCCCAGATTTAAGATCTGTGGGAGTTTCCCCCAAAGAGGGACAATGGACACCCTGGTGATCCTCTACCTAATCACACAAGCCAAGGTGTGAAAACGGGTGTGGGTCACAATCAACCAAGGTTTCAGGTGAGCTCATTGCGAAACATGGACCCACCCTATCATGCGATTTCCTGAGGTCAGATGGCCCAGGATGTGAGTGGGCGTTAAGATGCCTTGGAAGGGATCTCAGTACTCGATTATAGATGGCAGACAGTTGGTGTCGTAAGCCACCGCCTCTGTTCTAAGATGGTCGTTCACAGTGGACATAGATGGCTTCTTTCACTCCTCTTTCAAACCATCTGTCTTCTCTGTCCAAAATGTGAACATTGGCATCCTCGAAAGAGTGACCTTTGACCTTAAGATGCAGATGGACAGCCGAGTCTTGTTCCGTGGAGGTGGCCTTTCTTTAAAACTCCACGTTTCATGACAGTTTTAGTTGAATATATAAACTTTGTTTTGACTGATGCATTAGGACATGTATTAAGCTATATCTCTGTTTTAGTGCCTCTAAAACATATAAATCTAGTTATAGTTTACATTATGGATTGCAGTGTAAGATTTTCACTTTTGCTCTTTATCAAAATAGTTTAAACCTACAGGAAATGATCCCATTTCTAAACAATTTCTACAAATAAATACTCGAAAATATAGTAGCTTTAAAATGATCCAGGGAAATATAATTTTTGTAGCTGTACAGTTGGGTGATTTTGTAGTTTGTAGTTTTGCCTCTTTACCACACCACAATGGATTTTAAATCAAACAATCAAGATGGGATTGTGAAGTACCTCTGAAATTGGGGTACTTTGTATAAAAATGACTGTATTTCCTAAACAGTTAATGTAACACTTTTGGTCAAACCCCTTGAGTTAAAGTTGAAAGTCTGCACTTTAAACGCATCTTGATTATTTGATTTGAAATCCACTTTGGTGGCTTACAGAGGTAAAACTACAAAACAAGACCCGTTTCTTTAAATATTTTTAGCTGGATGTTAAATTTTCATTATGCTGTGTAATCACAATATGTGTGATGTTTAATGTACCTTTATGCAGCCTGTATATGTGCTGCTGAAAGCTTTGGTGGTGACGGTAAAGTAATGAAGCAGATGTTAAAAAATAAGCTAAATGTACTATATGAACAGTACATATGGTTATAGATCCTAATATTTCCCACATTTCCTTTATAGCAGGCTATATATATCCAAGTTAAATGTATACTTATATATACTTCGCTTTTTTATTAGTTTTATAACTTTCCTTTTCAACAGCTTCTCATCAGGGAACTGATTATTTTCCACTGGGTGACTTTGAAAGAACAGAAAATAATCTCCATTATGCAGTATGTTCTTTTGTCACTTCTGTAATGAAATGAAAAGTGGGCTTCTTAGCAAAGTCTGCATCTGTCAGTTACTTGTTATTGGAAGATTACAAAGGATTGGATGATACTCGAACTAAACAATAGACGAAAATACGGTGCCTAAAACCAGCATAAGAATTGTTACCTTCTGCAGGTGCAGCTGGGGATTGGCGAAAGTGGATGAATTTCAGTACACATCACCAACTTCTGTAGTTTCTTTTACCCAAAGACAAAGATTTGATGGATTATTTGTAAAATCATACTATTTTGCCTATAAGAAAGCATCACATTTAAGATTTAATAAATTTACTGTACGATTTGAACCTTTAACCCCTGATAACCCCACTTCCTCCCAGTTTAACTACACAGCACATCTGGATGAGTTATGTGCCTGTAGAGCCTATACTAAACTGTAGCTTAGGAATGCTCTGATACATGGCATACAGATGAGATACAGTCAGGCTTCATGTGACTTATGGGATCCTTCTGTCCACGGTCAGGTGATCATGGTTACCGGGGACCACCCAATCACAGCCAAGGCCATTGCTAAGGGTGTAGGAATCATCTCTGAGGGAAACGAAACGGTTGAGGACATCGCTGAGAGACTAAACATCCCTCTGAGCCAAGTTAACCCCAGGTGTGTGTGCACGTGTATAAAGGGAGAGTCTGACTGCGTGCTTTAGCTTCTAATAGTGTCTGTGCGACTGTGAGAGTGTTTCAGTTTGTGAACTATGTTGTGTCTTCTGGATGTGTTGTGCATATAAAGTGGAAGCAGTTGATTTAAATTTAAATTAAAAAAAAAAAAAAGGATACCAGTCGCATATCTTTCCATTCAAAAGCGTATTATAAAGATCAGAATCAGAAGAAACAACTTTGTTACATGTCTCAAGGTAATAAAATCTGCCTACTAGGACCTCTGAAGGTCACTAAGGTTAAAAGAAAACCTCTTTAATGGAGCAGAGTCAGACAGCCTCTCTACTTGTAAGATTATGCTTAAAGATTTAGATAAAGCTTATATTTAGGGCTGGATTAGATGCAAGCTGCTCGGGGCTTCCCATCATGTGCTGAGCATTTCTTCTTCGCTCACCTTTTTTCATCCTTTATGTGTTTGTACACCACTCTACTCCTTAGTTATTATTCATCTCTGGCTCTCTTCCACAGTGTGACATTTGTCCTCACCCCCAACCAGTCACAGCCAATGGTTCTGATTCTGCCAGAGGTTTCTTCCTGTTAAAAGGGAGATTTTCCTTCCCGCTGTTCTCAAGTGCTTACTCACAATGGTTCCTCTGACTGTTGGAGTTTTCCGTCCATTATTGTCAGGTCTTTACTTTACAATATGAAGTACCCTTCGACGATTGCTGTTGTGATTTGACACTATATAAGCTGAATTGGGATGAATCTAACTGAATTGTCTGAAGGATGTACAAAGTAAACAGAAATAACGAGGGACAAGATTCTTGATAACAGAAACACTCTGGATCCCTTTATAGTCTTCACAGTTTTGTTTCTATTCCAAGGTCTTCAGTCCAGTTGTTTGAGTAGACTTTGGTTACAAGCAATCAAATAGTCTGTGTAACATGGAGAGCACTAATAATAATAATAATAATAACTTTATTTGTATAGCAATTTTCAAAACACAGTTACAAAGTGCTTCACAGTTTGAATAAAAGCCACACACTGAAGATAAGTGTACATGTTAAAACATACAGACACATAATCAACCACACGGTTTTCCAGCATACACACATACATGCAAATAGTTCCAAACTATGGCTGAAAATAAAAGGGATAAATTAAGGGAAACCTAACCTATAAAAAATAGTTCTCAGCAAAATTTTTTTAAAATAAATAACAGCGTGAATAGGAGGATTTCAACAGATAAGCAAGGGCTACCTTCTCACAGCAATATAACTTTTTGCAACATTATTATTATTGTTGTTGTTGTTGTTGTTGTTATTATTGTTATTATTATTATTATTATTGTTGTTGTTGTTGTTGTTGTTGTTATTATTATTACTATTATTATTATTTCATTCATCTGCATTCATAAACAATGTGCTCTGGACAGAAATGGAAACCTTGAACTGCAGCCATTTCCCACCATATGATAATCAGCAGTGTAGTAGATGGGTTTTGAAATAATAATATAGTGCAGAAAATCCTGATGACAGTAATAAGTAAGCATGTACTTGGAGACTCCAGGAGGTTGAATTACTTTCCCAATAATTTATTTTCCGTATAATACAAAACAGCACATATTCATCATTAGACTTTTATTTTTGTGTAGATTAGACAAAGGAAATAAAATGCATTAATGAGCAAGCTTTGGATTGGCTGCTTGGCTAATTGTCTTACTTTCAGACATATCTCCCAAATGTCAAACTGTTCCTTTAAGACACAGAGCATGGAAATGTATGTTTCCCGCTGCTGCATTTGTGTGGTTGCCTGACAATGACAGACTTGAGGGAAATGTCATTACCACCCTCTGCATAATTGTACCTGCTTGTGTGTTTCCCAGGGATGCCAAGGCGTGTGTGGTGCATGGCTCTGACCTAAAGGAGATGAGCTCTGAGTACCTGGACGACCTGCTGAGGAACCACACTGAGATAGTGTTCGCCCGAACCTCTCCACAGCAAAAGCTCATCATTGTTGAAGGCTGCCAGAGACAGGTCAAGGGTCACACATGTGTGTCTGTGTGAGTGAGAGACAGAGTGTGTGTGCAAATGTGTGATTGAGTCTTTTTGAGAGCTTAAAGCTGAATTGCAGTGTGTGACGTTTTATATGGATGAATGCAGGCATTTGGGTGTTTGTGATAAAGACTGAATGAATGCTTGAATGTGCCTGTTTATGTTTAAGTGTGGAGGTATGGTTCTGTACAGGTGTGTGCGCGCGTGTGTGTGTGTGTGTGTGTGTGTGTGTGTGTGTGTGTGTGTGTGTGTGTGTGTGTGTGTGTGTGTGTCTTCCTGCCATTTAATACTGAATGCAATTGTCTGTATGTGTGTTTGTGTACTTGAGCTGTTTTTAGTGCAGGTGGTTGAATGAATGAATGCTGGCTTTTGTCCTCATGCTCATTTAAGTGTGTGCTCCTACAATGGAGGCCTGTTTGTGTGTTTGAGCATGTGATTAACTTTATGTTAAACTCATATTAAACCCTATATATGTGCCTTAAATTAAATGCTGAGCTTTTATGTACAAAACTTTAAAATTATGTGTGCGTGCACTTATTCACATCCCCATATATTGAGGTCATGCTACAATTCACCCTGGCTCACTCACTCTCACTCCTCGTGACTGAATGACTGCAACTCAATTACATTTTTCATTTAATCTCCCCAGAGCTGCTTTGAAAAGACATTATTAAGACAGAAGGGGCGGAGGGGGGAGAAAGGCTTTAAATCACGGTACTTATCTTTTTCCTCTTGACACTTTTTGTTCGCCGGTCCTTGTGGGTACAGGGGGCGATCGTGGCTGTGACAGGTGATGGCGTAAACGACTCTCCGGCACTGAAGAAAGCCGACATCGGCGTTGCCATGGGGATCGCCGGTTCTGATGTGTCCAAGCAGGCGGCTGATATGATCCTGCTGGACGACAACTTCGCCTCCATCGTCACCGGAGTGGAGGAGGGTGAGTGTGGGGGAAAGGCAGGGTGTCAGAATGGAGGCATAAAAGGAGAAAATTATAGAGGAGGAAACAAAGAGGGGAAAGAAAACATTGGAGGAAAAAAGTGAGTCAGTGAAATAAAGGGATCAAGAATTTGAAGGGAAAAAAAAGAAAGCTCACAGAAAGCTCTTTTGTCATTTAACACTAGAGACCAGAGATTTTCTATTTTGAATGAATAGCAGTTTATATGTGAAGAAGTCTGGTTGATTTCACAGAGTTTATGCTGTGACTAGAGTCAGACCTCAGTCAAAAAATTAACTCTCAAGTAATTTAGCTTTTTTTTTTTAACGTTGACTTGAACACAATACAATTTTTAAACAGATAAAATTAACTAGAATAATTTAAAAAGACTTTACTCAGCACTATGTGGGTGCCGCGGTGAAAGGACTCTGAGAAGTTTGAGTTAAGATTAGAAAAAAAATGAGTTTAATGGAAATGGAAATGTTAAAATGTGATGTATTAATAAAGAACATTCGGCGACCCGAAGGACGGATTTTGACCTACAATTTTCTCAGGAATACTCGTAATTTGACATGCCTTTGCTCTCAAACATTTGACTTGAGATTTAACCTTAGATTTGCTTTGAGAGACTGATATTTAATTTAGCTATGGGTGTTTAATATGGTCTTAGATTTTAAAAAATCCATTTGTATTGTGGATATGCTGATGAAGGGGTCGGAGTGACCTTCATTTAAGTAAGAAAATTCACTCGGCCTTGACCCACCTTAAATCAACCATCGACACTTTTTTCTTTCTTGCTTTTTTAATTGCTGCAGGTCGTCTCATCTTTGACAACTTGAAGAAGTCCATTGCGTACACATTAACCAGCAACATTCCAGAGATCTCGCCTTTCCTCCTCTTCATCATTGCGAGTGTTCCTCTTCCTCTGGGAACGGTCACCATCCTCTGCATTGACCTGGGCACAGATATGGTGAGCACTGAGGAAACAAACTGAAATATCTCTTTGCAATAATACCTCAAATAGTTTCCTTGACCAACTTTTTTTTAGCCAGAAGCCAAACAAAATTTTCCAAGCATCACTGCACAGTCTTAAAAATGTTATTTTAAAGACTTCAGAGATGTAATTTTCAATTTTGATTGTGTAATACTTCTTAAATAGTGTGCAGTGTTTATCTGAAGTGTGTCTGGACTCTTGACAGCACTAATACTTTATAAAAGTAACTCTTTCTGGCTTCATGGTTTTATCTCATCACTATATTTGTCTTTTCTCAACTTAACTGCTTTAGGATTAACATCACTCATTTGGACTCAATCAAATATTTCTCCTTCCTCTCCAGTTAACTATGCTAAGCAGCTGCAAGTGAGTGACTTCATGACAAATTCATAATCTTATTGCATCAGCCCAAAGATAATGTGAGTGTGAAGTGTGAGTCATAGATGAAAATCTAGTGCCTAAAGCCAGTCATAAAATTTATTTCTTATAGGCAACAGTTTCACTGATTCTTTTGCCCTTTTTCAGGCACGATCAGTTATTGATTGAATCATCAGCCTTGAGTTGAACATTTTTGCTGTTGCCATTTCATCTTACAATGCACCAGCTGCACATGCTCCCTTTATGAGGACTTTAGGCAGACTCACAAGAACTATAACAGAAATAACTATATGGCTGTGGTTTCAACAGATGTAACAGTATTATTGCTGCTTTGCAAATGAGTTGTGGATCTATACATGCAGTGGTTTATGACTGACAAGCTCAGTCACATGCTCATTTGCTAACACATTGTCAATCACAAGTCACTAGCCAGTGAATATGTCTCATATAATCCTGTTCCAACAGTATTGATAACCACGGTTAAAATGAATATAATGTATTATTTGATTTGACCTGAAACTAGTGACTTAGCCCATAAACTCATCATGGCTGATTTTCTGAGGTCATGGCTACTTTCCCAAAGACTTCTATAAGAGAAAGTCTTTTTGCAACCAGTCGCACATTGTTGACCACTTAAAAAAAACAACAACAGGAAAAAAACACTTCTGCTTTGGCTTCAATTTTCAGCCCTGGAAGCTGTGTCCATCTTCGACACTGTCTATGCTAACTAGCATAAGCGCAAAGCTAATTAGCATATCTTGACATATTACACCTAAACAAAGCAATTTATCACACACATTATTCATCCCACATGTACACATGCTGTTTACACCAATACAAAATGTGCTCACAATGAAAAATGGTTAAACTGTGTATTTCACCAGAAAGCTTTGGCTATATATCATTAGTGTCCCTGCATTCAGCGACATAAATGAAGCAATCCCACAATTCACCTGCCATAGCTGTAACATAATCGTCATTTGTTTGTCTTTTTTACATTGTTGATGATCAATCAATCAATGCAATCAAATTCTCTAGTAGTATTGTAGTAGGATTCAGTGCTCAGACCAATATGTGACTCATGACAGCTCCAAAACAATTTCAGTTTCGGTTTCAGGGCTTTTACCCCAATACTTGTTCTTGATCCCCAAGTAGAATGGCAGCTTTATTGCAAGACTTGTTTTTTTTTTTAAATATTTGTACAACAATTGCGAAACAAACTTAAATTGTCAAGTCCTACATGTTATATACCTATGTTTGTGTTTGAAATACTGCTGTTTATTCAACTTTTACCATTTCTGCATAGAACCTTTAGAACTCATAACGCTGCATAATATTTTAGATAAATCTTTATTTATTGAGTTGTGAGCTTTCACCTTCTAAATGCGGGCTAATTTTAATGATTTGTCTTCAAGAGAAGGTGCTAATTATTAGCATGCTGCATAGCTACCGGCAAGCTAAAGGTGACATTAACGAAAATGGCACTAATACTGGTGTCAAATATGAATGCCTGAAGGTAAAAAGAAAAATGTTTGGTTTCATTTGCTCTTTCATTTGGGGGGAAGAAATTCGCTTTTGCTTCACCGTCGACGTCCATTTGTTCATGTAGAACAAAGACCGAGTGACACTTGCATACAGATTTACATTTCACAGCTCTAGTATTTCCAGATGCCAGTCTCTCCTTTGTATTTCTAGCACCAAAAAGAAAAAAAATAGAGGGTTGCTGGCACACTGCTTGCCTGAGGGGCGTAATCCATCATTACAACAAAAAAGAATCACACAATGAATATATTCAGAAAGACTTGTTCAGTTGTGTCCATTATTTTAACTTTAATTTTTCCTGCTCTCACCCAGGAGCCATTAGAGTGCCCCCGAAACTGGCTGTTATACAATGTTTTTCACATAATCAGGTACATACATTAGAAACAGTCTCCCACTGCCAAGAAACATTTTTCCCCCACAGGTTAAAAATAAAGAGGAACAGCTTGCTAACATTGTTAATAAAGCAGTTCAGACTTATTTTACTTGGGTGACATCAAAATTGAACTTCTTTGGTTTCCTAGCAGCAGAACAGATTTGTTCCTGTTGACAAATATTTACTCAGCTGTCTCAGATCACAGACATACTGCATTCTTTATTGGTTGAATTTCTCTTTAAAGATGACATGACTGAAGTTTTTTTTTTTTTTTTTTTTAAAACACACAAATTTGTTCACCTGTTTTGCATATAAAAAACCCCCTTCCCTTTCAAAGTAACATGTCTTCATGTATCCAGTAACTGCTGGTGGAATGAACAGCTGGATGTGAGCTTTGAAGAGTAGGACTAGCCAAAAAAAAGTACTCGAGAAGTGTTTATTGTACAGTACAAAAGTGCAGATTTCCAATGGTGGTAAAGCTGTTAACAGCTTGTTAACAGCGACGTTCCACTCCAAGCTACAGGCTGGAGGGCTCTGCTGAGATTTAGGAGTGACAATCAGCACTTGGAGTCTGCTAGGATTATTTTTAGCAAGAACTACCATCCAGAAATGGATGCTTATCAAAGCAAGATGTAGCACACTTAAGAATGCTTCAACACTGAGACTTAGTTTTTACACATGTACTTTCAAAGGTGCAAAAAAAAAACCCCCAAAAAAACAACACAACCTCTGTCTACACATCCCTCTCTCCAGCTCTATCCTCTTCTTTCTTCACTGCTGCAGTGGGTCAAGGGAGTGTAACACCAAAACAAAGTGGATTTGTACACCACAGAGCATGCGCTCAGTTTCACACAATGCCAAGTCCACACCTCAAAGCTCTCCTAAGACCCAAAGATTCCTGCCCTAAGTCACACATATTGCTCTGTTGCTTACCTGGTAAAACCAGCCAATATACGATCTTTATTACAGGGACCTTTCTAGCCTCCTGTTTTATGAATGTCTTGAAATTCACTATCCGTCTCTCTCCTCTTGTCTCTTCTCCCCTCCTCCCTCTCTGTCACTGTCGTTACTTCTTTTTTTCCCTCCCTCCCTGTCATTTCTCTCCCTTTTCTCCCTCTACTCAGTGATTGAGTGATTATATTAACAGTCTAGTCTTCCCTGTGTCTGGCATTGTCATCATGCCTTTGTACAGATGCCACAAAGACAAATTCCTGCACATTCATCGTACAGGGAGCTTAAGCCGAGGTCGTTCTGTTCTGTTCCTCCGTTACCCTCCAGGTTCCAGCTATCTCCCTGGCCTATGAGACAGCAGAGAGCGACATTATGAAAAGACAACCAAGAAACCCCAAAACAGACAAGCTGGTCAACGAACGCCTCATCAGCATGGCATACGGACAAATAGGTTTGGCCTCTTGTCATCTTTCAGCACTGCAGCTCGTAAACCTGAATCACTGTGACAGGCCTCTTCTTGTGAAGTTTCAGCGATAATAAACATCAAAGGCATATAAACATTAAATACTGACATTTATCAGAATTTTTGGCATTTCTAACTGGCTTTGTAAATGTGTAGGCACATACAGTAAAGGAAAATAGATCCAGAGGTGAGCAGATAGTCCCACAATTTCACTCTAATTGTTGTGACATTTCGAGCAAATTGAGAGCAGAGAGTGCAACTTTTTTTCTGCTTAATCTTGGTCGTGTTCCAGTTGTTGGAGCCTCACTTCAATGCATGCTTTTTCATCTTTGGTTTTATATGGTTTGGGAATAGCGAAAAATCAAAGACTGGCCTCATTTTATAGGCTGTTAAATAGGTCAAACTATGACAGGGCCTCACTGGATGACATGCAATCTTAAAATTGAACATGCTCTAAACAGCCAGTAACTCATGAACTCCCATAATGTGTGCAAGATAAACACTGCTGGGGCAAAATGTTTGCAGGGCTCAACAAATCACATTTACAAACCACTGCTGTGACATCACAGCCACAAGTCCTGAAAAACCTACTGATGATGTGATCCTGAGTGACACTTAGTGAATGCAACTTAATCCATAATCAGTCATTTTGAAGGTTTGGTGTAAGTGGAGTTTTTATGCTCTGCAGTAAGATGTCCATCCTGCTGAAAATGTTACGCCTACTCTGACAAAACGAATTTGGCAACATCAAATTAAAAGTCACTAACACCTATTATGGCAGTACTCAGCTGTCTGGAGCTATTTACCTTTAAAAAAATAATGTCACAGAGGAAAGAGGGATGAAAATACATTAATCTATTTTCCCTGACAAACACTAATGGATTGAGCTACTATAGAC
The DNA here is from genome assembly GCF_057381845.1 of Rhamphochromis longiceps. Classification (NCBI taxonomy): domain Eukaryota; kingdom Metazoa; phylum Chordata; class Actinopteri; order Cichliformes; family Cichlidae; genus Rhamphochromis; species Rhamphochromis longiceps. The sequence goes on from NC_140574.1 coordinate 9,003,292, forward strand.
TCAAAATATGCACTTTGTAGGGATATAAGTCAGTATATATTGTCCAGGTTTAAGTTTAATCCCTTGGCCTGCCCGTTAATTCAAAAATACATGTGGAAAATTGTTATGGCACACAAGTTACACAGTTGCCATGCATGTTCAAAATGTATTTGCTGATGGTGTAGGTAGACTTTGCATTTGTCATCTTGAAATGCCTCATCAGTTTGCTTTACAGGATTGCACTTTCCTACAACATTTGCTGGAAATGAGTAGGTGTTTCAGTATTAATAATAAGAAATAATAGGAAGTATATTAACATTTAATTAATTAAAAAAAGTTATAGATTAACTGTAACTGCTGCAAGACAGGTACAGAAGATAAAGTAAACACACAAAATAAGCAGCCTGATGAAACCAACACATACTGTTGTGGTCACAAGTTCAAATACACTGATGTAGTTTCTGAGAAGAGGATATCAGGCCCTAGTAGAGCAAAATTTAGTATTGTGGTCTAGACAGCTCAAAATGTGATGTCCACATATGTAGACACCAGGTCCTATGAGGTTAAATGTGGGCTTCTAATTATTTTTTTAGTTGTTCTTTTTCCAGGGTGGAATTATTTTACATCTTTAATGACTTTAAAAAGCAGAAATTAGTGCACATGTTTGAAGTTATTTCGGATTTTTCTCTAATCCACACAAGTAAACAGGTTCACCAACCAATTTAAATGAATCTTCTCAAATCAAATCAAATCACTTTTTATTGTCACATCACATGTGCAGGCACACTGGCACAGCACATGCGAGTGAAATTCTTGTGTGCGAGCCCCACAAGCAACAGAGATGTGCAAACACAACAACACAAACGAGCAAAATACAAGAATGGCCAACCTGAAACTAATAAATATATGTACAATATATAATAGTGTATGCATTTCTGGATGTGTATACTAAATATTTTCTTACGTGTGTGTGTGTGTGTGTGTGTGTGTGTGTGTGTGTGTGTGTGTGTGTGTGTGTGTGTGTGTGTGTGTGTGTATATACACATTTTTACAAATTAAATAGTAAAAAAATAAAATAAAATAATAATAATAATAATAAAATATATAAAATATACAGAGTTGAATATGTGCAAAACAAGTGGCATTTATATACAGTGTGGAGTTGCATAATGTTCTCTCCCTTAGATTGGTTTAATATTCAGCCAGAATCATGCCAAAATGCATCTAGTTGTGGTGCAACTTCCCAAGAGACATTTAATCAGGTATTAGTGGGGGTATGTCCACCCTGATCCTGTATGTGTGTTTATATATATAAATATATCCATCCATTCTCTGCCAATTATCCTTTATCAGGGGGCTGGAGCCTATCCCAGCTGTCTTAGGGCAAGAGGCAGGGTACACACTGGACAGTTTGCCAGTCTGTCACAGGGCTAACACAAGCAACACAGACCACCATTCACATTCACACCTATGGGCAATTTAGAGTTTCCAGTTAACTTATCCCCACTAACTGCATGTCTTTGGACTGTGGGAGGAAGCCGGGGAGAACATGCAAACCAGACTGCTGGTGGAATTGAACTCAGGACCTTCTTGCTGTGCAACAGTGCTAACCACCATGCTGCCACTGTGCTGCCCCTAGATTTAAATAAATCATTAAAAACAAGCTACCACAAAATCCAAGCCATGTATAAACTTCTCACCACAAATCTATTTGGAAAATGATTTTTGCATTAACTAATTAACACTAACAGAATATTTACTGTGTTTTAAATGGGACAGTGATAAATCAATATCGCTTTCCTCTCTGAAATAACTTAAAATATTATTTTTCTCTACAGTATAATACCACTTATTAGAAAAGTTACAAAGTTACAAAACCATTGTTGGACCTTATGAACCTTTGAAATGTAACAGCTATAAAATGTTACATTATTTTTTAGATCATCTAAATGAGTTTTTGCATTGCTGTCTTATGAATGGGCTTTCATATTTGTAATCCAGGTATGATCCAAGCTTTGGCTGGTTTTTTCACCTACTTTGTAATATTGGCTGAAAACGGCTTCCTCCCAAGAAACCTAGTAGGCATCCGCATCGACTGGGATGACCGTGAAGTCAATGACCTGGAGGACAGCTTTGGGCAACAGTGGGTAAGGAATGGAGACTGACACTCGCCAACATGACCTGAATGAATAAATGAATGTTTCCACTCTCGCGCATGAGTAATACAATGTGTTTCATCCTGGCAGACCTATGAACAGAGAAAGATTGTGGAATTTACCTGCCACACAGCCTTCTTCACCAGCATTGTGGTCGTCCAGTGGGCTGATCTCATCATCTGTAAGACAAGGAGGAACTCCCTCTTTCAGCAGGGGATGACGTAAGTGAGTGGGGTGTGAAGTAAGGGAGGTGGAAGAAAGGAAAAGAGTGCTGATGGAAGGAGGAACTGAAGCATATAGAATCGATGCATAAATGCGGGTAGTCAGAAAGGTACTCTTATTCTTCAAAATGAAAAATGATTTTGGCTCTTTTTTTTGAGGCTTCTAATACTGGGACCATATCGTCACTGCTATTTTAATGTTCTGTACTTTAAAAACCTGTATAAACCTTTTCTTTTCTCTGATGTGCACCTTTTTTCTGCCTAACAGGAACAGGATTTTGATCTTTGGCCTGTTTGTTGAAACAGCTCTGGCTGCCTTCCTCTCCTACTGCCCTGGAATGGACGTTGCCTTGCGCATGTACCCCCTGAAGTATGCTCTGCATATGCATATCTCCACTGAACTGAAAAATAACCTCTTAAAGACCTAATAGGCTGCCATTAGCCTGTCACTCTGGACTTTAAATGTAGTCTGTGATCTTCTTAAACACCATGTTGTTATCCTTAATATTCAAAAATAGCTGCAATGAATTTAACAATTTGCACTCCGCCTGTGAGTCACCACATCTTCCTTTTTCCCCCTCAGGATCCTTTGGTGGTTCTGTGGCATACCATACAGTCTTCTCATCTTCATTTACGATGAGGTCCGTAAATTTATTCTGCGGAGGCAACCAGGAGGTAAGCAGTTATTAAGAGAGAACCATGATTAAAAGATTTTTTAAGCTTATTTATCTTCTTAATAAGCTAGAATAATAATCAAGTGATGGTGCAGTATAGCAGTTGAAACCCCTATCTCAACCACCACATGTGCCAAACTTTTAAAAGCTTTCCTTCTACCTTGTGTAACTCGCTCAGCCTTCTGTCCTTGTAAAAATAAACACCATAAAAGAGAAGACTGTCCAGTCCTTTAAGGACACATTGATTGACAGTGTTGCCACAGCTCTGCTCTGTTGAGCTCACCTAAAGCATCCCAGCAAGCATTTGACAGATGGTGACTTGTAGAAGAAGATTGAGTTCAATGTCATTCCAAACAAGCACAAGGTATTTATATATATATATATATATATATATATATATATATATATATATATATATATATAAAAGCACCTTGAAGTGGTGTGGACTGAGATTAAAAATAAAAGTACAGGTAGCCAACAGTGTCGAGTGTAGCGCATGTACAGCAAAGCAAGTAAGCTTTAGTGTTTTTGGTGTAATATTAAAAGCATAGTTTATTTCTGACAACTTCTTACACTTGCAAATGCAGGCTTCACAGTCCATCACTGCAGTTCTTCTGGTTCATCCGGTTTCTCCTGTGATTCATGGGTTTGAGAGCAATATCTTTCACCACTGGAGGCAGCTGTCTTTTTGAACTCTCACAATTCATGTGACTTCATGTAAATTTAGTAATTCACCAAGTTTTCCTGACAGATTTTAATATTATTGTTATTTTTTTACACGTATTGTTAAACATCATTCAGAAGCTTTGCTTTTTCCACAAATAGTCCTTCATGCCCAGTATTTAGTAAAGCGGCTGAAATCTGTCAGCCATCCAGCAGAATGCAAACCAGTCAATGCTGAACAATTCTCCAGCTTTCAAAAATGCAGACTCTGCAACACTTCATTGATTATTGTCTTCCAGTTTTGATTTCTCACAAAATAGCAAGTAAATGCAGCGCTTTCTGGCAGTTTGCTCTGTCATTGAAATCTAACGTGATCTGATACTCGGGCCAAGTTTTCAGTCAAAGCTGATCCAGGAAGGATTAAGATCATGCATTACTGCTTAGAATTTTGAGTTCACTTAATGTCTCTGTTTTGAAATATCCATTTTAGAAATGAAACAGCCCATTGAAAAACCCATTTTCATCACCGATTACTTCTGTGCTCCATTGTGATGTCTGAGGTTTCTCAGGTTAAAAAGTTAAATGATCATTCATCATAGTATTAGTATTTAGTATTTATTTATTTATTGTCATTGTCAAGAACAATGAAATTGCGTTTGGGACTTCCATACAACCCCCAAAAATAAAGAAAATAATAAATACCCCTTAAAACCCAAGTGTACATATTTAACCCAGTGTGACTCCAATGCAATAAGACAATCCTTAGCAATAATGTTCGTAGAAATTCAGACAAAGACCTGAGAAACATGACAAAATACAACAATGCCAACAATGCAATAGAAAAAAGCCTTTTCTAATTACCTTAGCACACTTGAAAAAGAATTGCTCTGCTGATTAAAAAGAGGAAACAAACTGACTACTTGAGTGTTTGGAGCATCAGCCTTTGTTGGTTTGATTATTGTTTGGAGAAAAAAGCCACAAAAAGTATTTTCTTCTGAAACTCATCAGTGTTCTTATTGAAATAAACGAGTGCTATTACATTAAATAAACTGCTAAATAATTAAATATGTTTAAATAATGCCTGTACAAACAAAGCTAACATAACAGAAAGAGAACTGAGCAACTGTGGTTCACAGCTGAGCACGAGCCAGACTGTTGTGGTTTGTTAAGGATGTAGTAGGCACTGTTATATGGAAACTCCAGAATTTGCACATGGTTTTAATTGCTTAGAAAAGGAATATTAGTGTATTTTCATTTAGGATTTTTTTGTAGTTTGTTTAACCGGTGCAACAGTTTCTGCTGTCCTGGCATGAACAAATGGGTATTATATTATTATAATGGAAAACAGAATTCAATGATAATTAACAACCAATCGATCACAAACTAATTTCTAAATGGCCCAAACTTTTGATGGGTAATACATTTTATAAATAAATGTCTAATTATTCCCAAAAATGAAAACCATTCCTCTGTGCTAAATGCTGCTGTATGAAAACATCTGTGACCCCTTTTTTATACATCTGCAAAAATATATAATGTCACTCAAGAAGAGAGCACACGGTTAAACAAACAGGACAAGAATATTAGACTCGGCTATTTATTTATTGAGAGAAACTATGCAGTATTACACATCTGTAAGTATGTGAACCTCTAGCAGTTAATTAGATGTTAAAAATCAGGTGTGAGGGTGTGATGTTTTAATGAGCCTAAAGAACAGGGATCTGTTAAAGTCTTATCTTTGGAGGACATGATTTTCAGAGTGTATCGTTACTACAACATATTATACTTCTGAGAACTTTCACAGAATCTTTGTCAATGCTCATCACCATATTTAAAGAGTCTGCACTTCACCAATCCACAGTCATGCATACTGTTCATGACTGATGTTCAACGGTCTGGCAGGTAACAAATGAACCAGAGGAAACTGATCATCTAAAGACCTCTCTCACACTGTCTAATATCCATGTTTGTCCACTATCAAAATACTGAACAATGGCTTGCATTGCAGGGCTTCAAGGAGACAGAGACAAGCCTGAATGATATTTGAACTCGAGCTGGATGATAAAAGGATAAAGACAGTTATTCCAAATTACCTTTTCGTCAAAAGAAGCATTGGACATGGTCAATGTAAAGGCAACGCTAATCATTCTAGCCATGTTTTGATAGACAACCGATTGACAGGCCAGTGACAACAAGAAGAGTTATACGTCTTATCAGTCCCCTGGTTGGAATAGAGTTAAAGCAACATCAGGTTAAGACACACACAGCGTAAGAGGAGCCACTGACAGCTGCACATGTGCTAATGTTTGGGCTACTGTAGCCATACACATCAGTACATTAGGAGTGTGAGTAAGATGAAAAGACAAAATAACAACATAAAATTTTGACGAAGCATTGCTAAACATGACAGCGCATCGAACACAGCCCGAGGCTCAAAAGATGAGAACACCGTTGAAATGTTCAGTAGTGTGGAAAGATTTCTGGCTATTTAAAGTTGCACAGATGCACAGAAGAATGTTTGCAAAACCCACAGCTGAATGTTTACCTGCACAATGCAAGACTTTACAGTACCAGACACTTTCTCTTGTACCATGCCCAGTGACGAAAAACAAAGAGACACTGATGCAACAGTTTACTTTGTTGTAAAATATGTGATGTAATGTAAACAGAGCCAAAAATGTCAGATTTAAGTGAATGATTCAAGTAACTGACCCTCGTTACCGAGTCCCTGACCATTTCCCTTAGACGGCACTTTTCCAGCTGCGCGTGGAGTGTAAAGAGACAGGAGAACATCTGAGTCACACTTTGCTACAACATCAGATTTGTGGTCAAGTCACATATCTGATCCATATAAGAGCCTCACTGCCCTCTTCACTGAGTCAGAACTGCACTTCTTGTGCTTTTTAAAGAATTAATTAATTATTAATTGATATGTTGTCGTGAAGCATAAGTGGATCACAATTGAGTGATCCCTTTCACAGGCCGGTGTACTGTATGGCAGTTAAGAAACCAAATCCAGCAACTTCAGTTTAAAGGTTAAATCTATATAAAAGAAACGATACCGTGTGGGTTCCCTGATATATGATTTTGTCCTTCGTGGAGGACATGAGATTTTTAAGACAGCGATCATTTATGCAATCTATACGAGTCCTGCTGTGCTGTAAATAGGACATCCCGACGAATGAGGACATCCCACATTTGTGGGGGTTGAGCTGAGACAGCACATGGATTTTTTTTCCCAAAATGATGGGAACTGCAGCTTCCAATTTTATGACCATAAAATTAGGTGATAATAATTTTGCAGATATTATGTTTCCATTACTAAAAATCAAACTGCTTCTTGAGATCTTCTTTGAGAGTCAAAGATTTAATACGATTTCAGAAAGGTAGAGTAATTTTATGGCTTCTGAAACAAATTTTAGCCAGTGGACAAAAGGACTTATCACATTGCATTTTCAACCTTTGTCCATACTTCAGGAAGCAAAGGGCAGAGTGAAGCAGAAAGGAATTTTCTCAAAATTGTGGCAGGGGTGGTCAGTCTTATTGCTGTCAGGGGTATGAGGTGGAAGAAGGCCAGACATTAGAGCAGAGGGGTGAAAGGTCAGAGGAAGACATATCAGCATTTGAGGAGCCTGTGCAGCAACGATGTGATGGTACTCACCCATAATAAGAAGTGTTGTATCATGTAGGGCTCTGAAGTTTTCAGGTATTACAAATTTCTAGAAGCCTTTTCAGCTGAGAAGCTGAACATTTTTTACACACTTTTACCCTGTTGATTTACATTAATTATTAATTGATTAATAATATATATCCTAAAAGTATATATAATATAAGCATATATAATATATATGCTAACTCTACATTTCCTGCCTTTTTCACTTTAATTTCAACCATACTGAAACTACTGCCAAGAGAGTTGGACCTCTGATTACCAGTGGCGTGTCTAGAAAATTTTTGTTGGGGGGGCCAGGTAGGGGCACAGATTTGGAGAAGGGTGGCAGATTTAATTGGCAGATAATGTTTAAAAAAAAAAATTCTACCAACCCTTAACCATAATTCAATAATCCTATAAACCTAATAACCAAATGCACTTTTAACTCTTATTAGAATGAGATTTTAACCACTACGGTGCAAAGTTTTTAGATACTGCGTTGATAAAGTACAAGAGATACAATCAGTGCTTTGTCAGTGTTTACTCAGCATTCAAGGACAGCAATATTTGCATAGTATTTTTACTGACATATAGTGCACATATGTTTTGGGCAAAAACATTTTTGAAAATTAAAATACGAACATTTGTAACAAACAATTGACAAATTAGCCAATGCCAATGCAAAACTTTATCTGCCTGTTAAAAAAAGAAGATAATCTTCTCACAAACTGGTGTTTGATTTTGAAACAGGAAAAAAGTGGGGAAACAACTGAAAAGACTAACATTTGAATGAAACCTGAAAGCAAGTAAATACTTTCTATGCTGCCTTATCGTAAACTTTGGTAATATTGATAAAGAACAACACTGGCTGATGATAAAATACAGTCAGCTGGCATGGTGACACTGCCAGTATTAACCTGCAGGGCTGGACTGGGACAAAAAAATTGGGCATTTTTACTACAGACCGACCCACCAGGTAGTAAAGCCATAAAGACTTTGACTGAAAACAAACCCTGTTGTGACAGTGATGTACAGTCTTGTTGGTATATGTATGATTTCTATACATTTTACGTCAGATAAAAACTTTGGTTGTAAGATTTAGATAATTATTTAATAAAAGCTAGATATTTTAAATGAGAATAAGAAAGAAAAGTATGTCTTTGTGCCCACCTTTCCCTGTTAATGCCCTACCTGGCCCCCTGGCAAAACTTTGCTAGACCCGCCCCTGCACAGTTACCAGCTGTCAGCTACATAAAAAAGGATCCTGGTGTTATTTGTCTCTCAGAAACAGTTCATAACTTCCCTTCAACTCATTCATGTCACCTAAAAGGTAAACCTGTTTCTCCATCACCTGTTCAGCTCTGATGGTTCAGTAAGGACATCTCCTGGTTTCATCTTCATGTTTCCCTCTCACCACATATCTAAACAGACATCATGACCAGCAGCTTTACAGCTGTGGCTCCAGCAAACATCAGCTGATACTAGAAATTAATATTAAATACATTCTAACAACAGCTGATCAAGCTTAAACGTGCTGCTGTTGTTTAGCGCAATATCCGCTGGTTTCCTCTTTCTGGCGCAAAGTGGGCGATAAACAAGAGAGAAAAGCCGATCAGCTGATCATTGATCAGTTTCATGATTGAAGTAGCAACAGGAGAGGGAGGGGGAGAGAATGAGAGAAGAAGAGGCAGCTGTGCAGCGTAAACACAGAATAACTCCAGCTTTGTGTCTTTTTTCCATTCTAGCTAAAGTCCGGGACAAACTGCGTCTCTTCTCAGCTCAATACGAAACGTGTAATATTTTCTCTGAATGAGGGACCATTCCATTTTTTTAAGGAGCCGTTGGCAACTCTACTAACCTTATGAATAAAATAAAGTTCACTATCAGTAACATCATAGCACCCACCCAGCTGTATAAAAACTCCGTCAAACTGGCTAGAACGCAGTATGAGTTATTGCAACTGACAGTAAAAAGTCAGCAACATGAAAATAAACTCCACCTAAACTTGGTTTATATCTGACCCAGATAGACTGCAGGTCATAACTTCTTACCTGAAGTTCAGTTCACCTGACACTCGGACTGGTGGCTGCTTCGGGTCTCTCCTCCTGCCTCCCCTTCCCTCATCCACCTGTTGCCTCTGTGCAGGGCCGGCCCGTGGCATAGGCCGTATAGGCAAATGCTAAGGGCGCCGTCCATCAGGGGGCGCCACGCCAGTGCCACAAATGTTGGAAAAAAAAAAAAAAAAGTTGGTACTATTATTTCTAAATACAAAAAATAATCCCACGTTAATTAAAATGCAAAGTAAAGCTTATTTAATAGAAATATTATTTGTTAGAACATTACGCCCCCCCCCCCCCTCCCCGCACGGTGCGCCCCCTCCCTCCCGGTATCATGGTTCCTTTTGGACGTCACCACATCAAAAAGTCAACACAAGATGTCAAAACGGCCAAAACTGTCAGGTGCCCAGGGAAGAAAAAAGAGAAAAGAAGAGGAGGAGAAACGAGAAAAAGACAGAGGTAGGTAACGTTAGCCTACATGAAATTATTTGTCTGAATGTGATAGTAACCTAAATTTTTAGCATTAAGCTAATGTTACATGATTCGCTAATTGCTAATCAATAAATAGCTAGTTAACTGTTTTAACGTCAGTTAATATTGTGGAGGGGGCTAAATTGTTATGGAAAATAATAATGTAACATTAGGTAATTACAGTACTCCCACCTTTCCCACCATTCCTCATTTGTATTCATCTTTTAAGCAGGTGTTTTTTGTTTACATTGTTATTGCCTTCTGGTTAGCTAACGTTTACCCTGCAGGTAATAGTCACTTTTCCACCCCTGTATATATTATAGTTGTAAGCCTAGTTGTTAAAGTGCACATCATTAATGTTAATTAAGCAATATCACATGAGAGGGAATGCTGTTTTTTAATATGAGCACTGCTGTGATTCGGTCAAAGATAATCATAACATAACATTCTCATATGATATTATACTGTTACTTTGCATTCTGCTATTCAGCATTTCACTGTAATGATGACAATCCGGTTGTTCAGTGATGACGTGACGAATCCTACTTCCGGGTCTAAAGTAGTCTGCGTTTAATATGGCTTTTGTGTTGTTAACATGTTTAATGTTATGTATTTTCTTCTATTTGATCTAAAAAAGCTCCTAAAACAGTCAGTGATCACTGTTGACCTCCCCCGGCTTTTATTACCGCTAATCATTTATTTAAGCTCAGTTTTTAAAACCTTAGGATGTAACTGCAGCCCAGCCCGTGCAGCAGTATATGAATGACTAACCTCGTATTGTGGATGGATTATCTCAGTTGTTCTCCTGGCTGAAGTTTGGTCCTTTTACAGCATCCTGCCATGCGATTACATTTGTTCCTGACCACCGAGAACACTCACGTTAACTTTTATCGAGTGGGAAAAAAAGTTAGCTTGTTTATATTATGCTAACATAGCTGTGTCGCAAGCACGTAGCACATCATTATATACCAGCTAGCCAAACTTCAGTAACCCTACAAACATCACTGTTGTTTAGTTTTCTGTCTTCATTTATGCTGGAAGTGATAGCAGAGCTGTACGTTTTAATTTGTTTCCAAAACCCTGCAGTCAGGACATGCTATATTGTATTTGGATAGAAGCTAGCGAGCTAACTCCCTGCTAACTTCTAACTCCGTTAAATGTCATAAATTCAGTTTTCATGGATGCCTGGATGTTAAACTCAATTGTTACACCCGGTAGAGCAGAACGCTGATCATTTTATTAAAGATGAAAGACTTTAGACAGTTTTTCAACTCTCAGTAATGCCATAGTGATCGTTTGATATATGGACCTGCAGCGGAGTTTAGACCCAGACACGGCTAGTGACGTCAGACTGAACAATCGGATAAATTGAATCTAATCTAATTTGCATATCAGTTAACATCATACATATATCTCTTTGGTTTTTCATTTATATTATATAATTTCATTTTATTCCTGGAATCATATGTTTTTATTATTAGACTTTAATACTCAGTGGTGTCACATACTCCTCTCTTCAGATGCACTGTTGAAGTTTCTAAATCCCACCCCTGGGCCATCTACCACATCTACCGCTGCTGCCTCCACTTCAGCAGCACAACCCACCAGTGATGCAGCTTTAGCAGCACAACCCAGCCATGATGCAGCAGCATCAAGCGGTCTTCCTGTTGCCTCCACCTCAGCAGCACAACCCACCAGTTTTGCAGCAGCATCAAGCGGTGTTATTGTATTTCATATATTCATTTTTTTATTTTTTGTATTCATTTATTTATTCATATATTTTTTTTTATCTTGTTAATTATTCTGATTGTGAATTTGCTTTCTTTAAGTAAAAAAAAAAGGTCAAAGACAAAGCTATTCCGTTTCTTGTGAGTACATACACTACACTGCCGATGTAGGGGGGCGCCACCTAAAATCTTGCCTAGGGCGCCAGATTGGTTAGGGCCGGGCCTGCCTCTGTGGAAGCCCCGTCATAGCCACCACCAAACAACGGAGTTATTTCTACACATCGACCTGCATCTGGCCAATCCACCACCTCTCATTGTTCATGCCGTTACAAAAAAAAATAAAAAATAAGTCACTGGGGATATGCCCGGTATGCCCGATGGCCAGTCCAGCTATGTTAACCTGCAACCAAATCTGCAGCTCCATACAGCAATGTTACGACTTAGATTATATCTTATAACGCATAACTCTTATGTTAGCTGCCCTCAGTAGCATACTGTCTGAAATATTCCACAGCTGCAATAATTCTTTAAGTGTTATTTTTTTCCTTGGTATTCTAATTTCACCGAAGTTTACTAAACTCAACAAACTTGATATTACTTACCGGGACATTTATTCTGTCCTCATTTTCTTTCACCGAAAAATTGTTTCCTGCAGTGCCATCTTTCGCGCTTGGCTCTCCTACCTTTGCTAACGTGATGCGCATAGCGCAGAAGCGATGCTGCATTCACTTACACTCGGATATCTGAGCGTCACCGTGAAAACATAATCGGACATTTGATATTTGATTGAATTTTATTGTTTTGCCTTTGGGGTGGCACCTGGGGTGGCCAGTCTGGTTTGGGGGGTGGCCTGTGCCCCCCCAGGCCACCCCGCTGGACACCCATTGCTGATTACATCAAACAGTAAAGAGCAAACCAGGTCTTAGACTAAAAGATGTCAGAAGACACAAACCAGAAGGAAGTGGTTTTAAGTTTTAATGCTGAAGGTAGCATTAAAATGTAACGCATTCTGGAGCTGAAAACATTCTTCAGCATATCTGTGTTCATGACATAACTTGGATAACCTAGGATCCAACTTTACTGGTTCCTAGTTATAGACAATTCAATAAGTTGAGATAGATTCTTGGAGATTGGCCAGTCGATCAGAGTAACAAATGTTCTTAACGTCCGATCAGGGGGCAAAGACTAAAGCTCTCTTGAAGGTGATATCTCCTTAAAAAATGCAACCTTCTGCCTCAATCTGATGAAATCATGAAAAGATTGTTCGCTTCACAGGCAGTCGAGAAACCAAATCCCACAACTTCAGAGCCCTAGCTTACGCAATACTCCTCATCCATAATGAACTTTGGGTGTCATCATTTTGACCCTGCTCAGGCTCCTCAAACGCTGGTATGTCCTCCTCTGAGCTTTCACCTTCCAGCTCTCATGTCTGGCCTTCCTCCACCTCCTTTCCTGACAGCACTCAGTATGACTCCACTTGTACAAATCTGAGTAAAATCCTTTCTGCCTCGCTCAGCACTCTGTCATATCATGCATGATCACTGCTGTTGTCATGGGTTACATGACCTAATGATCCAGGTTTAGGTGAGAATTAGGTGTGCAGAGTAGAGTTAACTAAATTTAAAAAAAAAAAAGTATAAGAAAGTATTTGCTAAAATAATGTTTTAGTGTTCATTAATGTTTCCTTCATGAAATGTTTTAATATTCACAAAATGAAAAACATTGTACCGGAAAATCCACACAAAGAATGGAAACGATATCCTTACTTATTCCCGCAGAAGATAAAACAAAAAAAATAATATAAATAATATTTTTTGTATCCATCGTTTCCTGTTTTTTATCTTCAGAAAGAATTATGGACCTATGTTATTTATTTTAAAAAGTACATATATTGTGATCTATCGATATATCTGACTGATATAAAAAAAACTTTCCATGTCACCCAGCCTTAATTTGAATACATTCACAGTAAAGTCAAGAACACGAATCTCAAAAGAAAAGTGCATAAAGCCAGAAAACAACTCGTAGCACAAAAATATTTCTACTGAGGAATGGTAGTGGAAGAATACAGTTAATGTTTTGCAATAGTCGAGTCAAAGTCCAAACCTTTATGTTGTAGAAATTGTGGAATAGCCCGAAGCAAGCAGTTTGTGTGAGAGAACCCAAAGTTTTGTGTTTGCAATACTGAAATGGACTAAATTCCTCGAAGCCAGTGTGCAGAATTGATCACCTTTTACTGCATATTTATACTTGCATTTATTGCTGCACAAAAGTGTCACATAGGATGCTGAAAACAGAGGTTCAGGTGCCATTCACAGATCTGTAATACTGACTATTTTTTCCTCAAAATGTTAAGGACCAAGTAATATTATTGTGTAATATAATTCATGTTGTTTTGTTTTTCTTCCTTTAGCAAAACTGGATATTTTAGGATATGTTTATACAAAAATATGGAAAATTCCAAAGGGTTCACAACCTATTGTTGCAATTGCAGTATATAGTGTGCAGAGCTGATCGCAGCCTATTCATGTTCATATGTAAAACTTAAACCAGGAAACTTAAACCTGTACCACACAACCAGAGCCAGCTGAAAATTATTAGAAAGGAAATTAAAGCAGGCTGATGAAGACTCTTGAGATATGTAATGAAGATTATGCAGATGATACGGGCACCTTACAATGGCTCAAAATCTGTTCACTGCCACTGCCTTACAGCAGATGAGGGGCAAGACATGGGGAGACAAATACAATTTATCGTGACAGTTCATCATTTCTGTTAATCTGTGTGTCACAGACGGCTGATCAAAGTCTTAGAGTTATAAGGGGATTCATTTGGAAATGTACGGAGACAAAGGCAATGAGATGAATACAAATAGAGCGATACAAAAGGATATTATGAAAAATGCTCGCCTGTCATTTTGTTCCCTGACACTTTCTCTCTTTGTCTTTCTGCCTCTCTCTCTTCATCTCTTCCAGGCTGGGTGGAGCAGGAGACATATTATTAACATTCAGAAAATGTCAGTTTGAGGTCTGTGTGTGTGTGTGTGCATGTGTATGCATAGATGTGTTTGTTTGCGCTCATGAGTGTAAAACTGTGCGTGCGTGTCTGTCAGTTGTAATATTGCATGGATCAGTTCACAAATCTGATTATCAGAAAAATACTGCTGAAAATAGGCTTTTGAGTTTTCTCTTTTTTTCTCTTTATCAGAAAACATTTCCAGCAGAGTGATAGTAATGTAAACCTTTGTGCCTTACACAAACTGCTACCAAAGTGATGTACTGTGGCCCGTTTGGCTGGAAGGGAGTATCAGATGTTGTTTGTGTTAAATTTGACAAATAAAATGTATTCCAAAGTATGTCTGCCCATCATTTAAACATTACTCACCTATCTGTATTGTTCCCTATTGCAAAGTCATATAAGCAACTTGATTTTGATGTGCCATCCCTCTGAACATTGCTGAAGACCCCAAGGACAGTCATCTCCAAACATGCTGAGCATCTGCAGGTTATGAAGGAACAAGCCAACAAGACCCAAAGTATTTTCTGCCAGGTTATCTCTTTTGTCTGTTGGAATACACAATCTGTACAATATTACACAGATGTTTTTAATGTCCTGGCTGATTTGTGTGTGACAGGAGGTAATTGGGAATATCTAGAAGAGCTTTTGGGCATCACTAACTTTATTATTATTATTATTATTATTATTATTTGTATTTATGAGTGTGGAGTGGATGGAGCTCCCATTTTACAATACTTGTTCCATGCATCCATTTTACTTGACAGAAGACATGACTGGTGGGCTAGTTTATTCTTGCAATTGATGAATGGGAGGATATTCCAATAATGATCTTCTTGAAAAAATATTCCTTTATCTTTTTGACTTCTCTTGGGCTCTCTAAGCTAGTTGGTGCAGCCAGACAAAATAGGCATGGAAAAAAAATTATTCAGACAGATTTCACACACTAAGTAGTTGTGTTTCTCCTCTAAAAATCAGACTTAAACAGCAATCATCACCAAACATGAAAAAGGAAATGAATCTGATATTTTCTTTCAGCATCCTGTGCAGATTTGATTTAGGAAAGTTGTTCCCCCAGTGGATAAAAATACTCTGTGTTTCACCCACGGAAGCAAAGGATTGAAAGGAATAAAAAAAATATGTCGGAATTTTTCTGAAAACAAAGACTCAGTGTTTGCATGTTGCTGTCATGTTACAGAAAGAAAAACAACCAAATCCTAACAAGGAAGTGTTATAAAAGAGTAGCTCCTTAGTGTAGTAGGTTATGCATTTGCCTAAAAAGCAAAAGCTCCCAAGTTCAGCCTCAGGAGAAAACATAAATCCCTTTGGGACTGTGTCAGGAAGGGCATCTGGGTTGCTGCAATTATTTTAAACTAAAAACCACAGAGCTATGTACAAATACTTCCATCAGTCCATTTTGTCAAGTGGACTGTGCCTATACTAACTGACATCGGGTGAGATTGAGAGGTAGGACACAGGTTATGGCAGGTGACAGGTTGTGTACAAGGGTACCAAAGAGGCAGACAACAACGCTCACATTCACTTACAGATGCTGATAACTGTCTTTGGACAGTGGGAGGTAGTCGGAGCACCCAGAGGAAATCACTTGTAAATCAAGAAGTAAACTCTAAAAAATGTAACCTAATTTTACAGTTTACTTAGACAGTCACATTTCCTTTTCATTACATTTTTATATTGATTTGATTTCCATTAGCATACTGATTTACCTATGTTTTAATAAAATAAAATAAAGTGTCAGTGAGTATTTTATTTTTGTCTAAATTTCTTGTGTTTAACATGAAGTTCATAAAAGTGAAGGAAACAGACATTTTTTTTTAGTTATTTTAGTATTTTAAAGTACAAATTGATTTCAGCCTTAAAATGGTGAATAAATGTGGGATTTCGTTTAAAGTTGGATGCATTTTGCTGCAAAGAGGTTCCAGATAAAAAAAAAAATTTCAACAGTAAAACAGACATTTTCTGTAAAATAACCGAATTATTACACGTCACCTTCAACATTACGCCATGCCTTACAGCACTCAGACAGTTCAAACTCCTTTTCAAGCTTGAATCTCTTCAAGGTTTTTCAGAACGCCGCGGAACAACAACATCCGTAACGTCACTTCCGCTCACTGTCCGTCAAACATGGCGCTGCTTCTAAGGTCAGTTTATCTTTAGTGCATTACTTTCGGGCTCTGGGAAGCTTTTACTCCTTGTTCTTTGGGATATTGAGGCGCGTAGAGAAAAAGTATAATAAACTAAATGCACGTTTGAGGTCGACGCGCCTCGGTGTAACTTGTAGTCTCCGTTTATTATCCTTGTTTACCGCAAGTGTGGTGGAAAGCCGCTAGCTTACTGTAGCTATCGTGCTAGCGTCAGATGTTCTTGGTTATCTGAGAGTGGACTTTGACAAGTAGTGTTAATAATGACAGACGTAAGCGGTTATTTGGCGCCTTAACCTTCATATGACCGCTTGACGAATGCTTGATTCGCTGTTGATAATCTGAATTTGTTTGATTTAGGTTTGTGTTAAGTGATAATCGAACTACACCGTTACAGTGTCGTAACTCTACCCAGGTCAAATGATTGTCAAATGATTGGCGTTGTCTAAATTACCTTAAATGTGAAACAGATCTTTGTTTAGTAGAAGTGAACCTATTACCCTTTAGAGTTTGTTTAACAGACACTTCTCACTTGTTCCTTCTCGCTAGAGCTGGAGTTAAGACTTGGCTTTACTTATTGCTGGGTTTTCCCAACGAATATGCAAAATTTATGACCATAACTGTTTATAGAACTATAAAAATACAACAACGAACTACAAATCATTCTCTCTTAAGCATTTTTTATTGACAGTATTAACAATTTTACAGTATGAATAATAGCGACGCTCAAACCTTCTTTTGTGTCCTATTTTTTTTGTATGTGTTATTGTTCTTTTTTATGTTAATTTGTTGACTTGTTGCCCCTTGTTCCTATTTAGCTCTGTTTACTTATTGAAAAATCTTCATCATTACAACATATCTTTCTCATGGTGCTGCTGGTTTACTCTGAAGTAAACCAGGATTCAAATCTAAACCTGTTTTTGTTTTTTATGTCTTTAGGACGTTGGGACGTCAGAGTGTCTGTCTCTCCAAACCCCAGTACAGTGTCTTGTACAGACAGTGAGTTCTGTGCTTGTTTGTTAGTGCTTATAAATGCACACATAGATGCTACTGCAAACTTGTTTTCTGTAACCACCCCATTTTCTCTCCTCTTCAGTGTGGCTCCAATGGGATCCACAGCCAAGGAGGAGATGAACAAGTTTTGGGACAAAAATTCGAGATTAAACCGACCCATGTCTCCCCATGTCACCATCTACAAGTATGTACTGCATACCTTCTGGTGTCTACTCAGTGTTGTTCAGATGTGACTCAGTTAAAGTAAAAGTCATTTGCTCCATTTGTTTTATGTTTTCAGAGACACCTCAAATCTGCAGCAACACGTTTTCTGAGCTGCAAATATTGTTACTTTTAAAATCATTTTTTCTGATTGTGCAGGTTTTTCATTCTTTTGAAGCTAATAAAACAGCAGGGCAACCCACAAATACCTGAGATTTAGTGCAATAAGCACCTTATAATGTACTGTCACCAAGTTATTGCAATCCTAACGCCTGCAGCAAAGAACCCCTTTTTTGTTCAGTATATGTCGGTATATGTAATTTCTTACTAGGCTACCCTCCTGGTTCAGCTGCCTTTTTTTTAACTTTAATATTTTTCTGTCATTTGGGATCATTGTGATGACTCAGGGCACCTTTTTTTTTTAACACTGTCAACAATCTTCAGCTTCTCCAATCTGTAATCCAGTGATTTAAGTCATACTCTTTCACTGGGTTTAGCCTGTTCTGTACTAGAGCATTAGCTTATTCATATTTATGCATGCAAACTTTGCATGTGCATCCATCACTGACACAAAATCAAAGTTCCATGATTAAAATGTAGAATTGCAGTGTTGTTACTTGTAAATCAAAGCCTCATTCATCATAAAACTGTTTTAAAGATTTAAAATAATCATTAGTTGAGGCCTGTATGTGTGAAAGCTAAATGTGCTCTGGTTTTTGGGGGGGGGGTTTGCGTCTCAGGTGGTCTGTCCCCATGATGATGTCCATCACGCACAGAGGAACTGGAATTGGGCTCAGTGGAGGTAACACATCTGTTTTTTCCATCCAAAATTAAAGTTAAAGCAAGTAAATGATTTAGTTTTGCCCTTGAAGTACCAGTTGTGAAAGAAGCTATACAGCCACTGTCAGCTTTTAAGTGACCTTGGAAATGTCTTCAGGGCATTGTAGTCTGTCACTATTGATTTTTACTAAGAGCATTTACTGGAATTACAAAACACAAGTTGTTCAATACAATTAAACCTAACATGTGAAAATTAACACTAGATGGCTAACAGCTTTCAGTCATTCGCCTGGAGTAAAAACACGTGTCATTGTGGTATTGTATATCAGTGCTGCTGACCTTCATGGAACATGCTGTAAAAGCTGAATCAGCTTTGTTTATGTGTTAATTGGCTCGATAAGGGCCAAACTCAACAGCCAGGCTGGCTACCTCTCGGACATTAAGTGCCACTTACTGTCTCTCAGCTTTCTATTAGAATCACATGAGTAATCACGTGCCTGAAATCAACTTCGATTCACAGTGAGAGAAGTAAATCTATCACCAACTGACAGGAAGCCATATCAGTTCATCTAAACATAACAGTCAGTATTTAACATTTAGTTTTCAATGCAACTTTCTGTATGTATATAAATATTTTAAAGAATGTCTTTTCTCACACGGAGTTGTTTAGTTTATATTCTTTATCATCCAGGCAATACAGAAATAGAAGCTTTAAATAAGCCATTGTGTTCAGTGCATTGTAGCAGGCAGCCCAAGAAGCACTTGTTTGATCCAGATCCATTATTTGGCTGTCACTCCAGCAAGAGCAAAAAACAACAAAAAAGTATTTACATAACTGAGGCTTTCACATGTTGCAAAATTACTGGTGAGCTGGATCATGTGGTAAAGTGGCTTATGGAGAGAAAATGTTAGAAGCATGTGGAGCTTCTTTTTGCATGTCTTAATTTCTTACTGATTATGAAAGGTGTGGTGGTCTCAGGATTTCTGTCTGTGTTTAGCTATCTCAGCATTTGCGGTGGCAGCGCTGGTTTTGCCAGGGAGCTACCCCTACTACCTGGATTTAATCCACTCACTGTCCATTGGTCCATTTCTCACTGGGCTGGCCAAATTCGGGATTGCCTTCCCAGTATCTTACCACACCTATAACGGCATCCGCCACTTGGTAAGATTTAATGATTTAATAATTTTAAAATTGCCTAATGATTTAACCGAGGAACTGCTTACCTTTTTCTTCCTCACACTAGAGTCTGTTTGAAATTCTTTGGTAGTTTTTCCATTTGCATGTTTTATGAGGTGTCTGGACTGCTTAGCTTAAGCTTTTAAGAGGATACAGATTTTTGTTTTGCTTTTGTCATGTTTACTAATTTTACTAATTACATTTGCCAACATTTATAAACTGAGGTTGTTTTTGTGTGCTTAATGTTCTTTTTATGATCTTCTTCTGTTTATTATTATCTAATCAGGGCTGGGATATGGGCAAAGGCTTCAAAATTCCAGAGGTCTACCGCACCGGCTACACAGTCATTGGTCTGTCCGTCATCACGTCAATAGCTCTGCTCATGATCTGAGCTCAGGACCAGACGTGATGAACAGAGCGAGTTAAAGTGAACGTGAACTGGATTTCACTGTGGGAGTTTTGTTTTGTGTATATGTACCGTGGCCTAATGCAGACTTATGTCATCAAAGTGTTCAATAAAGGATTATGTTATTCTAAATTTAGAAATTATGTTTTGATGTTTCTTCCTTTGAATTAATTACACTTGGAGAGTCTTTGGGGTCAGCAAATGCAGCAGCAGAGTGCAAGGTGCATGCAAATGTGACCCAGTTTATTTCACACTTGTTCTCAGCGTGAACAACAACCAGCGGCCAAAATTAGACATGTCCTACATGCCTTATGTAATTTGCCTAATTGTGCTGTGACGTCAAAATCATTAATTACTTTTCTTTGCCCTGAGTGCTCAGTCACTGCCAGTTCAACCAGTGTGTCTGCTGATGTTGTTTGTGCACAGAAAGGTGTGTTTGTGTGTTGTTGTTTTTTTAAACTGTAGGCTGTCATTTATATTTTAACTTATCCAGGCTGCAGATGCTCAGATACATTTTTAACGGCAGGGAAGGGAGAGGCTGAAATGTAGAGGCAGCTCAGTGGGGGAAGCTGTGCATGTGAACAGGCTCCTCACCGGCAGCCTGCCTCGGGCCTTACCTCCAACTGAGCCGCACAGGAGTTACACACTGCATCTCACCTGCTTTTGTCCTGCAGTGTGAATAAAGGCAAGCTGTGATGTAAAGTCAGATCCAACTCCCGCTTGTGCTGCGTACAGTAACAAGTGCATACTGATCAACAAAAAACAGGTTCTGAGGTTAGCTGTAACAAAATTGGCTCATTAATTTGTAACCGATGCCTGGAGGGGAAATGCCTGTTAGGCAGAATGTCTTTTTGGTTTATTGATGAATATATATATATATATATATGTATATATATATATATATAATTTATTTATTTATATATAATTTATTTATTTATTTTTTCTCGGGTGTTGTGTCATGCGTTTTGTCAGTCTGTTTCTAAAGGACACATCAAACTGTTTTTTCCAGTATTTGTAAAAGTCAAGAGTTAATTCAGTGCTTTTGATGGTGTTGTAATGTCCACAGAGTCATATCAGCTCTGTTGCTGGACAGGCATTGCTATACCTAACCACTGCCAGCTCAATGTTACATCAACTCTTGCAAAATGCCTCTCTGTACACGAGTTTTTTGTCTGATTGCTGTTAATTTGGCATACGCAGGATTCCCCACACAAAGTCCTATCCACACAACAGGCACATTTCCACCTGAGCTGCACATCCATTGGTCTGCAATTTTCTATTGTGATGGATGGGAAAATTGCTCAGGCTCTGCAGGATCCAAGACTGAATTTGTTTATAGACTGTTTGCACTAAACCCTGCAGAATTTCTTCTCATTTTTGGGAGTAAAAAAAAGAAATGGGGGGGTAATAGAAGTATTGGCTGTTTCATTCCCCTACAAACAACAAGCACTCTGGCTCATAGTTGTTGATGCATTTCCAATGCACAATGTTCCATCTTTTAGTTTTGCTCTGATAACATCACCATAATGATATTTTGACGAGATAACTTGCACGAAACAAATGGGGGATGAAAAGCGGGAGTTCCCACTGTTTCTATGAGACATTAAGTCACTGATGATTATGCGGCGGCAGCACCCCCTACCGTTTGGCAAATTATTACACCACAGAGCTGCGGTCCTGATGCTGAGGGGTGGTGAGGATGCTGCGCAGGGCTGGGAGGGGGAGTATAAACCCGGTTTTGATAGAAAAAACGGTGCCTCAGTCTCTGTGGCGCAATGGAATAGCGCGCTGGACTTCTAATCCAGAGGCTCCGGGTTCGAGTCCCGGCAGAGATGTGGATGTAAGGATCCGGCTGTAATTTTTTTCCTTTAATGAGAAGGGTTCGGAATAAAGCTTACTTTTTTTTAAATGTTCTTTGCAGATAAGATGTGCATAACAGAGCTGCTCTGTACTGTCGACGACAAGGGTGGATTGGTGGAAAGAAGATGATTCATAGTCGTGTTTATTTTGCAGAAGCTCAAAAACAGTGCATCTGGCCTGGTAATTTCACAGGAGCCAAGTCACCGCGCAAAGGTCATCTCATCTATGCAGATTTGAAATAGGGAAAAGGCGTGAAACCATAGCAGAACTTCACGGGGCTTCCTTCCCAGCTTTACTGTCCAGGCTGCGCGCTAAGTTATCACGCGAGCACATTACTGCACAGTCTCACCAGCGGACACGCGCGCACGCTCACGGTTTCGGCACCTGGGGCTGTCCGCTCATTTAAACCAGAGCAAAAAGCTTTCCTGAAGCAGCGGCAGCAGCTAAACGTTTAAAGCCTTTTGCCGTCCTCGTAACAAGTGTTTAATGATGCCAGATGCCGCGTTTCCATCCTCCCATTCGGTTCAGAGACAGAGGGAGAGATAAAGGCTCCGGTTTACTTTGAACATAAATGACTCATAGTGCTAGAATTTTTTTTTTGTATGCAGATTCTGTATTGAATTAAAGACCATAACTACATTGTACAGTGCGAGTGGAGAAGAAGAGTTGGGGGAAGTCATTGTGTATTTTTAAATTAAGGGAAATCAGGGTGGGGACCTTGAATCCTTTCAAGGATCCCCGAAGGTGGACTATTTCCATCTTTAAAACCCCCCAAATCTGGGAGCCCAGAGCTGATATTGTTATTTGCTTTCAGTGTGGGAAAGCAGCTGCTTGCTTGAAGATCTCTCAAACGCCACGACTCCCCTACCACTCCCCACTCCCCCCGCGCTCCCCATGGTTTTTATAATTTTTTATTTATTTATTAATTTTTTCATTCAACCCCACCTCCTCGGTTTCAGTTTGTTGCCACCACCACTGATTGGGCTGTCGTGACATCCATGTTTAACCCCATCATGCCTCCCCACACACAGACCTAATCCGCCCGCAAACTAATCCTTAATCCTCTCTGGCAAGTTGAACAACCCCTCCCCCTCCTCCCTCTCTCCCTTCCACCCTTGGATCCTGATTCCCAAACGGGACTGACGTCAAAAACGTCAAAACTACAAGGACTCTCCCCTTTAACGTTGCAAGCATATGCAAAACTCCCAAGGGTGTAGCCATTATGATGTAGAAACATTAATGGACTACTGCACAAACTGTGAAACGACAACGTCTCAGCAAAGTAGGACTTACAGTATTCTGGGAAAATAGGGAGGAAACGGAAGTCCCACAACTCCACAAGGCCAAGGACTCGGTTAAATCATTAGGCAACCATGGAAATTATCTAACCGATGGGAAATAGTAGTGGGCCTATCTGCAAGATATAAGTAATAGCTCCAAAGCATCAATGATAAGAAACATTATACTCCACTGAGAACCGTGACAATCAGCTTCAGATGACCCGATATGAGATATGTAGGTCTGAATTCAGGAGAAGAATTTTGTACCTACTCTGTAGGCTATGGAAACTTTAGATAAAGCGAGCTTATGTACAACAGGGGATAATGAAATTCCATAAAGGCAGATAAGGTCAGATGACTCACTGTGGGATATTATAGCAACATTACGATGATTTTTCGCTATGGTAAGATCTTACTATCCGCTCCATCTCCTTCATGCTGCTCTCAGTCAGTAGGCCCCTGCTCTGGCCCTGTTATCCCGGTGGTACGGGCCAAATCGTATTAAAATCCCCTCCCTCCCTCCATCCCTCCCTCCCGTGTCCCCTCCCCTCCCGCTCGTCTTTCAGACAGTCTGTTTTTGCTGCAGTGAACGGTAGCCGTGGAGAGCGAGCTAGAGAGAGATAGAGATACAAAGACAGAGTGAGAGAGTGAGCGGAGGGGGAAAAAGCAAGAAAAACAAGGAGTCGGGAGAAGGAACAAGGAGAGAGAAAAAAGTCGATAAAAGCAGATTGAAAGAAGGCTCTGAACAAGCGACTGCTGCGCATCAAAGGAGGGACCTTACTGGGGACCTTATTGGAGACCAGCATCAACAAAACCCGACTCCGGAGGCGGACTATACCGGTGTGTGAGCGTGTGGTTATTGCCGTGCAATGTTTCACAGTTTGTATTAATGTACAGGGTTAGGATGTAGCCTGTAGGGCGGACAGGAGACACCTGTCAGTGGTGACGCTTTTCCGTCTCCAGGAATGTGTCCGTGTGCGCACTGCGAGTCTCCCTTCTCTCTCTCTCTCTCTCTCTGTAATCCGTTATGCCTGCCCAGGGAGAGAAGTGTATAATCCCTGAGTGTTTCATAATTTACTCTAAATGTACGTTTTGTTGTCGGGCTGTCTGCGCTGTTCCCGACTCCTCTCCTCTCCTCCTTTTTTTTCTTTCCGCGCTCTTTTGCAGAAAAAAAGATCGTAACTCGCGGGGTGTGCAGCAGCCACCTCTCTCCAGCCTTTTCAAGAGTCTCCCAAATTCTCAAGAGCACCAGATTTTTCTGCAAGCGCGGGAGAAGGACTGGTTTTCCGACCTGAGAACCAGTCCTCTGGTGCTCTCGCGGTCCGTCGCAGCAATGCAGGTAGCCATGCGCGAGCTGTTGTTGTTTTCATTATTGTTGTTATTATTTTTATTGTCGTCATCTTTATTGGTTTCACTCTCCACGTTAAGCGTAAGCAAAGAACTTCTGTTCTTCGCGCTCAGTTTCCGCGTTATTTCCCATGGATACACTTGGTCCAGTTTTGTTTTCGCTTCTCGACATCACTCAACAGAAAGGGCTGGAGCAACAATAAACATAGACACCCCCCACCCCGTCTCTAGTCCCCAACATCCCTTTCCCATGACATGCCCCCCCTCCTCCACGTCCCCCCTCCGCTCCATTACTCCATCCCACCCCTTGTCCCCGCCCTAACCGCCCGCTCGTGCGTCCGTCCCGCAGCCAACGTTACAGCCCCGGTTCCCTCTCGGCGATGACAATGAGGGAGCCGTCCACAGATGGACCGAGGGCTCACCTCTGCGCAAGCTACTGCTATTTTAAGGAATCTGCGTGAGAGAAAGAGGAAGAGAAGGAGTGCGAGAGAGAGAGAGAGTGAGAGCGAGTGCCAGAGAAGCTATTAAGCACGACGGTCCGTCTCCGGTCTAGTGCAAAGCGCACCGTGTATTCTCAGCGGGCGGCAGGTGTATCTCTCCGCTGCTGCTGTGTCTTTCATTGTCTTTCCTCTTCTCCTTTTTTCTTTCACTGCCAATTGTGGGAATGTTGCTTAGCGTTATTTTTAATTAGAGTGAGTTAGTTGGAGCTCGAAAATGGCCCCAGAAACATTCGTTTTCCTTCTTTCCACATGCGCACAGCTTGTTAAAGTGGAATAAATTGACAGTAATATGAACACCACCCCCCACCACCCCCATTCGTCTCGTCTCCCCTCATTAACACTTAAACATCGCCACCATCTCCGTCTACTCCTCTGTTTGGCTCTATCACCGCCCACTCTCTCC
Source organism: Rhamphochromis longiceps (assembly GCF_057381845.1). NCBI lineage: Eukaryota > Metazoa > Chordata > Actinopteri > Cichliformes > Cichlidae > Rhamphochromis > Rhamphochromis longiceps. Next base: position 9,029,037 of record NC_140574.1, read on the forward strand.
TTACTCCCACCTCCCTCAATCAGTCGTCGGTATAGTATGACACAACCAGATCGATGAATACCCATGGAGCAACGCGTGAGTAACGGGTGGGCCAAGCGTTTATTCAGCTGCAGCCAACCAGTGGCAGGGGATGCAATTAGTGGCCAGTTGGCCTTGCCTGCTTGTTTTCTTTATCTCACCATTGCTTTCCCTGCAGGTGACACTCCAGAGCTCCTCTGCCCTCCTGAGGATTCAGTGAGACAGGCGGATCTGTGTGCCCGAACATGGCCTTCCCATCAGCCCCCTTTGCATTATGGAGTGTCAGCTTATTGACAGTACTCTTCACAGCTGCGGTTCACAGCAATACTAGCTTTGGTAAGCACATCTCTCTCCCTCTGTATCTGTCTGCCTCTTACTGTCTCTCCCTGGGCCCCTGACCTCCCTGACCCTCTCTGTCTGTCTCTTGTGGTGGCCCTTATCTGTTTACTTGAGGCTTTTTCGTTGTTTCCTGTATTATGACAAGGGAATCAGAGCAGCGTTAATAAGCACATGGGACACTCCCACCTCCCCAGACCCCAGTGGGATTTCTGCTGTTGTTTTTTAGGAATGTGTGTGACTCGCACGTGGGTGTAGGGCTCAGCAGTGCATTGCAGGTCCTTTGCCAGAGTAGCACACTGCCCAGTAACTTCCTCTTCTTTTTCTCTCTCAGTGACATCTTAAATGACTTGCATAAGGTCGCTTAAGATGCAAAAACACAGGCAAACACTCATCATTAGCAGTCTTGGATGTTTACCTGCTTAGCATCTCTCTGTCTTTCTCATGAGTATACACTTGGAGATAAAGAGCGATTGTCTTGTGCTTTCTCAGGTAGGGGCAAAGCAGCGTGCAAACTCTTATACAGACATATGACAGTCCTTATGGCTGAAGCTCAAACTGCGATGAGCTGGGTGCGGCTCAAAGCGGATGGTAAGAGAGGATTTGATGAGAGAAGCACTTTGTAATGATATCATCCTTGCTGTGAGTGGCGAGAATATACAGACCGATGTGCTTTCCAATTACATAACACTCAAGTGACTGACTGCTGGTAATACAACCTTTAGAGGACGAGTTTTGCCAGTGGTAAAATGGTGCGTCACCACTGGCCCTCAATCCACAGAAAATTGATTGACATAGGTAGAATCCTGTCGGCATGTTTCTCATTACACTTGGTATTTTTTTGCACAGAGTTTGACAAAGAACTGTAAGACAATATAGCAGGTAATAAGGCTCCTAATAGATGTTCCCTGATTTGCATTTCCAATATATATTCTCAGAGGCCCCTTGTATTCACTTATGCACACCCACACTATTTCACAAATCTGAATGCACCTGTGAATACACACTGCATGCATATGCATGGAGAAATACACAGTATACGCCCATAGATATGCACGCACACAGACTACATTTACTGTACTTTGAATTTGTTTATCCACATCAGCTGTTTTTATTTTCTGTTGAAATAGGTATACTTGAGTTTCCGTGCATTTATGAATTCAATTTGGGGGAGCGAAGGATTGTCGGTGTGAGCTCACATTGGTCAGTGCGGTAGAAAGTGAGAAACAATATGGGTATGTCTAGAAGTTGGGATCAGGCCGCTGTAATACAAATGCAAATGGAAGCATGTCAAAACCTTTAGAGTTGCTGAAGATGAGAAATGCACAAACAATCACCTCAGACTGAGGCACTGATGATGAAACATCAATCTCCTGTCAGGATGCTGACCCCAACTGTGTAGTTCGTCATTGAAACCCAGGCGCTGGTTCGTTATTTGGGTCCGAAAATGATTTTGGCTCGCATTCACACGCATGTCACATTTGATTAAGGTGTGCCTGGAGGGAGGCCTGACCATGCGTGACCAATTCTTGCTTTGGTCTCACCTAAGTGCTGTTTTACATTATCATGTCAGTCAAGGAGAGTAATTAAGCCTGGGACGTCTGACAGCATTTAGGAGATGAGAAAACACGTCAAAGAGCACAGCTGAGAGATGGGAAGCAACCGTGGAGTGCTGAGTTAACAATTTTGGCATCCATGTCTTTTTGTCAGTAATATGTGTCATCAAATAATGATCAAGTACTTGTATTAATTCCACAGAAACCAAATTAATAATATCACTGCAGTGAAATCAGTCAGAATCACTTGTCAAAAATGTTTGAAAATATATTTTTTGCACCATATAGAAATGCATTAATCAGAAGAAGACCGGATACTTTTTTATCAGTAGTATTGAAATTTGTCTTAGTGGCCTTGATGCAAGAAATAATGAAAAGTTGTAGATTTTCCCACTGGCAAACAAGGAACCCAGCTTTTATTCAACACATACAACACCAAGGAACAATGCCAAAAAATTCAAGATACAGAAAAATAGATATATTCATGAATAAATCTTGTGTTTGCTGCTTTGTTCTTGACATTTGAGTAATGTGGTAAGCAATGGTGTTGCAGTTATAGAGGGAAATGTAGTGCATAAGCCGCAAAGCACCAGCCCATCACTCACATCCGCTCCGATCTGTCTGAATGTTGTGACACAGCAGCAGAGCTGTTAGTAGAAGGTGGAGTAGGGTGGGTCATGCCGTCATAATGGAGATCTCCATGCTAAGTGGCCTTGCAAGAGAAGGGTCTACTTAGCTTAAATAATTCAGTGTTATGTATCAGAGAGGAAAACGATTAGCTCAGCAAGTCAACGTTAAAGCAGATGAGCCATCAGAGTAGGACCGTCTATTATTGTTATACTCAGAGTCCACAGTGGATTAAAAATATGTTGACTGTTTGTCTCTTATCATCGGTCAGAGAGGTACAATTAAGAAAAAAGAAATACTTTCCCAGGACATATGGGGTTGATCATGTATTATGATAGCGTTCATGATAGTTTAAACTCTTGATCAATCCTGGACTTCCATTTGATGTATGTCAAAGTCATGGAAAGGACAGCACTAACTCTGCTCTGGATTTATCTGTGGCCAGGCATCCTTGGAGCATGTGAACGAATCAGGGAGACACTAATTGCACGCCATTTGACATATCCATTTCCACAGCTGGATGTGCAGCCATGCGCTGTAGATGGAAAGTGCCTCTCAGAAGGGCACAGATTAGGCATGCAATTGGCCGGCTGTGCCCTGGTTCTGTACCGCTGACCCAGTTGCCACAGGACTGCTGTGTAGTGTGAGGGTCCGTCTGCTGAAGCACTCAGTTGACAGCACGTAGAACAGTGTGCTGCGACCTCCAATCAACCACCTGGCCCTCAACGCTATGGCAGCCTGATGGCAGTCTGATCTCAGACTCCAGTAGAGTGTTTGCATTCATGGCAGGAAACATGCCTAATAGTTTATTTACTTCAGCGAGTTCTGCTAGTCAGAAACACTGAATGAATCCCGATGCTTCCAGCTGAGGCTAGTAATGGATAAGGATTAAAGGACGGGAGCAGTGTGGACCAGTTGTTAGTGTGGTAAGATTTATAGGCGGGAGGGCTCTGCGTGTGTGTGTCTCTGCCAGTGGTTCACTTTATACTGCTACAGAATGGGTTCCTTTCCCCCAGGAGCAGCTCTTTCTCATTGGCTAAAAGCCCACTTCCTGTGTGTGTTGCTGTTGTTTGGTGTTGACTTCCTGTGTGCCAAGATGGGGGAACATTTGGCTAATACACAGTACGGCTAGCACACAATAGCAGTAGGCGGTTTGGATGGGAGGCCTCTGCCTGTTAACAAGGCTGACTGATAAGCAGTGACTCATTAACAAGCCGAGGTACACAGAGCCTGGGGGAATTACCGCCTAGCCACTGTGACATTAATAAGAGGCCTAAGCTATTTTTCCATTTGGCTCCACTGGCATGGGGCTAAACCAGTGGTTTCCAATCTCAGTGCTGGCTATTTATTTCCTCCAGTGCTCTTCTATTACTTTCAGCCACTGGTTACCTGGTCTGATTGGAGTGTGGGCTGATCAGTATTGTCAATGTGGGCTGTAGCTAATGACATCTGCCGCTTCAATAGAAAAACCAGACAGCCCTCATTAGTTTTCTGCAGATTCATTCAGAAACATCTGGGGAGGAGCCCAATTAATTATTCTTATACTAATCATGCCAGTTAGTTAACAATATGTTTGTCTTTTAAGAGAAAAACGACAATGACATAATCTAGCACATATCCTAGATTTGAATCTGTGAAACTGAAGGAGATTGTGACACTACATGGATCCAATTAAGCATCTAAAATACACATGCTAAAACATGTAGTAAAGCTCCAGGAGACTGTCTGCTATCGGAATTTTAAATCTAAAGCCATATTACTTCTATTGTCTTGTGTGTTTATTCTTCTCTGATCCTTTAAGTGTTTTCTTGTCCAGATCAGTTTTCTGATTATAAATTGGATTCTGATTGGCTGGCATTAGTTTGAAACAGATTCACATCTGGCAGAAAACCAATTATTTCTCCTGTTCATCATGCCGATTAATTAGTGTGCTGTGGCTGATTGATTAAACTTCCAACAAAGCTCTAACCATGAGCACTAGAGCCCCCGGGAATGATTTGCATCACACATTGTACACATTGCTGTTTCTTCATGTTATGCTCATACATCTCTCGACATGCTGAAACATTACACATGCGTAAGCGGCAGGAAGAGAAGGTCACAGTTCAACAAGGCAAAAGTGTTGATAAGTCATTTGTAGCTAAATTAAGCAGAATTAAAATGCAGTGGCGCACCAGTATCTTCGGATGTTAGAAGTATCAACTGCACCCAAACAAGACTCTATTAGACCTCATCAATCTGAAGCAGATCTCATCCACCCAGGCTCTCTCAGGCAAAGTGAGATTACATCAGAACAGATCAGTCTTGCATGCTGCCATCATAATAACAGCAAATGCCATTAAGAAACCAAAAGAAAGAAGTGCTCTTGAGATTTTGATGAGCGGCAACGCATTCGTCGCCCTCTCTGGTGCTTCGCAGAAGACACATCACCTTGCAGCAACTCAGGGTTGTGAAAAATAGGGGTCCCGCATTTACAGAGCAGCCAGCTTCAAAACCATCACCTCACAAACACACTACAGATTAAACAAACCTAACAACAACAACAACAGCGTCAGCCTTGAAATAAATTAATTTACCATGTTTCCACCAACAAGAGCCCGTATTGTGTTCAGCACTCATCTGGCTTTTCCTTTGATCAAGGCCCTCGCGCTCATTCCCCCATTCCTACCTGCCTGCTTTTCTCATGTTATCTGCTGAAATTCTCTGGCGGGTATTTTAATTGATTGCTGCAGGGGTGGAAATCACCAATGGTGTCATTAGCGCATGGGTGGTCAGACCAAGGGCTTCCTGGAAAGGTGTATCTGTTTGTTGAAGCACATCACTGTGCTGTGTGTAAACTCCAACTATGACCGTGTGCTGGAAGATTCGAGTGCATGGCTGTAAAGCGAAGCATTTGTATTGATTGACTCTGAGTGCTGAGGGTTCCCCCTGAGCGCAGGAGCTCCACCAATGAAAGAGCGGAGGTTGCTCTTATATATTGCCTCTTTTTAATGATGCCATCACTTCAGCTTGTGGTAGAGAGTGTGTCTGTGGGGGGATCTTATCACTGATACCACAACCATAAAGCCATTTCAATTCACCTGTGTGTTGTGTAGGGAACTCTACCTAGTTCTGCTGAGGATATCACTGTCCATTGACTGGATGGTGAGTCTTATTGAGCCTCTAATATAACTGTCAAATATAGAACCAGTTTAGGAAAAGGACTGTGAAGCAGTTCTCCAGATTAGTACTTAATGTAGTATAAAGTCTCACGAGAATAAGGAGAATAAATCTGATGTCTGACACTTTTTCTTTAGCGCTATTAAAGTGAATCAGCAGACAGAGTGACAAGGTCTTTGAATCTGTGTCCTTCATCAGCACATGCGGCAAAGTTTTTTTTAATAGCTTTACCATCGACTGGCTGATTATCAGTTCAACTGAGTGCCAGTTGGATCCTAAAATCGGATACAATTACTTTTTAGTGGTATATTATTGTGCCGGAGCAGAGTTGAATATTGCCTCCTATACACAGCATATTTATTTATTGTTTTAGTTGCAAGTTTATTGTTTACAGAGATATGTTTTCTGCATTGAAACTATTGGACAGTATCATTATTAAAGTTTTTGCATTGTAACACAGCCACTGCTCAGTAGAATTCATTTATGGTTCCACTGCACTGCTGCACTCCTTATGCCTCCCAATCATATTGTACCACCCTACTTGAATGCTCATAGCTTCTATATATACTGCAGATCTGCTATTGAAATTCATTCTGTATTATTTAAATGCCCTTTGAATTAATGCACTACCTGGCATTTAGTGTATGTGTTTTCATCATTTATGGCTGCATTGTAATCGGATCAAATATTTTAATGCAGCCAATGCAAAGCGGGGGTGTCATTTGGGGAGGTTGCTTTGTCAACAAGAACAGCCATGACGGGCATAGGATCATTAGACATGATACTATAGAGCCTGGATTTACTTTTCATTGAAGTGGAAAAGGTCGTCTTTTACGAGTCTTTCCTGGAAGGCAACAAAAATGATGACGAGGGATTTTTACTGCAGTTTGCAACTACTGTAAAGGCTAGGGGAAAAAGGGGATAGGAGTGAGAAACTGATGGGATCTGAGTGTGGTGCTGTATTGTACCACTGTAGGTGTCTTTGGAGAGGCTGAAGGAACGGCAAACTCTGGAGAAGTTTAGACTTTTCTGCAGTGGTTGCAGGATGCGAATATACACTTTATTTACTCCTGGCTGAGGTTTGATCATCTCTGTGGGTGGTGTGGAGGACCTGATAGCGTTAAGATCGTGCCATGTATTTACTCTCTGTAAAGCCATGTTTTTTTCTGAGTTAAAGAGATCCAAAGAAATTGAATTTTAATACAAGGTGTAAATTATGCAAGAGTGCTAAATGTTTTAAAAGAAAGAGGAAGTAAATTGTCTTTTTGTTTAGTTTCCTCTGTGTTCATGCACCTCATTTCAAGTTCTTTTAAAGTGTTTTTGGTTTATTGTTATTGTTCTTCTCCTTCAATGTCACAACCTAGACAGGTACCCGCCTGATACAGTGAATATTTTCATTGTTGGAACATTTTCATTGTACACAGCGATATGACCTAAATTAGTATCATTACACTTTTATGAGATTTGCTGCTCCCGTCTATTCTTGTCTTAAGTGGAGGAACTGAAGTCATCACTTTAAAGGGAAAAAAAAAGCAGCAGTCTGCTGATGAGCATGAAAAAATCTTGTTTGCTTTATTCTGTCATCCTTGAGCTTTTAAAAAGTGCCACATCTATGTTTTCTATTAGGAACTCACGAAAGGAATATAATGCCTCGTTTTAAGCGGTAGATAAGGTCTTATGATCAGTGAGTCATTGTAATGCAAGTGCAGACTTTAAACTCACGGTGACCAGTCGAGAGGTCCAGGCTCGGCTTTTAATCTGGACCTGACCCTTTGCACCGATCAAGGTACGATGAACTCGTGATGAGTAGATGCGACTTTTGACGATGGGGCCATCGCCACACCGTGTAACTCAGCATTACTGTGCCGGTTGAAGACAAAAGCACCAAATAGGCATCTCTAATCTCCCTGCTGAATGAATCCGAAACAAAGAGAGGAGGAACGCAGACATAGAAGCTTGGACACACATAGGATAAGCTGATTACCAAGGAAAGGAGGGAGGGCGAGGGAGACAGAGGGAGAAAGACAGAGGCATTCACGTGAACAAGAGAAAACCATACAGTAAGGGTGCATGACGGCAGGGAAATGGAGGAGGAGGGGTTGGGAGGGAGGAGGAAAAAAAAGTGAGCGCACTCTAATGATGGGGTGAACAGACCGGAGAGAAAATGAAAAGAAACAGTGTAGGGAGCGAGGGAGGGAGAAAGAACTCACAAGAGAAAAAAAGGTGAACGCTTAAAAGGACGAGCCCTGGCGCGCTACACAGAGCATGCAATAGGAAAATGAAGGGAATGCATATTTGCCTCTGATATCCTTCTTAGCCATGCGACACAATCAAAAAACAGGACATTATGCTAATGCGAGACTGCTCAGCAATATAATTGCAACCTGACTCATTTCACCTGTCGCTATATATACAAATGGAATTACACCCAATCCAGGTGTACAGGCTAAATATACAGCTAATTAAAATTAATGAGATTTACTTAGAAAAGAATATGCTTCTTCTCTAAGCTGCTTATCCCTGCATGGGAATCGGCTACACACACTGACACACACACACACACTCACCTTTGCCAGTTCTCTAAGATACACACACTTCATTTTGATTCACTCTCCTTCACTTCGCTTTCTCACCCTCTGCTAGGCAGACTGTTAAGAAACCCCAGTATGCTAGCACGCACGCACGCACACACAAACACGCAGTCTATCTATCTGTCTTTCAGCCAGCTTTCCTCTCACGCAGACTTAAACATGCTCCTTGCTCAGTGAACATGAAGTTCTTGACTGTACGTTGCCATTCACACACATAGACATGAATAAACAACTGAGTTTCTGGAGAAAAAAAGTTGAGATTGTATTGAAAATGATTTGCAAGTCATTGTTTTTAGTTTTAGAAATTAGGTTGTGGACAGTTTCAGTGAGATTCTTAGATGACCAAGACACATCGCTCTAATCTCTTAAACCACTTTAGCTTAGCTTTTGGTGTTTTTGTTATGCAAACACAAATGCAACCTTCATGTATTCCTAACAGTGCTGTAGCGTGCTAGTGTTGCTCCTACATAATCATGTTAATGATGCTCCATGACCATCATTACAACTGACAAATTATGTATATAACTCAGGAACAAATATTAAATCACAACGCGTCCTGTAGTGGAAGACGTGTAGCACAATAAAGTCAATTTGAAGATGAGGGTCAAACACAGGATTTTACCCTCGAGAAACCCAAATTATATTAGACTTACATTATATTTTCATTTTTTATGCATTTTTCTTCTTTTGATAAAGTACCTACATGGCTAAGTTGAGGAAAAGATAGTAGTTTCTGTTAAAACAGAGCCTTTTGCAGTATTAACGCTGTATTAAAACTGTTTCTGATTGGCTTTCTGCCAGAAAGCCCTCTCTCATGTGCATGTCCTTCCCTGATGTGGGATAATATCGGATGATATCTGATTGTGCGAGTGACAAGATATCTGTGTAAACGAACTCTTGACCTAAAACGGGTTACATAAACATTAATGAAATCTGAACACTAGTCGTCAGCTCAACACTTTAAAGAAACATGATAAAGACAAGCGCATATGGTGATATTTACTTGTAATGTGATGGCCCAAGACACCAGCTCAAACCAATTATAAACAGGGTCTTAGAGGCAGCAATGCAAACCCACAAGCAGATGCTTGTGACCACACAAAAACACTTCCAGGAAAATGCACGTGTACATTTATGCATAAAGACATGAATAAGACACACACAAACATATATTCAAATGGAGCTTTGAAGGCACTCTGTTCTTTACTTAAACAAAAATACCCCTGTGAGCCAGGCTGTTGACTGCCAGATGAAAAATTGTGTTTAGCCGGGGAGCGCGCATACAGCATACATATATATACTCCCCGCACTGTGTTCCTCTTGTATACACACAGTGTAGGCGTTTGATATGTAACAGTTCCCAAATTGCTTATGCATATGTTTTTTCCCCATAAGGTGTTGTCCAACCGGCAATTCTTCAATTCCGAGTGAGCAAAGTGCTGAGTAATTAAATGGCTCTTCAAGTCATCTCTGAAGTAGTGTTGTAGGAGGACACTGGGAAAATGACACAGAGCAAATTAATCACGCACTTTATTAACAGACTTAGGTTTCAGCGGAACATTGCTGTCTCCACCGCAGCGAGTTGCACCACTTGGCACAAAACCAACTTATGTCTCACCCGACCCTGAGCACATTCACCCTAACACGTACAGTGGGTCACACATGCACTCACACACTCATCTGAGTGTTATGTGAGTAACACACACTTCCGTGCTCTCCTCTTCCTTCTGTCTCTATCTCTCTCTCCTTCTGTCAGAGCTTCATTTCTCAGCCTGGTGAGTACTTGAATGTCATTATGACTTTTGCTATCAAAAGCAAACAGCGGGGCAGGATTGAGGAGTGCATGCCAGACCTCCCGTTTTCCACGCTGAGAATGCCGCAGCATGTCGAGTGCTATTTTGATTGTTTCAGATTTTTTCCTGCTTCTGTGTGACAAAAGGATAGGCTTTTTTTTTTAAAGAACAGATTTATTGACCAAGCTCCTGCTGCGAGGCTCTACAACCCCACGCTGATGTATTTTCTGAATGGAAACCCCCATCTCTTTATATTTACAGTATGATCACTCTACCTTGGCCTGTGTGTCAATGAAGATGTCTTCATATCTACCGGCACATTCGATCCTATTTTTGTAGTGCATCGACAGACGGCAGAAGTGAATAATATAATTGAGCTAATGAGCTACACGCCCTTATCTGCTGTTCATTCACACGGGCAGCCCGAGGCGTGACGACTATCAGCCTCTTACACAAGCTACTGTATGTTTGATGAGTACCTTGAAGGGAGAATTTGATAATGCAGTCAAACTTCCTCAAGGCAAACTGTTTTGATGTGTGAACCAAAGAAGAAGGAGTTTATCCTCTGCTTTCCCCCCCCCTTATTCTCTTATTCTACAATGAATATTTAAATATTATTGTGATTTATTTATGGCGGCTCGGTGTTCAGCTTCACTGAGCTATTTTCAGGTTGATATCTTCACAGGCAGGAGGGTGGGGAGGTATATAGACTTCAGGGGTGGAAGTAACGAATTACAAATACTCACGTTACTGTAATTAAGTACATTTTTTGGGTACTTGTACTTTTACGAGTAATTTTTCAAGTGTGTAATTTTACTCATACTTGAGTACAACTTACACCATGTAATCTACTTCGCTACTTATAAAATCAAAAGTCACTACTGAGTACGCCCACAATTTGAATTAATATTCAAACCTTTCGTCTGCATTTTTGCAGCCAATAAGGCCGTGCAATCGAGACCGCGCCAATTTAAGACGTAAGCAAAGAATAAACTCCGCTGCAGCAGCAGGCACAGGTGTCTGGAGGTGCTAAATGGTGGAGTATAAACTACTTTATAGACGAAAGATTTGGAGACAAAGAAGCCAAAATGGAGACAGAGGACAACACTGTCAACCATGAAAACGACGTAGAAAAGACGGAGGACGCGTGCCCGTGGCTATACCTGGAGGAATTTTTCGTGTACAGAGGAAGAAAAGGAGACTATGGAAGCCCGTTTCCGCCACTAAAAAAAAAAAAAAAAAGGATCCATAACTCAAAATTTCGAGTTATTTTCTCGAAATTTCGAGTTATTATCTCGAAATTTTGAGGTTTTTTCTCGAAATTTCGAGTTATTATCTCGAAATTTCGACATATTAACTCAAAATTTTGAGAAAAGCAACTCGAAATTTCGAGTTAGCGCTGCCAATCAGTAATCTACGTGAATGACGTCATTTCCATGTTACCCGGAAGCTGAAGCCCTCAGCTACAAATGCTACAGCTAAGCTACCGGTATTACATCCAGTCGTGAATGCACAGATTGCTGAGTGTTTTCAGCCTGGCTTCACAAATGATGAAATCCCTGTGTTATTAGCTGAATCACATGGTGTTACTATCAGCAAACATACTTTAATTTGTTGGGATCCGTTTTTCAGTGCGCGGTCCTGCGCCATATGCTTCCGGGTAACAAGAAAGCGACCTCATTCACGTATATTTTTGATTGGCAGAGCTAACTCGAAATTTCGAGAAAATAACTCGAAATTTCGAGAAAATAACTCGAAATTTCGAGTTATGGATACTAGCTTTTTTTTTTTTTTTTAGTGGCGGAAACGGGCTTCCATAGGAGACAGCGTCCAGATGCAGTGCAAACTTTGTTTGACCTCTACAGTCATTTCAGCTTACAAGACTTCAGCATCTAATCTAAAAAAACACATTGAGGTAAGAGGTTTTACAACTATACGTGTATGATATTGCTTTCTTATTTTTCATGTGTGTTAAGGTTACTAGTTTGGCTAAGATATTGTCACCGCCATTGGTTAGCCTGATATTAAAATAAGACGGAGCTAGCTAATGTGCGTGTGTGCATGCATAATTGAGCTACAATTCGTAGGAATGTTTTAGCTTATTATTTGGATAACCACCGTCATTACAATAAATTAAACTTGTAGTCATTTAAAACTCACAGGCCTACAATCAGCTGGCCTATTTAAAAAAACAAACAAACAAAAAAACAAACAAACTTGAACACAGTGCTGAGCTGCATCTCAAATTAATCTTCCAGCTCTCAGCTGACATGTACCAGAGCCCGATTGATGGATCAGTATCATTGGCCTGATATAGGTCTATCATAGTGACATGGCTCTTAATCAGTAGGGTTATATGTTTCCCAATATGATATCTTTTTTTAAAGAACATAATGTGGATTGGTTTTATTTGTTAGCTGTATGGGCAGCATTTTTGTGTATGTGATCCCTTTTCTTAAATTAGATTTGCTAGATACACATATTTTGCTCTCTTAGTATTTTTAGGACCTGACTAATACTGAAAACTTTAGGGTGATACTGATAAAAAGGAGTTAAAAATTTAGATACTGATACATTGGTCGATACTCTTTTTACAGATAGTATACATATTACAGAACTTAGAATGTATACAGAAATTCATGTTTTTTGCAATGATCGTTCAAAATTGGTTTACACTTGTGAATAAATACAGCAATATATCTGCAAAATTTGACCAATTCACCACTCTTTTATACTATGCTCAACAATCAAAGATTAGCTCAAGTCTAGTTGAATAATGTTTTAAAAATGTGTTTTCTTTTAGTGTTAATCACAGTGATGTTATGAAGTAATGTATGAACCTGACGTATGATAATATTTATCTCTACAGAGGAAACATCCATCGAAGACTGAGCAGTACAATATCACTGTGGCATCAACATCTCGACAGCGAAAGACCACAGCCACACCAAACAAGCTCTCAGCAAATACACAAGCCAAGTTACCAGACCTGATGTTGAGAGCTGCAAACAAACATGTTCCACAAGCAACTGTTGACAAGCTTGTCATCAATTTCATATGTGAGGGTCTACAGCCATTTGCAGTGGTAGAACAGCCATCTTTCAAAGAATTGGTTACCACATTACAACCTCAAGCCAAAGTCATCTCCAGACCCACTGTCCGTGCCAGAATCTGTGAAGCTGCTGATCACATGAAGATGACTTTGGTTGCAGCATTGGATAAAGTCAAATTTGTTGCTACCACTACTGATTGTTGGTCAGCTCATCAGAAAAGTTACCTTGGAGTCACATGCCATTGGATAGAGGAAGAGTCCCTGGAAAGAAGATCTGCAGCACTAGCATGCAAAAGATTGAGAGGGTCTCACACATTTGACATGCTTGCTGGTGCGCTTGATGATATCCATTGCCAATACAAGATTAGAGGCAAAGTTGTAAGAACCACAACTGATAGTGGATCCAACTTTGTCAAGGCCTTCCACATGTTTGGGGCACAAAATGATGCAGATGAAGCTGAAGATGAAGCAGACCCAGAAACTCTTGACCTGACTGACCATATTGACTACCATGAGGCAAGTGCAATTCTTGATGAAGACTCTGGTTTGGAGTATCAACTTCCGCCTCATCAGCGATGTGCATGTCACCTGCTAAACCTTGTGGCAACAACTGATGCTGCCCTAGCAGAGAGCATGAATGAAACCTACAAGAGGCTCTCCCGTGCAACCTTTGCAAAATGCCAGGCCATTTGGAACAAAACTGGCCGATCTCATTTGGCTAATGAAGTGGTAGAGGACAAGTGTGAGCTACAGATCATTCGTCCCAATGCAACACGATGGAATTCAACCTACCTTGCCATTGAAAGGATAATACGCATCATTGATGAGAAGGGGGAAGATGCCATCAGGAGCATTTGTGAGGAGTTCAAGGTGAAAATGTGAGTAAAATTGGACACCTACCAATATGGTTGCAAATTTTGTGAATTTTCCTTAATGTATGGTTAAAAACGTGAGCAGACTCTTAATATTAAATCAGAAGATCCCTATTATAGTCATGGTGGGTTTTGTTGTTGTGTCTTACAGGTTGAGTCCTGCAGAAGTTGCATTCCTAAGGGAGTACTGTACCACCATGAAGCCACTGGTGAAAGCTTCAAACATCCTTCAGTCTGAGTCCACTTCCTTTATGGGATGGCTCCTGCCAGTAATCCAACAACTACTGTCCAAACTTAGCAGGCTGGAGACATCAAGCAAGACATGCGTGCCACTCATCAGAGCCCTGCAAAATGGCCTTCAAAAGCGTTTTGGAGCGATGATGGAGGATCCAGAGTTGGCTGCAGCTGCAGTCCTCTTACCCAAGTTCAAGACTTCCTGGACTGACAGAGCAGATGTAATAGAGGCTGGTAAGGATTCATGTGATCCCATTTTTGTGTATTTTTACATTTGAACACATGCTTAAGTGAGTATTTCACCTAATACATTGTAAGTTATTGATGGTCTGTCCTGAATACTAAACAATCCTTTTTGAGAATTTGCCGATTTTAAATTTGTGTTCAGGAATAATCACTGAAATTTAAATAACAAAATTGTGTTATCTACTTGCAATTACAGCCTTGACATACATCAAACAACATCTTGAAACGACAGAGCATGAGAGTGAGGATCAGCAAAGAGAGTCATCTGATGAAGATGAATTCTTCTCCAGACCGATCTCCAGAAGGCTGCAAAGTGCAGTTGAGCTTGATGGTTATCTTGCTTGTGCCACAGACACCATGGAGCTGCTGCACTCCTTCTCAGCCATCAAAAACCTCTCTCTTAAACTGAACACAGCTCTGCCTGCTTCTGCTGCGTGTGAACGACTTTTTAGCTGTGCTGGTCTACTCTTCACTGCCAAACGAAGTCGGATTGCCTCTGTTAATTTAGAAAACCAGCTCTTGCTGAAACTGAACAAAAGGTTCAGAAAGTAAAGTGTGAAAGAAATGCTAAGACTTTAAGACACTTACCTGCCTGTTGTTCAGTGTATGGGGAAAAGTTTAAATGGTTCTACGCATGTTCAGAAACATTTTTGTCATTGTTTTAACAAACAAAATTCCTCCTTTTATATCTACATTTATTTACAAAACAAGTTACCTTTCTATACCTTGTTCATCTGAAAAATGTGCTTTGAACATAAATATTTATACTGGTGAATCGAGTTGAATGCCTGCTATTGACAACAGAATAAAACATCAGTCTGTTAAAAAGTAATTAATACTCTGAGTAGTTTTTGAGAACAGTACTTTGTACTTTTACTCAAGTATTTTTTTAACACCAGTACTTTTACTTGTAATTGAGTACAATTTAACCAGTGTAACAGTACTTGTACTTGAGTACAAATTTTGAGTACTCTTTCCACCTCTGATAGACTTGTACATGGGAGGTGTCATGCTTGAGTTTGTGACAGCGCTCAGCAGCGTGCCTCCGAGAGCATCTTTTTGTTGTTGTTTGAAGAGTTTGGTGACATTTTCTGGCTCTTCCCCTCAGGGCTGTAAGATTCACAGCTGGCCTGGTTTCATCAACCACCCAGTGCATTTTACTCAGGACGTCATAGGGTCAGCTGCCAGAGGAAGGGTGGCTACATGTTGGCTTTTCTTCATGCTGCTGTGTATTGCAAGTCTGTGGAATCAGCTGCCATTCAATAGTGTTAAACCACTCCAAGCCCTCATGCAATTGAAGGCATTTTAAGAATATATCTCAAAAGTTTCAATATCCTTTGCGTAATTATTTTTTTTGTGTGTGTAGCTTAGAAAAATGCTTCTATCTGGACATAAGTTTACCATTTAATCTAATATAAGATACAGTATCTTGGTTAGAAATATTAATGCTAGTATTTTATTTGCTTGTGAGGCCTGTTATTATGTTTTTATTCCCCTTGGGCATTCAGTTTTTATCATTTATGTTAAGCACATTGAGTTTATGTGTAATGTGTAATCGCCATTGTCAGTTTTACTGTATACTTTACATTCAAGGCCATTTTGTGAGTTTGCATTGTATCAGGCTGGACGTGTTCATTTAAGAAGTTTTCAAAGTTTGAAGGCTAAACTTTCAACAACCAACTACCTTTATTAGACTTCTCATAATAGTCGCTGCTGGTGCAGTGACACACCAGGTTAATGCAGTCGTGAGATGAACTTGACAGATATGGAATCTGAAAGGATTGCTTTGCAATGAAGTTTAAGTTTTTAATATTTAGGGTTAATGTGGTAAATTTAAGCAAGTTGTTTTTGGTGCCTAAGACCTAACCAGCAAGTGAACGATTAAAATAAACTAAAAATCTGTAAGATATCAAATGGGACATAAATCATTGTATCCTCCATCCCTACAACATGCAAATGTGGACTTTGTTGCTCTGCAAAAGAAGACTGATCACTCTGTGACAGGTAATACCACAACCAATGTGTCAGTGCTCAAGCGCTAAAGGATAGGTATCAATGTAGTCGAGCTCCATAGAAATGAGTTCAAGTTAAAAGACAAAAACCCCTAAATTGTAAACCTTGGGTCTGATACTTATATAGAGTACTGTAATGTTGGCTGGTAATAATTAACCTGTCATTTTTAAATAGTGACATAATACAAATATTGATTTATTTTATAAATAATTTAAATGGTGATTCACACAAAATTCTGTTGTGGATACAAATTTTGGTGAACGTTATGGGTGCCGCATGTTGAACGTGACACATGAAAGAAACACAAACTTAGAATGTAACATTGCATTTGTAGGAGGATGATGAGATGAAGATCATTTATATGAAAATCAAAAGAATTGGGATTTATAACCAATCTTTTTTTAAAAACACGTTCATGCAATGCTTCGTTCAGATTGGCCCACCCGTTAAAGGTACGTGCAGACATAGATACATACAGGTGCTACCATCTGAATAATATTATTTGAAACCCTGGCATGAGAATTGACTGGAAATCCACAGCCTGCCAGGCTTTGCTTAACTAATTGCAGTGTCCAAAGTACATAAACAGGAAATCATTCTGCAACTTTGATAATCGTGTAACAATTTAAGTAAAAATTTGCTGCTTTCTGTCCTATGAGATGACGTGTTTGGAGTGCTGAATTCACCAAAAGAAGCATTTTAATAAAAAAAATTTAAATAGTAAAAGATATTTTCACAATCCAGAATAAATAATCATTTCTTTTAACCTTAAACAATTATTTACTGTCTTTTGCTATTACTGTTTTGCATTTTACCAGGTCAAAACTAAAAACTTGATTATGTTTTTGCTTTCAAGTGTCACATCAAGTCAAATCAAACGTCCTCATTTTTTATTTTTAGGGCTTGTGTCAAACTAAACTTTCACACTTTGCTCTGAGTGAGAAAACACATTTCAGATCTCAGCCCTGACTAAGAAAACACTAAGTGAAATGTCACATACTGAAGCCCCACTGTAATAATGTGGCCTGGAAATATGGCCTTGGTAAAAATCACATAACTCCTGCAGCATCTGCTCAGGCATTGCGTTTGGTTCTGGTTTAGAGTATCGGCTAAATTGCGGACATGTTAAGATGTGAAGTAATTACAAAAATTCAATCATTTTCACTGGCAGTTTCAGATTAGCCTCAGCCAGTATGCCGTAAATTGACTGGCACATATCCTCTAAACAATAGATATCCCGCACTGCATGCATATACATGCAAATAGGAGTTGTTTCAGGGGGCACATGCTAGCACAGTGAATTGAGAACCGAATGAAGGATCCGGCGATCTTGGTGTCTTGATTAATTGTCTTTCAAGTACTGCTATCAAATTTACTGTCAGAGTTGAATCTCTTAACTCCCTCCAATCAACTGATATTGCACTGTTTGAAATGAAAAATGAAAGCTCCACCTGAATCAAATCTGACATCTTCAATTTGAAGGGGAAAAAAAAACACCTGATAAAGGAGCACATTTTGTGAGCCACTCTCAAACATTTACAGGAGCACTTTACTCTGGGACTTTATTCTGTTACACATACAAATGCCAACAAAACAAAACTATATTAGCTATTCACAAATATCCCATTAATTTTTGTTATTAGTTTCTTATTGTATAGGGCAGGGGTCGGCAACCTGCAGCTCTGGAGCCGCATGCGGCTTCTTTGTCCTTATAGTGCGGCTCCGGGTGGTTTGGGAAAATAAATTAGAAGTAATTAGCTGAAGTCTATTTTATTTGTGTTTAGTTCTTTTTTTAACTTGTATTTCTAAATTGGAAGATTATTGTGATTTTGAAATATAAAAATAAAATTATATTTTATTATTTTTCATCGCTCAAAATAAGCACATGCCGAAATGCCGTGCATTTATCGAGACTTTCAACCCCAGGTAGGCCAATTATGGATCTTCGGATCCACATTATGTCAGCAGCTGTTCTCCACCGTGAACTATGTTAAAAACAAACACCACTCACGCCTCACAGATGACAGCTTACAGTCCTGCGTAAAGATGAAAGGAACTTCGTACAGCCCCGGTTTGCAGACGCTGTGCGCAGAGGTTTAGGAGCAGAAGTTCCATTGTAAACATACCACGGCAGACCGGACGCTTTAACATCTCTTTATTGACCACTTTTCACACACGGTTGCTATACGCATACAGCCGGCTGTAGCTTTTCAGCTCACAGCCCGACACATACCAACACAACAGCAGAGAGAGCACAGACTTTAAGGCGGAAAGGCGTGTTTGCGGGTGCCGCGGGTGCGCCCGATTCCCCTGCAGCGGCACTGCAGACCACGCCCCGCCACATACATTAACCAGGTAAAATACATATTTAGGCAGAATTTAGCAAATTTTCTTTTTTTTTAGCAGCATAGTGCTTTTTTTCCAATTATTTTTTTAAAAGTCAGGTCAAGGCTCCAAAAGCCCAAAGGCGATATAAGGGTGGCGGCTCACAACAGTTTTTGTTTGCTATTGGATCATTTTAGTTCAGCTGGGTGTCTTTCCTTTTGTTATATTTCTTTAAGAGTTCAAAATGTGTTAATTACATAAATAAAATGGAATTTTCTCTGTAGCACTTCATGGATTTCATAAGCAACACACCGTAGTTGCTCTGTGGATTTTTTTAAAAAGCAGTTAAAAACTTTTCTGTTCAAACAAGCCTTTTGTTGATCTACGTATTTTAGATTCTTTACATTATTTACATTTGATCTTTTACATTGTGTATAATGTCTATTGATTGTATTGTGTATTTTAATCTTTGTGTACAGTGCTTTGTGACTGCCTGTCTGTTAAAAGCGCTTAATAAATAAACTTTACTTACTTACTTTAGCTGTTCACACAAAGCATAAAGGTAAAAAAAACCCCCAATATATACAGTGTTATCTTCATTTTAGATGTCAAAAAGTATTTGCGGCTCCCAGTGTTTTCTTTTGCGTGGAAACCGGGTCCAAGTGGCTCTTTGGGTGTTGAAGGTTGCTGACCCCTGGTATAGGGAAACACATGCTGAGACATACAAATAGTCATACACCAATACTAACAAAGCCACAGTGGCTCATGTAATTTGAAAAGCACCTCACTGTTGGGAGGACTAAAAACACATGCACTGCTTCAACACAAATCATCATGCATATTATTCTCTCTGTTTTAAAAAAAGCACTGAAACGGGACCTTTAAAGCTCTACTTTAATACTACTAAGATAAGTATGAATAATTCAGAGTGCCAGACATGATAGACAGTCTGATAAAATAACTATTTATATAACAGTTTCAAGTGAAGTCACAGATATCTGCTCTGTTAGGAAAGTAAATCCATTAAAAACAAGAAATATAAAAGTGATACAACACCTGCCATTTGTCGGATGATTTCTCCCACTGTGCCGCTATGACTGCATACATTTTCGAGCGCCAGTGGCCCGAGGGGGAATCCCTAACCATGACAGTGTTAGTGCATAGATTTGTCTGCAGAGACATATACCAATGCAGCAGATTTTATGCAAGATTTAAGTTGTAAAGACCAACAGAGGATGACAATGTTTTGGGAAATGTACTTTGTTGCTCACTGGAATGACAATAATTTATATCCAGGAGTTGATTAGCCATGGTGTTTGAAATCTTCCACCTGCCGTATACAAGGCCCTTTAGCTCCGATACAACAGGAAATCTAATTGTCTTTCATTGGCACTTCTGTGCTGCTGATATTTGAAACTGTCACAGACAGAAATTGACTTCTATCTGTGATAAAAGTTTTTTTCCTGACCTTAACATCCTACATCACTCACTTAATTTGAAGGAGAATTTCATTAACAATGATTCGTTATCACTGAGCTTTTACCTTTTAAGCCTATGGCAAGCGCAGACAACTGAATTTCATGTTAAAACATGAAAGAGTCTGCAGTTCTTTGAGGCTGTGCTTACTGTGGATAGTATTAAGGTTAGCAAAGTGCTAAAATTATCCTCACAACATGCCTACAAAGACATGCTGATGATATCAGTTTATAACAAGGGCCAATACTTGTAAAATAGTGAGGTAAGCTAATGTTCTTATACACATTTCCAGTTTAAGTTTAGGAATGCTTTATGGCCAACTATCAGATTGATACCTTGCCTGTGTAAGCTGAATCTGTAAGCTGCCTTTTAATAAATTGTGTTGCCTGTGGGCTTAATGTGAAAGCCAAGCCTTCATCACGGCCAGAGAAGACGTATTTAACATTTTTCAGTACTGGGTTTCTGTTTTGACCTCTTTGACCTCTTCTTACACACAATAGGGTAACAATGATCGCTTTATACTGAATGGCATGCTGCTTGGCACTTTCACACATCAGCCACCTGCTGCAGTGTTGCTGCCATCAGCTATCTGTGGCTACCTGAGGTCAGTGGAAGTGCTGATGATGCAGTGAGCCTACCACACAGTGGATGCTAAATAGCAAGTCTAAGCTGAATTAAGCATGATTTTTGGAGGGAAAATTCTCATCTCCTGTTTTTTTTTTTTTTTTTTTTTTTTTTAATTCTTTAGCTCTGGAGAAAATGCATCAAATAAAATTCTTAACAGTAATGAAATTGTTCCTTGTTGGCATCCTAATATGTACAACAAAAAGTTCAGGTAAGGCTTTTTTTTGTCATAACCCAAAGAAGTGGACAGACTGAATTTATTTATAGATGATGGGGCATGAAAAAGTCAACTTGAAATTCAGTGTTTGGGTGAAGAAAAAATAAGAGAGTCAGAGTTGAGATGGAGTTGGTGGAGGATGATCTGATATCGTCGTGTTGGTGTTGTCCCCCAGATCATCATGAAAATGTTGTTCCAGGTTCAACATTGCAAGTGACCAATCACATTGTTGTGACGTTATTCTTTTGCGCACCAAGCCATTCGTGCATTTATGAAATTCCAATGTTGCAAGGACAATATCAGTTCCGCTTACCGTTTATTAAAGGATTAGGGTTAGGGTTTGGGTCAGGGTCTGTTGATCGGCGGACAGAGGCGGTTTCGCGCAGCTTAAGTACAGTTTTTTGTTTTACAGCGGTTTTTCCCGAAGTCGCAAAAGTATGACGTCACAACATTCTGATTGGTCACTTGCAATGTTGATCCTGGAACAACATTTAGTATGATGAGCTGGGAACAACACCAACACGATGATATCAGATCGTGCGTTTGGTGAATGTGCAGATTTGCAGAGGAAGGACAGTGGATGTTAAAGATGCCAGGTGGAAAAGAGGACCAATGTAGAGAAGGTTCATGGATGTTGTCAAGGAGGACATGCAGAGGGTTAGTGTAAAAGAAGAGGATGCTGAGATGGAGGGAGATGATCTGCTGTGGGACCAGCGGAAAGAAGAATCGTGAATGGAATGTGAATGTCTGTACCAAATTTCATCACAATTGATCCAATATTTAACTGATAACCTTCAATTTGAATATGATGGAGAGTGCTGGTCATTAGGATTCACCCTCTAGAGAAGATTAAGATGTGAACAAAGTTGCATGGCAATCTATCTACTAGTTGTTGACATGTTTCAGCAAGATGGTGGTGTACTCCAGAAGAAAAGCTCGTAACTCAAAAGTTTAATCTGTGCATTACTAGCAATAACTGGCATTCTGGTTATATTCATAGAAATACTTTACAAACATGGAAAATAAAAACTTGAAGTCATCATTGCAACATGTCACCTCAGCTGTGCTGTAGACAGAGTGTCAATCACAGTAGCCCCTGTGCCCAAACCAACAGTCAGTCGACAAAGTTCCATTTAGAGTGGAACCCGGCTTTAAATGCGATTCAGCTGGATTTGAGTTTGCTCTCCCGGCTTTGGATTTGAATAGAATAGAATCGGCCCTTCTTTTTTTTTTTGGCTTCCCTGGCTTCAGAAAGCAAGATTAGATAGAGGTAGAGCGGGAAAGAGACACATATGGCGAGGGAGAGAAGCAGAGTCAAAGGAGACAGAGGGATAATAAGAAATACAGAGCAAGCGAGAGCGTCCACGGATTTTTAAAATTGCAAGAGCCTTAAAAGAAATCTAAATTTAAGGCCTTGAGAAGTGTGAAAATGTGTGAAACGTCTGTATTAAGGGTCTTATTTTTCCACCACTCTATGATAAGTTTCTTTGTCCTGCACGTCCCGTCTTAGATTATTTCAGAGCAGAGCACGGTTAGCAGTACAATAGGCTGTGTAATGTTTTATTCATCATTTCTGCTTTAGCAAACAAAATTGGACTTCATGTTCCTTAACAGATAATTTCATGTTGTCCTTTTTATTACACTGCCCGTTCATAATATCAGAATTTTTATAAGCTGTACTGAATCTCAAATAAGTTCATTTTGGCAGTTTTATCGTGTTCTATTTGTTGCACTGTAAGATCTGTAAACCCTAGCCAGATTTTGACAATAAAGTAATTACCATAAACAAATGACACTATTACAAGGGAGATTGTCAGCCTCGGAGGGCTTCTGTGCTGCATTTTAGAGAGTGTCAGATTTCAGAGGAAATCTGGGAAATCTTGTACGTTGTTAACAAGAATTTACATTACAGTATTAAAGCTTGTGGCACATTTTCATTAACAGTAATGGCAAATATTTGTCATCTGGATTTCTTTTTAAGTGAAAGAAATGAAATACAATCTTTCTGATGTTAGATATGTCAGGTTTTTTATATATACATGGATTTATTCGTCCAGCATTTGGTCCACTTTTTTCTTTAAGAGTATTAATCTCATGTATTCTTCTAACAATATTCTTTTCTCCTCTTCATATTCTTCTTTTTTAAATGAAGGTGTTACTTTGTTTCTTTGTAAAGTATATGAAGCTAAACTAGACACTAAACCAAAACAATAACTTAATATGGATTGACATTATCCTCTTACTTATATATGCAAATAAACAACCATTATCATTCAGTTAGTGTTTGTTTGGCCATCTGGTGACTGCTAGGCCAATATTTACCCCTTTTAGCTCTATTTTTGGCCTCCACCAACTCCTGAGGGAAAAGCCTGAATGGGGAAAGTATGTGTCTGTTTGCTTTTTATTGCTGAGTAGCTACAGTGAGTTTCTAGAGCCAATTTTAAAAGATAAATAAATAAATAAATGAAGGAATGAAAATAACATTTTCTGGCCTGAGCCAAAACCATAAAGTTGTGAGCTGCAAAGCAGAATAAAAGTGTAAAGCTGAGATAACCCGCAGTGTTTCTCTGTAATTTCGTAATTGTCATATAGTTAAATTGTGATAAGATACGTTGAAATAACAGCGTGTGAAACGCTACTTGGTGTTTACATTCATCCATTTGGCAGATGCTTTCGTTCAAAGGTCGAGCGGCGAGCGAAGGGCCACAGAACGACCACGTAAGGGTTGCTTTGTGATGGTTTGTTTAGCTGGAAAAATCTTTTAAGGGGAGTGGTTTAGTGTGTGGATGAATCTGTTTTTGGACTGAACAGTAGGATGTGCATAGCATATTTTGATTGTTCCACAAGTGGCACGGCGGTGCAGGTTCACATAAGTGCAGTTTTCTTTATTATTAGAGAGAATGAGAAAAGGAGGAGTGGGAATTCAACACATTTGAGTTTGCGACATTCATTCAGTTTAAGCATCTTTAAGGCTCCTCTCTGATGTTGCGATACTCATTTGTTTTAGCTTTTGACACATTCCCCACTGAGGTGATCAATTAATATATGAAACAATGAATGACGAATTAATAACAAAAACAAAAATTAGTCGCAGCCCTACATGTGTGTTACATTGTAGACTGCACAATATAGCATTTCATTTCAGCAAGTCTGAGTGTCAGCAGGAGATTCATTAGCTCATTAGTGTGAGACTCATTAGCCAGAAGTCTTGTGATGTTTAAGTCTTTGGCAATATAAGTACTATACTCGCAGTAAACTTTGCACTGCCCTGACCTGCGTTTCTGCCAATTGAGTGAGAACATAGTCGGGGGGCTGGACAGCTTCGTCAGCTCTCTTTTTCAGGATGGGTCACCTGAAGTTTTGATGAATGTGCTTTTTGCCAAGAAGATTTCCTGTTGCTGACATTGTGCTGCTAATTGGGACCAGTGCAGAAGCTCTTATTAGTCTGATGCTCTCCTTTCCTGAATCCTGTAAGGAATCTGTGAGTTACGTTGATAAAACGTGGTCATTTACCTTGAAATATTACCCATAAGTTCAAAGAAAAAAAAATTATTCTTTGTGAAACCTGCAGAGAGCTTGTAAAGGTAGAGACAGAGAGAGCAGAGAGTGCTGCTGTTGCTGCAGCTGAGGTCTGGGCTATTTCAGGATGGTTGTCTTGCAGTGTAATGTGGTTTGGTACTTGTGTGTCTAGTCAGGAGGATATATATGGCTGAGTTTGCCTTGAGTGGCTGGCTGGGTTTTGAATGGAATTGAATGGATGCGTTCTGGTTTCTCTGGTTGCTGATTGCTGTGGTTGAGACTTTTCTCCCTTATTTTTCTCCCTCATTTCCTTTTCTGCAGGTGCCTTTGTCTTACATCTGCATCTTAATTCTGTCTTCACGTTCCTTTTTGTTTGTCTTATTTCCACATTGTCTTACTTCCTTTTTCTGAACACCCCGTAATTTTATTTCAGGATTCTTTTTTTGTCTCTTCTTTATTTTGTCACAGCAGCTCTTTCGCTTCCTGCTTTATTTGTTGCTTCTCAGATTTTTTCTTTTTTTACTTTTACCTCATCTGCTTTGTCTTATCTTACTTCCTCTCTTGTTTATCCACCTCCTTTCTCCTCATTTTCCCTTCTTTCAACCCTTTCTTGTTTTTCTCAGAAATCTTCTTGCCATTGTTTTCTTTTTGCCTCCTTGTGTTTTTATATGTCATTTTCCCCTCCGTTCTCTATGTTTATATCTCCTCCCCTCTCATCACTTTTAAGTCCCGTTTTCATCATATCTTCTTCCCTCTTTTCAGGCTCTCTGCTTTTCTGTCCTCTCCTATTGCTTTCTCTCTGTCTTTTTGCCTTTATCCTTATGTCTTTCCCTTTCTGCCTCCTTCTCTTGCTCTCCCTCTGTTTTTGTGCTTGCTGTTTTAGCATACTCTGCAGGGAGCACTCCTGCGATGCCAATTATATTGACTGAAGAAAGAGGAAGGGAAGGATGAAGAGGGAAAGAAGACTAAGAGGAGGGAGGGTGGGAAGACCTGTGCATGCACAAAAACACACATTCATGCTGATGGAGAGAATGAATAAGGGGATAGAGGCTTTAGAGCACAGGAGGAACAGAGGAGACAGAGAAGGAGAGGAAGAGAGAAATGATGAAAGAGAGGCAGAGCTGGGAGGAAGAGGACAGAGAGAAATTGGAGGAGAGAGAATCCGTCTGTGAGTGTAATAGTCTCCTGCTGTCGAACCCGGGGGAATTCACTGACTGCAGAGGGAAAGAGAGAGGTAGAGAAACAGAGATAGAGGGAGACAGAGGAAGAGAGAGAGAGGGGGGTGGGTGTGATCACAGCAGAGAGAGAGATGGAGAGATACAGAGGCAGAGCAAGCGAGACAGAGAAAGCTGAAACAGAGTGAGACGGCAGGAAAAGAAAGATGACTTCAGTCCTTTCCTCTCAGAGCTGAGCTTGTAGGGCTCCACTCCAGGCAAATGTGGCTCGTGACATTAAATAAGATTCAGATTCAGGACTGAGTGTATGAATGGAGAGCGCAAGTATATCATAGTAATGTGCTGCTGTACAGTAGCTTTGCCGGGGGAATTAAATGTAGTGTGCAAGCCTGTGGATTGGATGTTAATGTTTTTTTGTACAGTGTGAAAAATGTCAGATTATCCAACAAAAAAAAGAGAATAGATTCTTACTAGAAACTATTTTCTAGACATGCAGACTGCTTAACTTGGATTACTTCTGTTTTGAAATACCAGTTTGTGAGATTTTACTCTCTCAGGAAAGAGCCAAGTAGGGTGTGTGAAAACAGTTAAGACAACCACGACAACATTGAAACCACTGACTGGCAAACTGAATGAGATTTCTCATTTTATTACAGTGTTTTGGCGGGAAGTCATACCGTGGCATTTATAGGGATGTGACTTTGACATATGACAAGTACAAATCCCAGTGGCACGTGGCTGTCACGATCTGAGGAGGCAGACCGTGCGGTGGTGTGTGTGGTGGACCCAGGTGCGAACACACGAGAGTAGACTGGAGTAAACTTAACTGAAAGCGAGCCTTTATTGTGGCTGGTGACAAGGCAGAAACGCAGTGACAAACTAAACTATGACTAAACTGGGAAAGTAAAACTAGGAAAAACTATGAAGACACAGGAAACCATAACTATGAATACTAAGACTGGCTGTGACAACATGGAGGGTGGGAACACAGACGACGCGACACAGACTACATGAAACACAGAGACTAAATACACATGAGGGATGATCAGGGGAAGTGGCCACACATGGGAGCACAGCTGACACACATGAACCTAACGACAGGACAAGAGAGGTGAAACTAAATACACTGACATTGAATACAGACTTTCAAAGTAAAACAGGAAACATGGAGATTAGACATGACATGAACTAAACATAACCACGCAGACATGACGCATGAACCAGGGAGACTTAGTACAGGGGGAGACAACAAGACTAAACAGCAATCTAGAAATTAACTAGGTGAACTAAGCTAAGGCACAAATAAATACAAAAGATACATAAAACTCAAACACTGGGTCGCTCGACCCAGGACCATGACAGTGGCAGTCTCCACCAGCAGAACACGCCCCACCTTTCAGCCAACCTTTGCTAATGTTGTATTATACCCTGTGTCTTGGGAACTACCTCTGTGATAGACTGGATGTACCCCACCCCACGACAGCTGGGACAGGCTCCGGCCGCCCTGCATCCCTGAACTCGATAGCAGTGCAAGAAGTGGATGAATATGAAATCCATAGTGGTAAATTTCCAACATTTGTTTCATAGTTTCTGGCAGTTGCAGATTTGTTGATGTGGTCCTTTTAAATGACACTGATTGGTGCAGAGCACACACATCTGCACAGTCTACTGTACATCCATCATGCCACCTGTGCTTGCATGCACGACGATGTACCAGGGGGTGTTGGGTGTTTTTCCAGGTTTTTAGCTTGACATATAACTTGATAATATAAATTTATAGCACCCATTAGGGACAGGATGATAGATCTAGCCAGTATTTACCTTATTATATGTTGTGTCAGATAGTTAGGCTGTTGCTTAAAGTGATGGTTCCTCTCTACTGTATGTGCACAAAGAGAGACTACTGATTTTTTTTAAAATGATTTTGTTTTGGGTTTATAGTTTGATTATTCTGTTCTACCAACAAGTATAATTGAGCCCTCAACCTACCATGGGATCAGTGTAATGGGTTAATTGATCTTAAGGAGATGGTAAGAGTTTTATTGTCTAGAAAAGTCTTTTAGTGATCTGTGGTGCTTTAAGTGTTCTCTCTGAGCCTTTTTTACCTTGAAGAACAAGAATAAAATTTACATGGAAATGCTGTGCAAAGATGAATTCAGTTTGAATACATTATGGTAAGTACTGTCAAACGGATGTCAGTTACACTGAGACATTAAAGGAATAAAACGTTTTTTTTTAATACATAAAAGATTATTGGTTGCATAAGTAGTGCCTTGTCCTGATTCTTTACCCACCTATTTGCTATATTTACTGTAATAACACCATCTTCTAGTGCCCTCTGTGTGGCATGTATTTATAGTGTGTAGGTGTGCGCTGTATGCTGCCTTGCTCGCATTTGTAAAATGATTACGGTCCAGGGGTTGTTGATAAAAATCCCACAAGGTCTCCAGCTAAGTGATAATTTAATTTCAGTGTAATGCAATTCAGTAGAAATACATCAATCAGAATAAATGAGAGTGTATATTATGATTTGAATTTGCATTTTTTGATATTGAATAAAAAAAAATCAGAGAACATTTCAGCCGCGTGTGCATCTGTGTACATTTGCATCGTATACTGTGAGGTGCTGCCCTCATATTTTCTGTCAAGGGCGTCACCAGATGGTCACAGGACCGCGCCAATTTACCAATCTAGGCAGTCATTACAGTTAAGACCACTTGGAGTGACCCTAATTAGTCAGTTACCCCGCAAGGGGCACCCTGACAATGTGTAGAGGTACCCCGCCACTCATAGCACACGCAGATTAAACCGCCACTGTCCAGGCTCTATTGTTTCACTGTTTGTGTCTGTGGTGCCATTGTTGGAAGCTGCCACCGCTCTCCCCGTCTTTTTTGTCTTCTTCATCCCTCGTCTTGCTTTTTCATTGATCTCCATTATCTTCATTGGGAGTGACAAACCGTGGGGGTTGCGTTCGTTAGTTGAGGTTTGTTGTTACAAGGCATACACGCATTCCAGTAGACATGATGGGGAAGAGGAGCGTTGATCATGGTTCCTCTCACTCTCTCTCATACACAAACACACACACGCACACACACAGAGACACACACACAGCAACGAAGACATATTCTCAAAGTGGTCCCTCGAGACAAGAAACATGTCGGGATAGCGAAGCAGAAAGAGTTCTTGTACACCTGCAAACACATACTTTCAGCGAAGAGAAGACAGGCCTTGCATGAAATACAAAGACTCATACACATTACACAGACTGCAAACTTTGGTCCACATTAACATTTCTGCTTCTCTCAACCCTGCTTTGTCTCTCTGTGCTATTTCAAGGGAGACGCTCAATCGTGCACGCACTCCCATACACTCCCCCCCATCATCAGCACGCTTGCAAAAACACTTCGTCCTTTCATGTCATGTTGCTGAGCAGTCAGAGAAGAGAGGAGTGGAAAGAAGAAAGGAAGAAGGTCTGCCTGAAACGAAACAAAAAAACACCCAGCCCGAACACCCATTCTCATGTACTTCAGCAACAATCACATGACGAGACGAGAGAACACGTTTATTTGTGATTTCAAGTGGAAGCAGCCAGACAGGAGAGTTGACATGATACCAGAGAAACTTCAGTAGCATCTGCAAGTATCACGATTTGTAGTACGAGTGTATCCGAACAGGTTTCTAATAATTTTTTTAATTGTGCATTTAAGAAAACAGAAGTGTTAAACCATACTAGGCTGTTTCCTAAAGTAATTTCAGTGGATTTTTGATCATGTCTGTACTGGAAGGGGGGATGATTGAAACTATAAAGGCTGCTCTTGTAAATACTATGTTGAAGGCTGAAACAAAGTGGTTTGTACATTGTAACCAATGTGCAACCATGTGTAAAGGTAAAAATGTTTAGGCTATACTTTTTCTGAATGACGCTGGGGAAACAAACCATTTCCAATGTCAAAGAGGTTTGGATGAGAATGTTTTATACGCTGCACAATGTTTACTTTGTGTGAAGCGTACTGACAGCTTAACGCTTCGTCTTTTTGTCCGAATTTTTTCTCAAATGATTTCCATGCTATTCATACATGATTTTTTTTTTTTTTTGTAAAGAAGCAAACAAATAAAATAACATTGAATTTCAGGGTAGAAATCCTCTGCTGTGGTTGATGTAGTCTAGCATCAGTGTCACAATTACATATAGTTTGTCCATCAAATAGCCAAGTCAACGCACGTTTATTTTTCAGCCCTAAACTCTTCCAGTCATGAGGAACTCTAGTGTCATAATAAAACAGCCCAAAACACTTTTCATCAAGCACATATCCCAATAAATACAGGGAGTGCAGAATTATTAGGCAAATGAGTATTTTGTCCACATCATCCTCTTCATGCATGTTGTCTTACTCCAAGCTGTATAGGCTCGAAAGCCTACTACCAATTAAGCATATTAGGTGATGTGCATCTCTGTAATGAGAAGGGGTGTGGTCTAATGACATCAACACCCTATATCAGGTGTGCATAATTATTAGGCAACGTCCTTTCCTTTGGCAAAATGGGTCAAAAGAAGGACTTGACAGGCTCAGAAAAGTCAAAAATAGTGAGATATCTTGCAGAGGGATGCAGCAGTCTCAAAATTGCAAAGCTTATGAAGCGTGATCATCGAACAATCAAGCGTTTCATTCAAAATAGTCAACAGGGTCGCAAGAAGCGTGTGGAAAAACCAAGGTGCAAAATAACTGCCCATGAACTGAGAAAAGTCAAGCGTGCAGCTGCCAAGATGCCACTTGCCACCAGTTTGGCCATATTTCAGAGCTGCAACATCACTGGAGTGCCCAAAAGCACAAGGTGTGCAATACTCAGAGACATGGCCAAGGTAAGAAAGGCTGAAAGACGACCACCACTGAACAAGACACACAAGCTGAAACGTCAAGACTGGGCCAAGAAATATCTCAAGACTGATTCTTCTAAGGTTTTATGGACTGATGAAATGAGAGTGAGTCTTGATGGGCCAGATGGATGGGCCCGTGGCTGGATTGGTAAAGGGCAGAGAGCTCCAGTCCGACTCAGACGCCAGCAAGGTGGAGGTGGAGTACTGGTTTGGGCTGGTATCATCAAAGATGAGCTTGTGGGGCCTTTTCGGGTTGAGGATGGAGTCAAGCTCAACTCCCAGTCCTACTGCCAGTTTCTGGAAGACACCTTCTTCAAGCAGTGGTACAGGAAGAAGTCTGCATCCTTCAAGAAAAACATGATTTTCATGCAGGACAATGCTCCATCACACGCGTCCAAGTACTCCACAGCGTGGCTGGCAAGAAAGGGTATAAAAGAAGAAAAACTAATGACATGGCCACCTTTTTCACCTAATCTGAACCCCATTGAGAACCTGTGGTCCATCATCAAATGTGAGATTTACAAGGAGGGAAAACAGTACACCTCTCTGAACAGTGTCTGGGAGGCTGTGGTTGCTGCTGCACGCAATGTTGATGGTGAACAGATCAAAACACTGACAGAATCCATGGATGGCAGGCTTTTGAGTGTCCTTGCAAAGAAAGGTGGCTATATTGGTCGCTGATTTGTTTTTGTTTTGTTTTTGAATGTCAGAAATGTATATTTGTGAATGTGGAGATGTTATATTGGTTTCACTGGTAAAAATAAATAATTGAAATGGGTATATATTTGTTTTTTGTTAAGTTGCCTAATAATTATGTACAGTAATAGTCACCTGCACACACAGATATCCCCCTAAAATAGCTAAAACTAAAAACAAACTAAAAACTACTTCCAAAAACATTCAGCTTTGATATTAATGAGTTTTTTGGTTTCATTGAGAACATGGTTGTTGTTCAATAATAAAATTATTCCTCAAAAATACAACTTGCCTAATAATTCTGCACTCCCTGTACAGGATGATATATGGTTATGAAATTGGTCAATCAGCCTTAAAAATCTTGTGCACTGTTCAGCACTGATAAGTAGGATATTACTTTGTCAAAGGCGGGATTTATTATTTCAACGACTCAATCCCTTTCATTTCTTATACATAATACACCTCTGTGTAATAAGAGCACATAATGATCCAGTGGAATTCAATATTCAGTTGTCATTCTTATACCACAACACAGCAATCACATGTTCCAATGAACAAAACACAGGACAGAAAATAACAGCAGTAATGTGTTTATCATCTCAGCCACTGACTTTGATAAATAGCCAAAATGGTCTTCTTATAATTTACAGTTATTACTGCTTAATCATGAGCATGAAGTGCACAAAAGTAGTTTTGCATCCCAAGTCGTTGTCAAAGGAAGCTCTGTATTGGAGATTATGTATCAGAATTTCAGGAGCGGGACCGCGCCTCCAAACATGCTCCTTCTGGTTCTCATCTATATAGGTTCCCTCAGTTCTGTAAGCTGTTCATTCTCGTTTACGTGCCCCACCCTCACTCCCTCACCTTTTCAATTATTTAACTTCTTTACTCCTATTTAGTACATGGAGATCTGCCACCCCCGGGAGCTGTCGCGAATCCCCTTCGAGGCCTTCCCCAAACCGCAGCTAAATTCATGTCCAAGCATTCACCTTTACCTACTAAAACACTGTCAAACCTAAAGTGAGGACATCGGCCCAGCTAGTGAAATAGCAATTAAACATGTTAGCCTCAATACGCATTTGCTACTTCGTTTCATAACAGCGTAACACAGCTGTGACACCATGAGTGCAATGGGCTGCAGAGTTGATGAGTTTGTGATATCAGATGTATTCTAGGTGTATTCTTCAAAAACAGAAGTGATGCTCTGCTCGATGTTAAAAAAAGACCTTTGAAGAGAAACCAAAGCTTTCTCAATTCCTGTTCATAATGATTCACCACTTATCACAACATTGAGAATAATTTCTTTCTTTAACCAAGCCAATACAATTTCAAGTACCAGTATAATCATTTTAATAAGGATTGCGCTTTTTAAACACAATATGCAATTTTCTCTGAGAACCTTTCCCCAATGTTTTTCTTTGTAACTAAACAAATTGACTTTTTTAGCCTGATTGTATGAGTTTGAAGATTTTTTTTTAGACTTACCTTATTTGATAAGTGAAACTGTCCTGTTCTGTTGGCAGATAGTTGTTTCAAGTAATTTTTTCCGCATTTTCTTTGATTTTGTTGCTTTGCAGTATTTTGTTAGCATTTTTTTTTCAAGTAACACCATAATTTTAAACTAAATTCTCCTTTCTATTAAACTTCTTAATAGGTCCTTAAATAAGCCTTTATATGCGGTTTCCCTCACTAAGCAGGAATCTGGGAGCCATCCATTAGCTCTAAATAGTGTTTGTATATTGATATTGCTGCCAAAACCCTGTGAAACATACAGCAATGTTCATCTATTCTATCTATCTATTCATCTATTCATCTTGGACATTGGACAATTTCTGTGTTGTGCTTCACTAGCTGTTGATTTTGCCTAACATCATAACTGCCTAACCCTGGCCCCACTCAGTTTTAAAACTGGCCTTGATTGAAAGCACTGCACTTTGTTTGTACCTCGGGTTGACATTTCGGTTGTGCTCTGCGTTTTCCAGGAGAAACCTTCTGTCTGTTTGTGTTTGTCAGATGGACCTTGAAAGCAACAGGCACGGAGAGCAAGGCGGAGGTGTGTGTTTGTGTGCCCATGTGTGTATGCTGATGGACGACAAGGGCGACTCCATTTCTTAGGTCAAGCTTCGGGTCATCTCTGTTGCCCTGGTAACCCTGTTCTGGCTGGGTTGCTTGGCAACAATCCTCTTTTGTTCCAAATGATTTAATTTGAAGCATATCTTCCCTCGTCACCCTTGGCTCACTGACTCACCCCTCTTCCTCGATCTTGTCCTCCTTCTGTCCCTCCATCACTGCTTGCTGAGTCTTTTCCTTCACCCTCCTCACTGAATTCCCCTTTTTTAAATCTTGGCCCTTCCATTGACATCGAGAGCCCAATCCTTCTTTTCCCTGTCCTGTAAGTCCCTCCTGTTATCAGAAGGTTTTACGAGCGGATAGGTGTGTGTGTGACTATGTGAGAGCACAAGAGTGAGTTTGCTGAGTTTGAAGGTGGTGACTTTGCTTGACTGTACTTGCCTTTCTGTACTGTGCCATACAGAGTACATTTTCATGTTTCTCATAAACTAATCTAGGATCTAAACTTGCACTGTCGTCTCCAATGCCTTCCTGTGAAGGGTTTGTATCATGTTCTTCCTTTGCCTGTAAGTGCCTCCCACAGTCTAAATATATGCATATAAATTTAATTGGGGATTCTAAATTCGCCTTGGTTTTCGAATAAGT
Organism: Rhamphochromis longiceps; assembly: GCF_057381845.1. NCBI lineage: Eukaryota > Metazoa > Chordata > Actinopteri > Cichliformes > Cichlidae > Rhamphochromis > Rhamphochromis longiceps. The sequence continues at coordinate 9,063,157 of NC_140574.1, forward strand.
GGCTAAGAAAATGGATGGACGGAAACTAATCGGCAGCTGTGCCAGCCTCCGTTCTTCTAAGAGGCTGTCCACAAAAGCCTGGCTGCAGGGACTTAATACTTTTCAGCTGTAAGAGCATTTATAAGGGTCAAGCACTGATGTTGGACACAGACTGAAGCCAGAGAATATGACCTGAAAGTCAAGACACTGTTGCCAAAAATGTGGGAGCATCACTCTCGTCTTCTGAGAAATTAAGATTTAGACATTTTGGAATTTAAACTTAATTTAACAAATAAGTTTGTTCACATACTTTGAGGCTACACTCTGTCATAATATTACAAACTGTAATGTTTAACCGTTGCTTAATACAGCAGGCTGTGTTCTGCTGTTGTGCCTTACATCAAACAAAACCTGTCATTCATAACAAAAAACAAAAAGTTTGCGAGTTTTTAATCAGTTTGTTCAGAATCATTACAGAGACATCATTAAGACATCATCAAGGTGTAATTTCACTCAAACGTAAATTATATTAAATGAACAGCCAGTGTGTGTGTGTGTGTGTGTGTGTGTGTGTGTGTGTGTGTGTCCTTCTCCTGCTTATCTAACAGTCCAAGTATCTGATTGCGGCACGCTTTTGTTTTCCAGAACAGTACACACATTTTTTCCAGACTTCTTGTTATTGCTGTTTTTGAAAAATGGGTAGACAACACCCATCTTTCACAGAGAGATGAGCACAGAGAAAGACAGAAAGCAGATTCTGAGTCTCACCATAGCAGGTCCAGTGATCTTAGTCAAAAGGGCAGACTTCTGGTAATTGACTACTCATTTCTTTAAGTGGCCTATTGGCAAGGGCAGTCGGTGCATTTGCCAAAGCATTAAAGATTTAACTCTCTTTATCTTCCTGCGTGTGTGTGCGGAAGTGCAGATGGACAGATAAAGCTTGGTTGCCATTTTTGATATCATGCGATGATTTGTGGTGGAGGATTTTTTTTTAAATCGTGGGTGTACTGGTTCAGGACAGGGCTTCTCTCTTTAAAATCTAAAGCATCTGTCTTCCTCTGTCTTCCCAACCCGACTGTGTCCGATTTATTTTTAAAGAAGCTTAGCTGACAAAGCTGTATTGAAACTCTGCAGAGATAATTATAGAGGTAATTATGATGTAACAAACAGCAGCTGAATAATGGGTTTCAGCCTGATTAGCAACTCAATAAAGCATATATGCCATTAAAGTATAGGTTCAGATTCAAGTCGCACATTTTATCTGTATGTACAGTAGGCATACTGGTTCTGAAGCAATACTCAGTTTTACTCCACTGCATCAAAAAAATGGGGTCAAATTGTGCTTTCACCATTTTAATTTAGTATGAAGTGTTTACATTCTGAGGTTGGTTTCTTCAGCCTTACAGTTTGATGTTGCTGGCTGAGCCCAACCACAAATCTGTGTGGCTCACAGAGCTGCAGGAAATGAACAGCTTTTACTCAAAGCTAGCCACAGTTTTTTATGCCTGTACATTTTTTATACAAAGAGAAGGACAGAAAATGATGCACTTTCTTTCACAGACAGCTGTGCATTCCAAGTATGATGATGGAGGATGAGAAACATTCAAATAAGTGATTAAAGTGCAGATGGGTTTAGGCAACTAAAATTGTAAGGTGCCTAAAGGGAAAGATGATGGGTACGGTTAATATCTGATAATCTGGATGTTAAGCGTAGGGTTTTGTTTTTTTTAAATCATAGGGTACAGAACTTTCCTGTGCTGAACCTAATCTTAGCTGAACCGGTGCAAATTTATGACCTGTTAAAATATCTGTAAAACTAGTGACATTCAGAGAGTGTGAGACTTCTTTGGGTCTACAACACTCAAGCAATTGCTCACTTTGGTGACAACCAAAAAATATTGCTCCCATCATAGGAATACTATCCTAGGAAACATGGAGAAGGAATTTAATGCTTAAAAGGCCATAGCTTTGGAAGATACCCACTTGATTTGACTCCCTCAGACTACTGAAGTTTTATTTCACTCTGATTTTGTAGGGATGAAACAAATTTAAGCACTAGTAAAGTGACCTTAGAAAGAGATAAGTTCAAACCAGTAGCGAGACAAGGAATGATAACAAGAAGTGTGAATATTCTTGTGGTCACGCATTTGAAAATATCCTATCCTATATTAACAGTTATCTCCGTTTATTGCTGCTCTTTCTCCCCACCTCACCACTTATGTCAGCACCTCTTCATTTTTTTCATCCATACTGTATGTGAGCTTTCTCATTTTTCTTTTGTCTTTGCTCTACTTCCCTCCATCTTGCTCTCATTGTTTCTTTTTTCCCACTCTTTCGGTCTTTTTGCCCCCTTTCTAAGTCACCCTGTCATCTCTCCTCATTGCTCTCATCAATCTATATATGCTTATTTCTGCCATGTCCTTCGCTCACCTCTCACTCTCCCTTTCCCTCTTTCATTTGCTTTCTCCCTGTTTTTCCCCTGTGCTTTTCTCTATCTTTGTCTTGCTCTCTCGCCATCCCAACTCTCTCTGTCTTTCTCTTCCTTGCAAATCATTATTCTTTTTCTTTTGTCAGCAGTGAAGCCCTTTTCTGCAAAATGAATCCCCCCTTCCTCCCTCTCTCCCTGCTTGCGCTCCCTTTTCATTCTCATAGTGCTGTTTCAGTGGCAGGGTGGGGCGGCCGGCTTGGCGCCTGACTACTGCTGCAGACACTGCTGGGCTATGATGGTGGTGGTGTGTGAGTGCGTGTGAATGGGGGGGATCTAGCTCGTGGAGGATGCGGGTAAGGAGGGGATTGCCCGATTTCTGAGCTAACTATGTTTGACAGGGAACATAGGGAGGGTGGGTTGGCAGGGTAGTGGAGGGGTACTTTATGGGAGGTGGTGGGGCCTTTTGTGGGCTCAGAGAATCCCCCACAAGTAGGACTGATTAAGAAAAAAGGCGGGCTGGGGTAAAAACTAAGGGCTAAGGAGGTTGTTTGTCCTAAGGTGGCAGATAGGGGGTCCTTAAATCCCAACATCCAGTCCCACCCAGCACTCCCCCCCTTTACTTCCACACTCATCTACATCCCTTGACGATTTTAAGTAATTTGTTCACGGTCCCAAATAATGTGGCACCAGAATGAGGATTGCAACAATCGCTGTTCTGTTAAAGACTGCAAAGCTGTAAAGAGCCTTTTTGCTCCAAACGATCTGCATTTCATAAGTCAGACATGAATGGGGGGTCTGCTTCTTTTAAAAAAAACAAAATTGTTATGATTTGCAGATTTTTCTTAATTCACCAGGAATTAAGAAAGAAAATAGATTCAATCTGCATCTTGTGAGTCGTAACAGCCGGACGGTAATGGTGGAGAGTTAAAGGGTGGAGTGAGGGGTGCAATAGTTGGGGAGGAGTAAACTTGTGGATGGTAGAGGTGGGCAGAAGGGCACACACACCCACACACACATATTTACAGTCCCGGATATGCACACACTTACCCAGGGGGATGGGGGTGGTAGTTGGGACAGCTGGGCATAGATGGATGGTGTGGGGGAGGCTGCTCCGTATCTGTCAGGGTGGGTGTATGTTTGTGTGTATGTCTTTCTGAATGTGTCCTCTGTGCATTATGGGGAAAGAGCGTGCATGCATGTGTTTTTCGCATGTTCCCCTTCTGGAGTCCAGCTGTATCTAATGCTGCATTTCTTTATTAAGCACATTTTTATCCATTAATGTCCTCGTGTCTGATGTGTGTGCCTGAGAGATGTGTAACTCTTTTTTGTGTGTGTATGCCCCTGTGTACAGTTTTGGGGGTGAGTGGTGAGTACATGAGGGTGTGTCTGTATGGAGGAGGGCTGTTTGTGTGTGTGTTTGGGGGGAGGGTCAGCTTTCTTGTAGTCTGCGCAAGTGGATGCCTCTGTGTGTGTGTAATGGCCTGTATCATACCACGCTGTATCAACCCGCACATTGTTGGCTGAGTTTCCCATCAAATGTGTACAGCATCAGTGGCACCATGACACATGACTGTGTCTGTCACACACCATAGCCTTGGACTCAGTGCAGCTGCAGTGGAATATGGATACACGCACAGGAATGCACAGGGTAACGTGCACATGCACTTCGCCTCAACCACATGGAGATAAAAAGCATCTCATAAATCACACAGATACACATGCTTCTTCCCACGTATTTGTGCACAAACAGATATATTCCTAGCCACAAAAAAAAACCCCAAATACCACTGTGTGCTTGAGCGCTAACACGCACTAGCATGCAAACATCTTCGATAATAAGATTCTCGGGGCTCGCACACACACGCGCAGACGTGCACATACTGAGACACAGTCAGATAATTACCTCCCTGCAAAGCAACAAATACGCTCTGCTTACAAATATAAACCACACGTGCGCAAATATGAGGATAAAAATCTTATCACATAAACACAAATGCGCACTTAGACCAGACCTACATGTGAAGGTACTCTCACATGCATACGCACACACCCGCACACAGTTGTTTAACAGTAAATAAAGTTTATTAACCTGAGTTAATTAGCAACAACATCGTAAATCCACCCTGGGGGACCAAAAAACTGAGGAAAACAAGGAATTAAGGATGGGGAGAATTAAGCGAGTTGATCAGTAATAGAGGAGGAGGGGAAGGAGGCTTGACAGAAGGGCGAGGAGGTGAGGGGGCACGATAGGAAAGCAGGGAGGACATCAGGGCAGATGGAGAGAAGGAGGGGGGAGAAGCTAGAGGGAGACAGATGGAGTAAGAAGGAAAAAGAGGGTGAACATGGAGATGTGCAAGGTGGTTTGAATTTTTCACTGTCTGTTCTTTGTAAGGAGAGAAATTGGAGGAATAAAGAGGGAACTTTTTTTCTTATTAAGGCAGTAGTTCAAACTTTTTGGGAAACACACTTCCAGAGAGTGAAATAAGGTGACTAAAATTAATCCAGTGTGTGTGTGTGTGTGAGTCTGTGTGTGGTACCGAGCTGAAGTCAGGACCTGGTTAAACTAGTTTCACCTGTTCTTATTCATACATATTTATGTAGTTTAGCTTAAATACATAGATACCAGGCTAACATTGGGCCATACAGGATGAACTTAAGCCTCACAGTATTGTATTTTATCATTAAAGCTGCTTGTTTGCAGAAGTTTGTAAAGGCAAAGAAAAAACACGTTTGCTTAATTTCATTCTAACGTAAAGCCTGGGGAGTACGGTTCATTGTCAACATTCAAAACATTATGGCAACACTCTTCTTCAGCACTGTGTGAACAATTTGTGTTTGACTGAATAAGTACCTTCTGTCTAGACATCTTCACAGATTGACTTTGAATTTTTGAAGTTAACCACAAGCTGAAAATGATATCCAAACTCAGTGCGCATGAATACATTTTCACAATAAACCGCCCAAAACGTAATTAAATGTGATATGAAATGCAGCTAACTGTAACAGAAGAGAGGTTTTAGTTGGTATATTGTCTCTCTTTGGATAAACTGAACAAGTTTGCAGTGCAGCTCTATATGTAATGCACACACATGAGATTGATAGCGATCTTCTCATCTAACTCTCTGACAGAAAACAAATAAACCATATGTTTAAAAAAATGTGGAATTATTCTTTCAGGTTGTTCCCTCTCTCTCTCTGTTTTTCTTTTTTTGTCACTGGAGATCTCTCGAGCGCTTCTCACTTCCTCTGTTGTCTCACTAGCTCCTTCTTTCCCCTCCCTCTCATTTTTTTTCACACACGCGCACAGTTTCCCACCTCGTTTTATCACCCACCCTGCATACTCTTATCCATCCATCTTTCTCTCTGTGTCCTCCTTCCTCCCTCCCTCATTCCATTGACTTGATATCCCAGTCAGCCTTCTCCCCTTGCGTTCTCTCACCTTGTTTCTGGCTAGGGAAAGTGTAAATTGTGTTGCTTTAAATACCCGTGTCTTACTCTGGCTCTAAGCTTGGTGAGGGAAGGCGTGGATGTGAGGAGGGAAAGAAAGAGCAGCAAACCACAGAGTTTAACTTAACGTCTGCTAAGGATAGATAGGTCTCTCCTTTTATTTTTGCAGCTTGAGTGTTTAACCTGACTTAACAGTTTAAACTCTGGATGAACTTCATTTCCCTCCTTTAACTTTGCTGCTAAGGAGATTCAAAGGTAAAAAGCACAGCCGTATCTGAATCCCAGGATTATTGGAGCCAGATTCTAGTGGCGAGTGACTCTTTAGCACTTGTATGAACCAGTTTCAAACAGCAGATGGTTTGGGTGCGCCACACTGGACTGTATCATAAAATATGTTAACCACAAACTTTTTAATAACTCATTTCAAATACTGTAATATCTCTAGCATCCATCTTAATACCCACTGCTTCTAACCGCACCCCTCTGACCATATAATAACGGTTTAAGTCGATTTGAGATATTGCTAAAAGATTGATAAATTATGCTCTTGCAGTTAAATTCTACACACATGGTCCTTCAACTTAATTAAGCCAAACTTTTCTTTGATTAATATTTGACCAACTGTGCTAAAAACGTCAGCATGCTCGTATACTGTACAATTCAAATAATTTGTATACATTAGTGGAGCTTTAAATTTAAGATGTAGAATGCCTGTTAATCATGATTAAAGCATTTTAGGCCTTATGGTCCATAAGAGTGAGATTAACCTTTATTTGTTAGCTTTCATTAATTTACACACAATGTTTTTGTAGCTAACAACAACCGGAGCCTGATGTATTGGGCGTACTGGAGTAGCTGAAAATTATGTTTTGCTCCAAGACACTCCAGCAGTGTTAATGAACGAGCTACAAGTGCAGCTTTCACATTTACCATGCCAGTTCATGGATCGAATCTGCAATCTTCCTCAGACCCTTTCACTTCTCTAACCTTTAACAAACCGGCACCCCAGATCAATAATTTTAAATGAAAATAAAAGACCGATATATGACAAATAACCACGAGACAAACAAACAGGTATAATAACAAAGGCCGCTACCTTTCTGGAAGTTAACCTCCTTGGCTCTGGGTCGTTCTTTATTACAGGGGCGTGCTTAGTTTGAAACCTTGAGACATTTAATTGTTGCGCTTTTGAGTTTTTATTTCAGATTGAAGTTTGGAGAAACATCTGGGAGATAAAGTGTAATTTATGCAAAAAATGTGACGTGATGGCTTTGAAAACTTTACTCCCACACAAATTTGATGAAATGATTAACTGGTTGATATTACCTTGACTAAAGGAAAAGCTTTGTCTGGTGTGATCAGGAGATATTTTATTTTGTATTCTCATAATCAGTTATCATTGATTAATCATTTACCATTGTGGAATCTGATGACAGTATAATCTTTGTTTTATATCTATGGTAATCTGAGGAAAGAGTAATGGATGCATATTATCATCATTGTAATCAAGTCTCAAATGGTATCCACAGCATTGTATTCACCGTCCAAACTGGAGGGTCCAGCAGGACCTTGTTCTAATTCATTTGCAGGCCTACATCAGAACATGCACATACAGAGTTATGTAAACACGCACGTTCGCATACACACTTATTTACACAGGGAGGTCATGTCAGGACATTCTCTAGTTGGACACACAGGCTCACAGAATTGCACAACATGACATGTCACACACTTGTTTTTCTCTACAGTATCATCTGATGTTTGTATAAGGAGAACTTTGGACTATGGGGAGACTGTTATCATTTCCAGTAAAGATCCAACTGTGATGTCATAATGGCAATATAAGGAGTCGGGATGGTTCAGTTGACGAAGGATTGGATTGCAAATTGTCTTCCCACACTGACTGCGCAAAGTGTGTAATAAAGGTCACTATTTTTTGAAACCTACTTCGGCTTGGGCTTGCTTTCTTCTCTTCCCTAAATCGAACGAACCTTAACACTGGCATTTAGTGTTCCACTGATAAAAAGCAACATTTCTGGGTTTTTTCTGGTGATAAATATTCAACATTATGTAAAGGATCCTTAAAATATGTCCACTTTAAAAGCATGTCTCCTCGCTGAAAAGTCACTAATTGGCTACTGATATTGTTTTACCAGCACAAATGTCACACTGAGCCTCAAACTCAGGTTGTCCTTGATCAGAAAATGCCAGCACTCTGTGGCAGCTAGACAACGCAAGATTGGCTAACTTGTCAGCGTTCATTGCGGTTGGCTTGATGGGTAGTGCAGTGGGACAGCCAATTTACCCAAAGTGTTCATGCCAAGTGGAGGAGCTTGTGCGATCAGCCACAAGAATTAGCCCAAGATGCTATTAAAGGAGACACTAATCCGTGGTACACTTGACCACACATTCAGCCCTCAGCCATCATGGTGCTTAGATAAACTAACCACAAGGTCAGAGCTGCAGTAAAACAGGAGAGAGAGCAAGTGAGCGACTTCCTGACATGAAGGGCTCTGGAAGTCTCTGAGTGTCTTTTGAATCCCGCTGGCAAAGAGCAGCTGTACCTTTATTATCGCTCTGAAACCTTATAGCCCAGAGGCAAACCTGAAGCCTTTTTTTTTTGCCTGATGTTTTCTGTGATGCTGGACTTGCTGGCCAGTTTTAAAATGAAAAAAAAAAAAGATGCCTATAGTTTCTCCCAGGTGCTCTTGGCTCATGTACCGCAAACGTGTGTTTTTGATGCTACATTCAGTTAGTTTGCTCTCCTCCTCTTCTGCAACCTTTCTTTGTGTGCCCCTCCTTTGCGTGTCTTGATGGGAGTTCCGCTGAAGCGCACTTAAGCAGATGTTCTTCCTGCAGAAAAAAAAAAAATCCATTCCACCGCCGGTGCAAGGATGCGATAACGCTCCACACCGAATATAAACCTGTCTCCCGCTTGACAATTTGGTTCCAATTAAACTATTTATATGCGCCGTATTTTCAGGGGTGAGGAGACCGCTTTGAGGCATATTTTCTTATAAGAAGTTCCCCCACGTTGGCTTGGTCTTGTTGTCAATTATGTCATATTTTCCTTTTGGTTGAGATTTGAATGAGTGAGCACCGGCATATTTGGAAGATAGTAGGAGAGGAGAGGGCGCGAAGGGTGCACACGAGGCCGAGATATGTGGAACTTCACGTGGCAAACAAACGAAACCGCAGCTACCATGTTAGGCTTTACTTACCGTAACGAGGGACTCCATGTTTTAGTATAGATCTCTGGTTCTGATTCACAATTTGTCACCCTCATTGAATGCAGAGGAGAATTAGCTTGCCTCATCACCCGTTATCAAGGGAGCGCTGTTAAATACCATAATTTGAGCCAATTTGAATACTGTTATACACCCAGACAGTTCACTCTTCAGTGATTTTTGCGGTGTTCCAGTTTCAGCTACAGCCTTTAGAATCCCTTCATTATGTCGGGTCATTTATATTCTCATTCTCCTTTTCCTCTGACCTGCTCATTTCCATAATGCCTGTCCTGTTTGAGCTTCCTCTGGACCAGCCGATGCATATGCATGGAGTTAAAAACTGACACAGATATTGACAAAGGAGAGTTAGAATGCCATTAGAGGTATGAGACAGCACTCTTGTTGTTGCTTTGACCCGTCGAGAGCCACTGTCTGCTGTAGTCGCTTCATCTTTGCTGGTCCCTCAGGTCGCATGGTCCCTGGATGCCAGGGCTGCAACTGACTCATTGCTCTTACACTGGCCTCGCAGACATACAAGTAGATAGCCATTTGTCTACTTTTTTGTCCCTCTGACAGCTTGTCTGTGTGTCGGTGTGTGTGCGTATTGTGTCTGAGCTTTCAGAAAGACAGATAGAGATATATAGATAATCTGACAAGCAGAGAAAGAGATGGGCGGGGGGAGATAGAGAGAAAGAGTGAGATCGAGGCAGGTAATGCACTTTGTGGGTTTATCTGATTTGTGTGTTTGTGTGTGCTACTATTTTTGCCTGTGTTTTCATATGAGCACTGCATCTCACTGACTTATGATGCATTTATATCACTCAGTCTCGTGATTTTTTTCTTCCCTCTCTCCTGTTACCTAGAAGACGACCCCTTGCAGCCAATGACCTCCGATGAGACGGTGCCCGTGGGGGGTACGGTGACATTGACCTGTCGGGTGGCAGAGAGCGACAATTCCTCACTGCAGTGGTCCAACACTGCACAGCAGACCCTGTACTTTGGAGAGAAGAGAGGTGAGAGGAAGTCAGGGATGGAGTATCATTAGGAGCTAATTACAGAATATGTACAAATTCTGCTAATTTACTTTGCCAAATGTGCTTTGGATCAGTGCTTTTCAAACCACTTGTGCTCAAGTCACACCAAAGGGCAGACCAACATTTCAGTGCGCACCTTAATCCTCAAAATGTGACACAAAATAGTCACCAGTTCTTATTTGGTTTGATTTTTGTCACCTCACTTGCAGCATCTGGTCTCAGCCTGACACCTGAATTTCAGATACTTTCATATAAAAGTCTTGCTGCCTCTGGTTTCTATCCAGTGCTCTTTTTAAAAAAGCCAAGGTTCTCTCAGAAGGATGTTTAGTTTCTAAGTGCCTCTTTAGCTTGCACCGTGTTAGCTTTAGCCAGCTTTTCCTGACAGATGACTTTCAGGCTGAGGGCTGTTAACATCCCCTGTCCAGCTGTCGAAGCCAAAAGAAGCGGTTTTTTTCCCCTCCCATAAGGCAGCAGATTTTTTGCACTGATGGTTATTTAGAGAAAATTAGTATGTAAAAAGTACTAAACAACCTATTAGTTTATCCATAGCTTTTTGTGCAATTCAAACCTGAAATCATGGCAAAGCGTGCAATAGACACGCCGTTTGGCATGCAGAAGTTGCCGTAACAGCAAGGGGAGATAATATATTTAAAGCCAAAAAGTCGCCAGTGACCAAGGAAGGTATGAAGTAGGTTTCAGGGTCCTTAATCACCAGAAATCATGAAGCTAGGTGGTTAATATGTATATACATGTAAATGTGCTAAAAATGTCTGTTTAAACGCTCGTATTCTTGTTGGCTTAAAATAAAACATCTCCCTCTGCTGGTACTCCAGCTTACTGCAACTTCTACATGCGTGTCCATTTCACACTTAGAAGAAGCAAAGTGTGGAATGGACACGGTGGACCGGCATGTCTATTACACATTTTTCTGTGATACGGGGTTGGCAATAATATATTGTGATAATAACATATGTTGGACACCTGGACTTACCCCAGTGGACACTATATGGGGATCATGGGTGTCAAATTGATGTTAGTACATCAGCCACACATATATATATCTATGTTGGCCCAGTAAAGACCCATTGCATAATAACATATAAAAAACAAAAACACATAAAATGTTCCCTTCCTAGGTACAATCTGAAAAAAACAAAACAAAACAAAAAAACGTGAACTTTCAACATCCTGTATCAGTTTTCCATTTTTTAATATCATTGTTAGAAAGAAGGCTGTAAAACTGAGATCGAGTCAGACTTCTGGGTCAGATGAAAAAACACCTTAGATAAAACTAAATATATATATGTATGTATTCTTTTTCTTCTTTCTTGTATTAACCACTCCTGTAAGACATCCAGGACACTATTTGAGGCCACTTCTCACCCCAGTCCATTCCTATTTGATGATTTGTTATGGGGACTGATGGAATGCACAGGGCTTACACAGCTGTGACATAAATTTTGTTTTAGTGTGAGACCACAACCCTAAAACAAAAGTCACAGTTTGGTGAAGCATTTTAAAGCTCATGTCCTGGCTGTACCCTGCCTTTAACCCAATGACAGCTGGGATAGGCTCCAGCTCCCCACAGGAGGATCCTTAGCTTCTTATCCAAACCTGGATAAGGAGATAAGAAAATGAATGGATGGGGTTTAAAAGCTCAGTGCACCCCTGTTTGTGTCACAAGTAGGTGTAATTGAGAAAAGGAAAAAAGAAGAATTTGTGCACTTTCTGATTGTCGCTATAGCAGACAAGCAAACAGAATTAACAGCTAACAACTGCTCACAAACTGCTAGTGTCACAAATGAATTGTATTTGTGAACTATAAGGATATAAATGGTGAAGTAGTGTCATCCGCCACGTTGCTCCAAGGCTTAGATTACTAGTTTTGAGCTTGAGTAGTCATCGTGGCTCCAGCTTTTCCTCGCGCTACTCATTCTGTCCCTCAAGCAAAGTAATTGCTTAAAGACGAAGACACACATACACAAGTTGTCTCACGCACACGCACACACAGATCATTAAGCCCCTGAACTGTTAAAGGATCAAAAAACTTGGAAAAACAATGGCTATTTTCACTTTAGCTGTGATGTGTGTTATTGCAAGGGAACCCATGTAAAGGCTACTTTAATGATGCTTTCTAACACAGAGTGATGTCAAGAAGTTCAGTTCTGCACTTTTCTCTGTATTACCCATCAGAGATGTACGTGAGAACAGACATTAAACGGTCTTTAACCTTCCCACTCTGTAGTACAATGTGATGTCTGATTGTGCTCATGTGAGAATAGCACAGTTAATTCTCTGGTGAATTCACAGCAAATGAGTGGGCGTCATGTGTCCTGCCTCCGGCTCGCTCTACTCAGGCAGCTCCCTCACCTAAAGCAAACGGATGGAGAGAGAGTGAGGATGGCTGTGAAACTGACTGGCTGCTGTACATTTGAGAAAAGACAACTGCAGGCAAAGTCACAACCTAGCATGTTGAAAAAAAACCACCCCAGCTATAGTAACAATTGGAAGGCGTAAAAATTATGGATATGCCTTGGACAGATGGCTGCACTTATGATTTTTCAGCAGCTTGCTTCACTAAAATGACCCCTAAAAGTGAATTAAACAATAGGATTTCACTCCCTCTTGAATATGTCTTGATTGCATTTGCATATTGCACACTATCTCATGTATCAAGGATGCATGAAGTATCATAACTAGATGTAAATAGAGTCTATTTAGATTTTTTTAAAGGTATATGCTTCCAATATATTTTCTGAAGAATATTAATTCTGTTTGAATGGAATTTTTGGAGGATGGGTGTGCAATAAAGATGTCTCCTGCTGCAATGTTGTTGAATGAGGCACCATAATTACTTCATATAAACAGGGTCAAGTGCTTTGTTCGAGAAAAGCCTCAACGACATTAGGAGACCGAGATGGCAAGCAACATATTTTTCTAATATTGCACAGTGCCAAAAGCGCTCAGTTAGTGCAACAAATGAAAACTGACGACATAAACAAACTTCTGGGGGGCTAAAGTGCATCTTAGCGAAAAATTCAAACTGTTTTTAAGAAAATCTGTCACAGTTTTTTAATAACCCATTTTGTGCAACTTGATGGGCGAACTAGCTTTTGTGCCAGGCTGGCTTTTATTGACATTTTGAAAAGAGAGACTTCCCACTCAATGATACAGTGGTCAAAAAAAAAAATATCACACAACAGACCTCACATTTGAAAAGGGAAAAAAAAAGAGGTGCTGCTGGTGGGGTTAAAAAAATGACACTGTAAATAAGGACTGACATTAAATATGGATTTTTGGCTCTAATCATGCCTGTTGACTGTGCTCAAACCCATGGCTCAAAACATCATGAGGAGTGAAAAGGAGCATGCCCAGCAGCTAGTTGGAGTGACATTAATAGGCTATGATTGTGAGAAAAAAAATTGCTTTTTCTTTATTTGACATTATGACAAAAAATACTGCCAAAGTGGTGGTTAAAGACAAATACATTAAAAAAAAAAATCTCTGAAACTTTCTTGTAGTTTGTCCATTTTCTGTAGTCCAGCATCACAGAGCAGGCTTGGCACTTGGGAGTGAAAAAAGGAGAGAGTGGTACAGATGGAAGGAGTGATAGGATAGTTGGGGAATTACAAACGAGCCAGACGAGAGTGCTAGAAAGCCTCCCATATGCAGTAATACACGCTTAACAGTGGAAGTCAAGTAATTGAGAGATGGAGTTGAGAATTGCGAGAGTATAGATGGCTACAGGCTGAGAAGTTTTCACTGCAAAGGGCCAGACTTTTTGAAACAAACAATTTGGAAAACAGAGAGAGGCGCGAGAGAATGGGGAACAGAGGTGGGGAAGGGCAAATTGAAAGCGCAGCGAGTCTTTACTCCAGACGGAGCTTCAACCACAGTGTAGAGATTGAAGACAGAAAGTGAGGCTCTTCTCTGCAGTGATACAACACTTACAGATCGAACCCCTACTTGGTAGGGAATTGAGACGAGTATTGGAGAAGGAGGTGGTGGTGGAAGGGGAGAAGCAACCCATTGTAGTGGGTTAAAAAGCTGAGTTAAGAACCAGATCTGGGTGAATGGTGGTGCTGGAGGGGTGGAAGGTGTGACGGGAGTTGAGAAATCTTCGACCATGTCTTTTCTTTAAAGTGAAGCAGATGGGGGGAAGAAGGAAGGTAACGTCAGGTTCTTGTCTTTTTTACAGTAATGATATAAAAAGATAAAGCTACGGAGGTATTGAGTAAGATTAAGATAATGACGATAATGACGAGGCTGAAGGGAGACTGGATAGTAAATAGAAGACAACGGTTGTCTAAGAGGAAAGAGAAAGAAGATGAGAGAGCATTTTGACTTTAAGCAGATGCTATTACTGTGATGGAAGCATTGAAAAGCAGAAAAGCATGTCCAAGATGCACAAGGAAATGGCCTTGAAGGACGGATTGCAAGAATTCAAATGAGAGGAGACTTTTTTTTTTTCGGTAGTTGTTGAAATGTATGATTTCACCTCCCATGTCTAGTCATTTGAATTTCTTATAACGCCATTTTAGTATGCTTAGGATAAATGCTTGCACTGTTTTATGTGGTATCACCTGCCGTTTTCTGTCATTAGTTTTAAGCAGGTAGCAGTAAAGCTTTTACTGGAAACAGCTGGAAACAAAGCTTATGAGATTTAAGTGAAACAGTGATGTAGTTTAGTGGAAAATAAAAACAATGAGCATCTGCCCTCTTCCATAGTATGATTCAAACCAGAAATTTCAAATTGGGATTCATCACTGAATAATAGAATAATAGAAATCATTTTCAGGCCAGTTTTTGTGTAACTGAGCATACCGCAGCATTTTCTCCCTGCTTCTCTTCCTTATCAACGACTCCTTGACAGCCACTAACCTGAGCTGCCCTCTGATTATACTCATTCCTAGTCCCATTCCTCCAAAATGACAAGAAAGCCTTGCTCAACACTTTTGTACAGCACCATATATATTTCAAAAAAAGTGTCAAAAGCTTTCAGTGTTTAGTTATAACAGTAATTTGTGAAAATGTTCTTCCTCTTTCAGTTAACGCCCTCCACACATTACCATTCCCGCCCCAAATTGTCTTGGTAGTTCACTGTAATTGTCGAGCCAAGAAAGAAAAAAGTCAAAGTCAGATTAAAAAGGTTAAATGAAAGGATGCTAGATAGAAATGAGGCAGCAAGTCATCTCTGCGGTTGGCCCAGACAGTAAAGCGCAGGCAGTGCACTTCAGAACTGAGACAGCAAGACATAGATGGATGAGAGTGAGGAGAAAAAAGAAGGGCATATCAGAACAGGAATAAAAAAGCGGAAAAAATTAGAGATACGATTGAAAAAAAAATCAGAGGGGGAGAAAAGAAAAGGAGACGAGAACGGGGAATGAGAGGAATCAGAACTTCTCACCATCATGTTTCAACATAGCACAGCATGCAGCAGGCTTTGTAGCGGGAGGGAGTGAGGGATGAGCGAACAGCATGGTGAGCGATAAAAGAAGACGCACAAGAAAGGACGAAGCAAATGATGAGTGACAACTCCTTACAGAGATAGCCACCACACAGCAGACTGTGGAACTGACGAAACTGTTCTGTGACAAAATCTGAGATGGCAAAGGAGAAAAGGGAATAATCAAAGATGGAATGACAGATGCTTGTTTTTCTTTAAACAGGTATCCCTATTAAAATGAAAACCTTGCCGTTGATGCATACATGACAGTTTCACCATCATTAAAGCAAGGAGAAGAACAGGAGGGGAGGAGATAAAGAGAGATGTGATGCAAAAATGAACGGAGGGTATGAGGGCAGAGTGGTAGATGTGACACTATAGAGAGAGCAGAATTGGGTTTATAAAAATGATACAGGGAAAGTAACTTGGAAAGAGACCTGGAATTCAATTTATAAATACATTTTTATTCACAAGTAATATGAAAAATGAAACATCTAAGCCCATGCTGTGATATATGAAATGTTCACGTTGTTGGCATTATCACAGGGTCACATCAATTCAATCCAATTCTCCATGGTAGATTGAAAGCTCAAGCTGACTTTTATCATTAATCACTTAGCCAAAACCATTGATATCAGTTAAATTTGATCCTGCTTTCACAGATGAGAGGTGATACAGAGAGGCAGTGACACAGAGAAGGGAACAGAGAAAAGGGGCACATTTAAAAAAAAAAAGAAATACAAATCCTTTTTAAAGCTTCATGGAAGTGAATTGAAAGAGAACACGTTAAAAAATAGAGTAAAAGAACAAAACTGAGGAAACCAGTCTGGTTCCAGTGGAGCAGAGCTAATGAGAGTTCTGCAGCTATAACAGACCAGATAAAGATGAAGCAAAACAGGAAATTAATTGTTGAGGGACATAAAGCCCAGTTGTGTTTATTAAAGCAGATACAAGCGTGCACATTTAGTGCAAAGGAGCCTGTCACTGCATGGCATAAATAAATGATCTGATAACTGTAGCCAACACAGGATATTTTGATACATTTAAGGCTTTAATTTGAGATCATTTATTTTAAGACCCTTTTAAGGACTCACATACACCCTGGAGGGAACATGTGCAAGTGAATGGATGGATGGATGAGTGAAAAAAAGACCTTTTGCTGCTAATAGAAGAGATTAGCCAGCTAGGAAGGCATGAAAACAGATGGGTTCTGTTAAGGTTCAAAAATTGAGGAAGGATACAAGAGGTGATCGAAGAATAACCACACTGATCCGGCCGGGTGAAGTCAAACGATGATTTTAATACACGCGTGGGAAGAACACTCTGTACGCAGACAGCAAGTGGTCTTCAACTTAATTAAAGCATACACAGATTTTTATAGCATCAGGGTTTGATTTACTGACGCCCCTTCATGCGTCACAGACAGGATATATACACACGTCAAATCAAAACCACAACGACTTTTAACACAGAACATCATCTTCTATTTTCATGGCTGGCCCTTCCTGTCTACCTTTCAGTTCTTGTCTTGTTCCTCTTTCATGCCGAGACAACAAGAAACGGTTCCTCTTTTACCGAGACACTTTCGCAGTTAGCACCAGACATGACTAACCTCTCCTCTAAATAAATCTAACTAAAAGTGTGTGTTGACCTCACTCAGCCTCTATGTCACCTCTCGCACTTCTGACCTTTTTACCAGACCAGAGGCTCACTGAGACTATGTGTATGTCTTCTACTAAATAAATGTTCTAATCAAAAACCTCTAATGAAACCTTAATATAAAATAACCTAATATAAGTGTTGTGTAAGCATGTATTGCAATC
Organism: Rhamphochromis longiceps; assembly: GCF_057381845.1. Lineage (NCBI taxonomy): Eukaryota > Metazoa > Chordata > Actinopteri > Cichliformes > Cichlidae > Rhamphochromis > Rhamphochromis longiceps. Next base: position 9,080,541 of record NC_140574.1, read on the forward strand.
CCTTCTATGTTCTAGTTTTCCCTCAGCATGGATCATCTAGACACTCTCACTAGTGAAGCTTTAGACCATTAATGAACCTGAACATCAACTCAAATAAGCACAGATATGCATTGTGTATAAAATAGTTATAACTGCACCTGGAATACAAGATTAATCTGATAACTTGTATGCATAAACATCTTAAGGCCATCTTAAAGCTATCTGTTACATTGTTAAAGCAATGATCGTCTTAGCCTGCTGCTCAAAATAACTTTCTGCTTTCACTTCTGCAAACTCTCTGCAACTTCCTGTCAGCCTGCAACTTAGTCTTTCTGAAAGACACACACTGTTCAACCTCTGAATGCAATATAAACTACAGATTATATTATTAATGCAATGGTGATGATGATAATTCTTTAACAATAGCAGTAAAATAATTTCCCTGCTCCACATTCCCTCTCTCGACCTCTGGCACACCAGAGGTCGCAATACATTGTGTCCTCGCTCAGACCCTCTCTAGCCGTCCTCTGGCTCAACCAGCTCCCATTCGAGAACACTCCATGCGTAAGCTTAGGTTTTCTCGGTCCCTCTCTTGTGGCCTCGGACCTCCCTGTGGTCGTCGAGATCTTCTGCAAAGGAAACAAAACACTTTTTCCTGCACCTTTTCCTGCACCTCCCTAACTTATCCTATTTGGGACTCTTCAATCAAAAGCCTGATCCTAATTATCTTCTTAACTTATTGACTTGTATTTATATATATTCTTCAACGTTACTCATCGCTTTGAAACTCTTTAAGCGCTGCTTTCACGTCCGGTTGCTTGCTCTATTTTCCCTTATCTGATCATCAACATCCTGTCAAGTTCCTTCACTCTAATCTTAAGTCACCCTTTTAACAAGAAAATCATTATAAGCGCCTATTCTACTAAAAGCTCCAAAAGAAAACAACCACTTTAATCAATTAAGTTTAAGCATATAAGCAATTACTCCTGTATACATTTCATCATAGCTAAATGCTGCCTTGAAACAACTCCTGTGTGTTAACACTAACTTCATTTTAAAACCTCACATTTCCTATGTTATAACCCGTTTTTGGTATAGCCTTTTTATTTCATTTTGCTCCTTTTAATGTAACAATACCTTCTAATTTTAGTTTATCAGACTTAACCAAAATATATGCTTTCCTTCCTCTTTGGTCCTTCTTTAAGTTCAGTTAAAAGCTAAATGAATTTGAGGCCTTTTTCCCCGGAATCAATACTGTCATGTGTGTTTCTGGACACACTGGCATTGTATCTTCTAAACAGGATTCAGTTCTTTAATCCTTTAACCTTAACATAAAAATAACAGTTTCAGTTTTAGCATATCCAAATGACCAAAACCCCCAAACATAATCACGCATAATAAGAACCAAAAAAGTCCTAAAATGATCCTAAATTATTAAACCCTAAATTCCCCCTTTTATTTTGACACATTTCATGTGTCACAATACTATATAAAACTCAAAATGCTCAGTTTTTCCCCACTCATGATCCAATCTATGTCCTAAAAATAAACTTAAAACAGAACAATTATCAGTCATGTGTTTCTTCAATTAATGGTAACTGAGTTATAAGATAAGATAAGATAAGATAACCTTTATTAGTCCCACACGTGGGAAATTTGTTTTGTCACAGCAGGAAGTGGACAGTGCAAAAGTTATGAGGCAAAAATTAGAATACAATAAGAATAAATACAGTACACAACTGTACAGAATAGAATAAAATAAAATACTATATACAGTAGAATAAAATAAATATACAATAAGATAAAAATAGAATACAAATACAAATACTATATACAACTGAGTAAAAATACAACGATGACAGAAAGGATTATTGCACTTAGTATTATTGCATATGTATGGATGTGTGTGCTTGATCAGTTAAAGTCTTTATTATGGAGTCTGACAGCAGTGGGGAGGAAAGACCTGCGAAATCTCTCCGTCCCACACCGTGGGTGCCGCAGTCTCCCACTGAAGGAGCTGCTCAGTGCTGTCACAGTCTGCTGCATGGGGTCTGGGTCTGCTGCATGGGGTCTGCTGCATTATATCAGAAATGTTTCCCTTTAACATTGAGCATTCTCCCAACAATATACTATAATACCATAATCTAACCCCAGTCAACAAAACAGAAATTTTCTCTGGTATAAGCCAATTGTTTGTCCACATTTATTCATTCCCCCACCTTCATCCAGTCACACACATTCACATTCAGTCACACCATATATTTGCTAATAGTGGAGCTTCAGATCAGATTCTCCACCCTCAGCAAAATGAGCTCAGTCATTTTTTATTTTCCATAGGAAAATATTTCTTTATGCTTTTGGACTTACAGGGACTTATGACCTGATTAGTCCCCACAGGTAGCTTTCTCCTCAGCCAGTTGTAATCTGGAAAGCCCCCCTTACATTTGCTCTTCCCGAAAATTTGTCAGCGCTGTTGCAGGCCTGCTTAGAACAAAAATGAGAAAAAATAGAGCTGATTATTAGCTCACAAAACACAAAACAAAATCACCTGACCGGTTTTCTTTAAGTGCACTGTTACAAAATAATGGGCCCCTCTCAGACATGTCCATATTTACTAAAACCCCTCTATTAAAAACAAAAACAACCCAAACCTAACTGACAAAATCAACCCATCACCCCAACAACCTCAACACCCTTAAACACACAAGTTTTGCCACCACATAATTTCACCTCCTCAATACACAGAAAGTCTCATTAAAACCACACAATTTGCATACGAAAATCACCCCCTTTATGCACTTCAACATACTTGGATTCAACATAAAACATAACCCCCCTTACAACAACATATCACTAAACTATAAATTTCCTACCCCAATCTGCACTTCTCTTCTCTGCTATGCTTCCTCTTCTGAAAGCCTCAGTCACACACACACACACAGGAAGCTCCTTCGTCACCACTCACTCCAAGTGATTTGCATACTTAGTCATATCTCAAGAAGTTGCCGTAACAAGAGGAACATATGTTTAAACATTACCAACTCATTAAATTATTTTATTTCTTTCTACAGTGATCACTACTTGATCACTCAGTTCCAGAGCACTCCTAAGTCACTCTTTTAAAACTACTTTAATCACCTTTTTTTCATAACTCCCTTTGTCATATGGCTTCTTCTATTCCTCAATCACAAACTCAAATGTATTTTATTAAACATTCACACCATTGTATCATTCATACAAAAATAGCAAGCTGTTCTTCATTGCGTATGTTTGTGTTCTAAGCCAGGTTTAATCAGTGTCTATACAAACAATCATCATGAGCTTGTCTTGTCTTTATAAGGTTAATGCATTTTCTGTTTGTGTATGTGAATTTGCATATGTTGCTTTTGCAGTGTGTCAGACTCCTTCATAATTCTCCACTTAAGCCGTCAGTTTCTTTCCCAAATTTACTAACCCAAATTTTGATTTCCCCTTAAATAACAGCATTCCTTGTCCTCAGCCAGAAGTTAGGGCCCACTTGTCAGGTTTGTGGAGACATGGCGCCGTGAACAATTCAACCAGAAACTTGCCTTAGCATGTCCAGTCAAGTTAACCTACAGGTTTCTTCCGATCTCTTAAATCGTTAAGAGAGTGATAGAGGGCATTTCCAAACCCTTAACACACATTTGCAATTTGTCCTTACAAACTGGTGCATTCCCAAAACAAATGAAAACAGCTAAAGTAACACCACTGTTTAAAAATGGTGACAGACACCAATTCACAAATTATAGGCCTGTCTCTCTACTTTCTCAATTTTCAAAAATACTGGAAAAAGTCTTTAGTAATAGACTTGACAAATTTATAGATAAACACAAAATAATAACGGATAGTCAGTATGGTTTCAGATCAAATAGATCAACATCATTGGCATTAATGGAACTGATCGAAAATATCACCAACAATATAGATAAAAGACAATGTATAGTTAGTGTATTCATTGACCTAAAAAAAGCTTTTGACACAATTAATCATGACATATTACTTGATAAACTGGAGTACTACGGCATTAGAGGAGTGGTGTTAGAATGGGTAAAGAGTTATTTGAGAGACAGGCAGCAATTTGTGAAAATTGGGGAATATCAATCAGAGTGTATGGACATTGTTTGTGGAGTTCCGCAGGGGTCAGTATTGGGACCAAAGCTGTTTATCCTCTATATCAATGATATATGCAGAACATCAGATATACTACAGTTTATTCTATTTGCAGATGATACAAATATTTTTTGTGCTGGAGAGAACTTACATCAGCTTTTGGAAATTGTCACACAAGAAATGATTAAACTGAAAACATGGTTTGATAGAAATAAGCTATCATTAAATTTGGAAAAAACTACATTTATGTTATTCGGAAATTGTAAAAAAGATGCAGGAGCAAAATTATTAGTAAACAATGTTGAAATAGAGCAAGTTTCGGATACAAAATTTCTGGGTGTGATAATAGATAACAAAATCTGCTGGAAACCTCACATAAAGCATATACAAGCCAAACTGTCAAGAAGCATCTCCGTACTAAGTAAAGTTAAATATTTTTTGCCTTCCAAATCACTCCGGGTACTTTATTGTTCACTTATATTGCCATATTTGGAATACTGTGTGGAAATTTGGGGAAACACATATAAAACTGCACTTCAACCAATATGTAAAATTCAAAAAAAAGCAATCAGGATGATTAATAAAGCAGGATTTAGAGACCATACTAACATCATGTTTTTGAAATTAAAAATACTGAAGTTTATGGATCTTATAAAATATAAAACTGCAAAAATTATGTACAAGGCCAGATACAATACGTTACCAGGAAATATACAGAGGATGTTCTATGACAGAGAAGGAGACTATGAATTGAGGGGGAAATTGAATCTAAGGATTCTTAAAGCACGGTCAAAGGTTAAAACCTTTTGTGTCACTATTTATGGGGTAAAACTGTGGAATAGTTTTACTATAGATCTACAGCAATGCTCAGGAATTAGTAAGTTCATGAAAAAACTTCGAAAACTGATTTTGGAAGAATATGATACCGATAAAGATGATCACCCATTGTATGTATAAAAATATCAAATTATATCCAAATTATATCAGTCACGGTAGCCAAGTTTATATAGGTTCTCCTCGTGTATCGTGTGGAGTATGTGATGATGGGAATTAGGTGAATTATGTGGGATCAATAAGATGTTGAGCAGGGGTAGGAATTAATAAGTATGTTCATACTTCTTCCTACTCCTTTTCAGACCAAACATTGTTACATTATGTCAGACGATTTTGTTTTATTTCATTATATATTTTTTGTTTATCTGAACACATACGTGTGTGTGTGTATATCTACATATATATTCGTATCTGTAAATGAAAATATATGTAGTGTGTATATATTGTTTTTTGTTTTATATGTCTGAAACAAATAAAGATACAATACAATACAATCGCTGCATGTGGAGAATTGATCCAGGTCTGTTTCGCCCCTAAAGAAACACAACTGAGACATTTTCATTATTATCATAAGTACTTAAACTACCTGTTTCCCTCTCTCTGGTCAGAAATATCAACTTAGTTATGTGTATAAGTGTAAGCAGCTCTCTTCATTGCCTCTGTATGTTATAATCAGGTTTAATTAATGCATCTTTTCACTGATTTCTTAATTCAAAATTATCTCACTTCTGATTCTTTCCAAAAATAATTTCACATGTAACTCTTTGTGTATGTGTGTTTTCTATTGTTGTTCACCTCTTTGTTTGTGACGGCGGACATCTCTAAACCATCATGAGTTCAGGCTTCAATTTCAACCCAATTACACCCTGTATTCTCACAGTCGAACTCGTCCGGCTTCACCTTTCACTGGTCCCTGACCTCTTCTCTCAGTGTCCTTTTGGATTAAGTCCCAGCCTGGCAAAATATCACATTCAGTGCCTTTAAACAGTCGTGTGGCACTGTTCTTACCAGCCTTCAGTCCACCGTGCATGTTTCATCACGTAGTTTCTTCTTTTCTGTTGATCCTTTCACTCGTCTCTTTCAAGATTACTCCAAGCATGGCAAATCTGACAATCAGTGTCCAGTGCTTTACCACCGTTCATTATCCCACTGTTCAACTGCCCAGCCTGTAATTTACAGTACATGTTTCCACCTCGTGGTTCCTTACATGCTGCTGCTGGTGTCGTCAGTGTGGTTTCAGTTGCACTGTCTTTTGCCTGCTATTAATTCTTCTCAAGTCCACGATGTTCTGTTGGTCTTCATCAGGAGATTAACTGTCCTTTGAGCTTCTTCTCAGGATGGGGACAAGTGTAAGGTCAAGCTGTAAGATTTTAAGCCAAAATCTGGCCTGTTTTCTCCCAATTATGCTACTCTACTGGTTTTGGCGCCGTACTCAAAATTCCAGGTTGAGAGAAGTCCACCTTCATTTATCTGTAATCTGTGTTGACACACTAAAGCATACAATTAATATCCTTTTCATTTCTTTTCTCAAAATCTCCATAATTAATCTGCCTAGAGTTTAGCTCATCTGTTTCTCTCTCTGGGTGCTCACTCGTCACAGGCACTTCCTTTTATGGGCATGTAACTTCCTGTCACACACACACAGCACGCAGCTTCTCAGAGCAGCTCAAGCTGCTTTTCTGTTTCTGCAGGCTAATCAAACTTATTTTGTATTTACAATCTACAAACCCTCTGTAATTCTACTAACTTTTGATCTAAAATGTAGCATCATTCACACAATGATTTCATAATCCCCTCACACACACTGCCTTTTAAATAAACTAAACTCTTTGCATTTGTCAGCATTCACATCACAACCTTCAGCGTGCTCACTTTCACTCAGTACCAGACACGGAGATGGACATCTCCTTCACCTAACATAAACTAAATTACCATATCAACATACAATTACTGAAATTCAAACTCAAATACACCGTCTGTTTTAATAAAGTCAAAGAGTAAACGGGTGTACCAAGTGTATGTACTTATGTGTTTTTGAACTGAAAGAAAAAGAAACTCAAACTCTTATAACATCACTCATGCATCTCTTAAATTAAAAACACTTTCAAACTTTAAAACATCCTACTTTACATCACCAAAGAAATACCTCTCACACCTTTATTCATCATTCAAAACCTTCTAGTCACCGCATTCACACACCTAAACTGTGACCAGAGTTGAGGAATATAACTCAAAACACACTTTCCTAAGAGTATTTTAGACATGCTTGTCATAATCAAAAAGAGCAAGTAACAAAAACAAAGAAAAAACGATTGAAACCTCTATTAATTCTCACCGCACACACAAGAAATTGAAAAAATAAAACACACCAGCAACTACTGCTGGAGAGAAGTAATATGTTAATCTTCAGTATAAACAGTGCACTCAATATATTTATATATCTACATCCAACTTCAGTCAATTACTATACATCCACTACGGCAACTCAATACTTTATTTATAGTCCTCTAATAAACATAAATGGCATCTTAAACACACATTCAACAATGTTTGCAGCAGTATTTGTAAAACCAGCTATGGTTTTAAACAGTGCACTGCTTACTAATTTGCATTTTCACACTCACACACACACCGTCTAAAATAGCAGCAGGCAGTCAGTGCATTGCTGACTCGACACACAGCCTCCTCTCACACCAAACTCTTTATGTTACAAAGACGTCTTATATTTACAACTGCACAGATTTTAGGCCTTTTAACACCTACCGAATTTTGACAAATTTAACATAACGGTCCAACCGATAAAAGTCCAACTTTTTTGTAATCAATTAACCAGTATCTGTCCAACAGTTTCTGGCCTCATCTCTAAAATCCCTAACACAATTTAAGAGTGTCCAACACCCAAGGTCCAACCTTTGCTGCCCAAAAAAGCGCAGATACCGTTCCAAACGGTAAAGTGGTCCAACCACTAGTTATTCTGGAGTGCCCCAAGCTCCACAGTGACCAACTGACTATCCCTCTTCGAGGACAATGCCTAAGCGTCCTTGGCATTGGCAAGCGTTACCTCTGAGCACTGCGCTTCCTAGAACCCCCACGGTTCTGTTCTAAAATAATTTATAATACTTTGAAACAACAATCAACACCCAAAACAAGTGTATGACTGAGGCAGATCTACCCTGATGGACAATGGGGACTCTAACCCACAAAATGACCAACAAAGGTCTGACCTAATGACCAACCGGGACTTTAACCCACAAAATGACCAAATTCCCTACCAAACTACTTGAGACTCTAACTCAATTTCTTTGGGACTTCAACCCAGTATTTAAACTTTTCCTGGCAGACTCTAACTGCTTTCATTTCTTCTAAGCAGAACTCTAACTGCTTCAACTCATGAGATTTTTCATCAAAATCAAAACAGACATCCACCAGTAACTTCAGTGAGTAGACTTAAATTTTATCATGTCCAATTTGGCACACTTTGGAAATAATTCAACAGGTAGTGCCTTACCTTTGGATAAGCCGGCTTATGCCCACTCACTTCGACCACTGGCACTCATGTCTGCCCGTCAGACCACCTCAGACCATAGGAAAATATTTCTCCATCTACACCTTCAATTCTCCCTCCTCAATTACCGGACGAAGCCCCCAAAATGTTAAGGTTCAAAAATTGAGGAAGGATACAAGAGGTGATCGAAGAATAACCACACTGATCCGGCCGGGTGAAGTCAAACGATGATTTTAATACACGCGTGGGAAGAACACTCTGTACGCAGACAGCAAGTGGTCTTCAACTTAATTAAAGCATACACAGATTTTTATAGCATCAGGGTTTGATTTACTGACGCCCCTTCATGCGTCACAGACAGGATATATACACACGTCAAATCAAAACCACAACGACTTTTAACACAGAACATCATCTTCTATTTTCATGGCTGGCCCTTCCTGTCTACCTTTCAGTTCTTGTCTTGTTCCTCTTTCATGCCGAGACAACAAGAAACGGTTCCTCTTTTACCGAGACACTTTCGCAGTTAGCACCAGACATGACTAACCTCTCCTCTAAATAAATCTAACTAAAAGTGTGTGTGTTGACCTCACTCAGCCTCTATGTCACCTCTCGCACTTCTGACCTTTTTACCAGACCAGAGGCTCACTGAGACTATGTGTATGTCTTCTACTAAATAAATGTTCTAATCAAAAACCTCTAATGAAACCTTAATATAAAATAACCTAATATAAGTGTTGTGTAAGCATGTATTGCAATCCCTTCTATGTTCTAGTTTTCCCTCAGCATGGATCATCTAGACACTCTCACTAGTGAAGCTTTAGACCATTAATGAACCTGAACATCAACTCAAATAAGCACAGATATGCATTGTGTATAAAATAGTTATAACTGCACCTGGAATACAAGATTAATCTGATAACTTGTATGCATAAACATCTTAAGGCCATCTTAAAGCTATCTGTTACATTGTTAAAGCAATGATCGTCTTAGCCTGCTGCTCAAAATAACTTTCTGCTTTCACTTCTGCAAACTCTCTGCAACTTCCTGTCAGCCTGCAACTTAGTCTTTCTGAAAGACACACACTGTTCAACCTCTGAATGCAATATAAACTACAGATTATATTATTAATGCAATGGTGATGATGATAATTCTTTAACAATAGCAGTAAAATAATTTCCCTGCTCCACAGTTCATACATTAATGCTGAACTGTCAGGAGACAAGCCAGGGGAAAGGAGGGGGGCAGAGATACTGAGACCAAATGATGGACATGAGGGAGTTAAATACTCACAGAAAGTTGCTTCTGTATGAGAACTTTCAGTTTGTTATTTTATCAAAAACAACCCTTAAGTAGAATCATTTCAGTACATCTGTGAAAGGTCTCTTAGTCATTTCTTACAGTAGCTTTAGATAGAGTCACTAAGTTAAAAAAAAAATAGTTGTGAAACTTTGTTTTAGCGTGCTTGACATAGTTGTTTGGTTGTCTGAACTCCCAGCTGTGGGTGAGCTTGCTACAATATAGTTAGCAAGACCACCGGAAGGCAAGATGAGGCTGAGTGACTTGTGTATTCTGTCAGAAAAGAGACAAACCTGTGAGCATCCTGATAATAATTTTTCATACTTTATTGTGAAACCCTAACCTCTGGGGGACCTGGCATCGTTTTCCCACAGTACACTGTGACATCCTTGGGATTAAATAAATGTTGCAGTAAATGAGCAAAATCCCCCCAAATTCAGAAAAAAATAATTTTAAAGTGAATAAAAATGAGCTCAGAGGCAGAACTTTCAATAAAATTATACAAGAGTGAGAGTTTGATTATAATATTGCCTCCTTGTTTCCCCTGATACAGACTTCTCTCCTGCGGTGACTTTCTCCGGTTTGTCGGCTCAGTTTTGTGGTTTTGGTTCATTTTTTCTTCCAGTTTTACTTCTGATGCAAACACCTAACAGGAGCAGGTGTGACAAGTCTATGTCTCAGTTGCCCCAATGCAATAGGATAGACAGGAAATGCAATATAAAGGAGTCAAATTTATTTTGCATTTCCCCCTAGGTTTTGTAACTAGCAGTCATAATATAAGAACAGACTCTTCTTCCTTATTTGTCTTAGGTTAGAAGGACCCTAACATTACTGCTAATAAAATAAAATGTGATATGATATCCAGTTCCAAGCTATGGAAGAAGTTGCGAAGGAAAAGGCATTAAGCATTATAACTTGTTGCACTGCTGACTCATTGACCTCCATAGTCCAGTGGGAATGTAGTGCTGTATTAATCAGTGTTGGAACTGAAACTGCAGAAATGATCCAGCGAAACAGAAGAAAGTGCCCACATGAAGAAATCCCCTCATTAAAAGCAGGCAAGAGCGTAATCAAACATCACTCTTGCATAATGTGATTGAACGCTCTGCCTTTGAGCTCATCTTGCCATTCACTTTTTTTTTTTTTAGATTGACTTTTAATTTATTTCTTTTTGTTCAGTTCTTGTGGGATTTCATTGAATTATCATGACACGGATTTAATCACATAAACATCTTTTTATTCATTGCTTTATTTAAACTGCAGTCCAAAAGCAACAATTTTCACTGTCTATACTGTCAAGCAGAGAAAAACAGAAACGGGAATGTGCTGCTTCTACATTTCACTTGAGCCACTTTTCCACTTTGTTTCACCATAAGTTGTATTTTTATGAGAGAAATTCAATTATGTTATGCGCCAATTAGCGTTTAACTAGCTAGACAGTTATATTAAGCACAAGCTTAAAATGTGAAATGATCTTAATGCATTTCTACATTTGCCCATGACTTTCTCTTGTAACAAAAAAAACAGTGTTATACACATTGTGCTTCAGAAATGTCTTAACAGACTAAATAGCAGTAGGACAGAGCAGTACATTCCCACAGAAGTAAAATTAAATAGCATCTCAGAACGACTTCAAACATTAAGCACAAACTCTGAAATGCATATTGCGTGACGTCTCCAAAAATATGAAGATTGGTTCCCTCCATCTTGAAAGGATTATATGACAACAGAACAAATTAGACACTTTATATTTACGTGCTACACAATGATTAACCTTCAGCCTATGAAAGAAGGATTAATAGGGGTAGTTTGTTTGGTTGGTTGCGATTAAAAAAATAAACTCTGTAAGGAGAAAAAAACAGCCGAGTCATACTAAACTGTGTTGTATGATTGACAAAAGTGTTAAAACTGCGTAGACTAACAGGTATGTGGAACTAGGTCAGGTCTTTCCAGCCGCGTCTCCACCGCATCGCACACTTACTATTTGCTCTATTTTTAAAATAGAGAGGATGGCTATGATATTTTAAGATGTCTTTATTCCATTCAGCTTTACGGCACCATGTTTGCAGCGTAGTTAGCCCTCATATGCTTTACAGCGTAGAATAATAAAAAGAGGCCTGCAGCATAAATACTCAGTTTAAGATTTTGCAGGCACATTTCCTTACCTGAAAGTTGTGTATACGCTCTCAGTCCATCTATAAATGTATTTATTTGTGATGTGGCTTCCTTCCTTCCTTTCCATAAAAGCATATGAGCAGACATCAGACAGCTATCATCTGCCTCGGTGCAATTTAACAAGGTAATGGCTCTCTGGTGATTTACAAACCATAGTGGACAGGAAGGGCTTGTGCCTTTTGGGAGGGTGTGTAGTAGGAAGACTTTAACTGTGGTGAATTTGACTGTAACTTGTACATCATTTAATTATAAACGCATACTAAGCACTTTTAAAGTTTACAGTGTTAAGCAATCTTAAGTGAAACGAGCACAGAATTATTGAAATTGATTGCATGAGCTCCCCACTCAGCCTCTCACAGATGGAGACAAACTGACAATGAGTGCTCACAACACAGCGCGAGGCGGTACTCCAAATGCAGCGCATGAGATGTTTTTTTGACATTTTCTGAAAAACTATTGATCCACATCACATCAGTCAGAGTTTTCCTGGTGTCTTGGAAGGCTCTCTCGAGAATGTATTAACAACAACCATCACAGGACCGAAAGACTGCAGGAGATGCTTTTGAAATCCAGCACTTGAAAGATGGCTTTTTATACAGTTTCTCTCTGTATTATTTGAACTCTTATTTTTCCGCGTGTCCTTAAAATAATCAGCTATACTGGCAGATAAGCACGAGGAGAAGAAAGAGAAAGGCACACAGGGAATTCAAAGTCAAATATACAGTCATATTTTTCAGGTTAATGAAGTAAATATATGAAGAAATTCATTGTGTGATTCGAAAATTGGCCTTTTGCCACTCACCCTCAGAAATAAAATTAAGTTGAATAAATCACACATAAAGCAGTGCAGGCATACATATGCTGCTACTGTATTTGTTTATTTTTTATCTTTTCTTTTCCTTGGATTATTTTTTTTCTCCCTTATTTTTAAATCAATAAAGTGACATTTTGCCACTTACGACCTTCCTCAGCTTGCACTGAACCCTGATTCATAGAATTATAAATAAAAAGCTGAAACTGAGAGTTGTGACTGTGAACATCTCATCTTTATAATGTAATATTTCACCAACACATCATTAGTGCAAGTGTGTTTTTCCTTTTGTTCTTCTACAGTTTAATGCCTACCTTCACTATAAAAGAGCAGAGCCCCCCTTTAAGGAATTGTTTGGCATTTATGTAAATAGGGTTCTCACTTATTTGATGATTAGAGGATCTGTTCTAGAATACTAAAAATGAAGCCAGCAGCTGGTTATTGTAGCGTAGAAAAAAGACAATCACTTCAGACTTTGCTTTGCTCAAAGTAAAAGAAATAATGCCTCTAAAACCTCATATAAAAATTGTTTTATATTATGTTCTTGTCATTCTCAAAATCACTCTGAAGTCATTGTCTTAGTCATACCAGAGTAAAAATAGAACCTTATAACTCGGAAAAAGTGTTGGCTGTCTGGTAATTATATTGAACTTTTCTTGCAAGTAGCTGTAGTGACTGCCTGGTTGCCCAGAGGTTGAGCGTGCAGCATCGTCTGCCTCTAGGCAACAACTTTTAATCACAAGGTGATTGCACGGGTCGAGCAGCCTGTATCCAAGCAGCCGTGGTCTCACCCAGACTGACCGTCATCGCTCGCAGACAGATTGCCGAGGGTTTGCAAATAACTGCAAACTAATTTATAAATGCAGACACATTGCCAAGATGTTGCAGTCAATTTGAGTCTGCACCAATCAGCACAACTTCTCTTGTAGATCTAAGTGTTTGCCAACAGGCTTTATTCTGGTTATAGTCTTTTGTAAAGGCAGGGCTGCTGAGCAGTTCTGTATTTTGCAGTTAGATTGCTTTTCTGCAGCGTTGATGTTATTATTTGTGCAGGAATTTCAGAATTTCTTCTTCGAATATACATTTTTATGAATTACAGCAGACTGACAGACTCCATCTTGTTGCCATTTTATCACTTAATGCACCAAAGTGACTTTGAGGACGTCAACAGAGTGCAAGTTGTCGCTGACATGGTCACCCATTTTTGAAGCAACACTTTTCAAAATCAATGAGACTGCAAGTTCATTGTGCACAGTTGTAGTAATTTTAGTTGTTTCACGATCTGCAAACTCTGTTTTCCCTAGTGTGACTGTAGCATTGTTCATCTTTGGACAAAACTTGTAACAGGTTTGTCCAGTGGTGAAATTTCGTCTCTTTACAGGCTGCAGATTCAAATACATCAGTGAGACATTAGTTTGGGACCATTATTTACAAATTAACATGGTGCGTTGTTGTTGTAGTTGGTTGTGAATATAGCAAATGAAACCTTAATCCCTGCAGGAAAGAGTTTACTGAGGTCAGAGAACACGTGAGCATTACAGTTGGTTTCCCCATAGACTTTGACAACTTCACTTCACAGGAAACCTCGTCAAAGGTAAATCTATGGTATTGATGTTTTTGAAGGCATGCAAAAAAGCCTGTATCCAAAACCTTTTCCTTAGTAATAACAAACCATGTGAGGAATTCTCACCCTTATAAAAAGAAGATAAAAAGAAAAAACTGTATCAACTAGCTGTCCAGTCAAAACACTGTGGGACATAAATGGACATCAGGGGAAAATAATCTCACTTTACTTTGCATGAATCTGATCTTTTGACTTAGAAAATTGAGCAAGTTAATGATAGCATGCAGACATTCAAAAGCAGCAGGCTGACAGTGACAGCTATTATGATAATGATCGTCTTGACTTTTTTTTTTCTATAAAGGTGAAGAAAGTTGAGAAAATATTCTGTGCTTTATTGTTATACTTCATTCTGATGTGCTTCCTTTTTAATCCTTTTGGACCGGGCTCCCAGCTGAAGCCATGGCTTCGCTAGGGTCTTAGGATGTGTCATCGGTCAGTGTTATTTGCAAGAAATCCCCAGTGGACATTTTTCACTTCTGTAAAAACTACATGGGAGGATTTCGTTGGCATGTTGCTTGAAGCCGCTACACCGTTGGGAACATTTCTCTCTCAAGTTTCAACTGGAACTAATGCCTCCTTGCTTCAGTTTGCACCACCTTGGGCAAAGTTTAGTTCATCTGCCTCAGCTTGCTTCTTTCCATTGATTTTGCATACATTCATGCCGCTGCCTCTAAATTACTATTTTTGAAATCTTAAAGTAGGGTGAGAAGGACAAGTGAATTTAGAGGCAGCAAAAGGCAGTAGGAAGGATGGCAAAGTAGATAAAACAGACAGGGATGTGCGTTTATCAAGCGTTTCGTAGTTGGCGCACTGATCCAGGTTCAATTGACGCTCTCAGATCAGTGGGGACGGCTTGATCAAGGGAAGCCTGTGGTCACTGAACCCAGATCAGCTGTTGTTAGGATGGATAATTAGGGAGCTGGAAAGAATATTCAGAAACAGATGGTAGGATGGGTGAGACGTGTGGGAGAAAGACAGAGAGAGAAGAAAGAATGGAGGCTGTCTCTTTCGATGAGAGTGTGAGCTAAATGCATGAAATGTAAAACAAAATGGGAAAATGAGAGAGTGATGGAGAGGAAGATGGGGGATGGACAGGAGAAGTGGAAAGAGAAGAACAAGGCAGGGTTGGAGAAAGAATGGATTGATGACAAGAACAATTGTGACAGACGTAGGAGGGAGGGGTGAAATGCTGATTCGGTTTGAACCGAAGAGGAGGATAAGGACACGGAGAAGCCGGGTGGAAGACAGACGCAGACATATAAAAACTATATATGAAAAAAAATATTAGTCTGTAACTTACGTACTTTTTTTCAACAACACGGGTTTCTCTCCTGTTGTGCCAAAAAAGCAATTTTGAATATGAAAGAGTTCTCAGCATAGTGGAAACTTGGCTGGAAAGGCATAAAGAGGCAGATGAAAAAAAAAAAAATACATGGATTTGCACTCGGTATGTGTTGCGAGAGAAACCCCACTACCAGCCCACCCCACCTGAATGTTTGAAGTTGAAAGAGCATGAGGAAGATTGAGGGAGGAGGAAGAGGAGGAGGTGCAGGAGGAAGATGAGTAGGCGAAAATAGCTACTGTGACCAGATCAACAGTTAGACCTTTGGGGAGTATCAACTCTCGAGTTTGAGCGGCAGACAAGAACCAACGTCTGGCCAAAGAACTACAAACACACACACATAAGCACAAGATGAAAAGACACCATCAGCACGGATGTAAAAAATATGTGTACACTGATAAACACATCTTGTAGTTGGTATGTAAGAGCGCACAAAGGCTAAATCTATCCGTCCGATACCATTTAGAAACCACTTACACTTCCCAACCACTTGTTTAGGCTGGTAGCACAAGGGTTTCTTGATCCTGTATATAGCTATTCAGTAATAAATTGTGAGGAAGTTTTACACAGTAATGTGCATTTCCTTGTGAATACAGTCAAATACTACGAATGCTACAGACACATGTGAGGAAAAAGTAGAACAACATACTTTTACAGTATGCAGCCTCTCTTTTCTTTGACTAAAGAATCAAACAGACAGAAATTTTTAAATTCAAGTGAATAATCTAGAATTGATTGCTACTGATTGCATTTAGGCTTTAAACATTGTTGATTAGTCACTATTACTGCGAGCGATTTAGTGATAAATCCCATCAGGCCGCCGTTTCATTCAAGAGCATTACTATAACTGTATGGTGCAAGGAGCAGGGTAATTGGGACAGAGCTGATATCGTGTCACCGTTGTTCACAGTGACACCTTGGCAAGGACACAAATGATACTTTCCGGTAGTAAACTGTTTATGGAGTTTGCAGTAGAAAAACTAAAACAACAATATAGTTGCAACTAAAAAGCAGATAATATGATACTTGCTTGCTAGATTTTAATCACTGAAGTGCTTTTATTAGAGATGGCGGTAGTTCTACTGTAATAATACTTGGTGTGAGTCCTGCACTGTGATTAATGTGGAAATTTCTTACTCTTTAGTGCCAATGTGTGTGTGTTTCCATTGCACCTCTGGACAAAGTGTGGCTAAAGCATGAAATCCCTTTGTGAATGCATGTAATTTTCTGTAGCTGTTAGTAATTGATACAGAATTAAGATTTAATTATGCACTTTGGTTATTGATTTTTGTTCCTGTTTATCATATTGTGTTTCCTCCCTGAGATTTGTGAAGCTTTAGAATGAAAGGTGAAATACCTGATGGAGCGCAGAACAAAAAGTGACACAGTATGCAGTGTTAAACAAGTAAAGTGCATCTGCACAGGATCAGAATATACTGTGTATTAATCATAAATGTTACGTGCTGTCATGTTTTCAATATGAGATTTTAATACAAAAATGTTAAATGATTCTACCCAGGAATGGAAAAGAGGCTGGCAAGAACAGACTTCTACATGGTAGCATGTTCTCCTTCTGAAACACTTAATTATTTCAGCTTTATTACTGAGAATTCATGGTTATTGTCTGGTTAGCAGATGGCTCTCTGTGCTGTGAAACCTGTGAGCTGCAGCTGAAGCTGCTATGCTGAAGAACCCAGTCAGAGGCACAAAAAGCAACTGTAACAAATTCAAAAGGAGCCTTTGTTACAAATTGGAACAAAATACTGCGCAACAGTCTCTGAATTCAACCAGAATTAAAAGGGAAATCAACAGCTGTATATTTCGTCACTTCTAAAAATGCATCTTTAACTTTAGCTTCCGAATACTGGTGCATGCAGCAAAATGTTAAGCTTGAAGACTGCATGCTCCTGGGAGACATAGATAATAAAGGGAATACTTTATTCATTTGGTGGCAACTGAAGCCAAAGATGCACAAAAGAAATACCAGCTGGACTTGTTGATTATTTTATTTTACAGTAGACTATATAGAAAGATGGACATTGCTTCCAGGACCTATTGGTTTATGAAACCCTGTTTTGAAGCCTTAGCTTGACTGTCCCTCTTTTGCATTTTTAAAATCCTGACGCAACGTGTGAGTGAGAAACCGAGGACCCTAACATGGTAGTGGCTTGCCCATCACAAAGAAGCTTCTTCCTAAATCAAACACTGTTTTATCATCTGTTTTACTTCAAATTGAACAATACGTTTTTAAAATGAAGCTGGTGTTGTTTTCAATAAGGCTAATGATTGACTTCATAAACTGATAAGGGAAGCTTTTACTGTGGCCCTAAATCAAGTGATGGCCTTTTTTAAAATAGAATTAAGCATTTTTTGCAGGCAGTGGATTTGCCACCTTCTGACCATTTATCAGAATGTAGGTTTGAGGCGCTTCTAAATTAGCTTCATTTTTCAGACCGAGAGGCTACGTCCATCATTGATATGCAGTGTATTTTTTTTTTTTGCCCTTTTGGCCTCCTGACAGGCTGCTAATGCCAGGCTATGTTTCTGTCATATATCCATACCACTGAGAACGTTAACATCTTAATCTTTGCAAATAGTGCAGAGTTTTGGATATTCTGCTTTCTAAACATTCGGATTCAGCAGAGGAGACTAGAGCACTGCCTTCCTTTGGTTCAGAAAGTTTGAAAAAATGTCTGTGTGTGTTTAAAGTTGTGAAGTCTAATCTTAGATGTTCAGAGTTTCATGTCTGTCCAAGCTTTGGATGTGTTCCAAATGTCAGCCACCTAACAAGTTCTGTGAGAAAATGAGCAGGGGCCTGTTCTTCGTACCGCGCTAAGTGAGTTAGCTGGATGAGATTGTTGACGATTTCGCGTGATCCTGGATCGTTCGGTTCCCCGAAGCCCATCCGGGACTTGCTGTCATAGCAACAGAGCCGTAAGCGTAAACCTGCTGGGGAGCAGGTTTACTTTATGTAAACAGGATTAGATCGCGGCCACGCAGGTATGCCCGCGTCATTCATACGAAAGCAACAGCGATATTCCACCACTGTTTCACCATAAATAAATAACATCAATGTAACTAAAGACAATGCAGCACCTGATCCATTTATTGATTTCACACAGGTCATTTCCTAAAAAAGGGAAATGTACTATTAACATTCTATTACATGTATGTGATTATTACAGATTTAATTCATATTTCAGAGTAGCAATTGTAAATTACTTCGTGTAATCAAGATGAGAGACCACGGCTATAAAAGCCAAGGTGGATTTGGGAAGCCTGTCGCAGCCATGTCCTGTCCGTATACGCGAGCCACCCATTGCGGAAGGTGCAAGATTGATAAGGAGAGTCCTCAGAATCCAGCGTATATTGCGGGACAGACAGGATCCTTTAGCTCAGCGCGACAGTGTGCTCATAGAGAGATATCGATTTTCCCGTGAGGGTATTATTTACTTAACCAACTTGTTGACGAGGGGGTGCAGGACCACCACCTGTCTTTTGTTGCTCTGCCCTTTTCTTGGTTGCTGTTATAAACAAACAGAGTATTCCAGGGTCTCTTTCCAAGAGACTAAAAGCAATATAAGTGATAAATATTACCATTCTGTAGAACATTCTTATATTTCACTTTTACTTGTTCCCATGTTCTAGTGGGTCCTGTCGTGGCTCTAATGTGAAAGAGGATAAAATATAACATATTATAATATAATGTAATATAATATTGGATAATATAGTGTAATATAATAAATCTACCCTACCGCCTACTGGTGTTGGCCAGAGGGGCCGATGGCGCGATATGGCAGCCTGGCTTCTGTCAGTCTGCCCCAGGGCAGCTGTGGCTACAACTGTAGCTGCCTCCACCAGTGTGTGAATGTGAGAGTGACTGAATAGTGGCATTGTAAAGCGCTTTGGGTGCCTTGAAAAGCGCTATATCAATCCACTCCATTATTATTGTTATTATTAAATTACTTACGAGTTTAATTTGTCAGCAACTTCCTGCCAGCCCTCGCTCCTTGCTTTTGCAGCCTTTGCAGTGTTCCCTTGCGTTCTGATTAAACTCTGAAACTCCTGAAATCCCTCACTCAAGAGTTCTTGCTCTGCTGCCGAAAAATACCGAGCCGAGCGCGCTCCGTCGACATTTTCGCCGACCAATCAGAGGGTTGCCGATCAATGTTTCTACTATCGATGCGTAGCCCCTTTTACGACACCCAGTGATGTCACATTACTGCGTCCAGCTGTACTAATCGTCAACAGCAGGTGTGTTCGGGGAACCGGATTAGCGCGCTCACGGTTAGCGCGATGGTTTGGTCTTGGATGTTTCATTTGATCTTGGATGTAGTAAGCGACGTACGAAGCACAGGGCCCAGGCCTTCACTTCTGAGCTATATTCCTCTACCATAAAGCAGCCACACTCATATATAACGTTTGCGCCAATCCAGTTTATCTCAAAACTAAGAAATTCATTATATCGAAGGAACAACAACCAAACATCAGTGTGTGACCTATTGACAGACTATTTATGTTGCCCACATCAGCAAGGCACAGCACATGTACAATTTTCAGGTGCTTCTGGATCGATACGTCCCCGTAACTAGATATCATATCGTTTTCGAAAATCCATCACACCTGTACTGGCAAGAAATATACATCGTTTATAATGAAAGAAGAAATAACCCCCCAAAAGAGAGAGAGAGAGAGAGAGTAAGAGCCTGGAATGATTAGAAATGGGTGAGATGTAAGAGAGAAAGACGAAGAACAAGATGTGGGGGTGGGGGGGATGAGTAGAGATGAGGGGGAAGAGAATTAAGGAGACTGATAGTTGAGCACAAGGTCCAGGGGGCATGGATAAGTGTTTGTGTGTGTCTGTGTGTGCGAGAGTGAGTGACCGTATGCCTCACACACACCTACACACACACACCCACACAGAGAGGGTAGCTCACGAAGACAAATGTAGTGACCTTGCTTAGTGATAAGGCATGAAGATAAAGTAGTGTTGGATGAAATAACGGAAAAAAAATGCCAAGAGAAACAAAGGTGTGTGTGTGTCTGTGTGTGCGCATGTGTGCATGTTTGTGGGAGTGTGCAAGACAAAGATGGGAGAATAGACAGATGGAGTGATGAAGAGAAAGGGTGACAATAGTGAGACAGAAAGAATGACAAAAGGGTGATGAGACAAGCAGCCACAGATGTGGTTCAATACCGAGAACGCCAGATAAACAATAAGAAAAGAAAACAGAGGCAAGACAATATGAAACTTGACACACATGTTTGGACTGACCTACCTAATGCTCTCTCTTCAAGATTTCCAAGATCAAATAGCTTCTTACCCCCTGGAACTCTTGTTTTTGCTGACCACTTGTAGTTTCTGCAGGGTTTCACCTAATACACTGAAATCACTGATAAGTGTGATTTGTTAGAGGTGCAAGATCAACAGGAAGAGGTGAACAGTGTTGCCAAGTTAGCTGTTTTCTTCCTAGATTGTGACTTTCAATACCTTTGCTCTTTTGTGAACAAGTTATAGTGACAAAAGTATTCTACTTGGGCTGGTATTTGAGGAGAGGAGAACTATATTTTTTAAAATAAGGTGGTCAACCAAAGAGCCAGACAGATGTGTAAATAAGCTGTACGTGTACCTACCTCCTGTCCACAAGTTTTTCATTTTGAACTTTAGCTTGACCATTTAAATTCAATTATTCTTTCTCAAAGAACACATTTTAGCAGAGTGGGTAAACTGTTTTTGGATTCTTCCATGACTCTTCCACGACAGCTCAAATATATATATTTTTTTAAGTTACAGGTGAATAATCTGAAGCAATTAAAACACTTTATAAAATTATAATAACTTAAGCTAAAGCTAGCTAACTTGAATTTTTGACCTGAATCAGCCACGAAAAGTTCTTCTGCAGGCAGTCGTGTGACCTGCCAGGAGGTCCCTCCAAAGCAAGCCTTGACTCTTAGCAAACATCTTGGTCAGAGAGCAGTGTGATTATATGGTCAGTTATTTTGACTACGCTTTATAAATGAGTGGGGTGGGTGCAGTAACATGAATTTTAATGGTCTCTAGAATATTAAAAACTCGCACATAATTAGCAGTAATAGTAAACACTGCTTAAAAAGTTTGTCTCAAAATGAGATTTAAAGATTCATTTTGGGTAGAGAAAATCAAGAGAAAATACTAATTAGGCACACTTACATCTTTACTATGATAACAAGTAGATATCTCTCTCGACACCCATTTGAGGCTGTTGAACCTCTGCTGTCCAATTTTGTATTTTATTGAATATCTTTTCATGTGAAAGCACACATCCACTACTCTTTCTATTGCTGGATCTTGGACTCAGCCAGGGTAGCCCATTGTCACTGATTCTATTCATGATTTTTTCATGACCAGAATTTATAGATGCAGCTGTGGAGGGTGTTAGCTGCCTTGGTCTCAGAATGTCATCTCTGCTTTTGCAGATGATGTGGTTCTGTTCAATTCCATTTTATTCATGTAGCACCAAATCACAACAACTGTTGCCTCAAGGTGCTTGTTACCCTCATCAAATGACCTCATACAGGGCAGTTTCCGGCCGAGCGTGAAGTAGCACCTGCGGAACAGGCTGAGACGATACACCATGCTCAGGTGGACTGGCAGACACTGGCAAGGCCACTATTCCTTTCTCCACCAATCCAGACACAAGAGCAGCTTTCAGCTCAGCCTTACGCAGAGCTGTGGAGACACAAATGCCATAAAATGCTGCCACCTCATGCAAATCCCTCTTCTTACAGGCGTCCAGCTGGACGCCTGTAAAAAGGTAGGTAGCCATTCAAAACCACAACAAAAAACTACCTGAGGCTAACAATAACAACAAAGAAGAACCATCTCCAACACGCAAATCAAAAACAGGTGGGAAATATGTGTGGCCACAGGTTAACCAATAAATAAAAATACCACCGACCCTCTCCCCAGACCTACCTACTAAAATCTTAGCCTAGTTAGCTTCTGGAGTGTACCAGGCTCGAGGCAACTTTAAAGGCTAAGCATCAAGTGCACAAAGCATCGACAAGCCTACCCCCGACAGGGAACTAAACATCACCCGCGATTACTCCAAAAATAAAAAAGGCAAAATAAAAAATGAGTGCCTGAAGGAGGAGCTGACGCTCAGCTAGACACTGTGCTAACCGGAGAGAGAGCGCAGCAGATACAATACAACCAAATAAGCCACTGGCAAACAACTCACTAATACTCAATTGCTCTTCCTTCCATTCATATCCCGGACGAGCCCCCACATTGTTACGTCCCCACAATGAAGGTCCAGGGGTGTGTGTGGGGACTGGTAACAAATTGGTACAGAATGAAAGGAAAACAGACAGAGGTGTTTAGTAAATAAAATAGTTTTTATTATAGATAAACTTAACATAAAGAGCCGGCAATGCCGTTTTACCAATAACACTAGAAAAAGAAAAAGGTCGCAACAACAAAGAACATAACAGCCACACTACTCACGTGAAGCAGCTACACTGCTTCCAAAACTCCACACTATAGGATCACCTTCGACACACAATGTGGGAACACCAGAGAAAAACCACCCTCTCACATCCAGTTCATCCCCAGTTTCTATGACCTCAGAGAGGTGTTTGCTAACTGGGCCCAGGTGGTAAATGAGGCCAATGAGCAGACGCTGTGTCCTGGGAAGAGAGAAGAGCAAGAGAGAGACAGAGGGGTGGAGCAAGAGAGGAAGAGGCGGAGAGAAAACACCACACCCACAGAAGGGCGGTTTCAGGAGGCCCAGCTAGGGCCGTAACAACCTCCTAGTCTGGTTCTCAGCTCCGACTTTGCGTTGGAATTGAGTTGCTGCCCAAGTGGAGTAGTATCTCTCATTCACAAGAGAGCGAAGGAGGGCGTGTGGTACTGGTAGACATAATGGTGCTGGATTGGTCTTTTGCGATGACGAAACAGCTGAGCGTGAAAGCTGAGCTGATTTACATTTCCATCTTCATCTAAGGCAACTAGTTGTGGTTAGTGACCAAAATCTCAGTCATTCATTCCCAAACCACTTCAACCACCAGTTGACTTCAAAGTGGGACGTTTTGGGCATGGCTAGCCTGGAGTAGGCTCTGGGGTAGACCCAGGACAAATGGATAGAATAGCTTAGATAGCTCAGTGTCTCACCAGAAGAGCTGAAGGAGGTGACTGGGAAGAGGGTAGACTGAGGCCCTCACAGCTAGAACTCGTAGAAGCAGTATATGATGGTTGGAAGAATGGATGGATCCTTCTAAGGATTGAGATCCTTATCTCGCTCTCCTCCTCTCTTATAATTATTCTGTCTGCACTGACTTTCCATTTTATTGTAGTTAAGCTAACATAGCTGTCCTAGTTTGAAACTGGGAGAAAACACAAAGAAGAACTTGCTAAAAAAACAAAAACTTTGAATGTGAAAACAAATCTGACTATTCACTGTACTTAAGCATGATGGCTTTTTCCAGGTGTCTGCTTTATCACAGCCTGCTTGTTTTGCGTTTAGCCATTATTTGCAGAGAGCCAGCTCTGCACAGAGAACAAAGCTGAAAAGTTTTTCTTGAGACAGAGAGATAGACAGATATACATCTAGATAGACAGACAGATAGGAAGGCAGGGAGACCGGCAGCAATCACAGAGCACAAACACTGCAGAGGTCAATGCTATCACGGAAACGAGCGGTTATTTCGTAGCATTTCATCATCATCATCTATCTCGGTCGCTTGCGCTCTCTCCCTCTTTCATGGCTGGATTTCTCATTGATGACAAAGCCATTTATGTCTCTCTTATTCCCCCTTCTCGCCTCCCTCCTCTTTATCCCCCCCATTCCCTTTCCTCTCCCTTCTGTTCCTCCTGGTCTCTCTCTAACTCTCCTCGCTATTTATGCTTCCTCTGTTTTATTTTTCAGCTTTTTTTTCCCTCTTGCACTTTTCCTCGTCTCTCATTCTCAATTTGCGTCTCCTTTCCATTCTCTCTTTGCTCTTTGTCTTCCTTTGCCTCGTTTGCACTTGCATCTCTATTTTTTACTCCTCTCGCACCTCATCTTCGTCACTCGTCCTTCTCCTCTCCGCCTTACATCATTTTTTCTTTCTCTAAACACCTCTCCCCCTCCCTCCTCCTTCTTCTCATTTTACCTTTCTCTTTCCCATGATTTAAATTCTGCGGATCATCTTTCTTACTTTCCTCTTTGCTTCTCACTCTGCCCTTCCCCTCCTTGCTCATCCTCCTTAGCGCACTTTCTTTCTCTCTTCCCACCTCCTGTTTTCCTCACTTCAGCTCCACCACCCCTTTCATTATTGTTTCTTTTCGTACTTTTTTCGAACTTGTGCATTTGCTGTTCCCCCTCATATATTCCTTACAAACATTTATCAGCCTTTTCTTTCCTTCATCTTCACCATTACCTTCTTAACTATTCATTTCTCTTCTCTCCCTATGTACCTTCCTTTCTAACTCATTCCCCTCCTTCTAACTCCCATTTTCTTGTTCTTTCAGTCTTTCTCCCTACTGTCTCACCTCTTGTACACCCTCCTCTCTATCACCATCCTCCCTGCTTCACTTTATTTTTTTTAACTGTCTGTGACGGTATTCTTTCTTCCCATACCTCTGTCACCTCCCTCCTTTTTTCATAATTTCTTTTATCGCATCCTTTTTCCTTTCCATTCTTGCCTCTTTCCTTTTCTCTGCTGTGTTTGATCATGCTCCACTCTCTTCTGTCTTCTTTCTTTTTTAAAAAAAATTTCTTTCTCTTTTATTTCATTAAAAAAAGAAACCCATATATAGCAGTCATTGGAAAAAAAAACACTATTTCGCTCTCTAACTAAAGTTTAAAGGCAAAAATAACTGATAAATCAAACAAACACAGCTAATACAAGCTAAATCTCCTCAAACACTTCATAAAGTACATTTCTAATAATTGATATTCTCTTCCTCAGCGCTGAGAGACAACCGCATCCAGCTGTATCGCTCGACATCCACCGAGCTTTCCATCACCATCTCGGAGGTGCAGCTGTCTGACGAGGGAGAGTACACCTGCTCCATCTTCACCATGCCAGTCCGCACCGCCCGCGCCACCGTCACAGTGCTAGGTGGGTCACAAAAATATGTATAAAGCACACACTGTCAGTCACTCTTCATATTGTGGGAGAAATCTGTCATTTTGTATAGAAACTGCTTTACCTTTGATACTGTCAAACATATTTTTATATGAACTTATCCAGAAAGAAACCTGTGGATTTTTCATGTCTTAACTTGGTAAAGAGATAAAAGGACAAAAGTATAAAAGAAAGACGCTTTGCTAATTTTTTGATTTCAATAAAACCTTATTTGCTATAAGTCTAACCTTCCTGTCTCCTGTATGTCCTTGAAGGATCCCTAGGTTTTCATATTTTTCATATTTCTCTGTCTCTTGTAGGCTTTTCTAAAATATCTCTTTGTTCACACTCAGGGCTAATGGTCCACAATGGCATTCTTGTCTCCATTGTTCACCCTCAGCTTGCCTCTTTTGAGGCTGATTGACATTTGTACAAATCAGCTTGACTGCAGTCTGTCTTAATTTGTGACAAATTAAAATGGATTATTCAAAGCTTCTGACATATGCTATTATCACCCCACTCAGTTTTCAAGTTGTTTATTCCCACTTTCATGGGAAATACTACTACAATTATTCCAAGCTGCATTCAGAGTGCACATTCAGAAAGTAAACGCAGGTGTTTTAAATTGCAGAAAAGTCCAACTTGACTTGTCGAGCTGTAAACAACTGGCTTCAATTCATCTTGATACATCGCCGTGGTATTTTGCTAGTGCGACCTACTCGCAGAGTTTACCCCCATGCTAAATGAAATTTTCCTTTGTTAATGTCAAACTTGCTTGCACTGGTACGCTAGCATTTTAATGCTGAATCTTCACAAAGTTTGGTGAATGATTGAATCAAATAGAATGTGTTTAATTTGTGCAGTAAAAGACAGAGAGATCCCCACCTTTAGTTCAGAGTATAGATGAAGTTGGAAAAGCACCTAAAACAACCATTTCCCATTAAGCTACCCAACTTCAAATCAAAAGGTCTACTCTGCCAATCTTCTGTGCCACTAAATAAAACAAGAAAACATGTTTAAATATTTAACAGAACATCTGAATGCTAGTACTCAATAGTCTTCCATGTAATGGTTTCATACTGTTGCTTAAATCTGTGCATAAGGTTGTGGAGATATTATTGAGAGATATTATTGCCAATAAATCAAAGAATTAAAAACATCCAGATTTTCCAAAATTGAAATAAAGTTTAGGTCACCAAAAAGTGAAAAGTTATGCAAGTTTAACAGAACAGTTTGCACAATGATAAATGTGTTATCTTCCAGTTCCTACAGGTGTCCCAGTGTTTGCTGCTTTGTTTTTGCTTCTGTCCACTTCATCTCAAACCAGCTCAATGACTTTTAAGTCTGGTCTTCCATCATTTAAAGACTACCATCTAGTTCTTTTCTCCTAATGTTTTGGGTCATTACCTTGTTGTAGAATGAGCCCCGGATAAACCAATGTGTCTTCCGCTGCCTTTTTCCCACCATTTGGACAGCAGTATACAGTACTAAAAATACACCAGTGGGTGTCATAACAGTTTCTTTCAACATTGCCCTCATATGGACACAGGTTTAGGTAAGTAAGCTGGGGCATCTATAAGAACTGTTAATTTAGTTCCACAGCTACAAAGCATTAGATGAATAGGTTTGTAATCAGTGAAAGAAGTGTGTTTAATCGGAAATTGAGCTTTTAAAACTTCTTTACCTTACTTTTCTACATTTTGGTATTTTTACATTGGAATTAAACTGCACATATTAGCCCCCCCCCCAAAAAAAAAAGTCAAAATAAAAATAAAATTGAATACATTGGTGCAATCTGAAGGGTAATGCAAGTGTAATGAATGCCTGCAGCCTTGAATAAATTGCCATCATCCCGTCAGTGGAGAGTAGGCTGTTTTATTGATTGGATATTGGCGTAATTGGCTTTGGACGCTCTTTCAGGTATTGACTTTTATTAGCTGAGTTTTTACTGGCTCTCTGTGTCAGCTTATTCTGTCTATATTTAATGATTTTACTTTGCATGCTTGGCAATAGTGGAATGCACCAACGCATAAACAAAAGATAATTATTTTATACATGGAAAAAGCAACTGGCGGGATATTTCTGGGAGGCAATGATGGACAAATTCACAGCCAACACTTAAGGGCATCTAGTGCCACTTCTAAATTGGTGTGTAATGAATTTAAGTCATTATTTGTGCTGAAAACTCTCACATTAGTATGTATTCAATAAAGTGGACTTCCATTATTTCATTTTGCATTTCCTTCTAACATGGAGATAGAATTAATATTTACTGTAAGTTAATTTGTGATATTGATGAGATGCAATTTCCTCTCGCTTTTGATTCAGCACTTTATAATTTGCCAGCAAATTCCTGGCTGAAAAACCAAGCTGCAGAGGGTTTCGGCCTAATTCTCTTGGAGAATGCACTTAGTGGAAACAAGAGATTTACATTTAGGGTGGGGCATGATTGCTCTGTGATTGTTCTGTGGCTCAGCGGGCAAAGGCTTTTCCCCCATATTTGAAATTAGTCAATCAACAACACCAAAATGATGGATTCAATCACTATTGTTGAAACGTATCCCAAATGTTTTGTCAGTGCTACAATATTGAAAATAATAAAACCTAGTTCCCCTGGACAACATAAGCAGTGTGCTCAATAATGATTTTTTTTAATTCATATTGGGGGGGGGGGGGGGGGAGGTATACTTTGAAGCAAGCATGAGGGCGGGTCCACTTGAGCTCTTAAGAGCCAAATTAACACGAGAATCATTTCTCAGTATTTACTTAAGTTTTGCAGTAATTGTGTTTCAAGCATCTTTTATTCTCTGTAATTGACGGCTGTGACACTGTATTCTGCGTTCAATAAATATTTCATGGCTCCTGAGAGGGAGCAAACCCATTAAAAATGTATGGTAAAATGTCTAAAAAAACGCATGGACCCCCTATGGGAAAATCAAGCAAAGATATCGAGTTTTGGCAGAGCAGCATTTGTGTGTGCATGTTTCATCCTTGTTTTGACTTGTTCTGACCATCGTGCACAATCACACATCAGCACATAACTGGTGAGCGTGGCCAGTTTGCATGTGTCTGTGAGAAGGAAACGTGTGGCATGCCTCCGCTCTTGAGCTAACCATAGAATAATTTATAATGGCTTTATTCTCTTTTATTCTACTTGTAGAGGAAAGGGTCTCAACAGGACTTCTCCAGCCAATTCTATATATCCAGTATTATTCCCTTATTAATATTCAATGCTACTTTACTGCCAGAGAGCTTCTGCACACAGTGCACTACATCAAATACCGCTACATTAAAAATTGACCACATTTTTTTTTAATGTATACCATGGCTAGTTCACAGCACTTTTTTTTGACACTTCTGTTCGTCTTTTTGCAGTGGTTTGGACAAAATACTATAAATACATTCTGTTAATCTGTTTTCTGTCATTTGCTGTTTCCTGAATTTTATAAATATTTTGGAACAAAAAGTAATAAAATATAAATTTTCTTTCTTTCCTTTATGGCCTGGTCCTAAATCCATCTAAACTGTTGGCTTAACCATCTCCGCTTTCTCTCCTGCTATATAAGCAACTCTGTCTTTCCTGCCTTAATGCATAAGAAGGCAGTTTGCAGTCAAACCGAATGTTTATTATTTGCAAAAGCAGAATGACAGTAAGCGCCGCCAACATTTAGAGAAATGTGCCGCTCGCAAAAGCTGCAGATGGTGTATTGCAAGTTTAGAAATTTTTCTCCTCTTACCTTCAGCCATGGTGGTGAAGAAAAGTGGATACTGAAATATTTGGCAGAATGGATGTTTAGTCTTTTTTCTGCTTGCATTGTTTTCACTTGTGCTCCAAGTTAAAATAGCAGTTAAGCAAAAAATGTGTTTAACCAACTGTGCCAGAATCTGGAAGAACACCCTCTGGGAGAGTAGCATGAAATTTTGGTTTGGCAGCAGGGCATCTGGTGTTTCACTTGGCTAAAGTTTTTTGGTTTTTTTTCACCTGACCTTTGGCTCATGCTGTGTTTCTGTCCCTCTCTTTCACTCCTGTAAATGGTCATCCAGGCCACCAGTATTCTTGCACAAATTGCGTTCACCTTGTCTTTTAGATAATGAATCCTGGAAGTTGCAATTAATATTGTATGCAAAATATGATCTACTTGACATTATGAGCTGACCTGAGAATGAATGCAATGCTGACTGAAACTGTAGAAATACATACATGCAGAACCCTTGCTGCTGATTTTGAAGGGATAATGCGTTATTATTATTCTCACTGAATTAATTGCTTTTCCATGATCATCAGTAGACAGCCGTCGTGCCATTTGGGGCTTCACTGCGACTGTTGGAATACTTAATATGTGTGCCACAAGTACTGTTGTAATGTTAAGTTAATGAAGGATTTAATCGTTTTCCTTTGGGAATATTTTCTTCTATATTTGGTTTCTGTAAGCTACCGTCGTGTTTTGAAGTCTTGTTAAAAATGTGATGAGCGTTTCAAATTTTTCATGAGACTGTGAAATGCGCAGGAGAATATGACCTTTTTTTGTGGATAAAGAGAAAAATTAGACAGAGTTAAGGGTTTGTTGTATGTTTTTTGTGTAATTACCCAGTGAAATGTGTTTTGCAGTTAATTCAAACATAAATTTAAAAAACAAAACACTTTTGTTCTTGTAATTGATTTACTGTACACTTTTTTGCAATAAAAGGCATTGCTATAAATTTCCTTACAGCCCCATGCATGGGGTGGGTCCTTTGGCAGTTTTATAGAGACGAGTTTCTTTCCGAATGTTCTAAAATGTATTGTTTGTGCTAACACCAACATCTATTTCATCCGAAGTATTTTCCCCTCACTGCATCAAATACTGGCCTTCTGTCAGATGCTGATTGTGTCCCTCTCGGCGATATTGGACACTGATGGATCACGGCCATGTTTTAAAAAGTGATAATGTCTGCTTTAGGAAGCTGCAAAGTTGGAGGTTTTCGCAGGTTTCTTAGCCAGGAGACTGCAGTTTGTGTCCCATTTGGAATGCTGTGCTTTGCATTTTTTCCTTTATTTTCCCTCACCGATTTGTTATCATCTGACTCATATCCACTAGTTTAGATACTTAAAACTGCTGGCCTTGGTTCAGTTGGGTTCAGGAAAATATTGTAACATGTGTTAAAGTACATGGCTAGGCTGCTGCCTCTGCGACTCTGCCCCGGATAAGCGCAAGAGAATGGATGGATGGATTGTGTTAAAGTATACCCCTTCACAACATCAACCCTGCAAGTTGAACAATTACACTGGTCATTTAAATATGACACAAGCATCCCTAAGTGACGGGTTGGGAGTGAAAGATGTGAGACACCAGCAGCTTTGACGAAAACGTCAGTATTTGACAGCCTAGTAATGAGAATGAGCTGTTTAGTCACAGCAGTTCACCAACTGAGCTTAAATGCTTCTGCAAGTTATGCCATCTTACTGCTTTTCAGACAGGCATGCAGATTTCTTGTTTTCTCATTTTATTTTAAAAGACAAAACAAAAAACTGAGATATTTGCTCTGGGAAGCTGGAACTGGGGGAGTGTTTTGCCTCTGGGCTGCAAACATTAAACTCGGATGCCCATTCAGCCCAAAGAGGTGTAACTGTGCTGTGTTTAGCTAACAGAAGCAAGTCACTTCCTTCTGAGACTGAAACAGTCATTATCTGCACATCCTAATTGGCCGCCTGTTAGCAAAACTGGGGGGAAAAAATGTCTAGTGCACCAGTCATGGCAGATACTTATAATAGAGACAGCATGTTCTGATTCTTCTGGAAGGTCAGAGCTGCTGTGAAATGGTTACGAACCATATTGGGTGCAAATCATAGCAAGCCCGCATCATTATTTTTCTCCCAGCTGGATTCTATCAGAGCTTTCCAAGTTGCCCAAATAGATTCAAGCTTGTCTGCGATATTGTGGATGCTGCTGCACATTTTGCTGATAGGCCACAACTTTGCAGACACATGCAGTACTTGTTAGAAACTCAGCAACTGGCCTTAATTTTACAAGGTTAGCCCTGCTGCATAAAAGTCTTCTCCTTCTCTCTTTCTAACTCTAAAACTCTTTACTCTTTAGGTGTGCCCGGCAAGCCTCAGATCTCAGGCTTTGAGCATGCAGTGAAGGAGGGGGAAAAAGTCACCCTGACCTGCACCAGCACTGGCAGCAAACCCCCCGCCACGTTGCACTGGTACAAAGGAGACCAGCTGCTGAAAGGTGAGAGATACGGACAGTGCGTGCAATGCTTTGTGTCTCTCTTTATAATTTTGTGTTATGTGCACGAGGATGTTGTGAGGTCAAGAAAAATGTGTGTTGCACATGTTAGTTTTTGTACTCTAGCTTGTACTCCTGGTGAGGATTGTATGGGTGTGGCTGTGTGTTTGTTTAGGAAAGCTTGTGTGTCATTATGCAGCTGGAAGGATACTCTGAAGGAATGCAAGGATGTGTTTTTTACTTGTGGTGTGTTTGTGTGAGGTTTCTGTGGTCACAAGTGTTTATGGGTGACTGTCATCCTTGATTGTACGCTGTGTATGGGTATTTGCAAGCGCGTATGCGACATTGGTGCGCATATGCCTCACGTTTGAGCATTTGCAAGATCATGCTGCGTGTGTATTGCGTCCTTGCCATATTGCCTGCTGTCTCTCTGTGTGCCCTGAACCTGTGTGTGCATATGTGTGTGTGCATGTGCGAGAGCAAGCTGCTTGTGAGCCCGAGTCCAGAAACGTGCTGCGTGTGTGCCCTTCTTTCCCATCATTCGTTCACACATGTGGTGGCTTTTATTATATTTTGTGTGTGTTGTTCCATAGCTTATTTGCACAAGTGCACGTGTATGTTGAGCCGCAGCATATCTGCAACTGGGAGTGACACAACAGAGAGCAAGAGATAGCGTGGGTCGGATCTAGCTAGGGATAACGAAAGAATCCAGCAATAAAAGGCAGGGCGGAGGAGAGGATGAAGGGATGAGGTTGAACAGAGAAACTGAGGTAGGGAGAGCTTTGCATGAGGTCAGGCTGACTAGTCTTTTGTTACAGATAAACGGGAGAAATGAGAAGGGAAGAAAGAGGAAGAGGCACAGCAAAGACAGAGAGGATGTCATGAGAGGACAAATTAACTGGCTTCTTCCAAACAGATAAGCTGAAAATCAAGGAGACGATTGGCAGCTTCTGACTCACAGTGGTATTGGCCGTGCTTTCGTTTCTCCAAATTGCAACCATCTTTCCCATAACCCCCCCGCTTCTTGTTTCTAAATCAGTCAGAGGTTTTCTGTTTTGCTTTACCGAGCAGAACAAACATGTTTGAAGTGTTGTTTCTGTCGCCCTTTCGCTCCTTCCACCATCTGCCCTCACACGAAAAAAAAAAAACAAAACTCTGTAAGCTTTAAGCTCTCATTGTCCTGGAAGAACAGCGCTCTCTGTCTGTCGTCACAGCTCTCCAACAGATGCCGCAAATCCTACTTTATATACAGTACTTTTTTCCAGTAATTACATTAATATAATAAGATAAAGATTTATTGATGTAAAAATGGACGCTCAGGCTTTGTAATGCAAAAATGCCCATCATTTGCCCTGATGCTTTGGCACTGTGTTAGTGTTTGCTATAATTATGGATTGAAAGGACTCAAAAGAATGGACTAAAGCTACAAAGTGAAGGAGTAATGGGAGAGCTGCCCGCCTGAGGACAGATTATCTGGTCCTTTTGTTACAGCTGAACTAAAAGCAGGAGACAGAAAGGAAGGAGATTGTTGCTTTTTAGAAACTGGATTTCTGTTTAAAGGCTCACTTCACCCAAAATACAAATAGATGCTTTTTTCCTGTATGTACCTGTAATGCCACTTCAAAGCATTCACAGCCCAAATACTGCCGTTCTGTTTGATGCCACTGCCATCACAGAGATACACACAATATTGTCCTTGTCACTAGTGCCATTGTATACAGAGAGATAGCACTCCTTTTTTGCAAAGTGGCAACATTTCCATTTAGAGGCTGGAGTGGTGGTCACAAGTTTGCCGGCCAGGCTTGGGACTTTATTTTTAACTTTAATGTCAATTGCTTATTGGATTGTCTTCCTCTTGCATTTTAATTTTGCTTTTACTTCATAATTATCATTAGTAATAAATCTTTGCCTTTTTTTTTTCTTAAATAAAAGGTTGCGGTAAGGTTTAAATATGTCCCTTTCTCAACATAAGTCCTGCATATCATCTAATGATGCTTATCCATTGCTTTTAAATGCAACGGCAATGAGAACAGGCTAGCTACACCAATAATTTTGGTCTTATTTGCCCAGTTTTTGAGATAAAAACTGTAAGTGAATGTTATTTTGTTTGTAGCGCTCTATTGCGTATATTAGAGCAGGGCGATATGACCAAAAATATTTATCACGATATACATTTGAAAATTTGCGATAACGATATAACTGACGATATAATTGACACTAGACAAAATACTTTACAACTCCACAACTTTATTAGTGCAAAAAACCCCATCAATGTATTTTCACTTAAACAAGCAGCTGTTTTTTATGTGCATTAAAGTTATATAAAAATATAACAGTGCAAATTCCTCGCTGACAGTTTAACCAAAAGGCATTTCCAGTGGAAATTGGCCGACATATCCTCAGCATAACCATGTATAATATCCACAAAACTTAAAAAGAGGTTATACACACACAACATGGTAATATTATGTTGAAGCACAGTACGTATCACTCCGCGAGGCTCCTGCCTACGATAGCCGTAATGCTCCGACAATCCATCAAGCGGTGCGGGTTCGTAGCTTAGCAAAGTCGTACTAAAACATTTGACAGATTTTCAAGCGTCGTGTACATGAAATCGTTTTGAGGTCAGTAAACACAACCAGAACTCATACATAAGGCACACGGGATTATAAGGGGCACTGTCGATTTTCAGAAAAATCAAAGGATTGATTTTAAGTGTGTCGTATTTTCCAAACAACACAGTAATAACGACGGCCCGCTAGCATGCTCTACCAAAAATAGTACTTTGTTGTGTATCTGATGGACGAAAGCTAAACCAGTTCCACACCACTGAAGTTGCAGCATTTTTACAAACCAATTCTGGTTCATCCGTTTCATTCAACGATCCACTTTTGCTCTTCTCATTCTGCGTCACCGCCATGTGCGTATGTAAACAAAGGCACTTCGCATGCGCGTTTTACCCATATTCTATCGCGATTTCATTTTCCTATCGTTGCCCGGAATTACACCGGTATTACCGTGAACGGTATGATATAGCCCAGCCCTAGCGTATATGTTTCATTTAGAAATTCAACAGCAGCATGTCTTTCCACAGACATGGTGGCGATTTCATATGCTAAAGAAATAGTCGTATCCCCGGGAGTTATGTATTTGCATTGCACATAGCCACGCTGCATGATTTACATACATAGTGTTTAATGTCATTCCACAGAGTAGGGAGGCTTTTACACAGCAAGACGGAAATTAAAGGTGTGGAAGTTCTGAGACTTGATAGAAAGAAAGTTTGTATTCTGTGATTTGCTCATTTCACTGTCATCAGAACCTTTCCCAATTCTTGTGTGTGTGTGTCTTAGCTACTGTATATGCACATCTTAAATGGCCACTCTAGCAGACTTCTAGTGGAAAAACAGAATGTTACGTGACTCAAAACTGATGCATTCACAATTTGTTCCATTTATGGGCTAAATTCTGAAATACTTCATCCTATAGTTCCCATAATGCAATATAAAGGTGTTGTTCAGACTTTCTTATTCCTGCTAAAGCCACATGGTTGTGGTTAAATAGTCAAATTTTCTTAAGAAGGTTCTCAGCTGAGTGACCCAGAAGTGTCAGACAGAATAACATGTTCCATAACATTCTCCTGATGTTATGGTAAGGTGTTTTTGAGCCTCTGTTATCTCCTGTAGCACTGGATACTGGGCCATCCTTTATAAAAGGTGAGCAGATAATGCTGTCCTAGAATTCAAAGTGACACACTATCAGACGGCGCAGGAACAGAAACAATCAACATAATTGACAAGCTAGAGATCATCATATAATTTACTGCTGTCTCCCTCGTGCCGTAATTTGCTGTTTTGCCAGCTTTTAGGATAATCGATAATTAATTTTACTTTAGAGATGCCAGAAGCCTTAAAAAGGCAATTTTCAATGTAGATAATGTCTTCAGCAGGAGAACAAAATAGGAGTGGACAGCGGGTGAGCAGCATTTCCTAACACAACCATTTAATTTCACCGTTGTTGCTGATATTTTGTAAACCAACATAGTAAAAAAGCATGAGGTGTAATTACAGTTCATTTTCAGGATGTTGTAGTTTTAACATAACAGATTCATGTCAGCAAGCAGCCAGGATGTAAATTTATCTTTGTCAAACTCCTTATCTCTCAACCTTCATCACGTTTCCCACTAAGGTCAAGGAAAACTCATGAGTAAAAACACATAGGCGGTAAATTTTTTGACTTTTTGACTCCAGTCCTTTTCTTTTGAACTTTGCCCTCTTCATTTAGCAGCTTCATTTCCTCCCACTGAAATAGCCCAGATGACATCATTCACCTTGTCATAATTAGGATATTAAACACCATGTACAAAATTACCGGGTCCGTGCCCCTGCCTTGTACAGATATCGCAAAAATTAATGAATTTGTAAAACATTAAGTGTTCCTCGAGGTTTTGCTGAATCACTGATCTGGCTTGGTGAAAGGGTTGCATGTAAAGTATACAGACATAGTTTATTTTGTAGAATTTGGATGAACCCAGCTTTTGAAATGGAGTGAGCACAGAGAGTAATAGAGACACACCAAGAGAGATTTGAAGGAGATCAACTCCATATGAATGATGTTGTGTTTGAGGCCTCGCTCAGCCATCCTGACACTGCGCAACACCAATCAGTCATTGCTGGAATGACACACACTCTGTCACAAACACAAAGACAAACCCACACACACACACAGAAACACAAACCCATTCGGTTCAATACACAAACATTAGTAATGGACAGATAATAATCATACACACACAAAGTGCTCATCTCCGGCTATATCACAGAAGAGCACCACGGGTCAGTGTGCTATTATTACAGGTTCTCATTCATGCAGCTGCGGTGTTTGTTTGTGTGCGAGTCCAAGCGTGTGGATGTTGGAAAGATGAGCCAATAGACTGTTTCTCACCAATGTCTGTGACAGCTTCACTGACAGTAAAAGGAAAGATGGAGAGAGATGAAGAGAAGGGAATGAGGGCAGCACAGTAAAGTGTGTGTGAGAAAGACGAGAAAGACTCTTTGTATCAAGTAAGTGACAGCGAGGGGCTGCTGAGAAAACAGTGAACAGAGAGAGAGGTGAATGAATGAACGGGAGCACGTGCGTGTGCGTGCATAAAAATAGACAGAGTGACTGCAAGTATTCTGAGAGAGTGATGGAAGCTGCAAAAGCCGATGTTGAGAGAGACAGAAGGAAGAAGAGAGAGCTGAAGGGGAATTAAGAAAACTGCAGAAGAAGTGAGGCAGCTTTATGTCTGAGTGGGAGTAGATTGGGGGGGGGCAAGGATGAAGCAAAGGGGGACCAGTTTTAAAGAAGAGGGGACTAGGGAGCGCAACAGGAGAGGGAAGTAGAAAAGAAGGGAAGGCTGACGAAATGGAGAGAGAAATCCAGAAAGAGGATTTAGCAGTGAGTCGAGAGAGCAAGAGAGAATGCGGGTAAGGGAGTGGTAATTGAGAAGAATGAAAGTCTAAGAGCTTTGAAGACTGTATTAGTTGTACTGTGTGAAAGGGCTATGGATCATTTAGTGACATCGATGTATTGGATTGGGGATAATGGGGATTTATGGCGGCACTTAATGCCATACCGGTTGAATTCCAACCTAAATTGTCATAATGCAGAACGTAGGGCGGATGGTGAAGGGTACATGGGCGTGTGTCTGTGTGTAGCAACATAATGGACGAGAAAGGAAAGGTAGAGAAACAGTGATGGAAAAAGTTTTTCAGTTTCTTAAAGTGTAAAAATCACAGCACTTGGAGAAAAGTGGACTGTAGGTAATGATTAATAATGATCATTAATGAGCAGAGTTTGCCTGGTCATGAAACTACTTTTAAGCCTCAGAAAACTATGCATCAAAATGGCTCTAATTCCCAAACAGTTCATGTGAAACTTGTTGAATTAAACCTGTGAATTAAAGTTGATGGTCTGAACTTCAACTACTTTGTTTGATTTAAAATCAACTGCGATAATGTAGAGAAGCAAAATCACAAAAATCGTGTCACTGTCCAAAACTAAATACATGTTTAAGTCTGAGAGGTCTTAGAAAAGAGCCCGAACTGCAAATATACAGGGAGTGCAGAATTATTAGGCAAGTTGTATTTTTGAGGAATAATTTTATTATTGAACAACAACCATGTTCTCAATGAACCCAAAAAACTCATTAATATCAAAGCTGAATGTTTTTGGAAGTAGTTTTTAGTTTGTTTCTAGTTTTAGCTATTTTAGGGGGATATCTGTGTGTGCAGGTGACTATTACTGTGCATAATTATTAGGCAACTTAACAAAAAACAAATATATACCCATTTCAATTATTTATTTTTACCGGTGAAACCAATATAACATCTCCACATTCACAAATATACATTTCTGACATTCAAAAACAAAACAAAAACAAATCAGCGACCAATATAGCCACCTTTCTTTGCAAGGACACTCAAAAGCCTGCCATCCATGGTTTCTGTCAGTGTTTTGATCTGTTCACCATCAACATTGCGTGCAGCAGCAACCACAGCCTCCCAGACACTGTTCAGAGAGGTGTACTGTTTTCCCTCCTTGTAAATCTCACATTTGATGATGGACCACAGGTTCTCAATGGGGTTCAGATCAGGTGAACAAGGTGGCCATGTCATTAGTGTTTCTTCTTTTATACCCTTTCTTGCCAGCCACGCTGTGGAGTACTTGGACGCGTGTGATGGAGCATTGTCCTGCATGAAAATCATGTTTTTCTTGAAGGATGCAGATGAGATATTTCTTGGCCCAGTCTTGACGTTTCAGCTTGTGTGTCTTGTTCAGTGGTGGTCGTCTTTCAGCCTTTCTTACCTTGGCCATGTCTCTGAGTATTGCACACCTTGTGCTTTTGGGCACTCCAGTGATGTTGCAGCTCTGAAATATGGCCAAACTGGTGGCAAGTGGCATCTTGGCAGCTGCACGCTTGACTTTTCTCAGTTCATGGGCAGTTATTTTGTGCCTTGGTTTTTCCACACGCTTCTTGCGACCCTGTTGACTATTTTGAATGAAACGCTTGATTGTTTGATGATCACGCTTCAGAAGCTTTGCAATTTTGAGACTGCTGCATCCCTCTGCAAGATATCTCACTATTTTTGACTTTTCTGAGCCTGTCAAGTCCTTCTTTTGACCCATTTTGCCAAAGGAAAGGACGTTGCCTAATAATTATGCACACCTGATATAGGGTGTTGATGTCATTAGACCACACCCCTTCTCATTACAGAGATGCACATCACCTAATATGCTTAATTGGTAGTAGGCTTTCGAGCCTATACAGCTTGGAGTAGGACAACATGCATGAAGAGGATGATGTGGACAAAATACTCATTTGCCTAATAATTCTGCACTCCCTGTAAATTACTGCAGATGGGAAAAAATAGTGTCCTTTTCAATGTAGTGGTTCTGAGTAAAAACTTAATTGAAGTGAAGTTAAACTAGTAAGTGGAAGAAAATGGAAATACTATATCTTAAACCTGAGTATAGCACTTTGTCATCTGAACCACTGAATATGGACACACATGGACACAGCAAGACAGATGCATCCCATCAGCTTCACTCAGTAATTCAGTAACAAGACTAATTAACTTTCTTTCCAAATTAGATGACCTCATATGAACACTTAAATCAGACTTCAGTGCTTTCTCTGGACCTAATCCACTTAAAGATTAAATCTGATGACTGTTTCGATTATTTTAAAACCTTCTACTCTTTCACAGGAAGGCTTTTTGCTGAGCATTTGTTTCTTCCTATTCATAGTCATGTATTTTCACACCTTTGAGAAACTGGAGTCTTATAATCAGCTCAACTGGTTGTGGTGGGGGGTAAAGTACTTACTGAATAAGAGAACTTATTCACTAATTTCATTTAGCTCCCCACACTGAACTGAGCTGTTTTTCTTCTTTTTTTAGTAATGGATTAATTTTGCTCGCACCTTTGTCTAAAAAGAGTCACTAAATACTCGTAGCATATTGAAAATAAAATATCATCCTTATGATTCAAGATACGCATTAAGATATTGTAAAGTCATATTGTAAAAAATTAGGTTTAAAAGTGAAAGCATTGGCAAAATGATGATCGTTTTTCCTCCGTTAATGTTTTCAAATGTTAAATTATCAGTTTATTTATTATCAGTGGAATTTTTTTTCAAACAAAAAAAGTCACAGTTTGATTTGATAATATCACATTTTCCCAGCGCAATAATTAAAGGACACCACACAGTCGAGTCTGTCTTTAGCACAAACAAAACAATTTAATCTCACTGGCAGCTTAATTTCTTTGATTACGAAAGCAGCGATTTTGGGACATTTGGTCCATGAACTAATGGATTCATTTAATAATTTTTTCCGCTCTAATCTGGACCTTCTGGTCACAAACACGCTTCTTTAGCCATGAAGTCCCAAACACGCTGGTCACAGTAATTGCTGCATCCAGTTGTTTGATTTTCATAATATGATTATTTTATAGCAGATTGGACGCTTGAGGGTTGATGCATCAGCAGCTCCACCACCTCATCTGCATGGCATCACCACCTTGGGGGAAGTTAGTTTCAAGGATGTGCCGATTGGCCACCTTTTTTTTAATCGAGGAATACGAGTTCTATAGAAAAGTGTCGGTATCCCATGAAATTTTTAGCAGGTGCTGGAGTATCGTTGAGCTTAAATATTAATGAAGCAGAATGCTGCACACACTTTTCCTAACACTGAATATTAAGATTTAGTTGAAAGATTTAGCAGTCATTAAAGGCATTACTTTGATCGTATGAGATGTTTTTGTAATTATTTTGTGTTTTTGTGAAGTATTTTGTGACATTAACTTTTAAACTGTTGTTAATTATAATGAATCATGTAATATATAACGGGCATAAATGCTAGCAGCAGGGTGACTCACAGGATGCCATTCTCATGGAAGGGAATGTGGAGAACAGGCTGAGGTAGGTCAAATTACTCAAGAACTGAACTCTAAATCAGTGGCAACAGTTCTAATGATGTAATTAATCCAAATTTGAAGTTGTTTTGTCTTAATGTTCATCAGTATTGGTCAGGAGAGAGATGCAAAAGTGAGCGTAAAGCACTGTCAAGTTCATGGTTTGGAGCTGCTTTTCAGCCAGTCGTGTTTGGGATCGTGCCAAAACTGATTGAATTATGAAGCCAGAAAAGATTTTGATCCACCATGCAATGCCATCTGGAAAGCACCTAATTGGCAAGAGCTTCATCATTTACTTCATTATTATGAAGGCTACTTAAAGAAATTGCAAGAAAGCTTGCTTAATAGAGTTCAGGCAGTGTTAA
This sequence comes from Rhamphochromis longiceps, assembly GCF_057381845.1. Classification (NCBI taxonomy): domain Eukaryota; kingdom Metazoa; phylum Chordata; class Actinopteri; order Cichliformes; family Cichlidae; genus Rhamphochromis; species Rhamphochromis longiceps. Next base: position 9,121,865 of record NC_140574.1, read on the forward strand.
AGAATGATGGTGGTTATACCAAATATTTACTTTCAGGCTTGTTGAGATTATACGTACTCTATTTTTGCCTTATATAATGTATTTCCACTTAAGTTTGCACATGTTTTAATGAATTGCTGCTCTTATTTATCACTTTCCTGGCAAAATATAAAGAAATTAGAGCTAGCTCTTACTGTATACCAGACACTTGTGCTGCCTTTCTGTCTGAACCAAGCTGTTTTAGCTCTCTTTGCCACTTTCATTAAGCCAAATGTCTGCTCATTGGTCGCCCATCATTAACAGCAGATTTGCTGTGCTTGGTGTGACCATATTAAGGACATCTCCTCTCATTGATGTTATACAAACCCAAAGATTGAGAACACTGTCTGAAACCACCATAACAGTGAGGGGAAAAGAAGAACGAACTCTGAAGAAAGTTGATGTTGGTTGATGGAGCCAAAAGAAATAGCAAACCTGGATTCGCTTTCATAGTGTTACGAAATCAGTTTCACCCCGGTTCTTTTATTCCGGGACGGCACCGGAACTCAGTAGTCCTTTTTCACAAAACCTTTATTCATCTTCATTCATCTTCATTTAAGCATGCATCTTCTAGAAGGGGAGATGTGCAAGGCCGGTGTCCCTCTGCAAATCTTCCACTCCTTTGTTTGTTACAGTCAGCTTTATAGACGCGACCCCGTCATAAAACCCCCACGGTGTGCTGCAAACTCTGTGTCTCTGTGTGTATGCACGAGCACGTGAGTGCCTGTGTGTGCGCGTACCCGTATGTCTATGTGAGTGCACGTGAGTGAGTGTGCATGTGGGTGTGGGTGCGTCATAACAGTCAAAGCACTGTGTGTGTGTCTCTGTGTACGTGACTTCCTGCCGGTCATAAATGTAATCTCCTCACCCAAGCTACACCAAATTCCTCCACACAACATAGAAAACAGAGTTAACATATTACAAACACTGAGACTCCCACTCTGCATCCACTGGGCCATTGGCCTCTTGTTGTCTTACATTTACAGATAAGGTGGAGAGTCTCCTACAAACCTACTTCTAAGTTTATAACAATTATGAGTTTTATTAAAGGTACAAGCATCAGCATCAGCAACCCCCAACTGTAGCTTCCTGTCGCCTTCTATGGCAGGCAGACCCCCAGTGTCCATAAATTCCTTTCTCTCTAAACAATTACACACACTCTCAGGCCTACAACTAACAGTTTGTGACAACAGCTGTGTGCAGATCAACAATGGATCATATATCGAGTGCGGGAGAGAGTATGAGCATGCAGCGTTTAAAGCGTGGAAGTACTGACCTTACTTTGAGTTTGATTCCATAAAAAGTGACAAAAACATTAGCGTCCGTTGTGCGTGGGAAGAAAACTTCTTTTTACACCGAAAAAAACCCCCTAAACATGCTCCGAGTGCGCAACGACGTAATGGGAAATTCACAGAGAAACTTGCGGATTCTTCAACTGACCGCTGCGTAGGAATGGGTACCGGTATCTGGTGCCAAGGCGAAGCGGTCAAAGTCTGGCTGTACTTCACAGGAAAAGATGCAAACTCAGCAGCCTGCAACAAGTGCTTTAAGCTGATACTGTGATGCTGTGCAAAGGAGGTAACACGAGGTAACACCTCGAATCTGATGAAACACCTGGCGACATATAGCATTTTGTTAAAAGCCGAGAAATGCGCAGATACTCCCTTCACCCTGGCCAAAAAAGGCTAAAATGACTAAAGGAAAAGTGGAAAAGAGGTAAACATGAGAGGTTTTTGGACAAAGTTTGTGTTTGTCCATTGTTTAAGCACTGCTTCCAGCCAAGAGTGATACTATATATGCCCTATAGCTGCAAAGAAGACTAACATTGTTATCTTTTTACAAAAAAACAGCTAAACATGAGAGGTTTCAGGACAAAGTTTGTGTTTTCCATTGTTTAAGTACCGGTTCGAGCACTGTTTAAGCACCGGCACTGTTTCAAAAGTACCGGTTTGGCACCGGTATCGGATAAAACCTAAACGATACCCATCCCTACCGCTGCGGCACACCTGCACCAGAGCACATCTCCGCCTACCCCACTCCTGCTTTACAGGTGAAAATAGAGCAACAGGACCGCTAGTCTTTGATTTTATTTATTTTCTGCTGTGTTTTACTTGCATCTATTTGAAAGACTGAGTGTAAACACAAAAAATATTTTATTTTATGTGCTGGAATGTGCAGAAAATAGGTTTAAATGTTAAACTAATTTCTTCAAGTCAGAGAATGGTGCATATAATTAAATTTTTGCTTGATGCATAAAGTTAAAAGATTAAAACTGATAAAACAAGTTTAAAAAAACGAGACTTTTCCATTTGATTACATTTTGTATGATGGATTATGCAGAAAAAGTAGAATTGGGCTGATAGAGCTATCGCTTTAGTATCTATTCTGGTTGTAAATCGTGTGTTTAAAAAGTAACCAAGTAACTAAGTAATTAATTACTTTTGAAAATAAGTAATCAGTAAAGTAACTGGATTACTTTTTTGGGGAAGTAATCAGTAATTAGTTACTGATTACTTTTTTCAAGTAACTTGACCAACACTGGTACTCACAATAGCCATAATGCTCAGGTAAACTATAGCAACAGATTACTCTCCCATGTTGACCAGTTGCTCTCCAAGATAGATGGACTGGTTCTTATACAGTGCTTTTCTACTCTACTTTCTACAACTTGCGTCATTCATCCATTCACACCCATTCATACAACTACTTTTTTTTTCTATGCTTAAGTGCTTTCTATCTAACATTCACACTCCAGTGAATACATTGGAGTGCAACTTGGAGTTGGGTACGTTTCCTGATGATATTTGGCTACAGCCTGAGTTACAGGCACCCCACCCCAGATAAGCTTTGAATGCTTCCCAGATTGTGGGAGAGACTTCCCTGCTAGAATCCACCCCAATCACAGAGTCATGTAGGCCATTGTTAATAGAAAAAGTACTCATTATAGCAGCTTTCAGTACATATTATATCCATTATCTTGTTCAGGTTTTGAGTTTGTCTGAAGATTTCTGTCTCATCTTCAGTTCGGTGATGATGAATAGAGTTTCATGCCCACAGCAGTCAGAAGTAAAATATTTAAAAAATTTAACAATGACCTATGTTTCCAGAAATAACATCCTAGTTATTCCACTATGAACCACTTTAATTGGAGAAACAGTAACGAGGACCTTGTTTCTGCGGAGAATTTTTTGTTCTTTTTAGATTCGCTCTCTAATGCTGTGTGCACCAGATTCTATTAAAGTTCACATTATATGGATGGAGACAGGAGTCCTCAAGATGAATATCACAGACCAAGGGGACAAAACAAATTGATCTGCATGGATATGCTTATGTGTTACAGTTAAAAAGACTTCAGAGTGTCTCTGTATGTTGCTACAATCACTCTGAAATAAAACAACCAAGACTTGAATTCAAAGGGATGAACAAAGTGTTTTAACTATTAAATAATTATAGCCATTTTCAGGTTCTTGGTAAACTGACCCTTTAGAATATGCTAGCTGATGCATAATCCAATGTAGCAAAATATTTTGCTATTTTCCAGTCTGATTTGGTTATTGCTCTGCTTGCAGCAGCTGACATGCAAATCTGCACTGATTATCTAATAATGAACTGAGGAAATGTGAATTATGGGCAAATGTGCATCACAGCTGTCTAGGGAAAAAGCACTTAAACTGACTGCATCTTGTTTTTTCCTTAATGAATATGTTGAATCGGTACCATGACCCCTTGGGCACAAAAACCGTATTAAAACTCAATTGCACAAATTCAAAAATACTGTACACAAGAGTCAAGGAGTAAACAAATAGGGCTTCACCATTCCCAAGTCTGGTTTTGGAGATCTGTGGTCTTTAATAAAGGCAATATACTGCCTGTATTTGTGTGTGGATTGAGAGAGAGAGAAGATAGTGAGAGAGACAGAAAGTGACTCCTTAGAGTGGCATACGATTATTGAAATGCACCTGGAAAGTAAACTAATTTTCTCTGTGGGTCAGAGGACTGGTCATGGTAATAAAAAGAGAGATGTCATTAGATTCAGTGGTATTTGAAGAGTTCTCTGGGGGAGGAAGGAGAAGAGAGGGAGGTGTCTATAATATCTGAGGTTTTGAGAGAAAGTGTGAGACAGTGGGGGGAAAAAACAAAACAAAAAAAAAACAGGTGTGTGTTTTTCAATCCTCTTTCCTGCCACTATCTGTCTCCGCTGTGTATATGTTATTCATGAGCTTGACCTACATGTGCCCATGCTTGTGCGTGCATGTGTGAGTGTGTGCGTCAACCCATGCAGGAGTAAATGATAAGGTTCTGGTCCACTTTCCCAGATTCACCAACCACTTTCACGGTCTGACCACCCAGTTTGATATCTCTTCTTACAATAGAATGCGATTTCTGGCTGACAACAACTCAACTGTGTTTATGCTTTCATACTATGACTGCAGCGATGCTGCTGTTGCTCGCTCAGGCGCAGGCACGTCTGCCCAGTTCTTCTTCAGCACAGTTTTTCGTGGCAGCTTCCATGAATTTAAAGGAAAGAAGTATAACAGCTTTTGAAATGTTTCTACAGTATATGCAAATCGGAGCATATTGTTACTTAAAAGTTTTTCTATAATATTTGACCTGTTTCATCATTTTAAATTGAGAAATAGAGCTTCAACAGATTGTGTGGAAGATGTTGCAGATGCTCTTTATTTGCCAGGATAAATTCTTTGCTTCAGTACAGTTGCTTGTCTGTCTACAGTGATGGATCAAATCATATGCAATGCAATCCGTCTCCTAAGCAACAGCGAGCAAGCGAGTCCAAAGAAAGCTGGACTTAGCAGCATTAGATCTTTAGCCTCTCTTGTCCCTTTGGTGTCCTTCAGCATGAAACATCACAGACTGGCCTGGTTAGTAAACATGAGAGTGCTGTGTGCAGTTTACTGATGTTACATTGCAGTGGCTGTGGGTGCTGAAGAGAGCTGAAATTTGGAGCTGCCATTGTGCAAGTTTTACCCTTACAGAAAACACATGTGAGGATAGATACAAAGCTTTGAGATGTGTTTTGATTACATGAGAATTTAAAAGAAGTGTTGCCAGAAGAAACAGTTTCCATGTGTTCAACTGTCAATGGATGAGTTTGAGGAAATTCAACCACAACCACAGTAGTTGATTGCAAAATGGAACAAATGTGGTGCTGCAGTTAACAATTATAAGACTATTTTCAAACAGTGGAAAGAAGATGTCTTCGATTGACATCCTATTATTGACAAAGAAGAACATGTGCAATGATTTGGCTTGGTTAATCACTTAAAATATGGATCAATTATAAGTGTTGTTGAGTAATTTTCTGTCGACTCACTAATGCCTGCTCTGGTTAAGGTACCATAAGCTAATTATTTTGAACACAAAGATTCTCTGTGATGTGAAGTCTTATTGGACAGAATGATTTATGCATTGCTGAATGAGTCAGCAGGGAAAAGAAATGATGATGACGAGAGAAAACAATGATATTTTCTCACATTGCTAAAATATGGTTTGAAATGGATTGTCAGACATACAGTGTATGCGGAACAAAATGATACATCGCAGAACAAAACACCCGAGGGCACAAGGTAACTGCAAAAGCATTTTTCATTTAATGGGAACAAATGGGGGTCATTGTCGTTCTGCACATGAAACCGCCACATCCTAATTACAGTGCAAAGTCCTTTTCTGTGTCATAGCTTGTGAGTTGTGTGAATTTTTTGTTCAAGACTACTGTACCAGTGCCAGGTTGAGATGCAGGCGCTCTCCTCCTAACCGTATTCTTCTTGTTCTCTTCACCTCAGGCGGTCCACAGGTGGTGGAGACTGTTGATGGCAACCCCACGTACAACGTGAGCAGCGAGCTCACCCTGGAGGTGAGCGCCAGCGATGACAACACGCTCATCACCTGCGCCGTCAACCACCCCTCTCTTTCTCCGGGGGACAAGAGGAGCGAGCAGGCTCTGCGGGTGTTGTGTAAGTCAACTGGGAAATTGGGGGGAAGGAAGGCAGGTACAGAAGCTACTCGGGGATGGGTGAGAAGCAGTGGAAAACCTCAGACTGCTCTGTTTCTTTATTTCTATCCTGACCTTTTCTTTTATTGGGCAGTATAAGCCCATTTTCCCCTTTTTCGGTTTGATCTTTGCTCCAATAATTCCACATTAGCTGCCTGTAATCATGACCACACAGGAAATTCACCTTCCTCTGCTGGTGCACTTAGCCAGAGTTGAGTCACAGTGACTAAGGAGAGAGGGTTATCATCTAAAATGAAACTATAATTGGAGTTATGGAGTCTGTGTCACTGCTGCCACCCTGTGGGAAATATGACAGTACTGCATCGCCGGTGGAAAGTGATGTTGTGTAAGGGGTTATGTCATAGTGGGAGGCAGAGAGATGGTGACGCCTACAGGATGCAGATGGGAGGAGATGGAGATGGGGATGAATGGGATTGTGCATATTCGCACGGTTACAAGTCTTCTGTTATATAACTTTAATTTGTGTCTCTGTGTATATTTGTGGGTGTGTCTGTCGTACACTTACAGATTCCCCGAACGTGATGATACACCCTGAGAGCACTCTGCCTAGAGAGGGGGAGAAGTTTTCTCTTCGGTGTGTCGGCAACGGCAACCCCGAGTAAGACAAACAGATTCCTCAGTGCTTAAACACATACAGTGCTCTCTGATTTAGCCGGAGTCTAGACACCACTTGCACCCAGTCACACGTACCCCGTTCGAGGCACAATTATTAGTCAGAACAACAATATTTTAAAAAGTGAATAAAAAAGATACTATCCCAAACAATATCCTATATCTGGTTTAACTATGTAGCACATAATGTCATGGTCATGTTTCAGCATTTTCCAGCAGCTTGCGAGAAAACCAAGGCTCTCCTCTTTGCCCAAACTCAATGATTCACAGCTGAAATATTTTTAAATGACTGGAGTGAGTGAACCTTGTCATTGACTGAATTGGCAGTAAAGCTCCTCCCACTTGTGACTGATGGCGCTCTTGTATGCTGAGCTGTGATTCACAGTGTGTCACAGAACAAAGAAAAAAATGATTGTGAAAGACACAAAAACATCACAAAAACGACAATCACAGTGACTCTTTTAGAACCGAAGAATCCCGCTGAATGAGCGGTAAAGCAATCAAGTTGCACCTTTTTTTTTCAAGGTTTAACTATCAGTAACTAATAATTCAGTCCAACATAACAGGATGCTGAACTACCATCTCTCTATGCAACGCTAATAATTGCTAGTTTTGTGCTCAACTGATCCTGACAGGTTAGACCGAGCAACAGGCTGAATTCACTCTTACTGAACTGAAGACAGCAGGATCACCGCTGAATGTCGACACTAATGGATTCACCTATTGTTGTAGTTACCGAAAAGCTTTTAAAACTAATATGATCAGTCGCTGACAAACAAAAACCCAAAGTTAAAGGTGTTGCAACCACTTAGCTTCACACTTCCACCCTGGTATTAAAGTTGCGTAAGTGTTACTCTGATCTCTACTTTGTGGGCTTTAAAAGCCATGATGCCAGGTCTCTGTTGCCATGATGCCAGGTCTCTCTTGGAAATGAGATTTTTAATCTCAATGAGATTTTTTTGCCTGGATAAATAAAGGATTAATAAAAAAGGCAGGCTAAAATGGACTAAATAAAGACGTAACAGTGCTACGATTGGTTATAGAATCATTAGTGGTCATGGTTAAGAGACATCAGCTTTTACTCTTGGTGCGAGATGTCATTGTATTTGATGTCAAAAAATACTTTTTAAGTCGCATTCCTTGCACCTCTTCCTGCTTGCAATGATCATTAAAGCAGAAATATTTTCTAAAATTTCAACATGTGCTACCATTTTTTTTTCTTGACAGTTAATTCAGGGTTTATATGCCTTTTGTGGAGTGCCTGTAGCTTTTCTGAAGTAAGTGCAATTGCTTGACATGATTCCTGTCTAGTAAACCCGAGTTCATGACCACATTCAGATAAATGCTGCCTCTTATATAGCACTTTGGCCTGTTTTACTGTAAGATATATGGATGGGAGCTCTGCCTGTAATGAACAGTTCAGGCTGGCTTTACTGTAATCGAAGCTCTCACCCTGGTTGTGTGGAGGACCTCAATCGAATTTTGAGGCATTTTAGAGCAACATACAATGAAACAGACACGCGTGTAAATACTGTCACATTTTCTCACTGTAAAGGTGTCAGGTCACACAGCATAGGTACACAATCGTATAATAAAAAAAGCACACGCACACTCACACTAATTATGCGGGTAACAGCAGTCACAGTAAGTACACACACACACAGAAACACTTGTAAGCAATCAAAAATTAACATGTTCGGTTTCTGATGCCTTCTTGTGCAAATGGTCTCTTGTTCAAACAGGACTTGTGTGCGAGCACACACGGACAAAAACAAAAATCTGCTCAAACAAGCTCTGGTGTGTTCACTGATACAGCGTGTACATGTTTTTTCTGATACCCGCATGCACACAGAAACAAACTGCAAGCCGCGTCTTAAATCCTGCCCACACAAAAGCACTTTCCCCTGGCCTTTCTGCATTATAGATGAATCTCCATCGATCTGTAGTTCTTCTCCCTCTTCTTCCTCCTTCCATCATCACGTATCTCTCTGCCGCCTTGTCACTCATAGCTCGTTCGCGCCTCTCCGCCTTGTCATGCCTCCACCCTTTGGTCTCCTCCTCCTCCTCCACCTCCTCCTCCTAACTTCGTCCTTTCCTATAACTCTCATCTATCTCTCCTCACACCTTTTCCCTCTAAACCCCCCATCCCTCCCCTCCTCACTCTCCCTCCCACTCTACTCTGCTGTCATCCCTTCCCTACTCATTCTCTTTCCCTGTCAGCTCATCACAGGAGTGGCTAGGAAGAAGACTAGCTGGTAAGTTTGATTGGCAGGTGGAATGCACAGGGGGCGGGGGAGGAGGAGGTGACTGTCATTGCATGTACGTGCTGTAACAGGCAGCATGGTTGTGGATAAATTATAGGCAGCATGGAAGCAAGGCATGGAGAGTGTGCCACAGTCAGGGGACCACCAATGCTAGAAATCCATTTGTTTGGGAAACATTTCAACCGTCCACTGAATCATGTTTGTTCTGCATAAGGAATAGTCTTGTTCTGTTATAATAAATGGATCTGCAGTGTCTACTTTGAAATGGCTTTGACAGGGCAAACGTTCAGGGTGCTCCTATTGGGATCACCCACTGTAAAAATTTACATGGAGTACATGGAGAGGCTTTAGATAAGAATGACTGCTGAGTGGCAGTGGAAAAAACACACACAGAAGAAGTGAAGAGAGAAAAAAAGAGGCAAAGAAAATAAAGGTAGAGAGGAAAGGAAAACAAACTGACAGGAGGGGAGAGGTAAGCGGAGAAAAGCGTGGGCAGAGGGGAGACAGAAAGATATGGTGACAAGCAGAGAATGACTAAGACAGAAAGGGGGAGCGCAAACAAGAGTGTGTGTGTGTGAGGGAGAGAGAGGGGAGTGTGCTCAGTTATGTGCACCGCTGCTTGTGGATGAGCTAGTGTCCAATCGAGTCAGATACAGGTTGCCCCTGCAGCTGTCAGTCAAAACCCAATCACTGCAACAACACCTTTCCTCCGACACACCCAGCCACTCAGCTCCCTGTCCTCCTTTTTAACCGCCCGCCCCAATCAAACTCAATGAATGTCACACTCTATTCCAGGATACACACTTTTCTCTCTGTGGTCACATACTGTCAGGTTCAAAAGAATAACAGCGTATCAAATTCTATACTGTGTTTCCTTGACACCCAGCGGCAAGAACTTTCTAATAGAAGAGAAAAGGATTTGTGCGCTACATTCTATTATAGTTCCCATTTATTTGATCAGGAACACGGGGTAGTGCTCACAATCGCTTTACATTTCTATTCTTCAAGTCACATAACTGAGTTAATCTCTCCCCAGACTTTTCACTTAACATGTTTACAGCTTAAAAGCCTGACATAACCTTGACCTAATGCTTGCAAGCTTCCTTAAGTCTGCAAGGTTGTGGCTATGTTTAGAAAACAGCAGGTGACACGTTACAAGATTACTAACCTGTGGCTTGTTAACGGACAAGGCCGTCCATGTCCTGTAGTTCAGTTTTCTTAAAAAGACCAAATATTTGTAGCCAAAGCGTAATATAGCTTACAGTACTGTGCAAAAGTCTTGATCCACATCTTATTTCTTTATATGTTGCTAGGAAAATGGGAAATAGGTGCAGCAGTTTATTTAGACATGCAAACATAGATGGAAATGCAGTAAGCAAGGCAAAAACAAAGCTCATACTATAATTCTAATCAGCTTGAAAGTCAATATTTGGTATGACCACCTCTATTCTTCTACATAGACTCTCTCAGGCACACTTTCTTGTAATTTATTCAAGTAGTCTCAAGAAATAGTTTCTCCAGGCTTCTGGAAGGACATTCAGAGCTCTTATTTGGATGTTGGCTGTGTTTTGTTCGATACTCTGTCAAGATGATCCCACACTGCTTCAATAATGCTGAGCCCTTGGGAGACTCAATCCATGACTGATACTGTTCCATTGTTTGTTTGTTTTTATCCAGGTTTGCTTTTACTATGTTGGCAGTGTGTTTGGGATCATTGTCATGCTGAAAAATGAGGTTGTTGCCAATCAGATGCTTTCCAGATGGTATTGCATGGTGGATCAAAATCTTTTCTGCTTTCATAATTCCATCAATTTTGACAAGATCCCCAACACCACAGTCTGAAGTGCAGCTCCAAACTACGACAGTGTTTTTTACAGATGGCTGTGGGGACTCACTGTTGTACCTCTTTCCTGACATTTCATGACTGTGCATCATGACAAAAATTTCAACTAAAAATTTCTCATTTGGATCCAAATCCAGGCATGTTTTTCACAGATTTTCAGTCCAGTTTTTTGTGTAACTTAGCACATTCATTTGCCAATATCATTTCGAGAACATTTTTGACGTGGCTTCGGCAAACAGGAATCAGCTTAAGGACTAGATGCATCTTTCTGGTCCTGTGTCAGGTCTTCGCTGGATTTTTTCCTATTTTTTAAAGATGTGACTTTTACATAATGTTCATCTGCTGCAGGTATCTTTTTGCACTGCGACCTCTTCATTTGTCCTATACTTGTGCAGTTTCTCAAAATTTTTAAAGGACACGCTGCAGAGATGTGCCAGGTTTTAAGTTAAGCACTGTTGCCGCACAGCAAGAAGGTCCTGAGTTCAATTCCTCCATCAGGCCGGGGTCTTTCTGTGTGGAGTTTGCATGTTCTCCCCGTGTTTGCGTGGGTTCCCTCCGGGTACTCCGGCTTCCTCCCACCGTCCAAAGACATGCAGCTTGTGGGGATAGGTTAATTGATTAATCCAAATTGTCACTAGGTGTGAATGTGCGAGTGAATGTGAGTGCGAATGGTTGTCTGTCCCTGTGTGTTGGCCCTGCGACAGACTGGCGACCTGTCCAGGGTGTACCCCGCCTTTCGCCCTATGACAGCTGGGATAGGCTCCAGCGCCCCCCACGACCCTGAAAAGGATAAGCGGAAGCGAATGGATGGATGGATGGATGGATGGATGGATGGATGGAACTCTTTGAAAATCACCTTACTGTTGCAAAAGTACTATTTCATGGTAATCACAATGTGTTATCATTGGCATTTTATTTTATATTAAATGAGGCAGCCTGCTGTTTGTGCAACAGGCTGCTAGTAGTTAAATGCATGAAGATTGAAAATAGTTTCTTTTGTTGTTTGCTATGCGTAGACACCGGTTCATCAGAAGTGGCAAAAGTACAGATATTCTATACTGATTTAAATTATTTACTCAAGTAAAGGTGAAAAAGTACAGGCTCTGAAATGTACTCAGAGCAAGAAAGTAAAAAGTCATTTTTAGGACCTCTCTATCAGCTATTTTTGTGCAACTGAACCTTGTGCTATATTAATGTAATAAAATAATGTTAGCAAACAGGAATATAAACTTTACTTTAGTCTAAATTTTATTCAGGTGTAGTGGCTCACAGTGGGGAAAAGAATAATAGCTTACAATAATTTATATTGTGGGCTCCAGTAGATTCTTTTAGTATATAGGCTGTGATGAGCTGATCTGTGCTCCTGCTGACCTTTGTGGAGTTACACAACTGTATTCAAAAAGATGCAAGCAGTCCTATCTTGGCTGATTCCTATCCTCTACACCGACATTGTTTATTCTGTCTTTATACCAGTATAAAGTTGGTATGAAGGTGGAATTCAGTGAATTAAGTGTCATCAGCTAAAATTCATATTAATCTCTGCTATCCTTCATGTAACCTAACTATAACCAGGAACACCACATCCACTATGCAACCTGCCAATAACACACAGTTAGTATAACTCTGTTTGTTTGAGTGAAGTTATTTTGCACTCTTTTCTCTCCCTGTGAAGAACAGCAGCTGGACCCTTAGCAGGCAGACACACTGTGCGACAAACTGCACACTTTGTGCGCTTGCTGATATTTGTTGAGCTGATAATAATGTTACATTTGAAATTACCTGCCACTCAAAAAATGTTACTGCCTTTGTACTTGCTCTTCTTCTGTAGGGTTAGCTAGAAGTACTGAAGTACTGCGAACACAACTTAAAAACATCTCCACTTGTTCAAAGAAAATAACAAACGCCGGCCCACCTTGACTGGCAATATAAATTATGCATAGCTTGTATGGTTTTGCCTCTTTCATCTTTTTTTTAATGCAATAACCCCTGGTGATTGATATGCTATTAGGATTGTCTTTTATGTGTTTAATGTTTGAAGGCCCGCAGTGACATGAAATAAAAACTCCCTTCAAATGTGTTAAACCGAAAGTAACAAGTCTGTTTTGAAAATCTAAAGAGTAGAAAGTACCGATATTTGTTTAAAAAATTTAGTAAACGTAAAAAAAAATACTCAAGTAAAGTACAGATAATCTGGAAATTCTACATTAACAGATTTGTAATTCCCAAAATTCCTCTGAAAAAGATCAGGTACAACAACTGAGTTGAGAGTGAGTAGAAAAAGCAGAAAAACCGTAAAAGATCAAAATGCCTCGAGAGCTATTGCCTAAGACCACTTTAAAAAATACAAGAAAGTCTGCTTGGAAGGAAAGTATAAAGACATGAGGAGTAGCATTTGCAGCGCACTGTTTGTCACTAACATACAGCCACATTGCTGGCAGGTATACTCAGCCTTGAGGACCTTTCCATACACTTCTTTGCCTGGGGGTAATTTTTTTTAAATGACAGGAAATCAGGGTCCAGTTAATTATCCTAACAGCACTAAATAAATAAAGAGTGAATAATGATTAAAAGGCCTCCAAGTCATCAATTTTATTTTCAGATTTAGTGACTTTTAAACTGCATTAATTTCATGGAAGCATAGATATGATGCCTGTGGATACGGATAAAGCACATATTTTACTTTATTTATTATCTGAATTAGTTACAAATGCTTTGGTTACAACTGAAGTAGGGCTGCCACAAACGATTATTTTGATAGTCGACTAGTCACCGATTATTTTTGCGATTAGTCGACTAATCAGATCATCATCCATTAGACGTAAAACTACAGCTTATTGCACCAGCAGCATCTGCTCTTATATAACTATCATTAGCTTACAGCAGGGGTGCTCACACTTTTTCCGCATGTGAGCTACTTATAAAATGACCAAGTCAAAATGATCTACCCACTACAAAAATCCAAAACATATACTTATTTATAAATATATTGAGGATTCTTTATATCTACAATGTATATACATGCATAACCGCAATATCCAATATTTCACAACACAATTAACTATGTAAATTTTTTGTCATTACCTGAGTTTACTCTGATGACTTGCACTGAATTGAATCAGCCAGGGATGCATAGTCCGGACAGTAGCTGCTGACGGCCAGGTTTAAGAGAAAAAACCGAGAGCTAAAAATTGGAGTTAACTCGCTGACTAGCTTGTCAGTTTTACTACACTTCGCGCCGCTGTTTGCGCATGCGCAGCGACCTAAGCGTCAGAAAAAATCTGCTGTCATCTGACTGGCTTCCCTGTATCAATCAAGTGATGGGATGGATGATAGGCTGGCATCTATTTTTTTAATGCCATGCGATCTACCAATACTACCTTTGCGATCGACTGGTCGATCGCGATCGACGTATTGAGCACCCCTGGCTTACAGCTTTAAGTGTTTAAGGTCTGTGCTAACTAAAAATAAAGACAAGATGATAGTTTATTGAATTTTAATGAAGTTTGCAGATTGTTTCGGTGAAGATTAATAAACTCCTTGCTATCTAAAATATAACAGGACACTGGAGTATATTCTGGAGCATCTCACACTTCTGATAATCAGCTGTCTGCTTGACGTTTATTCAGCTGTGTAAAAACTATAACTTTAATCTCAGACAAACTGATTTACTCAGGAACAAATAAAATACTAAAAAAAAAAAGCCAAACAATAACATTTTAAGTTATCTAAGTGACTCATATATATTTAACCTGAGTAGCGAAAGACGGCAGTGGGTTTGAAAACGATTTGCGGGGAGTCCGGTGTTCTCACGGCGCTAGTGAGCCTAGCCCCCGGCTCGCTAACGAGCTAGTGGGTAACAGACGTCTCCGAAAACGTCGGAGCGCTTTTGAAAATATGTGGTGTCCTGATAAACTGAGCAGATATTTGAGGTTTACACAGCTACATTCTCGCCTGAAAATATGTTAAACGTTTATTTTGTGACCCAGAAAGAATAATAAGAGTAACATTAAAACTAACTAGCTGCCGCCACTGTTGGAAACTGCGCTGGGCCGCGCTATGAATTCTGGGACACAGCTGCTTCTTCTTCTTCTTCGGGGTTTAACGGTAGCTGACATCCTTGTACATGCAATGCTGCCATCTTCTGTTTCAGTCCGTTATTACACTCTTAAATCCTGCCACTTATTCCTGCGTCTTTTGTGATCGTACAAAGTTTCAAACGACGCGTCGACTATTAAATCAGTCGTCGACGATTTTGATAGTCGACGTAATCGTGACTAATTGACAAATCGTGGCAGCCCTAAACTGAAGGAGTTCAAACAACATTAAACGTAGCTGGAGCCTCTTTAGTAAATTTGATTTAATGAATAAGTGCACCAGCCAGCAGCCTGTGGTGGGCCCAGTTTGGCCCACTGGCTGTAAGTTAAATACCGCTGTTGTGTTTCTACAGCAAACAGGTTGTCAAACAGAAGTTTATTTATACACATGCACACACAGAGCAACATTGCCATTCATTTGTAAGTTGAGTCTGTATGCCCCGTCTGCTGAGCGATGTTCTTTTACCTTTGCTGATTTAGTCTCTAAAAACTCCCAAAGGGTCGGCTGTGGCTCTTTAGCATCTAAATCCTCCAAATCTTTGCAAGCTTCAACTGCTGAATTTGTCTGTCTGATGAAAACAGAAAAAAAAAATTAGTAGCATAATCATTTCACCCATTGTTAATACAAAAAAGGTAATTAGAGCAGCTTCAAGGCTGTCTATATTCTGCAGGAAACAGTGACCTTGGGACTGAGCGCCACAGAGTGGGTTGGAAAGAGCGAGAGTAACAGTGTAGTCTCTGGGATTTAATCAAAAATAAAAACAACATAAAAAAATCACAAGGCTTATCCATTTATAATCTCTAATTGTAAAAATACCATTATCTGTTGACATGATATGTTCGGTTGAAATAACTCTTGAATTACAAAGATTTTATAAATTAGCTTAATTTAACAAATCTTATATTAATAATTTAGCAGAAATACCCAAACGCTCATTCTTCTCAGTGATAATGATTACAACTGGGAGAGGGAGGCGTATGCAGCTCCAAAGTACCCATAATTGCAATAAGGAATGTCTTCAAGCGTATCATGACTTTTGTACAGTGTTTACTAATGCATGTGTGCTAATTGAAAACTTTCCACCTAAGCGGGGCTCACAGCCAAGAATAAAGCGCAGAGTTTAGACCTGCATGCTGGGAATTATCAGATCATTATCGTGATCTCACCAATCCGCTTTCTCCACTTAAGCTGCCCCGCTGTACGTAAACGTATATCGAGCATTATGTTTAATATTACTACACGAGTCACAGCCTGTAAATGTGGAGTTAATTGTTCGGTTAATTGCACATTATCAAGCATTTGGAAGCGGTGTAAAACAACAGAAGATTACATTTTATTGCAGGTAACCACACAATGCACTGAAACGACATGCTGATTTTTAAACATTTTATGGTTGAATAATCATCTTTTATTTGCCTCGGGGCACTGAAAGGCTTTCCCTTCAGGGTTGTTAGGATTTCTTTGCCTAAAATGAAGCATACTCGAAACTTTGACACTTGGTCTTTCCAAGCGTTATCTCCGCAGGAAGTGTCAAGGGAGCAGATTGTGTTTTTCATTAGCTTTCAGCCATTTGGAGAATTTTACCCAGCAGCAAAGACCAACAGAGTTACTCCTTTACAGCTGCGACTCATCCAGCTAGGTTTTAAATACTGGTTTGAAGTAGCTTATTCAAAGAGGCTCATTATTCCTGCCATTTACAGTTAGCGTACGAATGCCAACCTGGCCAAAGCCGTGAAGTTACGGATCGCACCTTTAGGTGTCGCTAGGAGTTTTTTCACATTTCCAAGAGTGATTAATCAGTCCAGTATATTCAGGTCTGTGCCCGATTCAGACTCCCCGTCATCCTAATTACTGTACAGTGCTTAAGGACTTGCACATTTACATAATTGATTCTTTTATCAAAGCTCGTCTCGCTATCTCTCTCGTTCACAATCTGTTATGCAGAATGGATTTTTTAGCGCAGCCTGATTTGAAATGCTGATCTTCACTCTGTTGTCTTCTTCTCTTTCTGTCGCTTTTAAGTGCCTTTCTTCTTCAAGCCGTGCCATTATTTTTTCCATCTTTCTTTTTTATTCATCTACTTTGCTGTCTCCTGCAACAACTTCCCTATCCCTCCTTTTTTCTCCTCCTGTTTCTCCTCGTGTCTCCTCTGCTCTGCTCTCCTGCTTTTATCTTTTCTTTTTCTGTCTTTATTCCTCCCAGTTTCCCCGCTCCTTTGACCCTTCCTTCTTTTCGCCTGTCTCGCTCAACCTTTTTTTCTTTCTCCTGAAGCACTTGTCACAGCTCCCCTCTCTCATCACTGTAGAATCTTTTGATTGTTCAGACTGTATATGTTTCAGCTGAGGTCTCTCATTCTCTCTGTCTGCCAGGCCCACTATCTACACATGGGACAAGAAAGATGGAGGGCTCCCCTTACAGGCCAAACCTGATGGTGCTGTCCTGCATTTCTCGATGCTCAACAAATCAGATAATGGCGTCTACGTGTGCCACGCTGACAACGGCATTGGAAGCAGCGAGGGGGAGTACACACTCTTGGTGCAAGGTAAGGAGAAAAAGCAAAAAGAGGGAAAAAAGGGATGTGTGGTGACAGAAAGAGGAAGGAGAGGGACTCTGGGATGTTTTCTTTCTTCATCACGTTTTTTTATTCCTTCTTTTGTTTGTTGTGGCTTTGCTTGTACTTCCATCTTTTTTCTCTTCTGATTTTCTTTTGTTTCTTTCCTCCTCTCTTTGTTTTTTCTTTTTGTTTTTTTCTCATCCAACCGCGCCTGACCACAACCATCCAACCGCTTTCGTTCATTTCTTGCGCTTCTCTCCCTTTGCTTTTATGTGACCCGTTCATTCAATTCGTGGTCGTTTTTGCGCTTTGCTCACCCGTTTTTTTCTCCTGCTGCGCTTCATTTTTTTTCTCGACCTCCTCAAAGATCCCATGGACCCAGACTCCCCAAAAGTCACAGTTCCCTCACTTGGTTCTTCATCTTTCACCCCCTCTTCCTCCCTCCCATCTTCCTCTCCTACCGACAGCTTCTTCGGCTCTGGCTCTGATTCCATTTACTCTGACCCCTTTTCCACTACTGACCCCTTCACCACCTCCTCTTCCTCAAACTCCTCCCCTTCATCAACTGATGTGTCAACCACCATCTCTGAATCCTCCACCATGACCCTCTCCAACGCTCTCTTCCCCAACCTGCCATTCTCTCCAGACTCCTCTTCCCCCCACCCCACTTCATCCCCAACTCCTCCTTCCACCAGCTCTTCTAGCATCACTGCCACTCCCGCCTACTCATCCCCTGCCTCCTCCCTTACGCCCCCAGTTTCAGTCCAGCTGAATGGAGTTAACACTTTCACAGGTAAAACCAGTTACACACTTACGCACACACACCTGTAAGCAAAGAGATGCGAGAATCTTAATATAACCGAGAAAATCCAAAACGTTTGAAGCTTTCTTATGTTTTCCCGCTGTACCAAAAATTGATCTTGAATTGTGTAGCAGTCAAAAATATTCTGACCTTGTGTTACATGCGCGCACACACGCAAACACAGAAAAAAGCGTGGCAACAAAGGAAATGACGGAGCACTCCATAAAGGAAAAAATGGCATTTGTTTGGCTGTGTCACAGCTGTTTCACATTTTTTTCTTGTCTTCCTCTTTCCTCCCGTTGATTATCCTGAACCCCAAATCTCTTCCTTAACAAACATTCCTCCACTTACCTAACCACCAACCATCCCTCCCTCCATCCATACATTCAACAATCCATCCACCCATCCACTTCTGAAGATGAAGCACGCAACATTACAGGTATAACTTTTCCACCAGTCACCTGTGGTCTTTTTGTTTTCTGTCGTTCCAACTTTTCGTCCACCTGTCTGTCCGCCTGACTCTTTGTAGTTTTGTTTTTGACTGTCTGTGATTCTGGGGGGAAAAAGTAGTCTGGCGACACTTTGAACTTGTGAGTAGAGGGATGAATATTTTATACTCTGCCCACATAATGCTTTGTTGTTGCCCATACATACACAGACTGGCTCCAGACACAAGTACCCACCATTCCCACGTGCTGCACACACTCACATCCACACTCACTTCTATCTCCCAAAGACACACAGACTAGCATGACCCCTTAAGTGGTACAAGTCATTTACACAGTGTTCCACTTCCTCTGTGTGTGTTTCTCTCTGTGTGTGTGTGTGTGTATGTGCGCGTACCAAGGAGGGAGGGGGGTCAGGCTTCGAGGTGTTCTTGGGTCTTGTCTGCTTTCCTTTGATGCTGACAGCAGGATTTATGGGCTCATTCTCAGTCTCGCCTCGTCAGCATGCCCCTCTCTCACCTCCACGCTGGCCAACCAGAGTGTGTGCCCGACTCTCTGTGTTTGTGTGTTATTCTGATCGACGTACAGAGTCCTACCCTCCGCTTTCCCCTTTTCCTCTTTTCTCCCATTCTCTTGTCTAGAGCTGGCCTCTGGTTCACCACTGTCAGGCCCTTCACGTCTCCAATTGGCTGAAATATATTTCTCCTACAAAAAGGCCCTTCACTACATCCTTTGGTGACCCAGCTGGTTGTAAAATGTTCTTTTCTTCCATGTTCACTTTCAGTTTTATTTCTGGTTGACAGTAGCTATTGCTGTGCTTTAGTGTCTCTGTTCTGCAATCCAATTGAGTGTAAAGAAAAATAGCTTGTCCTCCACATTGTTTTAACTTGCTGATTGCCAGGTAAAAAAACAGCCTCTCCAAAATCGTTCCTTTTTATTCCTCTAATATCTTTTTAAGGTGTGTTTTTTGTGTTTTTTGGTATAAGACACGCTGCATTTCAGTTGTTCCTGCCTAAGTGACTTTCAAATAATGAACACCCAGTGTCTGATCAGTTCTAAAAAGCCAGGCGAAATGATTGATGTATTGTGTTATTTCCACTTAGATCGCTTTCTCTTCTGAAGAGTAAGTTGATTAAGTGGCTGATTTGAGGCAACAAGAGGAACTCAAAATTTTCTGTTGTTGGCTGAAAAGCCTTCATCTCTTCAAAACATAACAAACAAACAAACAGAAAAAAAAACACTTTAAAGAAGAGAAAAGGATGTCTTCTCTTAAAGTCAACTGAACATTATTCAGAAACTTACCCAAGTCAAGAAAAAAAGAAAAATGAAAAACTGTTCTGAAATAATTGTGTTGAAGTGTAGACGCTACATAAATGAAATTTTTGTTAAGTTGTTAGCACTTTTATAATTATGAACATTATTATGGCGTTAGCACGCGCTTAATCCATCATTTATATAGCATTACTCCTCCTTAGTTTGACGTTTAAAAAATACAGATAAATACTTATGACTATGATCATGATTATCATTGTTACTAGCTGTTATGTAGTAGCAATGATAGGTGTTACTGGTGTAACAGATGGACAAACATATTTGTGTTTATAAATGGCATACTAACGAGGAGTAATGTTATATGAATGATGAATTAAGCACTTGCTAATACCTTTATAATATCTTGCAAATGCTTAATAGTGTGACATTATCCTAAAGTGCTACCGTTAGGTCTTTCCTGTATTTTTATGACACTTCTTTTATGTCATGTACAGCGTGACTTGGCTGAGCTATTTGCTGATTTGATGGTGTCAGCTGTTATAACGGCCAATAAATGAAGATTAACAAAATAAAGAAGAGACGTGAGAAGCAGCCTTCATCTCTAGGTGTTGATGTTGCATAGTTTGTCTATCTGAAGGTGGCCTGCAACTTCCCTGGTGGCAGCATTTGTTTGGAACACCACAAACACAACAACAAGCTGATCCAAGCAGAGTCGTGTAGAGCATAAGCAATCAATAAAAAACAAGATTATTTTTAAACTGTTGTGTCATATTATCTTAGTAAGGACTCATAGATAACTACACATAATGGTTAGGGAAATCTATTTATGTGTAATGAGTCTGCAGAGCTTGCAAACTCCTGTGGAGAGAAGGAAACTCAGGATTCAGATACCGATATGTAGACACAGAAAAAGTAAAATGAAAATACGCAGTCCAGCAATAAAGTTCATGATCAAAGTAACAGAAATCCAGAAGGAAGCAGGAATAACAGACTGGCAGAAAACAGACTGGGAGGGTAAACGGACTCTGTGACACTGGACAAAGGAATGATAGGATTATATTAGCTCACAATGAGGGCTGATGGGGATTAGACACAGCTGGACAGAAACAAGACGCGGGTGCAGACAATATAAAACACTCACGGAGGGAATAAAACTAAATACAAGACACAACTAGCTAGCAGAGCAAAACACTAAATGGGTAAAAACAACTAAACAGGGAAACACAGACATAAGAATAAACTTGACACAGGAGGGGGAAAAAGGAAATACAGAGGCAAATACTGCACAAAGTACTGGATTAAAACTAAACTGAAGAATCATAAACTTCAAAAGATGCAACAAATAAATTATCTGCTGCATTTTCTGGTTGCACTGCAATTTCAACTTGTATATATTTTTTTAAACATATATTCATAATACAGCTTTTAAATCATTAAAAAGCTAAGTGTTACTATCCTGCAATACATGACAATCATTTTAAACTGTAGTAAGTTATGAAGAACTCTTACTCATTACTTGTTTGATGGAATGTCAATGATTTAAAATTAACAACAAGAAGTTCTGAAATGTGCTAGAGTATATGAAACATATTCATTCTAAATCCTCCGTGATTGAATGAATCTGCTAGATAAATGTATACTTAATCAAATCATCCTAAAAGCAGAATCTGGGGCTTTGGGAGCCCCTGGAGGTTTGGGACTCTGGTACAGTTTGGTGCATTGCCTTGGATTTCTCAAGACCGAACATTTTAATTCAAAGAGGAGCATAAAATCAATCAGTCACAGTGAAATCACCACGGCTGAAGGGGTCAGGATTTCAGCCAACATCAAGAGTCTGTGTGTGTTCCCGCAAGGTTCCCACGAAGTGATTGGTACTTGGTTTGTAGACTGCAAACAATTTTTAAGGTGACTCAGTGGCCTTCTTTCTTTCGCCTGGCTTTTTCACATCCCTGTCTTTGTCTTCTGAAACTTTGCCTCAGTGGGTTTTATATATTGACAAGTCTTCTCTGCTCCCCTGTTCTTGTCATTTCGCTCTGTATTCTCTCTGTCACTCTCCCCATTATTCTCTCTCTCACTCTCTTTATTTCTACCGCCTTTCATCATCCGTTTCCACCAATATTCCTCCACCCCCTCGTCTCCCCCTCTGTTCTCAATCTCTGTCTCTCTGTCATGCTCTCCCCTTATTTCTCGCTGCTTCTACCTCATTTTCTCTTGCTTTTTTTTCTCTTTTTCTTTATCATGCCTTCTCTTTTTTTCCCCTTCCCCCCTTTCTTCTTCTTTCTTCCACACTGCTCGACCTTTTCTTAAGACCCCACAGCCATGTCGACGACTTCGGGGGTGGACCACGCCGTGATCGGAGGGGTAGTGGCTGTCATCGTCTTTATCTTGCTTTGCCTCCTCATCGTCCTCGGCAGATACCTCATCAGACACAAAGGTCACTGCCTCCCACAAACACGGACTCATGAACACACGGACGCACACTCATTCATGCGTGCACGAGTATACACAGAGATACACTTGCATAAATATGGATACATGAGCTCCAAGACTGGATCTCGCACCTGCAAATATGCAAACAAATGAAGGAACACAAAGAAATGCAAATGCAGTTACACCTACAGTATATGTGAGTTATAAGCTTAAAACTTGGAATTAATGAATTTATTTATGCTCAAATCAGAATAAGAAGATGAATGACTCACACAAAGAGAATGTTTATTTCTTTTTAAAACATTTTGGTTCACATAACCCCCCTTTTTAAATTAGACTGCCTGTCATCGGCGATGTGTCACCAGCCTTTTCTTTTCGTTACATCACCAACTTTTATTTGGAATTTAAAATAATGCGTTCAGTCCAATTTTAGGACGGAAACAGTAAATACTGTAATGCAAAGTTCAGAGGCAATAAAGACCTGTTTCAGTACCCAGGTGGGGTGGTTGATTAAAACAAACTCCACCACCACTCAACCAGATTCAATCCCTGAGTTAGGTGCTTCAAGCTGGTAGAATATTGAAAGCGACTGCCTGCTGGCTGTTGTTTACAAGTGCCAGATCTACTAGGAATGATGTCCGTTTCCCTTCACTACCAATTACCTCTGACTGTTTCAGGCAATTGTTTGTCAGCAAATGGATATGGTTTCTAATTTGTGATGAGTATAGTGGGCACAATGCTAGTTATCCTATTCATTAGACGTAAACTACCAGTACATGCAATAAAAAGCTAATAACACTCAGACCTTTACATTTAAATTTGTGTAAGAAGTAAAAGCCTTATAGGTGATGGGGTTATTTACCTAACTACCTTTGATTCAACAGACTTATGATGACCTAACATTATTTTAAAACAGGCACCAACATCATATTAAAACGGTAATAGTAATAAACTGGTTCTTAAATAGCGCTTCTCTGCTCTACCTGAGCATTCACCCATTCTTACCCATTCACACAATCACTTTTTCTCTGCTTTCTAGCTAACATTTATACACATTCATGCTGCGATGGAGGCATCAGAGAGCAACTTGGGGTTTGTCTCTTCCCTAGAGATATTTGGCATGAAGACGTTCTGTACTTAAGTAGAAATACTGCTGTTAATAATTACTCCAGTAAAAGTTGAAGTACTGATTTAACTTCTTTACTAATGTAAAAGCAAAATAGCAGGCTCTGAAATGTACTCAAAGTAAGAAAGTAACAAGGATGTTTCTATTTTTGTGCAAAGTTAACTGAACCTTGTGCTATATTAACATAATGATAAAATGAATGGCTAGATGGGAATGCATACTTTTTGTTATTCTAATTATACTCAGCTTGAATCTGAAGAAAAAGAAGGAAGATAAAAAAAATACATATCTATTTTCTGTTGCCTACATTGCAGAGGGTGTCTGCCTCTAAACAGAAAAATGTGTACAGTCAGGGGTTAAAGTGGAATTCAGCAGGTGGGGAAACCTAAAATTGGTTGCAATGGCTCACTGTGGGGAAAAGAATATAACTCACAATAATTTCTATCGAGAGCTCTCGTAGATTTTCTTAGTGTGCAGGCTGTGATCAGCTGACCTGCTGCTCTTTGTCATTTGCACACCTGAATTGAACCAGGTGTCAGCAGATGTTTCATGAGTTGTTCTGGCTGATTTCCATCTACACTGTCAGTACACTCTTTTTTCTAGATGGTATAAAGTTGGTATGAAGATAGAGTTCAGTCAATGGATCTCAGCATCATCAGCAAAAATCCATATTAATCTCTGCTACACTTGATGTAACCTAACTCTGGCCATGAAACCACAGCCACTGTGCACCAGTCACACACTTTACTTTAATCCATCACAGTACAGCAAGCTCACCTGTTTATCCTGCACTAACCTGCAGAGTATTTTCATGCAGCCTTATAATAGCACAGTTAGTCTGCCTCAGTTTGTTTAGCAGCACATTTCACAATATGAAAAAACATAATTTCATGATCTGATTTAAAAACGGCAGCACGGTGGCACGGTGGTTAGCACTGTTGCCACACAGCAAGAAGGTCCTGAGTTCAATTCCACCATCAGGCTGGGGTCTTTCTGTGTGGAGTTTGCATGTTCTCCCCGTGTTTGCGTGGGTTCCCTCCTGGTACTCCGGCTTCCTCCCACTGTCCAAAGACATGCAACTTGTGGGGATAGGTTAATTGGATAATCCAAATTGCCACTAGGTGTGAATGTGCAAGTGAAAGTGAGTGCGAATGGTTGTCTGTCTCTGTGTGTTGGCCCTGCGACAGACTGGCGACCTGTCCAGGGTGTACCCCGCCTCTCGCCCTATGACAGCTGGGATAGGCTCCAGCGCCCCCCGCGACCCTGAAAAGGATAAGCGGAAGTGAATGGATGGATGGATGGATGATTTAAAAACACGAGAACTTGCATGTAAGGTTTAAATAAAGCAGCTGGACCTTTAGCTAGCAACACACTGTGTAGCAAACTGCAATGGTTTATTTTCTGCTGGTCTTTGTCTGGTTAATTTTTACAGTTACAATGTTGCACTTTCGCTGCCTTATTTAATCTTACTTCTCCAAATTTTTCTCTCTCCTGCCACAGGAACGTATCTGACCCACGAGGCCAAGGGCTCAGATGATGCCCCGGATGCCGACACAGCCATCATCAACGCAGAAGGAGGTCACTCCGGAGCAGAGGACAAGAAAGAGTACTTTATCTAGATAGAGAACAGAGTGGTGGAGGAAAAAAGCGGGAGGAGGCGGAGAAAAAGTTGGAGGACGTGGATTGGAGGAGAGGGGAAGAGTGAAGGAAAGGAAACTTCGATTTTTTTTCACGATGCTTCAGTTCTTCACTCTGTTGGAGGGATGATTGGGATGGGAATGGGGGGAAAGGACTCTGGGCTGAGTTGAGCTTCAGCTGGTACTACCCTCTTTGCATTGATACAGGGAAGTGAGATTTTGCACTGACATATGGATGAACTAATGTTACACTCAAACACACACACGAACATGTAACATACTTGTGTCAGTTAAGGGGTGAATCTGTTTTCACACAGACGTGAATGCTCATAGATGCTCAGAATAACAAACGGGAGCCTCCTACTAACACGCATCCGAATTCTGACACATTAACACATTGTCACACAAGTCTTCTCAACATTTAATCCAAACCAGGTCTGTCTATTCACTTTTTTTTCTCCTCATTCTCTACATCTAACAAGGCAGAATCCCTCTATAAGCCTCCTCGTGACAGAGAAATCCATCTAAAGCAAATTATTACTGACAAACATAATCTCCCTCTCTCACGGTTTAATCTTTTTATGCCATCAAACCTCTTCCTACGTCCTCGCAAACCCCGGTACGAGCCATCGAGTTTTCCACAATGCAACGCCACAAAAACATGCAACACCCATGCAAAAACAGCATTCCCACCTTGTGCTACAAAGCCCAGGGGCTCCAGTATACATATATAAATATATATATATATAGAATTATATAGCATTCTTTTTACTTGACAGAAAATGTTTGGTGTGCTGTAAATACACTCTCTCTGTCCTGTTTCTGCCTTCTGTCTCTCCTTCTATCCCCCTTCTCTTTCTCTCTCCACCCCCCCTCTCCTGTAACTCATACAGTCTGTTACTGCATTACAGTAACTTATATACTCAAAAAAAAGCCTGCCTGTTTTTATTACATGCGTGGAAATGCAGAGTCGAAATATCAATATCTGGGTAAAAAATAGAAACATAACAACAATGATGTTGCGATGAAGACTAACATTAACTGCAAATATTTGTATATTCTGATTTTCTTTGATCTTTTTTTCTTTTTTTCTTTGATCTCTTGGGGACTCGTGAGGGATTTTCTCTCGTCAGTGTCTCAGTATGTTACTGTCAGTGTTAACATTTTTACAGTGTTTGTCAGTTTGTCAGCCCAGGAGTCCATGAATCGAATTCCTAACTTGTATTTTGATTTTGATGTTCAGGTTTTCAACAATGTTTATGTACTTAGTTCCTTTTTTCGCTGATGAATGGAGTTTCTCCCTGCTTTGTCGGCTCTCTGCTCCTAAATGCTAATCAGCAGCACACCTTCGGTCGAGAGCTTTGAACGGCGACAAGTTGGTGGTGGAGTTTATCTTGAATTCTGCTGCCCAGTGTTTGTACTTGTGGACCACTGTGGCTTTCCTTCCAGCTGGCCCCGCTGATCCCACGGTTCACCTTCGCCGTTTTTCTCTCTGCAGCAGACTGCTTGTCTTGGCGAGGCCACCTGGCGCTAAATTCATTGAGTAGTGACATCATGACTTCCTCTAAGAGGTTGGCACATTTGCTGCTTTCAGAGGTGAAAATGCTTGCTTGCTTTTCCACTACAGGGCCAAATAGGACTGGCTACATGCATTATGACAAACTTCCCGGCAAAAAACCTTTCTGTTACTGTTTGTTTTTTGTGTGTGTGTGTGTGTGTATGTGTGTTATTGCAAGCAGGAATCATTTACCAGCTTAGCAAAAGGTTCCCATAAATGCACAGTGTTTTATTAAGGTTGGAAGTTCGCCTTAGCACTGAAAGCTCCACTTGGCCCGGTCATTGAAATTGATTGCAATCTAACTAAGAGGCTCTGGGCTCTAGACTGTACACATGCCAAGCTTTGGTTTGGTGGGCAGGGTGCCGAGTCTGGGCGGCACTAACCCTGAAGAAAGTCATTTAGTAACTTAAATGTCCTCTTCTCTTTTTTTCCCCCTCTGCTCTGCCCGTCCATTTCTTGCATTCTTTAATCAATCATCCCGTCTGCGTCCTGATCCACCTTCACCCCATGTCCCCTCCTCTCATCACTCGTCTCCCCCACTCCATCTCTGATTGATGTCTGATTCTCCTTCCTGGTCTCTCATCCACGAGTTCACATAGACGTACAGTAGAAGTAGCGTCTATAGCTTTGCTGGCGTGTGCTGATGGCTCTTCGAAGCACTGTTTGGGAGTGTTTGGAGAGGAATCCACTTGCTGTTGTTGTCAGTCTACCTATAGACAGTTATGTCTTTGATAGTTTTTGTACACATTTTATGGGAATGTTCAGGGAATGTGATTTTGCATTCCTTTCCCCGTGTTGTTGTTAACCGCTACCTAGCTTTCTTCTTTGTGAGCAAGTAGTATGTCTATAAGCTAGCTATTCTACAAAGGGTAATGCGACCTGAAGCAGGGTCAGCTGTTGTTCTTTTTTTCTGCCGAGAGCTCTTGGTGAGACTATTTAGTGACTGGTGATGTAGTAGCGAACCCGGGTTAAACAGTGCTTGGATTCTGTGTGTTTGAGCTTGCACTGTTTATCTGATGTTTGCTCTACAACACTCTTCTGCTATCATTTCACTGCTATCATGCCTGCAGATCAGAGGATTGGCTCTGTCTCACAGAGATTGTTGTCCACTTTGAAGATGTTACCATTGATTTGTATTTAACCTCAGTCTAGTTCTGCTCTGTGAATGGAGAAAGGAATATCTGACTCATACTCACCAAAGTGTAGTGTCTTTTAAAAACTAATGGACCTGTATTTGCCTGTAATTTATTGTCCTGTCCTTTGTCTTAGTTAGTCTGCTAGCATGTAGCTTGCATGAGAAATGGTTGGAAAGTGTAGATAGTGTTGCAGATGAGCAGCGATGACAAGTTCGTCTCCTGAGACGAGAAGCGGCGGCCTAACCGGCTGACCTCCCTGCTTTTCTCTGATCTGCAAACATGTCCCAGTGAAATCCGTCTGCACCGCCTCAACACAGCAGAAAAGCAGTGAAGCAACTGGCAAAGGACTCGTTATGCCCTTATCAAAACCACGTAGGGGTATAGTGTTGGACTGAGATTTGCACTCACGTCTAATTGCATTTCAGTGCATCAGTGCAGTAATGATTGACTGTCACCAGATGCCAGCAAACAACAGCTTTTCTTCTCCCTCCTCGGTCGGTACGAGCTGTCCTGCCCTTCCACCAGACGCGCCACCTCCTCTTCAGGCAGCCGCACACTAGCTGCCGCCCATCTCTTTTCATTTTGTAGAATAAGCCAATTAATTTTTAAATTATGTTTCATTAAAGTTGTGCATAATCTCATTGTTTTCATTTCAATTGATATCTTTTTTTCTTTCCTTGAATTTAGATGTTCCAAAACTTGAAGGTTAGACATTTAGTTTTTTGCATATGTTATTGTTTCAACAACGATTTTTAATTAATTTCATGTATATAGTGTTGCCTTTTACCAGATACTCTTACGAGCTACATACTTTGCACATACACTTTGGATACAAACACATCCACACACACATTTGGATATGCACAGCAGGCTTGATGTCTGTTACTATGGTGTATTTGTACATATGTGTGTGTGTGTGTGTGTGTGTGTGTGTGTGTGTGTGTGTGTGTGTTTGTGTATGAGTGTGAAGCGTGTAATAATTGACCCAGACAAACTTCAGATTTACTCTCATGTGTGTTGCATTCACAAAAATGTTCTTATTTCAGTAACTCAGACAATGTCTTTGTTCTTATCATTATTATTTTGAATGACAAGTCTTCCTTTTGAATAAATATCCATATCACATGGGAGTAGTGCTGTCATGTATGTTAATTTGTACTATGGCTGATGATGTCATCAAGGTGAGGCCCAACCGCATGCAGTGGTGGGTTTTGCATCTGTTGGCTGTTACGTTCATAAAGTATTTGTTTTTCGGGGTTACTTTTGTTAAAATAACAGTTCAGTTGTTGACTTCAATAAACATGCATTTGGGTTAATTTCACGTGTCTTATCATTTGTTCTTTATGCTGGGAAACAGTAAAAATTCCAGGTCTGAAATGCCCATTAGAGCTTTCTTATGAAACTTTTTTTTAATATGAAAGTGTGGTTAAACACATATTTTGCTAATCACATTTAATAACTCAGCACAGACTCGTCTTTAATGTTATTAGTACCTGTGTTTACTGTTTCACGCTGTAAAATTTTGTGGTCCCGGCAGTTTACTGCATCATTGAAAAATGCAACATTTTCTTAAAAAACTGAGACTTTTCAAGATCAAAGACCTCTAAGGCGCTCTCTGTTATTTAAGATTTTAAATGCCTTCATATTCATCATATCAGAGAAATATTTGTTGAGAATAGCTTCCTATCTCTCTCTGAACTAGATGGACTGGACAGTTTCTGATTCTAGACTCAATTTGAATCGAAGCATTGTGCCTATGGAAATACTCTTCAGCTAAAATATAAGAAATATATACATATATATATATATTTAAAAGAATATTATATGCTAGATCTGTAGTGATTTGATTAGGACTTTAAACAGGCTTATGAGATTTATGAGCTTTCTTTTCTTTGTCAGCGGATTCTGGGGGTTTTTTTTCCTGTTTTTTTTTCTTTCTTTCCAGTGATTAAACATCTTACTTTTCATCAGTCTCTGTGCTTGAAAAACACTTTTCCCCCCAGAAAGTAATTGATGTGATAAAATGGCTCATAAATCTAAAAGCCACAGAATGAAGTTATCAACAGGTCCAGATGAGCCACACTGCATATTTTGTTTCTAGCACGCAGCTAAAAAGAAGGTCCAACAGATGGCAGTGCAACATAGTAAACTGAACACTCTTGTTTAAACAGAAATGATCTTTGGTTATAAAACTAAGAAAGCTACTGACTGATGTTCTCACTTAATTCTATTAACTTACATTGGACACTGGCAACAAAATTCATCTTATTATGTCTGAAACCGATTATTAAGTCTTTCTTTCTTCTGTGTGGTTTCCTTTCATTGCTCTTATCTTTCCCTTGCGTCCTCTCATTTAGTTTGCTCTGCGGTTTGGGGAAAATTGTTAGCACATGTTGGTACTGGAGGTTAATAATCAGCCTTATATTGTGCACATGCTACTGGTTAATTGCACAGTATGTAGTCGCATCAAAACAGATGGATGATGCGTGCTCTCCATTCATTTAAAGATAAAGAACTATTTTTTTGCGGAAGTTGTTCTACATATAAAAGCGCAGTTGGGATGAATAAACAGAATGCCGTTATAATAAATTAATTAGTTTTCACCCTCAGAAATGTGATCCCGCTCAAACTGAACAAAAATGCATTGATGTAGGTGCCAACAAATGCGTGCACTGCCAAAGCTGACCTCATTTGGGTGGTGAATTATGCAATTTTAACGCAATTTACATGTTGCTGTATTTGCAGGCAATGAAACTTCTTAGCTGCAATTAAACAGGTGTTCTGGTGGCTTTTACGCTTTAAAAATAAATAAATACAAATGAATACGAATTCCCTCTATAAGCAGATATTCCCATTAGCACACTAGATACGATCGGGCCACTGTTATTGCACTAGTCCTAATAGTAACAGTAATAGCAACATGTATAAATATTCAACATTCATTATTTTTTATGGTTTAGCTCTCAAAAGCTATTCAAAAACTCTTTTGCTGTGATTTGATGAGCAAAGAATTTACTCTAGTATTTTAAAACTATGATCGGCACATGAAAATCTGTAGTCCTGTCATCCATAGCCAGATATACACAATCTGGTATGAAATGATCAAGACGCCTAAAGCTTTGAACAATGCAAATTTCTGATCGTTTTTTATGTGAATCGAATTAATGTCCAGAATATCTGACTTAAACATTTAACTATCTACACTATCTACACTGCTTTGCTACTTTAATTTAAAGGTTACAAACTATTCACATCCATAATCTGCATAATCTGTGTTTTCATCCTTAAAGCAGCATTCATTTGTAAAGTTTAACACCTGACTTTTGGGTTTCTTTTTATGTTTTAAACGCAGTTCTTGTTGTGGCCGCAGCAGCGCCCTCCTCTCTGTTCTCTCTAAAACCGAGATTTGGAGCGGGAGGGGTGGAAGAGGTGGAGGTGGTGGTAGTGAAGGAGGGAGGGGGTGTGTGCTACTGATTGTATGAAAGGGGGGGGGGGCACATAGGAAGAGAGAGAGAGAGTAAGAGAAGAGAGGGAGAGAGGAATTCAGTCCTATTTAAATGGGAATCAAAAGCGCACAGAGGAAAAGGGACCAAGAGTGAGAAACAAAAAAAAGTGGAGTCAGGTTTAATTTACGCACGGAAAAAACTGAGACATAGTTTAAGAAAGACAAGGGCAATAGAATTAAAGAAGCATTGGATTTTTTTTTTTTTCTAAATGTGTGTTTTTGCACTCTCATGACTCAAAGAGGATTCCGGTTAAATTCACCCGATCGGGAGGAATTGATGGTGTCTTGTTGGGGAGGCAGAGCCGAGGGGAGGAATCTGAATGCGCTCGGCTGAACCATGCCAGCTTTGTGGATCATAACTTTGGCGATCACTTTAAACCAAGGTGAGTGATGTTTAAAGACGCTCAGTTTGACCTGACTAAGACACGAGAAACTGAAAGTTTCTGATAAATACCCGATTTTCCACCCTTTTATTGTTCCCACTGTTTGTGCGGGCGTCTGTGAGCTTTGTGGGTGTCTTTCGGTCTGCGCTGGCAGTGCTTGTATATTTTGGATTTATGTCTGGCGATGAGTCCGTGCGCATGGTTCTCTGTGCGCGTGTTGTTACAGATTTGTGCCGCCCTGGACATCATCATCAGCCCCTCAGCCCGCAGAAGCTGAAGGGAAAGAGTCGTGGGGTTTTCGGGGTCTTTGCCCTGTTGGGGAAAATTAGATTTTAGAGTGCAGACACAAACGGCCCAGAGTGGCTGCATTCATTTTTCTTCAGTTACACGTTTGTGGGAGAGATGTGGAGCATCTGCAAACGACATTTCTTTGACGTGACCTTTAAAACGCATGGATAGAATTGGTTGACACATACGAAAACGCAGTGTGGGTCACACATGCGCGCTTGCCCATGCAAACACACATTGCGCATAACCTGCCAGCCGGGGGATGATTGATGAGGCGAGGATCCAATGCACAGTCTGGTCGCTGGGTTTTAACATAAGTCACACTGAATCAATTTCCAACACGTACGCGCACACACACATGCAGCATGCACGCGCTTGGCGCGATCGTGCCCTCAGTCTCTGTATCGAGCCTGTGTGCAGTGAGAGTAGTGTAAAGACCAGCGCAGACAACTGTCCCTCGAGAGAGAAAGTCGATGTGTGCGTGCGTGCGTGTGTGTCTGTCTCTCTGTGTGTGTTAGTACTCCTTCTTAGCATGCAGGTAGAGTCTTGCGTGCTCGTGTCCGTGTGCGCGGTCCTGCTGCAAACGTTCAGGTGCCAAGAAAAATTCATATTTTACCTTAAAGACGGAGACATATTCAGTGGACTGAAAGAGAGTCCCATTACTAATATTAATGTTCCTATTTATCGATCACCTTGATAGATTGCCCTCTCTCACACACACAGCGACACACACACACACACACACACCTCAGTGAATGAGCAGATGAGTGTGCGTTTGTGTTTGAGGGCAGTCACTGCTCCAAAGACAGAGGTGATTAATTGAGGTGGCCTGATGTGAACAGTTCAACCGTGTGTGAGAGAGTGTGTGTGTGTACCTGCTTCAGCACCTGGGTCCCTGGTGCTGCAGGCCGAGGGTGTGATGAACCACAGACAATGATCTACCTAGACAGTCAGAGGAGCTCCCAGAATGGAGCTGAGCCGACCACCCCATAGGTTTATAACAGAGCAGGACATTCGTGCTTCACGCAAGAAGGTTAAAGATGTTACAGAATAATATGTCAAAGTCAGAATATCTGAAATTGAAGATTAGAAAAGAGATCTGATTAACTGGTGTCATGGCTACAAGGAGCACTGGTAATAAGCTTAATTGAAGAGAAGGAGAGACATGGGTGAAGTATATTAAAGTTTGTTTTTTTGTAGAATAAAGAGAGAATAAAGCAAACCAAACAGAGCAGGGTCACCAAAGAAAATAACAGAACAGCAAAACAGCAGAGAAGCTCTCAGCTCAGAGGAAAGGTGACCAGAACTGAGTTATGTCAGATGGAGGAGAACAAGAAGAAACATAATGAAGTAAAAACACGGGAGAGAACAGAAGCAAAATGGATCACGACAAATTAGAAAAGAATATAAGAAGGAGCAGAACAGAAGAAATGAGAGAAAGGACGAACAAAACAACAGAACCAGCAGAGGAGGTTAGAAAAAGTGTACATCAGGGGTTTCAGACATGATACCTGCTGGCCAAAATCACCATAATCCAGTGCAGTGGATGTCTTTGCAAGGTTTTTGGGCTTTTTGCTGTATTTTGAAATGCTGTGCTGCAAGTCACCTTCTTCGTGGCAAAAACATTACCATACTACGTCAAAGCAAAGTTGTTAAGTGAAGGAGTCAATCCTAAACATGTTGTTGATGACAGAAGCATTTCTTTGTCATGACACTAGAATGACTTAGAAGGAAAATTTAGACATATCTTTCTTAAGTCATCACCATCTGTTTACAAAATGAACTGCCTGGAAATTCATGGTTTATTACATGTGAACTTTTAGAAAAGCTCACTTGTATTTCTTTATGCTAAAAGAAAGAGAACATTTTGTAGACTTTTTAGGAGATTCTACTGGTCTGGCCCACTGGGACGCTTGTGGCCGATGAACCAAGGTGATTTTGACAACACAGGCACAGAACCTGAGAGCAGAGAACAGAGCAGAACAAAAACATAAAGAGAACAGCAGCGAACAGACGAGAACGGAGCAGAGAAGCAGATCAGTGTTTCCTGCTGAGCTGGTGTAAGCCTGTAAATGTGATCAGAGGGAATCCGTCCCCTACATGCAGCATCTGCAGCTTAATGTGTGTTTAGCCTGTTTGGACTCTTCCAGGTGCCTTTTTGCTTGAGTTGAACATTTTTGCAGCCTGATCATGCAAGCAAGGCAAGGAAAGCAATTCTTGCACTGCAAGCACCTGTCCCATCTCTCGTCTCTCTCTTTCACACACACACACACACACACACACACACACACACACACACACACACACACACACACACACACACACACACACACACACACACACACACACACACACACACGCATAGACACACATATATACACTTTCTTTTTCTCCTATATCTCCCCCTCCTCTTCCTTCCACTCTTTTCGCTCATCACAAGAATAGAGCAGAAGCGCAGATGTAAAGAGACAGGCCAAAAGACAGAGAGATGGAGGCAGAGAGAGACGACGAAAGGAAGAGACAGCGGGGTTCAGTCCTAATCTGTTGACAAGAGGGGATGCTTGAGGATAAACAGAGGCAGAGCAGGAGTGCTCAGGAAGCAGAGAGGGAGAGAAAGAGAAAAGAGCCCTACTGGCTTCAGTCTCTGCTTCCACAGCAACCCAGCTGGACCATCAATGTTTGATGGTTTACATCAGCAAAGATTTACACCCAAACTGGGCTCCAGGGGCACCCAAGGATCCTCAGAAAGGCTTCTCAAGATGTATTTAGAAATGTTCAGTCAAAAGCAACCGGACTTCCTTTTTACCTTCAACCGAAAACACTTTCATTCAAATCATCTTCAAAAAATGTAAACTTTAAGATGACCTGGATAACGGCAAATCTTTACAATCCCTCGAATTGTTGATTTGACTCGCTATGACTTCGTACAGTAATAGACTCTGTGAGGCAAATGATTAGTTTCAAGCTCTCTACTGTAACGCCCTCAAACAGTTGTATAATTCCTCTCTGAATCATCAAGATAACAAAAATACTCTCTGATGGGGGTTTATGGGTGAAGACATAAATCTTTTTTGGCATTTACAGCATGTAAAGATTTGGAAAACTGCACAACAACACAGTTATAGCCCGTGTAGTTAACAGGAACATTTATATGTAATGAAACTATCTATTTAAAAATTAAGTTTCACGTCTCAAAGATAAATACTAATGGATTTCTTCTACCACTACTACCTAACAGTAACAACTGTTACACTCGATCTGTGATTTTATTACAGTGTTTCAAGTAGGTGTGTCCGGAAAGTTCTGACATCAGTATGAGTGAAGAGGGTCATGTTGATGGGTGTAACATGGCAGCCAAGGCGGGCTGGACCTTTGATGCTCGTTGTTTCCCTCTTCTCTTTCCCTATATTTCCATTTTCCCTCAATTCTCACTGTCATTACAAAGGCAAAATACCAAAACTAAAAAACTAAAACAACAAGAAATTTTAGGCTGATTTGACCTAATTTTGTTTTAGTATTTTTGGCCAAACTTTTCCTCATTGTATGGATGGGATACTCATTTTTACATGACACAATAAACCTGAGCGTTAAACAGTGTTTTAAATAAAAATTGAGGTTTCATATTATCACTACTGAAATAAGTAGTTCCCCTATTTATATCAGTAGAATTCATTCAGAACTCTTCTAAGGAGCTTAGAAAGAAAAGCGTCTGGACTTTGTTAAGTTGCTTGAAGACATTTCACCTCTTATCCGAGAAGCTTCTTCAGTTCATTTTTCATTTACAGTTCTTTCTCGGATGAGAGGTAAAACATCTTCAAGCAACTTAAAGAAGTCCAGACATTTTTCTTTCCAAGCTCCTTAGACTATGATGACCTGGATGACTGAGAACCTTCACAGACATTCAGAACTCTTGTTATTGCATTTGGGATGCCACTGTGCAAAATTAATAAATTAATAAGTCAAGGTCATCTGCAAAGAAGTTGAACCTTCTTACCTTATCCTGTTAAATGCACCCTGCAGTAGGCTGCTGGCTTTTGCAAGTCACATATCTGCATGGCATGATAAGCGTTTGAAATTAGTTAATCATGACATCAATTATATTTGATTGCCTCAACTTGTTCCTACCACTGCATCGCCTTGTGTTTTTTGTTTTTAGACCCAGTACTTTTATACAAACAAATCTACAGTCTACAATGAAATTACAAAAACAAAGAACACTTTGAATTTCAGCCTTCAAAGGTCTGGGGCCTCAGAGCAGCACCTCACTTTACAACAGATTACAAAAGAGCTTTTGTCAGCACCAAATCCAAACAAATGGCTTCTTGTGCACCGTTGTAAATATCAAAACTTTTGAACAGATATTAGATACATGCGCGAGCAATATTTATTTGCACCGGTGCTTCTATTCACTATACACAGCTACTGCACATGCACTTCCCTTTAATGACTTTTATCATCTAAAGCACAACTGATGAGTGTTTCTTGCATGAGCGGCTTCAGGATGAATCAACCTTGGCCATTAGTGCCATAGTGTACTGATCGTACCATAAAAACAAGTATACAAGGTTGGATGACTCTGTTGTTCTAATTGGGTTGTAAAAAAAACACATCACTGAAGAAAACTCTGTACTCGCCAATGAAAATAATTAAAAATAGCATGAGAAACCTTGTTTAAGAGCAGAGGTTCAGACAACATGATGGCAAGTGGAGCTTCTCTGTATATGTGTGTGTGTGTGGGCCTCTTCCCAAAGCCCTGCAGTACCTGACAGATCTGATATCCTTATGGTTGGAGAAGCATAATCTGAGGTGACAAGGAGCAGCAATTAAAATAAATAAATAAAATAACCGCCACAATTAGTTGCCGCTTAATTCACTACGATGCCCCAATAATCCAGTGATCTAAAATGATGGCGGCAAATTCCCCCTTCCCTCCTTTGCACAGGCTGATGTGTTTGTTGGAGTGAAAGACGGAAGAGTCTGCAGAGGCTAACAGAGGGCTTCTGCTGGTATTAGGGCTGACACCCATCAATCTGTCTATAGATATGTCATCCTAGATGAGGAAGGGGTCATAAACTGAGAGAGAAAGGGGAATGAAGAGAAGAATACATATACATGAGAAGATAAAATAAGGGACAAGAGATGAGAAGGAGAAGAGAGAAGAAAAGAGGATGATGGCAGGAGAGTAATTCAAACTGGAAAAAGAGTAGTGTGAGCTGGATTGAGAGATCAGAGGGGGAAAGTGGTGGGATAAGATGAGAGAACACGAGAACAAGAGAAGGGGATCTGGGTTAGAGAGATAGAATTGGAGGAAGAGGACAGATAAGGAGTGAAGGAAACTGGTAAAATAAAGAAAGGAAAGGAAAGGAAAGGAAGCTTTGCGGGAATGAAAAAATGAAGAGGAGGAAAATGAACTATATGAGGGCAAAATAGGAAAGGATTTTTGGTGGGAGAACCAGGGTAGAAAGGTGAAAGAGCCATAGAAATGATGTGAGCCATTTGTGTGGAGATAGAGGAGAAGAAAATAGAGGAGGAATGGATGATTGCGAGACATAAATCTGGAAGACAGAAGAGCAACAGTCTTCTATCTATGATTAGAGGAGGCAGGAAGATATATGAAAGAAACATGAACAGAAGGAGAGCACAAGGAAAAGGAAGAAATGAGATTCTGAAGTGTAGCCGAGATGCGTAGTATGAGGTGAATTTGGCTTAGAAGAGTAAAAAAGACTGACTGAATATAGCAGAGTAGGAGACTATAAAG
Organism: Rhamphochromis longiceps; assembly: GCF_057381845.1. Lineage (NCBI taxonomy): Eukaryota > Metazoa > Chordata > Actinopteri > Cichliformes > Cichlidae > Rhamphochromis > Rhamphochromis longiceps. The sequence goes on from NC_140574.1 coordinate 9,159,623, forward strand.
GGGAAGTGGAGATTAAGGGTGAAAGAGGAGAAGAGAAGGGCTGTTGGAGCAATGGAGGGGAAGAAATGAGGAAGACGATAAAATAGAGGCGCAGAACAGAAGAGAAGGAGTGGGTAGATTAGTAGTATAGGGGGCGACAAACAGGAGATGAATAGTTAAAGGAAGCAGAGAGACGGAGAAAATGCTGAATAGAGGGAGAAAGAAGCATTAAGAGGGGAGTTTGGACATAAGAGGACAGCAGGATTATAGATTAGGGAAGGATATACATTTTGGTAGGAAAGACTAAGAGGAGGATGAAGGAAATTCTAAAAAGATGGCAGAAAGAGAAAAGGCAGCAGGGTTGGAGAGGCCAATGCAATATATGGATTGGAGCAAAGGAGCAAGAAAATGGAGAAGTACATCAGGCATGAGAAGAAAAGTGGGTGAGACTGGAGAGAAATTTGCAACGAAGGAGAGAGAAAGGATGTGGAACCTAAAAAAGGGCACTAATAGAAGAAGAAGAAAAAACGGAGGAAGAAGGAAGATGCAGTAGTGTTGATGAAGGCAGGAATGAAATGCAGAGGAGGAGTGGGAGTTAACGGGAGTGAAAGAGGGGGAGAGCAGGTTTGGGGAGCAGAGATTTATGTGTGGAGAGGGTTGCTGCTCGGGAGCACAGGGAAACAGCCAGGCCTATTATAGATGGGGCTCTCCTGGGAGAGCAGGGCCTGGAGTTTTCCAGGCATTTCCAGCATATTTCACCGCTGTTCCAAGCAGCACGCTGCAATGCACAAAGCGCCGCCTTCGACCACAGTCCTCAGCCCTCCAAGGATAAATAAAGTGGGTCTCCTTTCTCTGCATGAGTATTCAATAAAAGTGATAAAAGGCTGGAAGTAACCCTTCTTAGCTTTTTTGGATGGAAAAGTGAGAAACCAAACTGGCCACCCTCTCCAAGGAGAGGCTTTCAAAGAAATGCAGACATCAAGCATAAAAGCACCAAAAGCATAAAAGTGCTTCCTTTTATATGAGGAAGAATGTCAACGAAAAAGGGCTGTGAGATCAAATAAGCTCAGTGTGGAGGTAGTTTATGTTTCTGCCTCTCTCTCTCTCCCCCTCCGTTTCTTTGTCTGCCTGTGTTTTCTCTCGCTCGCTGGCTGTCTGAGAGACTCGTGTGGAGGTGAGAGAGAACAATTGAATGGGCCTCCCACATAAAATCCATTCAGAGACATCTTGAGGAATAAGAATGAGAAATTGTCCGGCGCAGTGAATTAAATCAATCTGATCCATTACAAGATCACTATCACAAGGTTTTCCCTTTTGTCTTTGCCCTGGATTATGCATGCTGCTGGATAAATGTGTGTGTTTGTACCTTATGCAACACCGTATTACAGCATTCCTCGTAATCAATGAAACAATTACTCAATTAAACGAGGTCGTAGCAAAAGGATTATTGACTTGTCACATTTACATTTTTGATAATTGACTATGCTTGCTGGGTATTAGGCTTAATGCTTTGACTAAAAGGTGGCCAAAGGGTCTCCGAAAACAGAAAATCATGCAAAAACTGTGGAATAAAATTTTTAAAAAGTAGCAAAATCTTTTTTGCGCTGAATGGTATGTAAGTGGTAAGAGTTTATCATGGTTTAAACTTTAAATTGTCTCAGGATTACATATCTATTTCAAAGAAAAATAAAACTTTCCAGTTGTGAATTTCCTAACCCTTACCCTTATCAGAAACATTATCAGGTAGAAATCAATGAGAATATTTGTCTTGTCTCTGTTCTCAAAAAGCCAAAAAGGGAAATGTGAACCAATCATGTTGCTGGATGGATGCACAGATGTTTCAATTGTGGGTATATCTACTCACTGAGCAGTGATTCTATCTATAGATGCAGTGTTTTTTTTTACATCCCAGTGATGACTGAAGTAAAAGTTGTGGTTCTCATACCACTAATTCAATGCTTGGACTAGACTGAAGTAGCTGCTGTTTCTAAGAAGACTGCTGAGTGACAAGACTTGCTCTTAAAAGGACTTTGCCAATATCGGTTTTACACACCTTACTGAATCCCAACCACAACAGAAACAGTTGAGATAATATTTCCTTCCAGTCGAAAAGGAAACCTTCAAATCAACTGTCATTCCTGAGATTTTTGTTGTCTTAGCTACTTGATCTCGATCCAACCAGAAAGCTATGAATAAAAAGAAAAACAGAAACAAATCTCATGTTCAGTTATTGCAAAAGGTCTGACTGTGTGTTTCAATATGTAATTCAGCATACATTGGATCTATGAAAAGCAGGTGGTACAATGATGCAGTGATGTACCTCTTTTTGCATGGTCGTAGCAGGAACAGGCTTCGTCTCTCTGAATTAGATGAGCGGCTGAAAAGATGGATGGACGGCAGTAGAGCCAACTCTTTATTGCCGTTGTAGAAATGCTCCTCAGTGCAACAAGTTCTACACTACACCAACTACATACACTGAATATATAACACCAGGTCTTTGCATTTCAAGTTATTTCTTGACTAAGTTACTAAAGTCTACGAAGACCACATATCGTACTTAAACGAAAGCATTTGCCAAAGGAAAAGTTTGCCATTTTTAATAATTTCTTTTTCACATATCCAGTGTGTAGTGAACATAATTCCAATTTTTCACACCCTACAGACCGAGTATCCACTGGCACCATTTTCACTTAATTTAAAATTTAGCGCCTTCCAATCTTTTCCACTGAGACTTTTTCAAACTTATTTCCCTTATCAGAACTTGTGTAACCAAATGATTTTATTGCGTAGGCACCACCACCAAGACATTTTTTTTTTTTGATGGCTCAAAGTATCTCTTTTATTTCTTTTCCTTTGGTGGATTTTAAATGGTGATAAAAGAAGCAGCAGCAATTTAAAGATGGAGATGGACAACATGATTACAGATGATGAAAGCCGGTATCCATCACCACCCACTCTGTGTGTGTTTCCATCCAGCCTATGTCTGTCTATCTGCGTGTTCCTCCTCTCTCCCCTCTTATGTTTTAATGTAAGTCGATAGCCATCAGGAACTGATAACACCCCGGGCTCCACTTCACTTGGCAAGGCTAGATGAGGCAAAGAGAGCGAGGAGAAGGCGAGAGCCGGGTTGGCTGAGGTGTTGGTGTGGGTGGGGAGGGTGGTGACACTATCTCCCCTCGGTGAAGCCTGATACGCTCCAGTGCAGGAGAGATAAGCGAGCAGCTCTCAGCGGTGGCAGCGAAGGGGGACGGTGACGTCACGCTGCTTGTCTCTTGTTCCCTGTGGCGCTGGAAGAAGTGATGGCGTCACAGGTGGAGATTATGTCAGTGGAAGATTTGCTATTGTTCAGGAAAGGAAATTTGACTGAATCGTTGTGACTTTATACTTTTGGAAGAGCTGCACGTTTGCACTGGTTGTCGTGATGTTTGTTTGTAACTGGGTGTTTTTGCAGGAAACTTGCAGGAAAAGTAAACAGGTGTTAGTTACTCATGATACAATATAATCATTCAGCTGTGAAGGTGCCTGCAACCAAGGTAGCTAATTGAATTGAATTAAATCCAGTCACTGTGAATTTCATTATTTATACCTGTGCTTTTCCTTCTGTGAAATGTCATAATGTATTTTATGAAAAACACTTTATGCTCTGTCTCAGATTGTGTCCTCCTGTACTTGTGCTCTCTATTCTGGGAGCATAAATGCGCTCACACTACCAAGTGCAGCTACATGAAGTGCTCTATGAGTACAAAGATGGTGTACTAATAATGGTCATAAAGTTCAGATGGAATGCTGTACACTCCTTGCCCTCAGTGGTTGCCACTTTGGCTATACAGTGACAAGGTGGGAGACCACCACCAACAGTTTTCAGCCATCAGGGAGGATACAATGCCAGCTTTGATGAAGCTTTTCAGGCATTACAGGTAAACCTTGCATTATCAGCACTTTTAAGTATTTTTGTGTAAAACTGGCTTCACTGTACAAGAATTTTTTATGATGTGCTGTCAGATGCACAACAAGTTGCAAATGTAGGCAATAGCCAGTGTAAGAGTGCAAACATAATTTCTGGTAAGTGCCCAATGAATCATGTTTGATTTGAGATAATATTAGTCTGTATAGTCTAGGCCTACTACACAAAAGTAACTAAACTGAGACACACTATTAAAGTGCTTACATAAACATTTTAGGGACCTAAGTCCCTTTTTGTGGACTAAAATCAGATTTTCCAAAGGTAAACAGTTAAATTTAGAGTTACCGTTTTTATACTAGTGAGAAAACAATGTTGTTCTTGAAGCCTCTTTATTCAGGACCCAACATGAAATGCCTCTGAACAGTTATTTTGAAGCATTAAGTTAAACTTCTGTATGTTAAACATTATGTTAACCATTACCTTTAATTTCAGTGGTGACTTGAACATAAAACCACTGTGCACACAATCACTGTCAAATCTCAAATCAAAAGCTCTTAGCCTTTCTTTCTTTTTCTTTTCTTTTTATTATTGTGGATGTTTTACGTCTACCACTGTGTTTGCTTTTTGCAGAATTAGATTCTGAAGGATTCAGTTCTGGGTTGTTTGAGTGCCCCGTTTCTCTTTCATAATGTCTCCAGCGCAAAAGACAGAAGGCAGTTTTGTCACGCTGAAAGAGAAGTTTGTATTATGCATGTTCATTAAGAAAAGGCACTTTCAGGACAGATTTTGTATATTCATATTAAGTGTGCGTGTGTGTGCAACAGTAGGACCGTTGAAAGCGGCTGTGTGTGCGTGCGTGTATAGGGTGGATGCGGCAGGTGGAGGTGGGGGGAAGGTGAAGAAAGAAAGAGATTGCAAGTTGTTGGTTTATGTGTATGTTCTTGTGCGAAAATGAAAACCAGCATCATACAGAGAGGGCCAAATGGGAATAAAAGAGTAGGTCTGCTCGCTTGTGATTGAGGCAAAGCAAGGAAATGAGAGAGGGAGAGAGGGGGAGGGAGGTGGGTGAAAGAGAGAGGAAGTGAGGGAGCAAAAGTGAGCGTGTTGGGGAGAGCTAGAGAAAATGATAATTTCTTAGCTCTTCTTTTAAATAAGTCTGTTTCTATAGCAACCATCCAACCAGCCACTGGAGAGAGAGAGCAAGAGGGAGAGCGAAAAGGAGGGAGAGCGAGAGAGAGAGAGAGAGAGAGAGGGGGGTGGGGGAAGAGGGGGTGCACCGGAGAGATAGAGGGAAGGATAGAAAGAGAGAGAGAGTTACCATAGCAACGGAGGAAGAGGGAGAAAAAGAACTTGAAGAAACTTTAAAAAAACATGTTGGGAGAAAAGGTAGAAGGAGAGATATGCAAAGGAAGAGTGAATTTACAGCAGATAGTGCTGGGTAAATTAATTAAAAAGGCAATGAATTACTCTGTGAAAAGGGGGATATAAATAAATAAATAAATAAATTCAAATTTTATTTGTCACGTACACAGTCATACACAGTACGATATGTAGTGAAATGCTTGGACAACTGCTCGTGACCTAAAGAGAACAAAAAAGGAAAAGGCTATGAATAAGATAGGAAATAAATATGAAAAATTAAAAAGGGTAAATTTAACTAGGAAGGAATAAAATATAAATTAAGGTTAAAAATGAAATAACTGTACAACACAAATTAGAATGAAGGGTAAATTTAACTGGGAAGAATAAGATAAAGATAAATATATAAATTAAAGTTGAAAATAAAATAACTGTACAACAAAATACACAATACACAATATAGAACTATATAAGAATGTATGAAGAAATCTAAATATAAATAAATATATACACAATAACAGCAGCTGTACAAGTATTAACCGGAAATGAAGAATATAGTGACCAGTGTTGTGCAAAACCAAAGTCCAGAAAGTCCAGTGTGTGTGTAAGAACCATATGTGTGGGTCAGTACTGTGTGGTGGTGTGATTGAGAGACCATATCGCCTGCGGGAAGAAGCTCCTCCTCAGTCTCTCTGTGTTGGTCTTCAGGGAGCGGAATCGCTTTCCTGACCTCAACAGAGAGAACAGTCTGTTGTTGGGATGGCTGAGGTCCTTCACGATCTTCCTGGCCTTGGTCCAGCACCGCCTGCTGTAGATTGAGTGCAGGTCAGGGAGCTCGGAGCGGATGGTGCGCTCAGCTGACCGCACAACCCTCTGTAGAGCTCGTCTGTCCTGCATGGTGCTGCTCCCGAACCAGGTTAAGATGTTTCCCGCCAGGATGCTCTCTATGGTGCACGAGTAAAAGTTCCTGAGCACCTTGGAGGGCAGTTGGAAGTCTCTCAAGCGTCTGAGGTGGTAGAGACGCTGTCGGGCCTTTTTCACCACGGTGTTGATGTGACAGGACCATGACAGGTCCTGCGTGATGTGAACTCCGAGGTATTTGAAGCTGTCCACTCTCTCCACTGGGCACTCGTTGATGACGGGGGTCTGGTAGTTCCTCTCCTGCTTAGTGCTGAAGTCCACTATCAGCTCCTTTGTCTTACTGACGTTTAGAAGGAGGTTGTTCCTCTGGCACCAGTTCTCCAGATTCCTAATCTCCTTCAGGTAGGCCGTCTCGTTGTTATCAGAGATCAGGCCCACCACGACGGTGTCGTCAGCAAACTTGATGATGGTGGTGGAGCTGGTAGTGGCCACACAGTCATATGTGTACAAAGAGTACAGCAGGGGGCTCAGAACACACCCCTGGGGGGCTCCAGTGCTGAGAGTGGTGGAGGCTGAGACATGTCCGCCCATCCTTACTGCCTGTGGTCTGCCAGTTAGGAAGTTGGAGATCCACTGACACATAGATGAGCTGAGTCCCAGATGCTCCAGCTTGGTGGTGAGTGTGGAGGGAATTATGGTGTTAAATGCAGAGCTGTAGTCTATGAAGAGCATTTTAACATAATTCCCCCTTCTAGTGTCCAAGTGAGTGAGTGATGTGTGGAGGAGATGAGAGATGGCATCGTCTGTGGAACGATTTGGACGGTAAGCGAACTGTAGTGGGTCCAGTGTGTCTGGTAGTGAAGAAATGATGAAGTCTCTGACCAGGCGTTCAAAGCACTTCATCACTACTGAGGTGAGGGCTACAGGGCGATAGTCATTGAGAGAAGCAGGGTGGGGTTTCTTCGGGACAGGAACAATGATGGACTCTTTGAAGCATGTGGGGATCACCGACTGAGATAAAGAGATGTTGACTATCTCAGTGAACACAGGAGCTAGCTGGTATGCGCAGTCTCTTAGGATACGACCTGGGATGCCGTCTGGTCCTGCTGCTTTCCTGGTGTTCACTCTCTTGAAGGCTCTCCTTACTTCATGCTCGGAGATGACGAGCACGTTTCCGGTGCTGGCAGTATCTTCCTGTCTGCAGCCGTTAGCGCCGCTAACACTAGCATTGTTGGAGACCTTAGCTGCAGCCTCGAAGCGAGCATAGAAAGTGTTCAGCTCGTCTGCCAGAGTCACGGCCGCGTTCGTCATACCGGTTGTTGGTGCTTTATAGTCCGTTATTGTCCTTAGTCCCCGCCACAGGCTCCTAGAGTCACTCTGTTGGAGTTGTGACTCTAGTTTCCTCCCGTAGCGCTGCTTCGCCTCTTTCACCGCCCTCCGCACGTTATATGACGCGGCTTTGTACGGGTCCATGTCCCCCGTAATGAGTCCCGTGTTGTAGGCAGCGGTGCGGGATCTCAGAGCGTCGCGGATGGTTTTATCCACCCACGGCTTCTGGTTGGGAAACGTTGTGATAGTCTTTGTCTCCACGGTATCATCCGCTAGTTTCCCGATGAATCCCACAACCGCTTCCGTAAACACGTTGACGTCATCGTCGGAGCTGTTTCTGAACATGCCCCAGTCTGCGTCATCGAGTGCGTCCTGTAACGCGGCCACCGATTGATCCGTCCAGCGCGCGACCTTCCTCTGAACCGGAACTTCCTGTTTCAGCCTTTGTTTGTATTTTGGCATGAGGAAGATGGCGGCGTGATCAGATTTGCCAAACGGGGGGCGGGATTGTGCCTTGTAGCCGTCCTTGACCGTAGTGTAGCAGTGGTCCAGTGTCCTTTCACCCCTGGTGGGGCAGGTGATGTGTTGATAAAAGTTCGGCGCTGCGCGTTTGAGGTTGGCGCTATTAAAGTCCCCCGTCACAATAAGCGCAGCGTCCCGGTGTTGTGTCTGGTGCTGTGTGAGTGCCTCATGCAGCTCGCATAAGGCGGTGACCGTGTCCGCTTGTGGTGGAATATAAACGGCACTTACAATGACCGATGTAAATTCCCGAGGTAGATAAAAAGGACGACACATGATGGACAGTAGTTCCAGATTTGGTGTGCAGGAGCGTGTGAGAGGAACAACGTTCGCACTGTTGCACCAGTTGTTGTTCACCATTAAACACACGCCGCCTCCCCTTGACTTCCCCGAGTCCCGTGTCCTGTCCATGCGGTGAACCGAGAAGAACTCGGCCGGCTGGATGGCGTGGTCCGGCACCGCTGGGTTCAGCCATGTCTCGGTGAAGCAGAGGAGATTGCAGTCCCGAATGTCTCTCTGGAACTTTATCCTGGCCCTGAGGTCGTCAAGCTTGTTCTCCAGTGACTGGACGTTGGCGAGCAGGATGCTAGGCAGAGGTGTGCGGTGTGCACGAGCTCTCAGCCTGTTCCTGACGCCGGCTCGCTTCCCTCTATATATATATCACTTTACTTATGGAAATAGGAGTTAGTTTAAATGAAGTGGGTTCAGGACTTCCTGCTTAACTTGCAATTGGCCACCATGCCAACACTTCTGTAGCAATTAATCACGTCCAACCAGGATATTTGTCGAAATACTGAAGACTGTGAAGTGTACAAAAAACAAAAATTAAGTGACGTTATCCAGTGGTAGTGAATTGCCACTTCTGTCTTAGCATTTCTAAAACTAGATGTGACAAATGAAACTGAGTGAGCATGCACCCAGGGGCGTAATTTCCAAGGGGGTTTAGGGGGGTTATGACCCCCGCAATAATCAAACCCAACCAATGTAACCCCCCTAATAAAATTATGAATTATCTTGCATAAATAGGCTGTTGATTTTCTTTACTCATTTCAGTTATTACCAGCAAAATAGTTGCATGTTTAATCATCTGGGAATTTACCCAGATTTATTTATTTATTTAGACAGAGATCTTGACTTCTCGACAGCCAGACTTCTTTTTGGGACCAAGTGGAGTCTCCCCCTGCTGGCCATCAGAAAGAATGCAGGTTTGCGACACATCAGCCTTGCTGCAAAATCTAGCTGATCATAATAAAATTATTATGAGTAGCTGTTTTAAAAAATGTATTTTTTTAAACATGAGTCTGGTAAGTTTTGTTCCGCTTTAATAATTTTTAATATGATACAAATTGTTTTAAAATGAAATTCATCAGAAAGAAATTAAAATAAATTTATAAATGTGTTTTTTCAGGACACTATTTTTGAAACAAACTTCCACTTTCTTTGTGGAAGTTTGCATGTTCTACCTGTACATGGGTTTTGTCAGGTTCTCCAACATCTTTCCACAGTCCAAAGACGTGTATGTTAGCTTAACTGGTCATTCTAAATGGTTGTCTGTCTTGATGTTAGCCCAGTATGAAACCTGCCTCTCATCCTATCAGAGCTGCGATAGGTTTCACATAAGGAGTCAAGAAAATGGATGGATGGATAAGAGCAGCTTCCAGTCCTTCTGTCCAAATCCTCTACAACCATGGGACATTCTTCATATTTAAAAAGGGCAAACTGTGTCTTAACAAGCAGTCAGCAAACAATTCCGATGAGTGTTCGTAGCCTCCAAAAGTCATGTTCAAGGCTGGACAAACAATTTCTTATTTTATTCTCAACAGTATCAAATCAGTTGACTGAGACGTGTAAAAGTAAAAAAGGTTTTGTTGCCTTACTGCTCAAAACTATAAAAGTGAAATAAAAAAATAGTAAGTAGAGTGGTATGACTGCACTGTATAGAGAGAGGGAGACAGTGATATGAGCTGTAGTGATAACAGTGGGTATATGGCTGCTGCCTGATTGTCCATTCTCAACTCTTGACCACACATGACCTCCATCATTGTGTGAGTGAGCAGAGAGAAACACAGACAGGGAGACAGAGAGAGGGGGAGAGGATTGGGAGGATTGGGAGTCCCAGAGTTCAGACAGCTCTGACCACAGAGGCCTCGAACTGTTTCCCTGAAAGCGCCGAAGCTACATGGTGATCCAAAATAGGAACCGACAAGGGTCGTGTGGGGAGAGAGGGTCAGAATTCATTATCCTGCTGGAAACTTTAGTGCTGTCAATATAAGTGGCAAATTTAATATACGAAACATATAAGAATTTAAAGCTAATTGCCTAAACAAGCGAACAGAAAGAAGACTAATTTAATGGTTTTGTGACAAGAACGATTTTCATTTAGCACTATGAATGACCTTATGGTTTGGGCGTGGATAATGTGTGGCAATCAAGAATATTGTTTTGGGCACAATGGTGATCAAAAGGGAAGTAAAGTGACATGGGGTGCATTAGGATAGTGCTATTCGATGCTTGTTGCACATACAGTGCCAGTGCACCATCAGTGTTGAAAACTATGAGCTCTATGCATTTATATGGCATCATGGCAACAAATGCAGGTCCTGCAAAATCAGGAGGAAGCAACACAGCGCAAATGTTTTATTATTTATTATATATAGCATAAACACCAAAACACGAAAGTCCATAGACGAGTCAACTGAATTCACTGCAGTCATCAAACCATCACCAATCACGAAAAAACTCTCTGGTCAAAGGCCTATGACCATGACACAATGATGATGTGGGTGTTGAAAAGCAACAGCAGGTGTGCTTCTGCTACAAATAGGCAGGGGTCATGTACAGTCGACCCCTGCCTATTTGCAATTCAGTATTTGCGGATTTGTGGATTTTAAAGTTATTTGTGGAAAATTCGCCTATTTGCTGATTTTTTTCGTCGAGCATATCTAAAATATTTATTAATTATTTACATGTAATTTTCATGTCTAAATACATTTTTCATGATTTAAAAAAAGTTGTGTTTCTCTACATGGGGAGATAGCATCGACAGACACGGAAGTGTCAGTAAAATGTTCTGAGCCAGATGGCTTTGAAATGATATTGAAGTGTTTTAGGATGATAGTTTAAGGTATATTTGGTGTTGAACTAGTATAATAGGCATTTATAAGTGTTTTTAGAGGTGGTCTCAGCTAATCGTGTGCCGTTGTGGTCCCTAACCCCCGCCTATACCGGGGGTCGACTGTACTTTCGACTACTTTCGCTGCTACATGTCATCCATGAGTCATAGATGGTATTCATTATCCTCTAATGCACTTATTTATGGGTGTTTTTATCCCAAGGTGACAAATACTATTGTAGTGCCAGAAGTTGCTGGTGTCACAAAGAGATAGGCACATGATGTACTAGCTGTGGTAGTGTTGGAGCCAAATAAATGACAGAGAAGGCAAGAGGGGCAGAGGTGGCAAAAATGAAGTTTGTGGATCATGAAGGATCGTGCTGTGCTTGTGAGCTTTCCATTTGATCTTATTACCTACTTTTAACAATCATTTTTACTCACCTCTTACACTTTTGAAGCCTGGTCACTGTCTCTTCACACTGCATATTAAAAAGGCCCTTAAAGATGGCTAGTGTATTTTAATGGGATGCTGAAGGGTACTGAAAGAGAGGTCGCTTATGATGAGTTCAGTAAAAGAATCAACTGTAAAACAACCACCTCCATCTGGTTGGAACGAAGGTCCGTGCTCGAACAATCCTAAATGGGCTTTATCAACACAAAGGTCGCTTAAGTCCTCACTCACATCACTGATCTGTGCACCAGGAGCTTTGTTTAATTGATCAAAACAAAGGTTTCCAAAAACATCAGGAAACAGAGATATTTGTACATCAGGTTTAAAGTTGTGCAAACAGTCAGTATTGTTTCAGTTTTCATATGTGTCATTTTCTACTTCAAATGTAGTAAGGATGCAGTCAGTACACTGCATAACTTGTCTCTGAAACAGAGACAATCTTCACTATATTTCCAAACCTCAAGACAAGATTCTGTCTTTTAAAAAGTGATACAAGCTCACACTTTTTATACTTTTTTTTTTGCAAAGCACACTAGCAGCCTAAGAATTATTTCGTTTTGAATTATTAAAAAGGTAGTCTACTTTTATCAAACTTTCTCTAACATGAAATCCTTCCTCTGCAAAGTTAGAGTGTGGGTGCACGACTTTTCAGCCTCACTCAACCTGAGCCTTTCACACTGAGGCTTTCTATGCTTCTGCCTTCATAAACGGATGTTATTCTTAACAGCACAGAAAATATCTTGCAGATTTGACCCATTATACACTAGACCGAGGTCTAGTGTAATGAGTGCTGGGGTTTGGAACAAAAGGTTTTTGAGCAAGATTTCCTGACTATTCCCCACGCAGTTACTTAATCCCTTGTAATTAGTCTCCTTGTTTGAAAGGGAATATACATTCTCTGTCTCCATCTTTTTCCCTGTTGAGTTGGAAGATAAAATTGCTCAAAAACAGCACAAATGTTATTTCATGGAGCTCACTGCATATAAACATCCACACAGTTTTGGCTTTGAACAACAGTTCCGCTTTGTCTTTATCAATTTACATTTGTTATAGAGAGCTGCACAAGGATAATTATTTGTTTCAGGAGGCATGGCCATTATAATTAAACATAAACACAGTCCAGTTTTGTTGCATGAATGAAGCTTTTTGGATTGAGCCTCAGTGCACTCAGACATCGAACAGGAAAAAAGGGGGGGAAAAAGATCATTTTCTTCTTTTGCTTTTGTGGTCCATTGTTGTGTGGCAAATTCACAGAAGCAGATAATGAGGAGTACATAGTCTTTTCAATTCTGGCTTTGCCTACACAGGACAGCTGTCTATTTTAAGCTATAGCTGCTGGCCAGTGAACCATTAGCCTGTTTTACACCGATAGCAAATAGCCATTAGGCGTAACTGCAAGCCAGTTAGCCAACAGCCATCTGCGGCACGCTGCAATTATGCTGCCTTAAAATGCTGTTGGAAATATAGTAATTATGAGTTGAGAGTGCATTAATGACCCGACACAATGGTAAATATGCCTTGGAAAGGGGGAAATTTCAACGATACCTGCAGTAACACTCTATGCTGTGAAGAGCGTGGAGGCAGTGTGAATACTGATGGTTTGTCAGGATGTGTGTGTATCTATGTGTGTGTTTTTTAAACAGCTTTTCTGACACTTTTAACAGTATTGTCCAAAAGCAAATATGCACACAAAGTTACTTTTAGATCGTGTGAGCTCAGCTGTTGCAGCTCCTGACAAGCTTTAAAAACAGAAGGCGCCAACAGAAGTAGCTTGTTAGCTGTTAGCTTCTGCTCTCTGTGGTGTTTCGCATGTTGGGCTCAGTTCTGTTCAGTGACAGTGGGCTCATTGAGACCCTGCTGCTGCTACTAGCTCTCTGTGTAAATCCTCAGGCTGTGTTTGGTGAGTCTTTTCCTGGCAATGACAGTTGCTGTAGTCAGCAGTGCATTCAGGTCAAGCAACTTGACTCATTTCGTCACATTCTGCCACAAGCCTTTTTGCCTTCACAATGCTCTGATTAAGTGCTACAATAGTTGCAAATGTGCTGGCGTGTTTGCTGAAGAGTAATTACTAGCGTCTGATAAGCGTTCTGGGGAAGTTTCCCAACTACATGATTTCCACTGAGACTTTATCTCAATTGAATGTGATTGTCTTTGCAGAATTGGCTCAGCCATGATCCTGGAAACTGGCCTTGTCTCACAGACATGATAAGACAACAGATTGCCTTGTATGCTGTCCAACCAAGAATAATGCCGCAAGCTGTAATGATTTACACCATCCATCAGGGTTTCTTCACAACTACATGCATTCTTCATCACAGAGATAAAACTGCTTCTCACTGGCAAACTCTGAGAATCACGAAGTGGCATGTTGGAGACACTAATTGGCCACATTCAGAGAAGCGCTTTCAGCTTTTGCACAAACATATCATACAACATAAAGACAGCGATGCAAATCAAGCTGAAACTCTGCTCAGGGATGACAGGAAGGATGCTGAAATATGAAGAATAAGGTTTCTCGCTTAGGACTTCTTCACAAACAGACCACAGACACTTCAGATGGGGGAGTCACACAATCTGCACTGTAGTGCTAAGCAAAGGAACTCTCCTAAGGGCTGTGTGCTCACCCCCCTCCTGTTCATGCTGTATATCCATGACTGGATTCCCAGACACAGGGAGAATTATTGTGAAATTGTGAACGACATCATGAACATCAGCCAGATTACAAACAGTGACGAGAGTTCATATCAGGAGAGAATCGCTGATCTTTCATTTTGGTGCACAGAGAACAACCCACTACTGAACATCAACAACACTAAGAAGATAAGTGTTGATTTTAGAGACACTGAGCCAAAGAGACACCCCTGTTTACTTCAGTGGGGCTGAAGCGGAGCAGGTGAACAGCATCGAGCGTACCTGTCATAGTCATCACACATCTGTACCCTGGTGAAGAAAGCTAGAAACATCTGTGCTTCTTAAGGAACCATGAAAAGACTAAAGGATCCTAAAAAAAATCATAAAGTGAATAAAGCCCTCCCAGAACATCACCGGCACTCATCTATTGAGCATCAGCAAGTTAAAGTTTCTCAGAAATTACAGACACATACAGTTCCTACTCAGTTCCTACTTAAGTGACCACTGTGTTGTTGCTGCTATTAGAAATACTAAAGTGGCCAAGTCACAACATCGTATTATTTTTAAAAGAACTCTTAAACATTTTAATGAGCAAGCATTTTATCATGATTTGTCAAATTATGACTGGAAGAAAATAGGATTGATCCCTGATGTAGAATTAGCGTGGGCATTCTTTAAGGATGGGTTTATGCAAATTGTGAATAAACATGCTCCATTAAGAAGATATAGGATAAAAGGTCGTGAAAACCCCTGGTTCTCCCAAGAGCTGGCAGATATCATTCATGAGCGTAACCTGGCTTGGGCCAAAGCGAGGAAAACAGGCTACCCCAGTGATTGGCTTCTTTTCAGACAACTAAGAAACAGATGTACTTCCTCTATTAAGAAAGCTAAAACAGAATATTATCTGTCTGTCACCACTGAGAACCTAAATAATCCACAGAAGTTCTGGAAAATCATTAAGTCTCTTTCAGTGAGTAAAAGCTCCCACGCTCTACCCACCTATGTTTTTAAGGATTCTGTTCCTGTTTATGATAGGAAGGAGATTATGAATTGTTTTAACAAGCACTTTATATCTTCTGGCTCTTTGTTTGACTCTCTGAACCCAGTCTCTGTAAAATCTGGCACAAACCTTCCGGTGTACACTGGTCAGCCATTTAACTTTGTTCCTTTCTCTGTGCAGGAGGTCTGTAAAGCTCTTAAACTGTTAGATCCTAGAAAATCTCCAGGGCCAGACTTACTAGATCCTTACTTCTTGAAACTGGCAGCTGATTTTGTAGCAGAGCCTCTCACAACACTTTTCAACCTCACACTGGACATGAATAAAATTCCCTCAGTATGGAAATCAGCTTTTGTTGTTCCTCTATTAAAAGGGGGCGACCCAGCAGTGTTAACTAATTACAGACCAATATCTAATCTATCTGTGCTGGCCAAAGTTCTTGAAGCTCGTGTGTGTGAGCAGTTAAAGGAGTTTTTGCACATCAATGCCATTTTATCTGAATATCAATCAGGCTTTAGGAAGAATCACAGTACTATCACAGCTGCAATTAGAGTGGTAAATGATATTACTATTGCACTTGATAAAAAACAACACTGTGCATCCCTTTTTATTGATTTGTCAAAAGCATTTGACACTGTTGATCATTGTATTTTAAAACTTAGACTCTTCCAGTCAGGACTCTCTGAGAGAGCAGTGGCATGGTTCTCAAACTACCTCAGTAACAGGACTCAGTGCATTAAATCTGACGGTCTATGTTCTGACTTTGTTACAGTGCACAGCGGAGTGCCACAGGGTTCTGTATTAGGTCCCCTTCTATTTATCATTTACGTAAACAATCTTAGTCTACATGTGCCAGATGCAAACTTGCACTTCTATGCTGATGATACAGTTATTTACAGCTGTGGTTCAACTCTTGTCCAAGCCATCGACTCCTTGCAGAAAGCCTTTTCTGCTGTCCAGCACTCATTACATCAGCTTAAACTTGTTCTCAACGCAGACAAAACAAAGCTCATGTTGTTTTCTAAATCAAGGAGACGAGCCCAAACAATCCCATCAGTAACCACTCTTGAAGGTAATAAAATAGAGTTGGTTCACACCTATAAATATCTGGGAATCTTAATTGATGACTCGCTTACCTTCAAACCACATGTAGAGAATCTTGTGAAAAACCTGAAGTTAAAACTGAGATTTTATTTTCAAAATAAGTTGTGTTTCTCTTTTAATACAAAGAAGCGGCTTGTTGCTGCAACATTCTTGCCTGTGCTGGATTATGGTGATATTCTATATATGAATGCTTCTGCTCAATGTCTTCGAATGGTTGATTCTGTGTATCATGCTTCTCTGAGGTTCATCACTAACTGTAAATTTCAGACTCACCACTGTCAGTTATACTCTCAGGTAGGATGGCCTGCTTTGGTAAGTCGGAGGAACTCTCATTTATACAGTTTTATATATAAGGCGATACTTGGGTTGCTGCCTTCTTATATATGTTCCCTGCTTGTAATGAAACATGCTGGTCGGTATTCTCTTCGTCCGCATGGTTACTTGTTGCTTTCTGTTCCATTTGCCCGAACTGAACTTGGTAAAAGAGCTTTTGTCCATTTAGCACCCTCGGCCTGGAACAAACTGCAGAAGGAATGGAAAATGACTGAATTCATTTCATTAAGTGATTTTAAATCTAAACTACGAATCCTTGAGGCCAAGTCCATAACATGCAACTGTTTCAATTAGATTGATTGTCATTTTAACTGACTTTTTATTTTATTTGAATTTTATTGAATTTTATTTTTATTTTATTTGTATTCTTTCACTTATTGTTGCATGTGTGTTGTTGCTGCCTGTGTTTGAGTAATTTCTGTAACTGTGAGACATCTGCTGCTGCCTATCTTGGCCAGGTCTCCCTTGAAAAAGAGGTTTTTAATCTCAATGGGATCTTCCTGGTTAAATAAAGGTTAATAAATAAATAAATAAATTTCACCAAAAAAATTAGCTTTGTTCATGATTATTTTTTATGACGAAATGATTTATTATTCGTTCATATTTTTTGTTGGTAGCATAAAGGGACTGCAGCTCAAATTTCACTGTGTTGCATAATGAGAATTAAATGAATGTGGAATCATGTGTCTTTTGTCTCTTTTGTGATGTTTGTGTGTGAGCATGTGCCGGCCTCGCTTCCCCTCTTTCAGGATCCCTCCGTTTGTGTTACCATGGGGACGGCATGCTTCCTATATCTCCCCCTCTGAACCCCCACTCACCCTCCTCACAGCCACCACCAACCATCACCAACACCACTACCTCTTTCTCTCTCTCTCCCCTTTCCTGGTTTCAGTGTTACCATGGCGACACATGTCTGTCTCCTCTCTTGTGTTACCTGTTTCACGTGCTGCCCTGTTTCACTGGGTCAGTCTCTCTGTGTGTCTGTCTGTCTCATTCTCTGTTTGTCTGTGTGCCCTTGGCTTGCCTTTCTTTGCTTGCTCTTTGTTTATTTGTTTTCTGTTTTATGTATCTGCACGACCGTCTGACTGGCTGTTTTTCTGTGTCTGTCCCTGCCTGTGTTTGCTTTCTGTCTCATTCTTTTTTCTCTTTTTCTCTCCGGCTCACTGGCTGCCTGTCTGGCCACCAGGCTTTTCCACCTCTAATCCCTCCTCTCCTCTTTCTGCTCTGCTGCTCTGCTCCAACGTTCCCCCTAACATCAACCTCTCTCCCCTCTCCTTTTCACCCCCAACTCATTTGTTTGTTCCCACATCAAAACAGTATCCATTGAATGTCACTGGGAACACACAGTATAAAAAAGAGAGCGAGAGAGAGAGAAAAAAGGGAGGGATTTAGGTAATTTTCGCAGACGGCAGCTGTTGCTATGGCGACACAACTTTTGGATTTGCTGGGGAGAGATGAATAGAGGGATGGAAGGAGGGAGAGAAAATGTGTGATGAAAGAAAATGAGGAGGTGAAAGAAAGAGAGAAATAAAGAAAGAACCAGAAAGGAAGTCTTTGGCTATGGTAGCACATGCTGGCTGTGGTTGGTCCTTTTAAACAGGGTAAGTTTAAAAGCAAAATAAGGACAAAGAGGGAAGAAGCATTACCTGAGAAGAAACTCTAAACTCCGCAAGGTTGAAACACAACATGTGACTAGGCTACAATTATATTACCATGAAACTTTCTGAAAATCAATACAAAATCACATGTCTAACTGTGTTTGGAAAATGTTTAAATATGCAAGCCAGGCTTTTGCAGAGAACAAATCTGAAACACTTGTTTCGTTTTTGTTATTTCGACTGTGAAGCCCTGAACTTTTGTAGATTTTAATTAATAGAGAATGACATAATGATGTCTGACACAGCTGGCTAAGACATTATCCAGAGTTTAATCTGCTAACTACAACAAAATCTGTAATAGTGCACTGACGTTGCGCAGATAACTATCCATATGTTCATCATTAGCGAGCATCGTGTGTGCTACTTGCTGCGTCCACAATTAGCCCAGCCCTTAAACTCTATTTCTAGTGGTGTGAATGGTCCTGAAGTGGACCGTTACCTGCTGTGTGCTAGGGGTGAGTAGTGCTGGGTCTAACACGTTGCAATGACACAGTAACCCCAAGTGCAATTAAATTCAGTAATCACGTTACTGTAACAATTGGTTTCTTTGCAAAGATTCTCAGCTGTCTGCCCAAAGGGCATCTAGAACAAACCCCCATACCATTTTTTGCTATAATCACCTGTTTCAGTTGTTCTGCAGGGGAGAAAGAAATGCTTGTATGTGATTGTATGTTTGTCAACATTAGGATAGGGATATGTGTCAGTGTGTACAAAGTAATGCGCAAATAATCTAAGGACTAGTGTAACGAATTTCTGTTTCCAGGGAGTAATAAAGTAATGTACTGCATTATTTTTTTAAATTAATAAGTAATGTGTAATACATTACTTTTCTGAGTATTGGCCCCAACACTGTGTATGAAAAACAAAAACTGTATGAGAAAATCTACAAACTGATTCTTCATCAAGTTTGTATTTTTGACACTTTTCCCCCGGGGGGGATTTTAGAATTCTTTCTTTAAAACAATACTATGCTATCACTAAATACTATTCACAGCCAAAAAGAAAAAATCACCATGTTTTTAGGAATATTATGTTCTAATTAGTTCCTGAATTATGCATGAACACATTCTTTAGTAAAAACCTTCAGAATACAGATAGGAAAAACACTGAAAGGTTGGTAACACTGGATGTAAGTGTTATCAAAGTGGAATTTTCTGGCTCCGAACCAGCATCACTTGTTACAGCGCTGCTCTGTCAATCATTTTGTTTGTACCAGTTAAATCTTTGCTCGGTAATGTGTGTGAAAAACCACTTCATTAAGCTCTCAGTGGTACTCTCTGGCCTTTCCTTCTTCTGCCCGTTCTGCAGATTTAACAAAAAAAACTGTTGAAAAACATCATCATAAACAAGGCGAGAAGATCTAGAGACTCTAAATGGAGCAGAAGTAACCTATCATCTCTTATAAAGCATCCTCTTCTTGGTTTCTGTAAGTCATGTTGCAAATGGGCTTCCCTCTACTCACTTCTCTCAAAATGGTGAAAACCTCATTTTGGACGGACCCCTCCTCTCCCTTCTGCGTGCTAATGCATTTAGAAAAACCACTTTATTATAACACGCATTTGAATATTCATAGTAGGAAGGCAGGGGGTGATGGAGGAGACTGGAGCCTTTGGGTATTGATGCAGAGCTGTGGAATTAGCTGCGAAACTGCTATTGATTCAAGCTGTGAGGACTGGAATATGAAACACAAGGGGGGAAGAAAAAGGGCAAAAGACCTTATCAATGAACTTGGAGAATGAAAGAGAGAGTATAAGAGAACGAGAGTGCTCAGCGGAGAGGGGGAAAAGAAGGAAAAACAGATTATCAGTCAGCAGAGAATTGAATTAAAGTGAGACAGAAGGAGAGAGTGGGTGAAGAAAGAAAAGGAGATTATGAAGCAACACAGAAGGGGAATGAAAGAGACAAAGTACAACAAAACTAAAGGAAAGAAAGAACAGGCACAAAGAAAACAGGAGGGAGAGGAGAAACATGATGAGATTAGAGGAAAAATCAAATAAACAAACGAGTGAAGGAACGGGGTGAGGGGTCAGGGCTCGCCGCATGTGGTGCTTTAGCTGCTCCAATAAACCCACAACCTCCGGACACTGCAAATTGTTGATAGGAGGACTAAGTTGACAAATGTCAAAGTTTACATTTCATTACAGAAAGTGGGGGCTGGAGAGAGATGGGAAAAAGAGGAGGACAGAAGGAGAAGAAGAACCAGGGGGAGGGAGAAAAGGAGGAAATGCCATGCATTCCATTAAGTGGCCAGAGAAAACCTCAGAAAGAGGGGAGGGGAGGAAATGGCAGAAATGAGAGAGAAATACAGGAAACAGTGGAGGGGGAGGAGGAGAAGAAGTACAAGGGGGGTTGGGGGTGGGGGTACAGGGATTAGACAGATAGCAACAGAAAGGGGAGGTTTATAAGCAAAGGAATGAAGTGCTTGATTCATCACCGCCTCAACTGCGGTCCTGACCTTTGAAAATGGAGTTTAATGTTAGACAAGGCAGCACTTAACATTCTGGTAGCCTCCATGTTTGTTCTGAAGTTGTCAAGGCGGCGCCTCAGATTTGTTGATCTCAAAATTGCCAGGCTTTACCTCTTGCTTGCTTTGTGATGACAAGTTGACTCAGCATTGTTTTGCATTCTTACGGTTAGCAATCATCCAAATGTTTCTAATTGTTAAGAAATCCCGAAAACTTACACTAAATAGATTCTTCTGAATGTAGTCGGGCTCTGATGAAGCTCATTCCTCCATGCCTCAGACCTTTGCAGTAGTTCTAAAACTATTGAAAACACATTAAACTGAATGACATGTTCCTTTATTACCATGATGGCTGCTGTAGTTTATTTTGAATCAATTCCACTAGAGCACCAAATGTGTATTGATCCACAGTTGAAAATAGTCCCTGCAAATTTTACTATTCACTCCTGTTAGAGTACATTCAAAGCGGGTGAGGGAGTGTTTAAAGAAATCATTCTGTTTTTCCCCCACATTTTTTTGTGGACCATTATAGCAGATTTATTTCTCAGTGCCATGCGGGGTATGGCAGAGGAGGAGAGTAGGGCAAAGCGGGGTCCCAGACTTTTAATGGATTTCCTTTTATATAAAGAAATTACAGACTATTTCCAACTTTTGTGAGTTTTAAACCTTGCTACAAGACACAAGTTCACGACTGTGTGTCTTTAATGTCTTCAATCTAACTTTATATTGTGTACCAAGTTTTAAGTTCCTATCTAAACATGCTCCCAATCCATGATCACAGTGAACCCGACTTCAGCCCTAACCCCTTACTCTATGTGTTAGAGAAGAGCAACACAGACCTCACAAGTATAAGCCTTTAACAGAGCGTTTTCCTGAGGTTCCAGACACATTCGAGCAACAAATTGCACAATTTTACAAACAAACAATATAAAAAATACAAATACAAATAATCAGGTACATAATCTCAGAAATGACTTAATTTTATTACCTTGTTACCAAATGTTTAGGAGACCAAAGCTGTCTCTCAAATGATCTTCAAAAATGAAAATCTGAGTATAAAGGAGGATCTCCTACTGTTGGCAAATGGTGATTTCTTTTAACTCATTTTTGTATAACCTTGTGTTTCTGTTATTGTAACCCACAAAAGGCACCAAACCTGAACAAGTAGAAATCAAAGGATCAGTGCTGGCTATTAGCGTTGAAACTCAGTGCTTCAAATGATCAGCATGAAACTATGGAGTAATTACGCGTACCCATTCTGCTACATCAGGTCATTGTTAGCGCTGACAACAATGAAACAGATTAGAAGTGTGCATTCCTAACGTAGTCTGTAGAAGAAGTGGATGTAGCCACTGTGAACAGACAGTCAACTATACCCACGCCCTGAAGCTGCTTTATCATCTATGTTACTTTACATAAGGCACCTACACGTAGCTTCACCATTCAGACCACAGGCCATTGACATGTTTTCTGTACACTCTGAATCAGTCTAAATCAGGGGTGGGCAATTCCAGGCCTCGAGGGCCGGTGTCCTGCAGGTTTTAGATCTCACCTTGAATCACATGATTAGTTCGTTACCAGACCTCTGGAGAACTGCAGGACATGTTGAGGAGCTAATTTAGCCATTTAAATCAGCTGTGTTGGTTCGAGGACACATCTAAAACCTGCAGGGACACCGGCCCTCGAGTTGCCCACCCCTGGTCTAAATGATCCCAAAATGCTGTAGCCATAATGCATTTAGATTTAAGAGTTTGCTTGCGAAATTAAATTTCCCCTTTACACCAAACAATAGATTCTTGCTAATGACTGATTGCGCAAAGTGAAAACACCTTTGTTCAACGAAAGGAATCGACACAGTGGATCATTTACTGCATCAGGCAAGTAAATAAGTATCTTTTTCCTAAGTCAGTGGTCCTGTGTTTGAGATAACTTTGACTCTAGTTCGGTAGCTAGTTTTAGTTCTTTTCTCTTTCACCTTTTCAGACTGAAAATACTGTACTTTCTCATACACTTACCTTTGTCAGCCAGTGTTATAACCTTGAATCAAAATGCAGTTTTTCAGCAAACCCATTCCATTCCCTTGTAGCTGCATTGATATTAGAGTTGTTCCTGCTGAGGAAGACAGGAGAAAGTGGATGTTTTTTTCACCGCTCTAGCCCAGTAACAATTTCCTAGTAGGATTCAGGCCAAGATGAGTCAGTTTGAGGCTTGGGTAAGCTTTGAACAAATGCCATGGATGCACAGTGAACCTGGTAGTAACAGATTTTTACATTCATAAATATCTGGTCAAAGCCAAAATTATTACCGTATTACATATTGCCATGCTGTATTTTGTACATTGTCTAGTTTTTAAAAGTTCAGAAGCTCTAACCGCCTTTTTTGCTGTCTTTTTATTTAATTTTGATTCAGTCTTCTTACAGTTAAATTTCCCTTGTGGACACATGTTTACTGTCTTTACATGCACAGTATGTAGACCCATAATTACTTTAAATTCTAGTGAAGCTCTCAAAGTTTCCAAGACTACCAAATGTGTCAGCTTAAATTTGGTAGAAACATATATAAGAGGATGCACAAGGCAGCAAAAATTTGTGCATCTGATGTAACCGTGCCGCCATAAAAATATTGTGAATAAACAGCTTGACTTTTAACATTTCTCTCAGTATGAACAACACAGAGCATCAGACCAAACATACATATAATAAATCCACAGTGTGGAGAGCGTACTTTCATAATTTGAAGAAAGTTATGGCTAATGTCGAGCATTAAAATGTTTAATGTTCTTAAATCCACCTCCAGGCAGAGTTAAAAAGCTTTAGAAAAGTACGGTTTGAAATATGCAGCTAACCCTGTTACTTAGCACCAGCCGGTAGACGTGAACAAAATGGATAGAGGCGCTATAAAACTAAATGATAGCATATTGTTGTCTCTGCAGTGGATGGGGCAGTTTATTTGTTGAAAACAGAGCAGAAAGTTGAGGTAAACTGCACTTAAGCACAGACAAGAGTTTATAAGTAGTATTGAGGAACAAAATAAAAAGAGACAAAGACAAGAATCTTTTTATATTATAAGGTTGTGCTCAAGATGCAACTCCTCTGCAAACCACGCTAGTTGTATTGTCTAAAGTAGGTTTATCCTCATTTCAATTTACCTTTAACTCGTTTCAGATTGAGTTGATATTGGTTGTACCTTTTTTTTGTTATCCCATAACCATCAACAAGCTCATTAATTTGCCTTGCAGTGACAGCTTTCGCTAAATTAAAAACTAGCTGGTGTTGGTGCTGAGGAGCTGTTGCACTTGCATTATTATCCTTCTCAATGAGCCACCAGTGAAGAGGTGCTTCTTCAGATTTGAAGTAGAGCTCCAACAGACACTTATCACCCAGGAACGATTTGCATTTCAGTCAGTCGACTTACATGCGACTCATTTATTTCACCAGCAGAATATAATTAGAGTTCGGTAGCTAGGCTCTAAACGTGTTACATGGAAAAGTGGGGAGTGATAAATAAATATCCTCCCAGAGCCTGCAGGTGGATGCTGGGTTGGTGGAGGGGTTGAGGGCAGCTGCAGCACTAACATGTCAGTTTTTGATGTGATTTTGATGCAGTCCAGCTCAAGTTACTTGGACCTACTAGCTTTCAGGGCTTTATGGCTGTTGTTATTGTTTTTTCCTCAAAAACGTGCATTCAAAATAATGCAAATAATTCCTAAACGTAAATGTAAGTTGCACGTGGGCTATGATAGCAGCCTGTTCAGCTACTGGACATGGAGAGGGAGAGAAATAGAAATGTATGTGTCAGGTTTTTCTCTTTTCTTGACAATAAAAGGTTAAAAGGAGCAACAGTAAAAAATTAACTATGATAAGTTGCTCATTTGAAAATTGAACTAAAGGAAGCGCTTTAACTCGTTACACACAAACAGTAATCTGTTCATAATTAGGGACATTTTTACTTGTTTTTGTTGGCTCACATGAACCTGCGTACTGCTGCAGAGCTCCTCTTCAAGCCCTTCAGTTTTTTCATCAGCTTACTGAGTGCGTATACTGAATATAGAGTATAGTGTATCTGTGTGTATGTATGTCTGAAGTTCAGTTTCCCTGCTGATAGTCCTGTGACTCGGCTCTGCTCCTTGCCAGCCTCCTTCGCATCTTCCTTGACCTCCTTCATACTTTGTCTAATGAAAAACCTTCTGCTTTGTGTGTCCCTGTCTCCCTTACACACACACACACACACACACACACACACACACACACACACACACACACACACACACACACACACACACACACACACACACAGACATAATCATGTAAACACACAGAACCCTGCACCCACATTGACAGAGATATATTTGCAGACACAAGCTCTTGGTGCACACACACCCACACACACAAAGCACATGAACACACATGGATAAGACGCTCAGAAATCCTGCTAACAAAAAACATATACTTGCATAAAGTGCACATACACACACTAGTCCCACGACTCCACGTCTGGGAGCAAAGAGACATCTTTAAAAAGCCAGTCCTCTGGTCCATCTCCACAGAGATTTCATTTCCCTTCTCCCTGCAGCAGTCGGTCACAAAAACAAGATTTTTCTCACTGATGATTTTAGAGTAAAAAAACCCCAAATGAAAAATTCATCAAATTGGAAGAGAAGTCCACGATTTTTTTCTTTTCCTTTCTTTTTTTTATTGAAGAGGAAGTAGTGTGTGTGTGTGTGTGTGTGTGTGTGTGTGTGTGTGCGCAACATGAAATGGGAGTAATGCACCTTTTCTGTGTCACTGCTAATGTTGCAAGAACCTCCAGAGGGCTGCAGTCTACACACACACACACACACACACACACACACACACACACACACATTCATAAACATCATACAAGACTAGACATACTCACATATTATTATACATGTAGTACACACTAACGGATACACGCTACACATGCCCACTCGTATTGCGCACACACACACACACACACACACTCGTGCATGTGCACCCTTTCTGTCATATTCCTGCTCAGCATCATGGGAGTTCCGGCTCTTCTACTCTGAACATGAAAGCAGGAAGCAGTACATTTATCTGCTGTTAAAGTAAAGTGACGGAAATCAATTTGGCTTGTCATAACCCACACTCACATAGATACTAACACATATATAAAAAGTGAATGCGCGTGCATGTGTGTGTGTGTGTGCATGTGTGTGTGTGCTAATGCGGAGGAGCAGAGGTTGACCTCAGGCTACCAGCTAATTAAAACTGTTCCAGAGAAATAAGGGAGGGAGAGAAAAAAAGAGAGGAGAGAAGGAAAACACAGAGAAAGAGGAGTAGTTAGAAAAGAGATTGAAAAGAACGAGACACGGGGAAGAAGGAGGAAGAGATGAGAGGAAAAAGACCAGGAGGGAGAGGGAGAGAGGGCTTTCTGAGGTTTTTTTTTCAGTTTTTGGTGGAGTTCTGACTTGAGGAAGAAGAGAGGTTGTTGTGTGGTTTATGGAAAAACCTTTGAGACAAAACTTGTGATTCTGTGCTACATAAACTCTGACACACTAATTTGACTCACAGATGAATAATTTGTTTGTTAATTTATAGAAACATTAAACAGTATTGTTGAAATTAGACACAGAAATATGACTTGGTTGGTGTAAATGCCACAGGATGTCAAATGTAGTCATTCTGTCAGAAGATGTGCACAAAGTGTGCTTTGACACTGGTGCACTGGCTGTCACGCTAGTTGCAGTAAGGCAGTGATAACAGTCCTCTATTTGGTATGAAGTCACAAGTTTGTCAGCAAAGAGATTCACTTTGTAGCTCATTTGGGAGCTTTGTGTTTTACTCTCTTTTCATTCAATAATTGGTTTTGTTTCCACTCACTTTTTCTAACTAGTAGCTGCTTAATTAGTTTTAGCCAGCAAAAGCTATGTGGTAAAGTTTAGGTACCAAAGGCTACTTGGTTAACCTTACAACTTTATAAGCATGCATATTTCTGCTCAAAATACACATTGTTACTCAAAAAAGAATTACGTTACTTTAAAAAAAACAAAAAAACAAAGAAATGCATTACGCTACTTAATTACTCCCTGGGGAAAGTAATTTGTTCTTCTTCCCATTTCACTTCTTTTGACTATTGCATTACTCCGTAACATGGCCTGAAATGTATTGTCACATAATTACAGTTACAATTACAACAATATAAACTTTAGGCTACAGTCCCACACACTGACACAAAACCTTATCCTAAGCCAACATCACAAAGCAAATGGGAAAACCAGCTCAAAGTGATCGCCACAGTGATTCTGCTATACTGTTGTGACTGCTGGCTGGAGTCGGTATAAACTGATTTTTAACATCACTCTGGGTTTTTCCACTAGCTTTGTGTTAGCATGTTGTTTATGCAGATGCTTATTGTTTAAGCACCAGCAGCAGCAGTTTGCACTTTACCATCCGGCTCTTGCTAATCTCCATTTCTCTACTCCTCAAAAGTTGTAGACTGCTCCATCATTTTTTTCTGCTTATCTGAAATCAGCTGATTGTAGCACAAGTGCAACAGGAAAAACAGGTTTTATGTTTTTTTTTCTCTTACTATCAGCCTATTGTACAGATGCTTGAAGAACGTTTACAATGCAAGCATGTGACATGATTTTAACTCTAATGGGATTAGTGAGTTTAGTGTAGTAGTTATTTATCTTTAAAAAAGCAACCTGAATACAGAAATGCATTACGTTGTAATGTGCTGCATTAAAAAATGGGGATTTACTGACTTTACTTACTTTGACGCTTCTTCGTCACCTTTATTTTTCAGCACCGTACAGCAGATTGTAGAAAGAAAGAGAGAGGTGGAGAGAGAGGAGTGCGAACAGACTGAGCCACCTGGATGGGTGGAGTAGAGGTGGGAAGTGAGCGAGAAAACAAAGTAGATTGCTGTGAATTTTGAAAGTTTTTTGAGAGCGTCTCCATAGTTTGTTGTATTCACTTTACTTTATGTTTTGTTCAAACAAACCTAATGCCGGTAAAGCTTTATTGAACTGAATTTAATTTAGATACGAGAAGTGGGGTGAGAGCGGGGAGAGAGAGAAAAAACACGGGGCATTCATGTTTTACTCACACAGCAAATATACAGTCGATGTCTCTTTATATTATTCATGGTTCATTTTAAATATTTCACTGTCAACAAGCCAATTAGCAGTTTAAAAAGGAAGTGTGTGTATGTGTGTGTTTGCACTTTTTAATGTGTCTCTATGGCTGTGTGTGCTTGTTTGTATGTTTTTCAAGTATTTCCCCATATATTTATATGTGTGCGTGTGTGTGGGTGTGTGTCTGTGGAGGCACATGTGCACCGGTTGTTGTGTATCTGCCCTGCCAAACAGCCTGCCGGGTCTGGGCAAAGGGGAGAGCGTGTCTTGAGGAAGAGGAGGAGAGGAAGAAGGAGGGGAGGAGAATGAGGAGGAGGCGAGCGCACATGTGTGAGTGCGTGTGTTCAGGGGTTGGGGTTTGTAGAAGGAGGAGGAAAGAGTGAAAAGCCTAGATTGAAGTTTGATATGTTTGTTCTCTCCCCCCTTGTCCCACATACATGTCCCCATGGAGCTCAGAGAAGGAAAGCAGGATGATGTATGTGTGTTCGTGTGTGTTGATGTTTATGTGCGTGTCAAACACAGCAACACAAGCTCAAAGAGGGGGGAAAAAAATGAGCCAAAACAGATCAAGATAAACAGATAAACAGATGGATTGAAATAGACAGACTGACAGCAAGATGGGGAAAGATAAGAGAGAGGAGAGGGCACAGAGTTAGAGAGAAGAAGACAGTGGGAGATGAGTTTAGAAAAATCATACTCGCTCACAGATGTGCACACACACCCCCACGCACACACAACAGCAGTGCCGATTGATTGACAGAGACCGACAGACACGCCTACAGACTGAAAAAAGGATGAGCGGAAAGAGAGTGACAGAGGGAAAGGGAAAGACAGAGAGAGACGCAGTGATCCACAGCCAGATACAAATTGAAGCAGACAGCGAAGAGACAAACAAAAAGAAAGACAGACAGATGGACCGAGCGACAATCACTGGCTCTGTTTGTCCGTTCGCGTCCTCGGCTGCTCGGTTAAACGTGTTGTGACCAACTGGTTTGGTTTAAGTAATGACCTGAAACATTTGGATGGTAACTGTAGTGTCAGTTTTGCCTACAGTGTGCCTCAACAGCAATGATTCATGTGAAAGCCCATTTCACGAGAGCTGCCACATTTGCTGTTATAAAACTTTCAGTGTTGGGTAATGCCTTTTTCAGGGAAATCATCTGGAGCACAAGAAATGAACAATTTTCTGTTTATTTGTTTCTGAATATGTGGGAGAACGCAAGAGGCAGCCACCCCAGTCTCATGAGCCAAAGTAGAAATGCTTTAAAATGAAAAACGGAAAATTCCCTAATTTCTGCTGCAGAGTTCAGGGGCACATCCTTCAAAGTCAGCATTTCTTCACTGATAATGTCCTGAGAAGTCACCAAGGTCTGCCCAATTTCACATGCTTGTTTTTATGTGGGGTTCATGAGGAAGGAACGCAGAAATCAAACATGCAAATACAATGTTTATTCATAGTGAAGATGGCTATGATAACGGATAAATGAAGACCAGTTGACTCAGCTGAGGATAAGCTCCCAGCTATCGAGAGATCCTCTGGTACCTATGAAAAGGATGATAGACAGCAAAAGTGAACAAAGGAGGACAACTGGTGGCATGGAAACCAGAACACATTGTTGCATTGGCCAATTAGACAATTTTTAGGTGTATGAGAAGGAAGGATGAAGTTCGGTCCTGCTTCTGAATTTTTAATTCAGTTATTTTCAATTTGGACCAATGTCTTTGTCACCTATGAAATCAAATCCAAATGACAGGGATTAAGAGTGCTTTGGACTATGTACAGTCCCTACAGTAAATGCACCATAAACTATACCCCAAAACACCTTGTATAAACACAGCAGAATCAACTAGATGTAGTAAAATTAGGTATACTTTTTAAAATATTTCTAAATACAATATGACAGACATACACAGAATTATTGTCAGACATACAGACTGTCAGTCTGAAGGTGATACCTGAACTGTTCCGGCCCCTAAAACTAGCAAGATGATGGCAGTAATGGTATTTCTACATTTTTTGTACACTGAAAATTGCCAGCAAGTCTGATATCAGGCTCATCGGTTTTGCAGAAAAAAACCTCAAAACAAAAGTTCCTCTCAAGTTTCATCAGCAGAAAATAAAACTCCATTTACAGGAAAGCTGTGCAGCAGTCTGAGCTCTGCGATTCTGTCACCGTCTTTGCTCTGAGAGGCTACAGCTGTGCTTGTCCTTCGCTAATGCTGTGATAGTGAGAGAGAGAGCAAGACCAGCTAGAGCAGTGGTAAAATCCTATTACCTTAATTCTGCCCTGGCAGCAAATTTCACAAAGATCACTTTTAAAAATGTATCTTTCCAAAGACAAACCTCATTCAGCCTTATTATTAAGGCCATGAGCTTCCCGGTGCCCTCGAGACAAATTCTTGAAAATCGGGAGTCCCCTGATGGAGTTGAGCTGCCTGGTCACTTTACCGCATCACTGTTTGACTGACAGATGATCCCTGAGAAACGTAGCCCAGTAATGGAGGAGTACCAAGTTGTCAGAAGCGTTGATCTCACTAAATATTCAAAAAATACAGAAACATTAAAGTTTAATGTTCTTATTTATAATTACATCTCTTTGCCTGACAGTGGCAATGATAGCCTGATAGTGATGCAGGCTATCAAAAAAAGAAAATCGATTACTGAACCCAAATTCTCAATACTGCCTCAACATTGTTCCTAAATAAAGCATTAGACACTGAAAGCAGAGATTCAGTCAACTCTAACTCCACATTTCAGATATAAAACATATAGTGACACAGTCGAAATTAGCACCCACAGACCTGAAAGAGCCTTTTCATATTTTACATTCTTTGCAATACCGAGATCAGATCTTCAAAGTCTGTAGTAGCAGAGGTATCTTGCACTTACATCAGAGAAAAAAAATGATGAATGTTGAATGCTGCTGGGCTGTGAAGTTCTGACAAAAAAGGGCCTCCAATGCAACAGCAATGGCAAGCTTTCAGACTCTCGCTATGCAGCTCTATTATATCTTTGCATTAAGAAATGAAGGAACTGCAAGTAAAATGTCAGGCAGTCGCCGTGGGAAAAGGAATTTTTGAAATGCAGGGGATCAAAATTCTAATTACACGTCTTTCTATCAGCCGCGCTAAAAAAATAAATAAATTGAATTCACAAACAGACTTTAAAGAAGTGAGTTCTTTTTGCAAGAATGGCATTGTGCTTTTGTGCCAGCGTGAGTGAGCTGTATTTCATGCTTTTATTTTCAACATGCAAACCAAGGAATGCATTTTGCATACTGCAAGCTCCTCTGAAGCATTATACATGGAAGAGACAGCATATATGTTTCTTTTTCACTGAGAGGTCACGGTTTACTCAGAACATCTCACAGAGATTTTCTTACAGAGGTGGGACCAAGTCATTGTTTTGCAAGTCTCAAGTAAGTCTCAAGTCTTTATCCTCAAGTCTCAAGTCAAGTCTCAAGTAATGTCAGGCAAGTCAGAGTCGAGTCTCAAGTCACTGGTGTAAAAGTCCGAGTCAAGTCACAAGTCTGAAACTTTGAATTTCGAGTCTTTAAAAAAAACAAACGAAAAAATAATGTTGCAGTTATGCTAAATGTAAATATTAGACCATGTAATTTTTTAATCTGTGTTTTTCTCAACACATGACAAAATAGTGAACTTAGAAAATATACACAAATTGTGAAATTGCACCTCTTTAAAATGCAGCTCAATTAAACCTAGC
This sequence comes from Rhamphochromis longiceps, assembly GCF_057381845.1. Taxonomy (NCBI): domain Eukaryota; kingdom Metazoa; phylum Chordata; class Actinopteri; order Cichliformes; family Cichlidae; genus Rhamphochromis; species Rhamphochromis longiceps. The sequence goes on from NC_140574.1 coordinate 9,191,174, forward strand.
TCCAAGAATAATTTTCACCGACAGTTCTGAGATAAGCTGCATGTTATTCTTGGATGCGGTTGTAGGACCGGCTTTAAAATCGCATGACAAAAATATCATACATATTAAAAAAAACTGAATCACCAACGTAGCCTGGAAAACATTTGCTAGTTAGATGAAGTCAGCTATCTCATCTTAGCATATTTATATGCATATTTATAATCATACGGTTCTTGGAGTGAGTGCACACACTCATGAAGTTTAGTAACTTCCGGTCACTGCAACAAGCCCAGGTACAGTTTACCGACGGATGGGTGCAGGACCTTGAAATGCACCGTGTAGAAAGTAAAGACCATCGTACGTATCATAAGTTTACCAGTCTCACAAATCGTCGTCATAAATACACATTCCTTAACCGTTTATTAATAGGACCTTTGAGCTCAACGGTAATTAATTAGTAGTGGAAATAATTTCTGGTACCCATCACAGAAATGTAGCAGTGACAATAATACTGTATGCTGTAATCGTACTGGACAATTAGTGATACAAAAAACCTGTTTTATCCTGTGAATAAAAGTATGTTTTTGTCAGTGTACCATGGTAATAACAGAAGCGAAACGCAATATTGTGTCAGGACAATTCACTATTTATGCACAATAAACAAAGGAGCATAGCGCGACAATTTCTGTTCAGCGCCAGACTTGCTTGTAACCTATATCACCAATTATGTTATGAAAATGACGTATTAAGTACTAAAAGACACTGACCTTCGTGTAAATGCTTGGAGCAGACTAACCTGTGAGCTGGAGTGTTCTGGGACGTTATATTTGATCTTTGAATGGCTGCAATCCAGACCATCCGTCGCGTCTTTGTTACTTTGGAAACATGGCTCGAACAATTTCTCTTCAACGACGTAATCCGATAACAACCGATCTCTTTACCCGTCGGCTTCCCGTGGCTGTCATGCGACCGGCTATTGCAGTTAATAATACAACAGCTTCTTGACATTTTTGTGTTTCTTTTTATCGCTGTGTGACTGATTTCAATTGAAAGCCTGCGTGCGCTAGTACCGCTTGCCACGAGTTCCCAGAATCCTTTGCGGTTCTACCCGTGAATGACGTCACATTTTCAATCTCTATATAATATGCATGTTAAATTTTATATTTGGGGTAAAATATCAAGTCTT